>NC_039255.1:23211444-23898944 GCF_003368295.1 Carassius auratus | reverse complement strand
TTAGAGGCAGACACACGCTGGACTCTGATCAAACACAGATTGCTTTTAAATCGCGTGGATGGATAACTTTATCTCGCGGGGCTCAGATATTGTTCTCATTTTCAGCCTTGATCAAGATAACCACACGTCTTAGTTAAGTCTATCGATTCGCCCCCCGAAAACGCTTCCATTCATCCACGAGTAATGCGGTGTAACCAGTCGCTTGCAGAGGAGAGTGACTCTAGGACAGTGAGAGACTCTGCGCCTGTGTGTGCTATCACTATTAAAATCTTTTTCATTTGCAGGCGATGATTAGATTCCCTGGCATCTCTGATCGCAGCTCGGCGAGAGTGATGTCAAACAGCACCTATTACCTTGATGTTTGATTTATTTCAATTTGATGCGGGCCACACTGTAGATATATTAAAGATAGATCCCCGTTCTTTTGTTTAATATGCTTGACCCAAAGCTTAATTTGATAGGATCACTCAAACTGGCATCAAAGTGATTAATTCTACAAGCAAACTGCTCGCGCAGCATGCTCCCATGTGCACACGCCAGTGAGACAGGGAATATCATAGTAATTGGCTTTGCTGCAATCAGAAACTCTTTTACCTAGGATGCTCTTTGTTCCTGGATATAGGCTTTTTTACATATCTAGAGTATTGCATGTGAGAACCATTTCCCATGAAGAAAAAAAAAAGAAAAGAAGGCAATATACATTCCATTTTGTCTAATAAAATTATTCAAGCTTTCTTTGCCAGGTTATATAATCCCAGAGTAATAAAAGAAAAAGAAAAAATGAGTTGTGGTCGGAAGTGTAAGGATAAAAAACAACATTCCTGCATTGTCTGTAGAAACTGTGAAGGCTGTTCACTCATGTAGGAGCCACAAAAATGAGTGTGTTTGTGCTAGATACAGTTTAAAAATACAGTAATTAACAGATGCATCTAAATTCATATTTTGCTTTGATTTTATTATTTTGGATGGTTGCTTACTGGCTCAAAAAATGGGCATCTTTAAATTTTTATGATATTCTGATCTATTTTATCTCATTTCCTCTGTTCAATGTGATTTTTATATCACCTTTATTAACCCCAAGGATACTTTTCAAAAGAAATGAAAAGAAATCCTGTAATAGCAGAACTAAATGAAAGTCAGATTTGATGTGAGATTCAGGTCATGTTTGCAGTGGTGCTCTGAATACTTTAAAACTTCTGACCTTTTTTTCTTTTTTTTTTTCCATAGTGAATCATGATCTCTTTTGTGCAAAGGATTAAGACTTAGCATTGCAGAGCTGAGCCAACCTCCTATGTATGAACATTCGTAACAGGCTTAGCAAAAAATATAAACATATTAAAATTAAAAAATCACAAATTTTCAAAATGTTGACAAATCATATTTCTTCTCAACAGAAAACAATATTTAAGAGAAATTATGTTAAATAAACAATAATAGAAAAAACATAATTTAATTAGAATAACAGAAGAAAACAGGACTATAAAGACTATGCATTGCATTTAAAATAAATAAATAACGTGCCCTTATAATGCTTTCTGACTATGTTAACATTATATTATATTAACAAAGACCTGTAAAGTAGAAAGCATAAATAATTTCAGTGCTTCTGGTGGAGAGCTGATCATCTAAAACAAGCCATGTTTCAGCCTGGAAGACCGGCTAGATCCAAAAACTCCATTAACCAGGTGGCAGCACATGAATTAAAAATAACCCAACATGGCTTTGCAGTCAGACGCTGTTCCTGCCCGCTGCGGCATGACTATTGTTGCATCGCTCTCGCTGTCTTTCTTTCTCTGTGCCATATCCTACAGGAGAATTGGTTTAGTGTACATTTCTACTGACCCACTGCACAAAGCCCACACATGATATAGTCTCTATCTGTTTTCCATCAGACAGCATTACCAAATCCCCAACTGTGGTCCCTTTACCCCATTTCGGCTGCACTTTTGTGAGTACATTTTTCTGATGTGTGAATTAGATGGCAAATGGGAAATGTAGCAGAGACACCTCAACCAGCTCTAGTTATCGAGCTGTCACTGAACCGCAAAACCCCACGCCTTACTACAGAAGAGGTGGAATTAGCATCAGGATGACACACCATCCGAATACAACGTGTGAGAGGAGAAAAGTTCCAGCCAAACGAACGCCCTGACACACACATGCTCATTTAAAGCTGTGATATGACTCCCCGTCACAAACCTCAATAGGTAATCCAACAAGAGTGGGGAAAAAAAATGAAAATCAGTGTATGTGAAAGTATGTCAGTCCCTCAGAAACTGCTGCCATGTTGAAACTGAGAAGGTGACGGAGGGGGGCAGAGGAATTGCAGGCCCATTTCGTGTCCCAAACAACAGTCTGGTGAGGTGGGCCATCCCAGCCTCCCTTATCTTTAATGGGTACTCCATCATTCTGCCTGCTGCCCGCTATGTTCGTCTTTCCACTGGGTCGCCCAAACAGATGGGCTTTGTAAGGCTCAATGAAACATTCCAGCACTGCAATCTGTTTCTGCGAGTCCATGATCAAATCTGAAGAAAAGCTACATCTCGCGCACATTGCGGCACATATGTACTGCCTTGGCTTGTGCCTATGTCAGTGAAATTAAAATCATTGGAACGTTTTAAGTACTGACGGCATGACAACAAAGAGAAAAGACAGAGGGAGGGGGAGCTGAAATAATCGCCACTTGCTAAGGAGAACTTCTCGTGGTACATGCATTGAAATAAATAGAAGGGAAGAGATAAAAGCCTCGGCCAAAGTGGATATTATTATATACCATTACAAACATGTTTATCTCAATCCCTCACACCCTCCATCTGTGGGTTGATTCTGTGTGACGTAAGTTCAAAGCATTGTAGCGTTCACCATGTAACAACCTTATCCCAAAGGATTTCTTTTCATTGTCTGTCACAATTCCAAATTTAACTGGAAGAAAAGTCTTTTTGAGTAAAGTAAGAGCTGGAATCTAAAACATTTTACTTCCTCTTTCGCATGATTCTTATTTGTTGACGCTTTTTTCGATGACCCATTTCATGTTCAACAACTTTCTCTTTTAGAACCTGAAGGCCTGTACCTTTACATTCACATTTAATCATATAAGCAGACGGTTTTATTAAAAGTGATGAGAACAATGAGTACAATAGAAGAAATCAGATCAACAAGAGAACAACAACAGTATACAAGTGCAATGACAAGTCTCAGTTGGTCTAGTACAGAACGCATAGCCTGGTGTTTATATATATATATATGAAAGACAAGAGAAGTCCTAGTATTAGTTGGTTAAGATTCAAGATTCAAGATTCAAGATTTTTATTCGTCACATACAAAATTATATATAGCACATATAACCAGCAGTGAAATGTGAGTCAGGTCTGCTCCATGGACAGTGCAATTATTAAAGAAAACACCACAGATGAAAATATACATAAATAAAGCTATGTAAGAATGAAATAAAAGTAAACAATAAAAATATAAGAATAAAATATAAAAAATGTATATTGTAGAATTAAATATAGAACGCAAAATAATGTGCATGAATGTAAACTGTAGTCTTAAATATTAAGATGTACAGGGATGTACAATGTGCATATATGCATTTTACTGTAGTCTTAAATATTAAGATGGAATGTACAAGAAGCGAATGTGCAAAACAGGGTGACACTGTCAGTGTGTCTATGTGAGGTAGTGAATATAGTAAAAAGCAGTGGTGTCAAAAGTACTGGCATTCATTACTCAAGTAGAAGTATAGATACTAGGGTTTAAAAAGACTTTTGTAGAAGTTGAAGTATCAACTCAAGCTTTTTACTCAAGTAAAAGTGTAAAAGTACTGGTTTAAAAAACTACTTAAAGTATAAAAGTAAAAGTAATGTAAGGGGAAAAAAATGCCATTAAGAACAAAAGCTTAGGCCGCACCACAAGGGCCTATTGTGTACTACCCCACCGCCTCAAAAAACATTTTTCTAAAGGCAATAGGCCATAATGACTATAATGTTATATTAAAATTTTCATGTTGAAAAATTTGGGATGCACTAGGCTTCCTGTTTCATCCGCATATATGAAAATACAAAAATGGTGTGCACATCCCAAACATCCAATTAGGACGCAGGTGCAAGACAACTAAATGATATAGACAAATAAAGAAGTGAAGTCTGAACACTGAAAACTACTGCTCCAGAGGAATTTAATCAAGCAACGTTTCGACCTTCAGGTCTTCGTCAGCCGCATATATGCCCATTTAAAATGAACGCACTTTAGTACAATGCAAATACATTAAAGGACTAGAGATATGATGACTAGTTGCCAATAAGTATTGTTATGGTGCAAAAAGTCAAACTTCAGAGGCTTGTCATCAATAACTTTTAATGGAATGTTTATGTACATCCAAGCTTAGCTGCAGGAATCAGTGAGGGCAATGGACAAGAACATTGGTGCAGGCTTAGTAACAATTACACTTGTATGGTTGTCTATTTACAGTAAACATTATAGTGCTGTCAAAATGAATGATTACTCCAAGTGATTAATCAAAAACTAAAAATGAAAAAGAAATCATAATCCTGATACTTTCTTGATTGATAGCTTCTTGTATTTGGTACATACGTCTGCTATGTCCATTGTTCGGGGGGTAACGAGTTTCAAAGTTGGTATAGCCTACTTATCACAACATTGTCAATCGCATCGTCAATCGAAAACGCTAATTTATTAAAATGTCTCGCTACCGAACTACCTACAGTAGCTTAATTTGTGGAGGACGAAGAAAAAGCACTCATTTGGTAAATGAGCCAGTGAGAAATAATAACTTTTAAGTAGGGTCCAGTGCCTTTTCAATACTTTTAAAACGGTACCGGCTCCTAAACGGTGCCTGAACCGATACTTTAAAAAAAAGAACCACAAAAAAAAACTATGGATAACTTTAAAGAACATTACAAATAGTTAAAATAAATCCATAGCTTGTTGTGCAAATTGTGCTTCCCTTAATCTAAGGCTAATAAATGTATTTCACAATCTGGGTCATTATTTAATACAAAACCACACATAATGTTTCTACTGTATCTCTGTCACTCACTCTGATATAAAAGTGTCAATAGGAAATATCAGTTTGCCATTAATTTTAATAATAATCTAGTGCGATTTTGAATGCACAAGCAGTCTGACAACGGCAAAATTAATGTTTGGAAATGTAAACTGATATTTTATACTGACACACTACAGCAAAATATATAAATAACTGTCCGAACACCATTCTTTTAAGTGAAAATACTAAAGTGTCTAAGACTTTTGCACAGTAGTGTATGTATAAAGTATGTATGATTAAATTAAGTATATTTAAGTAAGTGCAATCAAAGTATGTGTTCGTTCATATGTGTTAAGGGCTAGATTTTCGCTGGAGGAAACGGCTGTGGTGTGATGAGCGAAAACTTTACAGATGAGAAACCGACTGCTACCTCGTGACCTTTTTTAAACTGTATTTATGACAAAGAACTGCACAGATATGGATATTCTAACAATCTATCGATAAACACATACCTTGTGTCCTCTGTTTGTTTAAGTGCGCATGCGCTGCTCCGTTCGTGGTCTTTGCTCTGCGGATTGAAGAGCGCGCTGAAAGACGGGAGGAGACCGGTCTGACGCTGGTTTCATGTGGAATTTAAGCGGACTGACTCTGAGGCGATCGGATACCGGTTCCATACCCAACCCTACTTTTAAGAAATATATTTTTTGATAAACGAACCCAAAACTGTCTATGTCCTGGCTGAACTATGATGTGATTTGTGTCACGTGCAGGTGCGATGGATCGCGTACAGACCAATAGGGTGTCGGAATATATTTGTTTATACTTCTCATCCAACCACAATCAAATTCACTCCATCCGGATGGCGCGATTTATCTGGATATTTTTTTTCTCAATTATGACAAGCCGGAATGGAAACAAGCCGAAATGAAATAGCAGTAACGAAGCTATTTTTAAAATGTAAGGAGTAGAAAGTACAGATACTTGCCTCAAAATGTAAGGAGTAGAAGTAAAAAGTCGGCTGAAAAATAATCACTCAAGTAAAGTATAGATACCCCAAATTTCTACTTAAGTACAGTAACAAAGTATTTGTACTTCGTTACTTGACACCTCTGGTAAAAAGATAAAGTGAACATTAAGTGGTGGCATGAGGATGTTAAGAAGCTGGTTTAGAGTTTAAGAGCCTGATGGCCTGGGGGAAGAAACTCCTCCTGAGTCTCTCAGTTTTTGCCATCAGGCTACGGAAGCGCTTACCAGATGGCAGCAAAGTGAAAATATGATTACTGGGGTGGATGGAGTCTTTGATGATTTTTGCAGCTCTACTTCTGCAGCGTTTGAGGTAGATGTCCTGCAGAGAGGGGAGAGCAGACCCTGAAATGCGCTCAGCTAAGCGCACAACTCTCTGCAGGGCTTTGCAGTCTTGACTGGAGCTGTTCCCATACCACACTGAGATACACTGGGTCAATACACTTTCTATAGCCCCAGAATAGAAAGTTTTCAGGATTGCTGGTGAGACCCTGAATTTCCTCAGCTGTCGCAGTTGGTTAAGTGCTGCCGAAAAAGATGAGTCTTTAGATGTTTCTTGAAAATGAGTAAAGACTCAGCTGTATGAATTGCGATTGGGAGGTCATTCCACAAACTGGGCACAGTTCAGGAAAAGGTCAGTGTGGCAAGTGGGGCGGGGCCGAGAGGCGTGGGAACGAGGGGTGGGGCGCAGGTGCAGCTCATCTCCAATCACTACACCTGGCCTCACTCCTCGTTCCCACGCCTCTCGGCCCCGCCCCACTCGCCACAGTCAGTGAGAGTGATTTTGAACTTCTTTGGGATAGCACCACAAGGCGTCGTTCGCTTGCAGAGGGCATATAAGATTGAACTAGTGAGTTTAGGTATGTTGGTGCCGTGCCAGTGGTCATCTTGTAGGCAAGCATCAGTACCTTGAATTTGATGCGAGCGGCTACTGGTAACCAGTGTAACCTGATTTGGAGAGGAGTAACGTGAGCTTTTTTTGACTCATTGAAGACAACCCTCACTGCTGCATTCTGGATCAGTTGCAGAGGCTTCATAGTACATGCAGGAGCATTACAATAGTCCAGTCTGGAGAGAATAAGAGCTTGGACAAGACGTTAGGTGGCTTGCTCTGACAGGAAGGGTCTAATCTTCCTAATGTTGTATAAGGCAAATCTCCAGGACTGGGTCCTTGTAGCAATATGGTCTGTGAAGCTTAACTGATTATCCATCACAACTCCTAGGTTTCTGGCTGTCCTGAAAGGAGTTATGGTTGACAAACCCAGCTGTATAGAGAAGTTGTGATGAAACGATAGGTTAGCTGGAACCACCAGGAGTTCTGTCTTAGTGAGGTTGAGCTGAAGGTGATGGTCATTCATCCAGCTATAAATGTCACTCATACAGGCTGAAATGCGAGCAGCTACCATCGGGTCATCTGGCTGGAATGAGAAATAGAGTTGGGTGTCATCAGCGTAGCAGTGATAAGAAATGCCATGCCTCTGAATGACAGATCCCAATGACGTCATGTAGATGGAGGAGAGAAGTGGTCCAAGTACTGAGCCTTGAGGAACCCCCGTAGCAAGTTGTTGTGACTTAGAAACTTCACCCCTCCAAGACACCCTTAAGGATCTATCGGAGAGGTAGAACTTCAACCACAGGAGTGCGATTCCAGAGATGCCCATTTTTCTGAGGGTGGACGGGAGAATCTGGTGATTAACGGTATCAAAAGCAGCAGACAGGTCCAGTAAGATGAGTACTGAGGATTTTGAAGCTGCTCTTGCCAGTCGCAGGGCTTCAGTAACCAAGAGCAGGGCAGTCTCAGTTGAGTGGGCACTTTTGAAGCCAGATTGGTTGCTAGTGCAGAAGGCTGTTCTGTACAAGGAACATAGAGAGCTGGTTGAACACAGCTCGCTCAAGTCTCTTTGCAATGAATGGAAGAAGGTATACTGGTCTGTAGTTTTCTAGAAGTGCTGGATTTAGCGATGGTCTCTTAAGCAGTGGGCTTTCCTGCTTAGCCTGCTTAAATGCTGAGGGAAATGTTCCAGAGTGACAGTGTTGGGGAGTAACTAACCAAAAGGTATCAACATTGCTTACTTTTATTAAAAGTTTTCAAAATAGCATGCTTATAAAGCACATATAATGCATGACATCCATAATCTATACAGTATATATATATATATATATATATATATATATATATATATATATATATATATATATATATATATATTAGGGGTGTAACGGTACGTGTATTTGTACTGGACCGTTTCGGTACAGGGCTTTCGGTACGGTGCACGTTTGTACCGAATGACGCAATGCAATATTTTGTGTGTGGAACAAAAGTACATTTTCGTGTTTCCCAATGAACATATTAAGTGGCGGAAGTCTCCGCGTTCAGCGCAAGCTGATTAGGCCGGTGACACACTGGCTACGTGGCATGAGCGTGGCGTTTCTGCTGCATGTCAGTTGTGTGATGGATGCTTTGCGTTTTCTGTCAGCAACTGTTGATGCTGCAACTTTACACTTTGGATATATTTATATATTTATATATATATATATATATATTAATGTGGCAGGATAAGCCTTTTATTGGCTGGTTGATGTACAGTTGGCTCACCAATCAAATAATAGCAACAACACTAGCGATGTCATTGGTAGGTGGGGTTAAAGTTCATATACAAATGAACCGATAGTATCTATACTATTTAAGGACCTTTATTATGGCAGGTGGGTATGTTTTGTGACCTGGGGTGCTTCTCTCTCTCTCCCTGGCATTTCCATTTCCATTCTGATTCCTTCCTCAGTTTCATTTAGAGGGCGTCTGGTGGCGTTGGCAGTGCAGTAACTCGCGGAATATTTTGGCTGCAGTAATCGCAGCGAGAGCAGTGAATGCTGGCTGGTAGACTGAGCTATGACACCGGTTGTGAGTAACCATATCGCGTTGCATCTAATGTTTATTCAATAACAATCTTAAGGGGAAATTAAAACATCTTAGTCCTCATCCTGGCCGATGATTTCAGGCAACACAGCTGCTGTTTTGCTTAGGGATGCATTTTGGGGTCCGATCTGCACTTTACGGTCTTTTGTGCATTAATACTTTGAGAGTTTACGAAGCTGTAAAGACTGAGTATTTTCTCCGCATGGACTATCTACCAGTTGAGGTTCTGGATTGTTTTTTTCTTCTAACCGTAATTATTTGTTTTGTTTGTTTGGTTATATTTGGTGTTCTCTGGATGCTCGAGTGCCAGAGTCACTACAAAGTGTTTATAAGTTTCTTTTTTTTTGGCATTTTCATGTTTTCATTTCTATAATTTTGTTGAATTTCTTCTTTAATGTTATTTTATGTTTCTCCAGGCAGGGCCAGTGAGGATCAGGTGGAACTGGGGAGGCTAGCTGCTGTCATTCTGCAGTGTGTCACAGTGTGCGGTGTGTGTGTGGATACAACTTCCCATTGGTGGGTGTGTGTGATGGTTGCTTTGGTGTGAATTTAGGTGGGTTTTTGGATAACCATTCTGAGTTGCAGCCGGCCTGCTTGGTTCCCACTAATCCTGGCCCTGGGAATTACCTCACTTATTGTGGAAATGGTTTGTGTGAGTTTTAAATCTATGCGTGTGTTTTTATGATAAAATCCAGTCTTTTGTATTCTCGCCCCCGTCTCTCCTACTTTGCCTTCATTTGGTGAAACTTACCTGTGTCCTTTAATGGGAATAAATTCTCTGGTTTCCCACCAGGGTGGCGTAGTCGGATAAATTCACTGATTAACCTTTCCTTTCACGTGATACCGCCACATTTTGGCGTAGTCGGCAGGATTCACCTTGTAAGGGAAGGATTTATTTATTTATTTATTTATTTTTGGAGACGTGAGTGAAAATTGTGTTTTGATATTGGTTGTGATCTTATTTTTGTTTTTTTCCCTCAGAGCAATACAGCAGTGTTTGTTTTTGATCCTTTGGACAGGTTGTATTTCTCTCCAGTGGCTCTGTGTTTGGGGTGAGTGTAGTGATGACCAGTATGGAGGAAGAGATGCAAGAGTTGCGAGAATTAGTGGCGCAATTGCGAGCTGACAATGAGCGAATGCGCCGTGAGCAGGTGCCAGGTGAGTTACCTGGTCCTAGTATTGCCCCAGTTGTTGGCTCTGCAGCAATGCCTGATCCTACCCAGCCAGTCGAGACTGATTCTGTTGTGCCAGACCGGTTTGTTTTTGTGCCCAGGGACAGACGGTGTCCAAAATTTAGTGGCAAATCCGGCACTGGTATTAATGAATGGGGGGAGGAGGCTGAGGCATGTATGCGGGCTCGTTATTTGTCCAAAGCTGATAAAGCCTTTTTTCTTCTTTGAACCAAGGTGAATAGCGTGAAGAAATTAGACATCGTCCTAGTGGGGAACGGGGTGATCCAGATTAAAAAAAATGCATTTTACGTGAGTTGTATGGTTGCTCTCAATCATATGTAGCACTCCAGGAAGCCTTTTTCTCCAGGAGGCAGCAAGAGGGGGAATCTCTGTTAGAGTTTTCCCTGGCCTTGATGACCCTCCTGGAGAGGGTTAAACAGCAATCGCCAAATGCTATTCCTAATGCTGAAATTGTATTGCGCGATCACATTGTAGAATATGTTGCTGATAGCGCCCTTCGCAGGGAACTGAAGCAATTGGTTCACCGCCAGCCCGCCTCCAACGTTTCAGAAGTACGTGGGGAGGCAATCAGATGGGAGCTGGAGGGAATGCCAGGGGGCGTGAGAGGTAGGAGTCAGTCAGTTCCAATGGCTTATGGGATTCAGTATGGGGTGCAAGGGCATTCTCAGACGGAGCTGAGAGAGCTGAGGGAGATGTTAAAACTACAGCAGAAACAATTGGATCAGCTCACTCATAGTGTCTCTGGCATGCGGTTTTCTCAGCGTGTTCATCAGCCCTCCCGTACTGAGGGTTTAATCTGTCGTCGATTTCAAAGACCAGGCCATTTTGCCCGTGAATGCGATGGAGAACGCGTTATTCCTCATTCATCTCTTGCCCGCCGTGAGTCCCTTTCCACAATGAGGGCTCAACAGCCTCTTTCCCAGCCGCCGGAAAACTAAGTCCCACTGCACTGCAGAGTCACAGTTCAGTAGGGAAAGATCATGACTCTACGGTAAGTCCGTTGCCGCATTTAATGGCATCATGTCCTCACCTCATGGTTTGTATGGGAGGGGTACAGGTGCCCTGTTTGATCGATACTGGCTTGATGGTGTCTACCATTGCAGAAAGTTGTTTTTCAGAACAGTTTGCACATTGGGGCCAGGATCGTCTCCGGGCATGTCAGTGGTTACAGCTTCATGCGGCCAACAGGCATTGATACCGTATGTTGGCTATATTGGGAGTCTTAGGCCCACTGAGCGCAACATGTCTAACTACAGCTCTATGAAGTTGGAATTTCTTGCGCTCAAGTGGGCCATGACTGAAAAGTTCCGAAAATATCTATTGGGGCAGAGGTGTGTCGTCTTCACAGATAAAAACCCCCTTAGCCACCTGAGTACTGCTAAACTGGGGGCCACGGAACAGCGGTGGGCAGCGCAATTGGCTTCCTTTGATTTTGAGCTGAAGTACCGCTCTGGAAGGAGCAACCAGAATGCGGATGCTCCCTCCCGTCAGGATCCTGCTAGTCAGGGTGAGTTGGAACAGTTACTTCCCGGTACGGCTCTCCCAGCCATGGTAAGGCAGGCTGGTGTAGCAGGGGTGGTTTCCCAAGCGGCAGTAACTGTGTTTCCCGGTTTGACTGTAGATATGCAGTCTTTACAGAGGGAGGACCTGTTTTTTTTTTATTTGATTTGATTTGATTTATTAGACAGTAAAAAATAAATGCATAACATGAAGTCATCACAGTGACATTATACATTAATCAGAACTGTCGAAGATAACACAAGAAAGTTAAAAACTTATTTCCATTGTGGTCCTCGTTGTAGTCTGATAAAGATGGTCAGGCAAGCTACAGATGACTAAGGTACCTTATACATTTAATCACATCAGAAAAATAAAAATAAAATAAACAAATACATACACTTCAGTAATAAATATTCCTTAAGGTCACATAAAAAATTTAATCTAATTAGCATTTAGCAACCATTCACCACATGCTCTATTAAAACAATAATCTGACTGGCTTAACTTAATCTCAACTGGGAGTTTGTTCCATTCCATTGCTGCAGTGTACAAGAAGGTGTTTTGCCCCGAACAGCTCTTAAATCTACAAGGAACTATGTCTGTGGCACTACCTCTAGTTGAATAGCAATGAGAGTTCCTAATAAGCTTAAAATAATCTTATTATAAAAAAAATATATAAAAAAATAAGCTCATTTGTACACAAATTCTTTCGTGTCAATCTCAGTTCCAACTGTCTCACCCTGTTTTCAACTGTCAACCATTTTAATTTCTTAAGTTCGAGAGAGCCGACATGATTCCTATTGTTGAGGTTTAAAATAAACCTGACTAATTTATTCTGTGCCGTTTGGAGTTGAACTTTTATCCTCTTTGGGGTGCTGCTGTACCATGTAATACAGGCATAATCGAAGTGTGGCTGAATTAAAACATTAGCTAACATTTTTAACGTTTCTGTATTTAGAAACTGAGCCTTACGTGCCAGGAATTTAATTATTTGGTTCACTTTTATAATAACCCTTTGACCCATACTTTCTCCACTCACAGAACTATCCAAATCACAGCCTAAATATTTTACACAATTTTTAGCTTCAATCTGGATGCCACCCACAGAAATTTTGAGTTCAGGAGTCCTACTGTCACAGCCACACCTTCTACACTCCCGGAATCGGACACTTACGCCACACCCACTCGTCCCCAATCACCCGAATTCTGAACTCCTGTGCATCATCACCAGAACCACATATAAAGCCATCAGTCACCATCACTCATCGTCTGGTCTTGCACCGATCTCCTCACTTGCCTGAACGCCATTATTAAACCTACCTGAACTCTTGAACCCTCTTCATCCTCGTCAGTCTTCCTGTCACCATCGTCTTCATCTGAGCACCATCTGGATCACCGTTCACCATAAGGGAAGTTGTGTTGTCACCGTTCTATCCACGTGTCAAGATTCACCTGTGTCTGAAACCTCTGATTCACATTAAACTACCTTATCACTGAATCCTCTGTGTCCTCGTCTGTGTCTGACAGAAGACCAGACCGCATGCAGAGCTCTTCGGACACGGGCGAGGACCGCACCGCGGATCCCTTCACGCAACTGGTTCACGCTGTACGGTCCTCACTGATGCAACAAACTCCCCCTTCTTCACCGGCTGTCAACAACTCAAACACCGCTACAACTCCGGTCACTTCTTCAGTTGCCCCTGCGAGTCCCATGGCCAAACCAGCGACATACAGCGGCACGGCGGAGGATTGCAGCGGGTTCCTGCTACAGTGTTCCCTCTATATGGAATCCAACTCTCATTTATTCACCTCCGAACGCAGTCGAGTAGCCTTCATCATCAACCTACTCTCAGGTAAGGCCCTCCAATGGGCTGAATCTCTCTGGGACTCGAACTCACCTGCCCTTGGATCCGTCACTAACTTCTGTTCCCAGTTAAAATCCGTCTTTGGCCATCAAACTTCTGCATTGTCTGTCCATGACCAATTATTTACCATTCACCAACAGAGAGATGAATCTGTGAGTGATTATGCCATACGCTTCCGTACTCTCGCTTACATAAGCGGCTGGAATGAAACTGCCTTAATTACAGCATATCGCCACGGATTGAATGACAAGATACAAAGTTTGATAGTTGTGTACGAAGACTCACTAGGACTAGAGAATCTCATTCAGAAATCCATTCGAGTTGCCCAGAGACTCACTGCCTGTCATCCGCTCACTCCCGCTGTACTTCCTCCGCCCGCTATACCATCTGTCGCTCCTCCAGCACCTGAACCCATGCAAGTGGACTCTCACCATCTGTCCGCATCGGAACGTCAGCGGAGGATCAATGCCGGGCTATGTCTCTATTGTGGGGGAGATGGACACCTCTTACCATCCTGTCCAGTTCGACCTCCATGCCCAGCGGTGAGTACCATCCATATACCTCCTCAAACTGTTCATCTAACTAAGACCTGGGTTACTCTAAGACACCTTTGCTCTTCTGTTTCAGTACAAGCCCTCATCGATTCCGGTTCGGCGGGGAACTTCATCAACCGGCAAACCTTAACTCGTCTCAACGCCAAACATCACCGAAGCCCTGTCGAACTCAAAGTTACCACCATACAGGGAAAGCCGCTGGGCAAGGGTCGTGTCGTGTTGATACATCCAATGACTGGTGATTTTCTTGTGACATGAGACGTTAGGCCAGCGACACACTGGAAGCATGGCGCAAGCGTCTCAGCTGCGTGGCGTGTCTGTTTTTAATTCGGCTCCCATGTTAACAGGTTAGAGCTTGCAGACTGCCTGCGTGAGACGCGCATCCCAGGCGCAGCTCAAGCTGCGCGGAAAATGCGTGCATGCTAGAAATAGAACCGACGCTTATTTTTCACGCGAACACGCGCGTGTTGGAAGCGTTTCCAGGCAAAATAAACTAGGAAAATATGTTTATATGTCACTTGTGTCATTATGTACACAAATACATATTAATTCATGACATTTTGATATTTGAAAGTCTATAGGTTGGCATAAATTCAGATATAAATGTAATTTAAAAAAATAAATAAATTATCGATTTTCAAATATTGCACCTGTCAAACATACTCTATTTTGCAAGAGCCTGGTTTTTCGGCGGCCTCTCTCTATGTCATCTATAGCAGAAGCAGCGCGCCAGCGCTGCGTCAGACATGCTTCTGGTGTGTAAAGACACAGAAAACGCGAAGCAGCCACCACATTTCTGGCACGCAGTAGAGACGCCACGCAGCCAGTGTGTCACCGGCCTAAGTTACCCTCCTGCCATCCGCCTGTAGTGATCCCGCTTTCCAGAAAGCCACATTGCTACATTATTTCTCTCAACTGTGTTATTTTTACAAAGTAGGACAAAATGGTCACAGAAAAAAACAAATATTGTTTTATTAAATTATATAATGAATACAGACACAGACTGACTGTCTCAACACTAAACATCTCCCCCCCAAAAAATGTCTGACAGAAGGCATTGAACTTATATGGCATTTCAACCAGCTTTCTTCCCCTGGCACATACACACTTTTGCATGAAATTTTCCTGGACAGTCAGTCGGCTCTTGTGTGTATGCCCTCCGTAACTAAAAAAACTTGGACTAGTGTGTATTTTACCCTGCATTAAAACCCACCATCCAGTGAAATTAGCATTAGATTATCCGTTGCTGTTACAGAAAGTGATGAAATGGTAACTTTTGTCAGTCACCGCTTCCTCTGCACCAATAGAGAGAGTTTTTAGTCTTTGTGGATTGATCATGAGACCACATCGTGCTTGGTTGGGTAGCAGGATGGTCTCCTCACTTAATTTTTTGAAAAGTAATTATGCCCATCTTTAATCTTCACAACATCTAAAGTGCACATAATCCAAAACATTTTCAGGATATTAGTCATTAGTTAAGCTTCAGGGTTAAAAGTTATGTGAAAGCTGTTACAGTTGAACATGTACAGGTATAGTGGTACAGTAATGTTACTTGTACTAGAAGTGTTATGTGGAATTACAATATAGAGTCGTACAGTAATGTTATGTGTACTAGAAAGGTTATATGGATGTGTATAGTGGTACAACGATGTTATGTGAAAATGGGCACTTAATATTGACAAGTAACAATTCATAATTCTAGTAAAATTACCTTTACACCAAATACTATGTGGCCCTTTTACCCTTTATTGTTTCCATCATACATTTTACATACTCTTGAAGATTTCTTTAGGTCTTGTCTCAGACCCAATCTCTCTGGTCTCGGTCTTGACTCGGACTCGACCCTTTCTGAACTCGGTCTTGACTCGGACTCGACCCTTTCTGAACTCGGTCTTGACTCGGACTCGACCATCTCTGGACTCGATCTGGACTCGGACTCGAATGAGCCGGTCTCGACTACAACACTGTTCCGGGCACTATGAATACCGGGTCATGCCGTATGGGTTATCCAACAGTCCATCCGTCTTCCAAAACTACATGAATGAAGTCTTCAGAGATTACCTTAACAAGTTCGTCATTGTCTACATCGACGACATCCTCATCTACTCCACATCCAAGCAAGAACATATCCATCATGTCATCCTCGTACTCCGAAAACTCCGGGAACACCACCTTTACCTCAAATCCGAAAAATGTGAGTTCCATACGCCAGTCCAGTTCCTAGGTTACATCATCGACCCATGTGGCGTGAAGATGGACCAGGGGAAGGTGGACGCCATCACACACTGGCCTCAACCCGGCTCCATAAAAGAACTTCAACGCTTCCTGGGCTTTGCCAACTTTTATCGAAGATTCATCAAGGACTACAGTTTACTCAGCTCCCCTCTAACTTCTCTCCTCCGGAACCGGCCCAAGTCTCTGTCCTGGAACCCCGAGGCCACTGAAGCTTTCCACCTGCTCAAACAAGCCTTCAAGACCGCTCCAATCCTCATCCACCCTGATCCCAGCCACCAGTTCATCGTGGAAGTGGACGCCTCATCCACCGGGGTCGGAGCAGTCCTCTCCCAGCGGCAGGGGAATCCACCACGACTCCATCCATGTGCCTTCTTCTCGAAGAAACTATCCCCGGCGGAGCAAAATTATGACATCGGTAACCGTGAACTACTGGCCATTAAGCTGGCTCTGGAAGAATGGCGTCACTGGCTGGAGGGAGCCCAGTTCCCTTTCGAGGTGGTAACCGACCACCGGAACCTGGAATACCTCCGTGAAGCCAAAAGACTGAATCATCGCCAAGCTAGATGGTCCTTGTTCTTCACGAGATTCAACTTCAAGGTCACCTATCGCCCTGGCTCCCAGAACAATAGAGCCGACGCCCTCTCCCGTCTTCATCAAGCAGATCCCAAACCCGAATCTCCAGAACCAATCCTCCCTCCAGCCATGATAGTTAGTCCTATCCAGTGGAGTATTGATCATCTTGATTGCACAGGAAAACCTTCGACACCCTGCTCCGCCGGGAGGTCCAGAAGGGAAACTCTTCGTCCCCCCTCAACATCGGATTACCCTCCTGGACTTAGCTCACACCTCTCCAGGCTCTGGACACCCAGGCAGGTGGCGGACCCTCTCGCTCCTACAACAGCGTTACTGGTGGCCATCGATGGCTCTGGATACGGTCCGCTACCTAAAAAGGATGCTCCGTCTGCACCATAGCAGACACCCCTAGAAGACTCCCAGAAGGTAAACTGGTGCCTCTGCCCATTCCTGAACGTCCATGGACCCATATCGGCATTGATTTCATGACTGACCTCCCTCTCTCTCAAGGCTACACCTGTGTACTGGTAGTGGTCGACAGGTTTTCAAAATCATGTAAACTCATCCCTCTCAAAGGACTCCCCACTGCGTTCGAAGCGGCAGAGGCACTATTCCACAACGTCTTCCGTCACTTTGGCATCCCAGAAGATATCGTCTCCGACAGAGGCCCCCAATTCATCTCTAGAGTCTGGTCAGCTTTCTTCCGTCTTCTAGGGGTGTCCGTCAGTCTCTCCTCGGGATACCATCCTCAGACCAACGGCCAGACGGAGCGTAAGATTCAGGAGCTGGGGAGGTTCCTGAGGATTTACTGCCACCGTAACCAGGACTGTTGGAGCCAGTACCTACCCTGGGCCGAATACGCTCAGAACTCCCTCCAGCAATCTACCACCGGGCTCACCCCCTTCCAATGTGTCCTTGGATACCAACCTCCGCTCTTCCCATGGTCAGGTGAGCCCTTGCAGGTCCCAGCGGTAGATCACTGGTTCCGACAGAGCGAGAGGGTCTGGGACTCGGCTCACGTGCATCTCCAGCGGGCAGTGCGGAGGCATAAGGAGCAAGCGGACGCTTGTCGAGGACCCACGCCGCAATACCAACCTGGACAACAAGTCTGGCTCTCGACGAGGGACATCCGCCTCTGACTGCCCTGCCGTAAGCTGAGTCCCCGATACATCGGACCATTCACTATTGAACGGCAACTGAACGAAGTGACCTATAGACTCCAACTCCCTGCACAGTACCGTATCTCACCTTCATTCCATGTCTCACTCCTCAAACCCTTCACTGAACCTTTGTCTCCTCCATCCACAGAACCTGGTGATGATGCCGTACCTCCTCCTCCGGCCATCGAAGACGACAACGACATCTTCCGGGTGAGAGCTATCCTCGACTCTCGACGACGGGGTCCTCAACTGGAGTACCTTGTGGACTGGGAAAACTACGGCCCGGAGGAGCGTTGCTGGGTTAATCGTAACGACATCCTGGACCCCAGCCTTCTCACTGACTTTCATCAAGACCATCCAGACCGCCCCGCCTCCCGTGGCCGAGGTAGACCCCGTCGTCGCACAAGATCCCAGCCGTCAGGAGCCGCCCGTGGAGGAGGGGTCACTGTCACAGCCACACCTTCTACACTCCCGGAATCGGACACTTACGCCACACCCACTCGTCCCCATTCACCCGAATTCTGAACTCCTGTGCATCATCACCAGAACCACATATAAAGCCATCAGTCACCATCACTCATCGTCTGGTCTTGCACCGATCTCCTCACTTGCCTGAACGCCATTATTAAACCTACCTGAACTCTTGAACCCTCTTCATCCTCATCAGTCTTCCTGTCCCCATCGTCTTCATCTGAGCACCATCTGGATCACCGTTCACCATAAGGGAAGTTGTGTTGTCACCGTTCTATCCACGTGTCAAGATTCACCTGTGTCTGAAACCTCTGATTCACATTAAACCTTTCGAGTCGATTAACGCATATATGCGTTTTGAGTCATTTTCACCTGATAACCCCGAAAAGAACTTAAATTACACTCTCAGTTTTAATCGTACAGATAAGAGCAATACATCAATCGAATCTGTAAAGGGTCTAGTTTTTTTTGGATACAGACATAATAACAAAAAACCTTTGTGCACTCATAAAATAAATATAACAAACAAGGTGCGCTGTCTACAGTCTTTGTCTCCGCTGATCGTCATGTACAAACATTTCATTAAAATGAACTGTAACTCCGTGAATACTCAACGAAGAGACATGAGAGAGATATCTATAGAAAGCCTGGAATGTCTACTTTTAAACTAAACAAGTGCTGCCGAAAACAAATATTCTGAGATAAAGTAATCCATATGAAAACAACGCAATGTCTGTTTTTCATATCTCCGCTCATTATATCTAATGTGACCACGCCCCCGCGCTGAACGCGCTATTCAGATTCAAACTGAAGCGCGCGGCTTGAATACGCCCACACAGAAGAAAAAGCAGCAAGACTATTCTTCAAGTTTTTATTTTATTTTACTGTTTGCTTCGCGATGAGAGGACTAAGACATAATTCACCCCAAAAAGATGTGATGTGGTTGAGGATTTGAGAAATGGATTTCCTCAGAAAAAAGAATGAAGCACTTTATTCAGCAGAGATCATAAACATGAGTAAGTCTCTTTTTATTTATTTGTACTAGTTTTCACATAACGTGTAAACATTTTACTAGTTAGACTTTTTCCAAATACTTTTTCCAAACTATAATTCCTGACTAAATGTATAATCAAGTGAAACATTATGAAGTTTCAATAACAATATACAATACTATACCATTCAAAAGCTTGATGTAAATAATATAAATGTGACAAATAGAGATAACTCTAACAAATGTAAAAACAATGCAGTTCTTTCGATTTATTCCCCCTAAAAAAAACTGAAAAATATTATCAGCTCTTTTCAACATTAATAATAATAATAATAATAATAATAATGATGATAATAAATGGGGTTTATTTGGTAGAAAATAAGATTGTTAAAAGGATTTCTGAAGGATTGTGTGACTAGAGAAAGGATGCCAAAAAATTTGAAAGTCAGCTTTGATTGTTCCTAATAAACTGTTTAACTGCTCCCCCAAGTGGATATTAAATTATGTTGTGGGATAATTAAATATATTCTTAATAAACTACAAACATAAAATTATATACTTTTATTTTGTTCTCACATTCTTTCTTGTAAGTCCTCCCTCACAGTGGCACAGTTGAATGGGAGGCTCATTATGCAGCTCATTATGCAGGCCTTTGTCTTCTCAGGTGTAAATCACAATGATATTCATGATAGTTGACGCCTACTCGCATATGACTTTTACCAACAAAAAGTGTTTTAGAAAATTTAAATCAATATATTGTTTTCTGTGAGTGAGTGAACAAGATGATTTTCACATCATTCAGAAAGAAAAATTCTAGGCTACAAGCTCCAGTTCTCAACTTTTCCGGCAACCAATTTTATGTATGTGTTTTATTGCCTTATTCAAGTGATTTAACATTTTTAGTTTTTCACTAACCATGCATAACATTTTTTTTCTCAAAAATACAATCATGTACATGCATGCATTTCACATATTATTATAGCCCAGTTTGTGCTGATTACAGTGATATTAGACTTTACCCATTTAGATATTTATAAGAAACTGAAAAAAGCACAAATGTCAGGGCATGACAAAACTTCTCAAGGCCCCAAAAATACCCTTAGACTCCAGAGGGTTAAACTACCTTATCACTGAATCCTCTGTGTCCTCGTCTGTGTCTGACACCTACTCAACCTTATTTTTGAACCAAATAGAATAGATTCGGTTTTCCCCAGATGCAAAAACAATTTGTTCTCGATCAGCCATTCACTTATGTTATTTAACTCCTCACTTAAATGGTTCTCAATAACTTCTTTGTCTTTATGGGAGAATACCAAGGCTGAATCATCCGCATAGAGAAAAAGATTACAGTTGCAAACAGATTTCATATCATTTATATACAAGAGAAACAACAATGGGCCCAGGACACCACCCTGAGGCACCCCACACATTATTTCTCTTGCTTCAGACAGAGTGCTGTTAGTATCAACTCTTTGATACCTCTCATTCAAGTATGATGGAATCCATTCACATGCCATACTGTTAAAACCTAGAGCTTTTAGTTTAATTAGCAAGATCTGATGGTCAACGGCATCAAATGCTTTCTGGAGGTCTAATAATACCATGCCACAAAGTTTACCCAAGTCAATCTCACTTCTTAAGTAATCTGTCAAGTATAATAAACAAGTATCCGTAGAATGAGATGTTCTAAAACCAGATTGCAATTCATAAAACAAATTAGAATTACTAATGTAATTATTTATTTGCTCTTGTACTATTCTCTCCAAAACTTTTGATACAACCCCCAAAATTGAAACTGGTCTATAATTACCCTCTTCTAATTTGTTCCCTTTTTTTATATAACGGAACAACCCTAGCAAGCTTCAAATCTTTCGGAACTCTACCTGACCTAATCGAAAGATTGAAAATATGAGTGAGATATGGAGAAATATATTCTGCAGCATCTTTTAAAAAGCTGCCAGGAATTTCATCTAGACCCATTGCTTTTGAACACTTAAGTTCATTCAAAAACTTTAATACCTCGTCCTGTGAAACCATAGAAAGGCCAAAAGTGTCTACTACCAACCCAAGCTTAGAATAATAATTAATCATGACCTCACCTCATATATAGATTTTCAACTAAATGTCCAGCTATAGATGTAAAAAAGGAATTAAATTTATCTGCAACCTTTAAATGATTAGAAGAGAGTTCCCCATTGATGTTAAGGCAAGTATTTTTTGTCTTTGTCTTAAGCCTATTACTGTACCCAATTTGTTTCAATGACTGCCAAAGTTTCTTTGGGTTACCTTTATGCTCAGTTAATTTATCACGAAAAAAGTCCTTTTTACACGTTTGAATCATCTTTTGCACTATATTTCTTAACTTCTTATACTTATCCAAGTCATACTGCTCTTTACTCTTCCTAAATACAGAAAAGGCTTTATTTCTCTTACTAATTGCTTCTAAAATATCACCATTCATCCATGGTTCTGACCTCAGTTTTACTCTAATAGTTTTTATCGGAGCAACTTTATCTTTTGCCTCTAAGAACATATTTTTAAACTGCCCCCATGCTTCATCAACATCCGAACATAACACTGAAGACCAATTTAATGAATTCAAACACTCAATAAAAACCTCACGACTATATTTTTTCAATGACCTGATCTTAATTTTGTTTTGTTTCTTCAATACAACTTTATACTTTTTCCTTGTACAATAAATTAATGAGTGGTCACTCATAGTAAAATTTACAAACCCACTCTGAGAAATCATAGATTGCTTCGATACCAAAATGAGATCAATGACCGTTTGACTCATTTTAGCCACACGTGTGGGCTCTTGAATTAATTGCTGTAAATCAAAAACCTGGCAAAACCTATTTAAGGCTTTGTACATCCCATGCTCCTTGTTAGAAACACCAGTACTAAAATTTGAAAATTGAAGGCCCGGATCCAGAAAGATGGTCCAGTTCCGGCCATGGTAAATCCGCCTGTTTTAGAAGAGGTGCCTCCAGCAGAAGACCCGTCAGAAGAAGTTGATCTGCTTATGTTGGTCCCAGCAACCTCTCTGGTGAGTCAGGGACCAGTGCCTCAGGTGCTGGTTTCTCTGGATCTTTCTACCCCACAGAGAGTGCTAGTGGAGTCTGATGGGGAGGCCCCAGTTGATAAGAGCAATGAGGTACCTGATTTTATATCTGGGTTATCGCATGAGCCTGCTAGGTTGCCAGATGACCAGTCAGGCGAGGCAGGTGTCCCCGTGAGGAGAACTGGGCGAACCACTGCAGGCTATCATTCAAATGTGCACCGTCTACCACGGGCTGTTGCACGAGACGCAGAAGCTGCCACCGTACATAGCCCTACCTCTTCTGGGATCTCAATTTGGTTTAGGCCTTGGGATGTAGGACAGGATTAGTCTGTAAGTAATTGTCATCTGTTCATCACCGGGACATCGATCTAAAAAAAAATGGGGCAGAATGTGGCAGGATAAGTCTTTTATTGGCTGGTTGATGTACAGTTGGTTCACCAATCAAATGATAGCGACAGCACTAGCGATCTCATTGGTTGGTGGGGTTAAAGTTCATATACCAATGAAACGATAGTATCTATACTATTTAAAGACCTTTATTATGGCAGGTGGGTATGTTTTGTGACCTGGGGTGCTTCTCTCTCTCTCCCTGGCATTTCCATTTCCGTTCTGATTCCTTCTTCAGTTTCATTTAGAGGGCGTCTGGTGGCGTTTGCAGTGCAGTAACTCGCAGAATATTTTGGCTGCAGTAATCGCAGCGAGAGCAGTGAATGCTGGCTGGTAGACTGAGCTATGACACCGGTTGTGAGTAACCATATCGCGTTGCATCTAATGTTTATTCAATAACAATCTTAAGGGGAAATTAAAACATCTTAGTCCTCATCCTGGCTGATGATTTCAGGCAACGAAGCTGCTGTTTTGCGTAGGGATGCATTTTGGGGTCCGATCTGCACTTTACTGTCTTTTGTGCTTTAATACTTTGAGAGTTTACGAAGCTGTAAAGACTGAGTATTTTCTCCGCATGGACTATCTACCAGTTGAGGTTCTGGATTGTTTTTTTCTTCTAACCGTAATTGTTTGTTTTGTTTGTTTGGTTATATTTGTATTTTTTTCTGGTATTGATTTGTTTACCCTGCATTTTCTTTTGTAAGCATATTGTGTGCTGCAAGGGTTATTTCTTTGAGTATTTATTTATTGATTTTGATTTACGTTTTGTGCGTGGTGTTCTCTGGATGCTCGAGTGCCAGAGTCGCAATAAAGTGTTTATAAGTTTCTTTTTTTTTGCATTTTCATGTTTTCATTTCTAGAATATTGTTGAATTTCTTCTTTAATGTTATTTTATGTTTCTCCAGGCAGGGCCAGTGAGGATCGGGTGGAACTGGGAAGGCTAGCTGCTGTCATTCCGCAGTGTGTCACAGTGTGCTGCGTGTGTGTGGATACAACTTCCCATTGGTGGGTGTGTGTGATGGTTGCTTTGGTGTGAATTTAGGTGGGTTTTTGGATAACCATTCTGAGTTGCAGCCGGCCTGCCTGGTTCCCACTAATCCTGGCCCTGGGAATTACCTCACTTATTGTGGAAATGGTTTGTGTGAGTTTTAAATCTATGCGTGTGTTTATAATAAAATATATATATATATATATATATATATATATATTAGGGGTGTAACGATACGCGTATTCGTATTGAACCGTTCGGTACGACGCTTTCGGTTCGGTACGCGGTACGCATTATGTATACCGAACGGTTCGTTGGAGTAATTAATTATATTTGGAAAAAAAAAAAAAGAGAGAGATAGAAATATAATGATATGCGTTCAACAAGGTAGCCCAATAACCCAAACAACGTAACAGGCAACGCCCCTGACACTCCCGAAGAAGAAAAAAACACCATCTTATATGTTTATGTTAGGCTACTCAGCAGGCGCTCGCTCACTCAGTACGCGCTGAAGGCTCGTTGCAAAATAGCCAATGCGTTTAACAGACTAGAAATGAGAAGATCTTCCAATAACCAACAGGTCTGGTGTTTGGGTGCACTTTGGATTCCCTTTAAGCTATAATGGTGATGGCAAGAGAGTGGTGGATAAAAAACAACGGTATGTCGCATCTGCAACATGACAGGGTACACCAGCGGGAATACAAAAAAAAACGCTAAGCACGTCTTTCTCCTCCTTTCCAAAGCGCTTGGGCAGAAGCGCTCATGAGGCGTCTGTCTTTGCTAAGCAACAATGACGTGCTCTCTCCATGAGACGCGGAAATTTCAGCGAAGGATAAATGGATTTGCAGCTCTAAAAATCGCTTGCAGTAGCTCTGCTACTAAATTTATTTCAAAATTGCAATCCATATACAACTATGATCAGCTGTTCCTTCATCTTGGCTGAGCTCTCAACCTTGTTACGGGAAAGGATGAAGCTGATTGGTTGGTTCTTGTCACATGACCCGCGGTGCGCTTGCGGCATTCTGAAAAGTTGAGATGTTTTTACATTTTGCTGTATCTAAAACGTATCGAACCAAACCGAACCGAACCGTGACATCAGTGTATCGAACCGAACCGTGAATTTTGTGAACCGTTACACCCCTAATATATATATATATATATATATATATATATATATATATATATATATATATATATATATATATATATATATATATATATATATATATTAGTCCCGTAGGTAGTTACAATGTAGTTAGCTACTCTCTATTAGCAGTTTTCATTGTATCTGTACTTTTTCAAAAATGTAGCTTGAATGTAGTTTCAAGTTTCACAGTATAGCTTCCTCTATATCGGTAGAGATTTGTAATTTTTTCTCTCTCGCTGGGATAGGTAACATTCTAACTGCATATACCACAGTCTTGCAGTGCTTTCTTTAAGACAGCAGAGATGTAAAATGGAATTTGACCTGCATGATTCCTGAGCTGTGAAAAAACGAATTAACAATTCCCAATACATTTTTCATCCATCCCACACACGCAAGGTGAAATAAGTGAAGTACAGCAGCGCCCAGACGTGTAAAATGTGTTTGGATCACACAGCAGAGGAACTCATGAAAGATGTATGGTGCCTCTGGAGAAGTATAAAGAATTTAGAGATATAAAGGATATATGACAAATAAATCAGGATGCAAATCTCAATGGATGCCTTTGGGAGTTCTCCAATGAAAATCACCTGAAATATTAAACGAGTAGGGGAAACATCCTATCAATGAGCAGAGGACTTGGTGGGGGCTCTTAATCTGTTTTCTTTTTTGTGGAATTTTCTGTTTTGTTGTTGTTAGCTGTTAACTCAAATGCTAAATTAACTAAATCTGAGTATTTCTGTATTTACAACATTTTACACACCTTCTCGAGTAATCTAATCTCTCAAAATGGACTGGATGTAGTCACAAGGAGGACAACTCTATCTACAGAATTTGTGTCATAACATTAATTAACCAAACTTTGATCTGTCCCTCAGATTGCTAAAACATCAAAAATGTGTGTTAATAGTAATGCAGTTCAAATAAAATAAAATAAAAATAAATGTTAATTTAGTTGTAAAATCCTCAAGATGCTCAAAACTGGCTTGCGAGATTCACTTTCCTGCAGAGTTTACCTCTAACCCTAATCAAATACACCTGAGTTTACTTATCAATGTCTTCAGGATCATTAGAAAATCACTGAGGTTTGTTTGATTAGAGTTGGAGCTAAACTCAGCAGGAAAGTGGATCTTGCGAGCCAGATTTGAGGATCACTGGTCTAAATTGTCCTATTAGCAGAATGAAATAGCAAATGAAGAGGAGGTTATGTGTTACCATTAAACTTGTAAGCGGATTTATGTTAATGTAAACATTTGATTTCTGGTATCATTGCCAAACATTACTGCATTTACTAACAATTTACACACAACTTTTCAGATACAAAGTGATTTGTCTTGTGACTTTAATTAAAAAACTTTTCATTATTTTATTCTAGCATATTTAGCCATTTATTATTAAAACTGGTAAATTTTTAATGTAATTCTGTGGTGCTAATTATTATTGTACTATTTATTTTCATGTAGCATCAATATTTTGGTAAGTATTAAACATTTTAGACCTTCTATTATTAATTATGTAACATTATTTTAGTACAGATACGTTTTTGTTCTAATTTTAAATTTTGCTTTTTGCAGGACAGTAATATTCTAGAAGTCTCTGTAAAATTTCTGGAATATTCTGGTGCTTTTTGGAACATTCCAGAACATTATGGGACTAGTAAAAAAAAAAAAAAAAAAGAAGAAGGAGAAAAAACAACTCACTTCTGGCAACTGCTTATGTTAATCTATTGTTAGCTCAGTATCATGCATGTACCATAGAATTGTTTATGCATCAGTAATAAACTGTAACAAACTTATGTGTGTGTGTGTGTGTGTGTGTGTGTGTGCGTGTGTGTGTGTGTGTGTGCATGTGTGTGTGTGTGTGTGCGTGTGTGTGTGTGCGTGTGTGTGTGTGTGTGTGTGTGTGTGTGAGACTGTCCATCAAAATAGTGAAAGGCAATTGAGCTTAATGGAAAACAACTGAAATCACAAATGTAAAACTATCCTGCTGGTTCAGTTTAAAATTACCAATTCTTTCCCAGTGCATTTGGAAGAAAATTGACAAATACCTATACCACAGTATTTACCAGAATTCATTGGGGATATTATGAAAATACAGCAAGTACTCAAACAGTAAAGATGTCTCCATTTCCCTAATCTTTGTCTTATGTGTGTCTAGTGCTTTCTTTTAGTACTTTAGCAGATGTGATTGTTGGGCCTGGCACTTCTCCTCGTTGAGTTTTGCTCTTACTCACTTTCTCTCTTGCTCTTGCTCTCTTGTTTCATAAAAAAGAGCCTTGGCTAGAAAAGGCCAACATTCTGAAAGGAGATTTATATAATGGTTGTATGTGTCTGAAGGCAGACATTCAACATCAGGAAAGCAACTATCCTAATGGGAGTGATCACCATGGTGATCTTGGGTAGCCATACAGGACCGTGCTGGCAGCCATGTGTGAAGATCTGGCTCGCTGTCGGTGGAGCGCATTGATTAGTGCTGGAACACACCAGAGCTGCTAGAGCCATTAAAGCCTGTATTTTCTTAGGAGAGAGATTACCAAAGAAATAAGAAACAAGGCAATTGTGGGCTTTTTTTTTTCTTCCCCGTCCTGGCCACATATTGCTGCTTTCATAGCCATAATGACATCATCATTAAAGTTGAAAAAAAAGAGTAATCAGAAAGCACAAATCATTAAAAGACTCAAAATGCATTGCTTCTCTTTTTAATTGTTTTATTGTTTATTTTATTTTTTGCAAACTGCAAGAGGCATATCTTCTTGTGCTGTTCCTTTCTTCAAAATCAGACCGTATAAAGTTTGCATTACATTGTGACAGACTGACAGATCAATCTGCGCTGAAATTTGCCACACAATCTGTTAAGCTCAGACTGAAATGATCAGGGATAATGTTTAAAAAAATAAACTTAAGCTGTTTCCTCAGAAGGATCTACAGTGCTGTAGGTGCTACACACAACCAGAAACTGCATACAATCTGACAGACTTTCCCACATTCTAGTGTCATTGTTAGTTCTTATTCTGTTTAAAAATACCAGTATCTACAGGTCCAGAAAAAGTATGTGAACCCATTGAAATTGGTTGGTTTCTGCATTTTTTTGTCATAAAATGTCATCTGATCTTCATCAAAGTAGAGACAAACACAATGTGCTATTATAATATAACATAAACTATATAATATTATAGCTTAATATTATCATATTTAATACTATATAATGCTATAATGTTTGATGTCTTTATTGTATGTAAACACTTAATACAAATTCCTGAATTATTTCAAGTTTCTGAATATCAGTAAGGTGTGTAAACGTAGTCCGTTGTGTTCAGATTCATCAGACTTTAGAAAGTTGCCATCTTAGTGGTGTCGTTTCAATCAATGTTACAGTCCTATATGCTAAAAGTACTGTATGATAGTACTATAATACAGTTCTATATGATATATCTTCATAGGTAGGGAATTGTAAGTAGCTTAACTATTCAGATACTAATTCCTCTAAATGATTTTAGCTCCTTAATAGCTTTATAAATAATACCCTTATTACTTTTGACTAAGAAATGTTGATATTTCAATTTTTTGATTCACTAAAAAGAACTGATTTAAAAGAGTCATGTGTCTGTGTTTTGGATCCTGTTCATCAGGTAAACTAAAAAGATCAGGCTTGTATGAATCATTTGGTCACACTTTATTTTAACAACCAGTTCTCACTATGAACTAACTCATAACTAAGACTTAAAGTGTGACAGATTCAGAAAACAATCTGTGCTGAAATGTGCCACATAATCAGTCTAGTATCTTCTTTATTTATTATTTATCACATTTTATAACTTTTCCTTGCTTTTTGTTAAATTGGAGCCTGATTTTTTTTTTCCATCTCAATCTGATTCCTCATAATAAAGATGTTATAAGTTGGCGTGCAGATGAACGATGTCTCTGTGCATGTACAGGGTGTCTCAGAGCCGTGTTGTGTGAGGCTTGTGTTGAGACTCATCCCACGCTCTCCGTGACGAAGTAGCATCACACGCTGACACTTTGAAGCATCCTGGCATATGCTGAATCCCCTCCGCTGTTCAAGTGTTTTCCACCTTGAAAAGGAGATAAAAGATGTTTCCTCCTTTAAGCAAAGGCCACATAAATGTGGCCAGGCGTCATGAGGACAGCAGTGGAGCAGGGGGCCTTTGTGCCACCGGCCGGTCATCCGGACACATGCCCACTTCCCTCCACAATGGCTTTATTTAGGGAGCCACCATGAGCAGGGCCCGCAGGTTGTCGTGACAACATTTTTACATCAACAGAATCACATGGAACGAGGTGACGGCACCAATGGGTGGCCACTCACACTATTAACCTTATAAGTTTTTGCATAAAAAATATATTTATTTATTTGAAGGCCATAAACAGCATCTATCTATCTATCTATCTATCTATCTGTCTGTCTGTCGCTTATCTATTTGTCCCTCCGTCCGTCCGTCTATCTATCATGTCATTTACATTTATTCATTTAGCAGAAGCTGTTACAAATGTCTATGCTGGCGTGGAAAGCAAAGCGCACGAGGGATATATAAATCAAAAGAGGAGTTTAATTAACACGGCAGTAAAGGGTAATGCTAACACAAATTTTCAGCTATCAGAACTTCAGGCCATAACATCAGGATAGATAACATATAACATCATTAACATCAATAATCATGGACAAGGAGGAACTAAACAGACAGGGTTTTAAACACAAGGGAGGTAATCAGGGGAATGTAGAACAGGTGGGGATTAATTAATTAACCAAAAAAAATGGGACATGACCAAAATAGGGAAACACAAAAGGAGCAGAAAGTCCATGATTGTAACAGTCCGCCCCCTCCCGGAACGGTGTGTCCTCACACCGAAAGAGATATTCCAGCGGAGGGAGGGTGGGGGTTCTGGAGGCAGGCATGGGGCAGGCAAGGGAGAGGGAGCATGGAGTATGGAGTATGGAACCAGGGTGGAGTTGATGGAGGGAGGAGCCAGGGAGGAGCCCGGAGCAGGAGAAGCCAGATGGTCCTCCAGAGACCAGCCAGGATGCTGACCCATGGTGGAGTCGACGGTGGGAGGAGCCATGGTGGAAGAGAAGCCGGCAACACCAGGGGTTCGACTGACGGAGACTGCACCGGTGGATGAGTAGCCCAGGATGGAGCCAAGCAGATGGAGAGCCAGGGTGAAGCAGAGGACCCGGAGGACCAAGGCGGAGCAGACATTCAGGCGACAAAGGCGGAGGCGGGGCACTGTAAGACCACTGTGGAGCTGGAGTGACTGAGGATGACGGTGGAACCAGAGGGAAGGAGGAGCTTGACAAAGCCGGAGGGATGGAGTGACGAGGCGAAGCTCGAGGAATGGAGTCCCGAGGCGGTGGATGGTCGACAACTGACCAAGGTGGAGCCGGAGGGACGAGGGAACCCAGTGGAGCTGGTGGGATGCCGGGCCACGGTGGAGACGATGGAGCTAAAAGCCAAGGCGGAGCCGATGGGTCGAAGGACCGAGGTGGAGTCCAGGGCTTGGAGGCGGAGACAGGGAATCCTTATGCCAAGGCAGAACTGGAGACTGAAAGTCCCGAGGCTGACAAGAGCACCAAGAAGGCACTGACTGTAGGTGAGCCGAAGGGCTGACAGGCACCAGCGGAGATGGAGCAGAGGAAATGACTGGTCTAGGAGGAGGCAAGAAAGAGAAGCTGGGAGGGAACACAGGAGGATCAGGGCTGGACGGAACCAGCGGAGAAACTGGGGACTTATCTTAGGTAATACCTCACTGAACCAGTCTATAAGATCCATTTGAAAAATGTCCATTAATTCCTCTACATAATTTTCAGAAACCAAATGCAGCTCACCCTTAGTGGCGGGAGTGTGGGTGGGGCTTCCCTCCAAGCCCTCGATCTCCACTAAAACTCCCTTGGGAAAGGACGATGTAGCTGGCTCATGCACTTGGTCAGATGCTGATCGGGGCTCAGGCTCCATTGCGATGATCGACTCAGTCCCGGCGGGCTCAGGCTCTCCATCTGCGGTGGGCTCAGGCAGTAGCTCTGTGCAACTGGATGGCGGTTGGCTGGTCTCTGGTTCAGCACCCACTCCACAAAAGCGGCAAAATCCTCTCTGGGACTGTTCTGGGAGTTTAATTAACACAGGAGTAAAAGGGTAATGCTAACACATATCTTCAGCTATCAGAACTTCAGGACATAACATCAGGATACATAACATATAACATCATTAACATCAATTATCACGGACAAGAAGGAACTTAACAGACAGGGTTTTAAACACAAGGGAGAAATCAGGGGAATGGAGAAGTGGGGATTAATCAATTAACCAAACAAGAAACAGGACATGACCAAAATAGGGAAACACAAAAGGAAAAGAAAGTCCATGATCGTAACAGACGCACTTTATCCAAAGCAACTTACAAATGAGGACAGTGGAAGCAATCAAAAACAACAAAAAGAACAATGATATATGTGCAATAACAAGTCTCCGTTAGCTTAACACAGTACATGTAGCAAGGGCTATTAAATAATATAACAAATAAAAATAAAACAGAATAGAAAAAGAATAGATCAAGCTAGTGTTAGAGGTCATATATATATATATTTATGCCTAATAAATGAAAATAAAATATAATACAACAAAATTAGAAAGGTAGTTAGATTTTTTTAAATAATAGAATTAAAATAGTGATTGCTATGATTAGAGGGTCAAATAAAGATGGAAGAGATGGGTTTTAAGCTGATTCTTGAAGATGGCTAAAGACTCAGCTGCCCGGATTGAGTTGGGCAGGTCATTAGGAGGCAACATTTAATTTAAAAGTCCGTAAAAGTGACTCTGTGCTTCTTTGGGATGGCACAATCAAGTGACATTCACTTGCAGAATGCAAGCTTCTTGAGGGCACATAAGGCTCAAGTAATGCATTTAGGTAAATGGGTGCAGAGCCACTGGTAGTTTTGTAGGCAAACATCAATGCCTTGAATTTTATGCGAGCAGCTAATGGTAGCCAGTGCAAATTGATAAACAGAGGTGTGAAGTGTATTCTTTTTGGCATATTAAAAATTAATCTTGCTGCCGCGTTCTGGATAACTTGTAAAGGTTTGATAGAACTGGCTGGAAGACCTGCCAAGAGAGCATTGCAATAGTTCAGCCTAGAGAGAACAAGAGTTTGAACCAGGAGTTGTGCAGCATGTTCCGAAAGAAAGGGCACAATATTTTGATGTTGAATAAAGCAAATCTGCAGGATTGGACAGTTTTAGCAATGTGGTCTGAGAAAGTCAGCTGATCATCAATCATAACTCCAAGGCTTCGGGCTGTTTTTGAAGGAGTTGTGGTTGATGTGCCTAACTTGATGGTGAAATTGTGATGAAACGATGGGTTTGCTGGAATCACAAGCAGTTCTGTCTTGGCAAGGTTGAGTTGAAGGTGACGGTCCATCATCCAGCAAAAAACTGAACAGGAGGAGTGGCTGGCCGCACACTGATCCACTCATGACTGGAAGTCTACAAAAAATATTTTATTTTTCAAATTGCATCATGCAAAAAGGTGCAAAGTGCATGTGGGTTAAAAACAGAATGGACACTAGCAAACGTGTCAGCGCATTGCTATCTTCAGTGCATTTGGCAAACAACATTCACCCTTTTTAAGCAAGTCAGCAATTAAGGACAATCAGCTGAATGCAGTTATCTCAAAATCTCAGTTGTCTCAAGTAGAATTACAAACAAGTGTAACGGGGTGATGGAGTCCAGGACTACACTTCCCATAAGTCTGTGGGGTAGCTTAATTACATCTCCACCTGCTATAAATAGTCACAGTAGGATAGCGTTCTTACATCTTACATTTCCTCTATTGACGGTATAAACCAGCGTGCACTAAGATCAGAATCCCGCTTGTATCACTGGTGATTGGCTTGGCAACACAGTCTTCAGAACTAATTAATGATGTCTCTTAAAGGAGAGTCATCCGGTTGGTTTTAATTCCTCCTTTTATAGATCCATTTATTTTAAAGGACTAGCACGACTATTGTTACTTTATTTTATTGTGGTGAATTGCCCTGTGCTCGTTTTGTAATGCGTGTATTAAGATTATTTTTCTTTCTTTTTGTTGTAGTTGCCCTACTTGACTTAATGGCGGCTGCAGGGTCTTCTCCATGGGTGTGACTGGCACTGGTGAGGTGGTGGGATTTTTCTGTGGTTTTTGGTGATCCATATTTCCTTCTGAGTGCTGTGATTGCTGTGCTACATTTGGGTTTGGATTTCAATTAGTGGTTGTATATTTTCACACCGATAGTCATGGCCTGTTGGAGCCCTGTGGCATGTCAAGTGTTTTTTTCTTTCTTAGTTTAACTTGAATGAGGTTTGTTCCAGTGTTTAAGATATTTATTACTTTATGTGAAAGTTTGTATCTGTGACTTGTAATAAAACTGTTTTCATAAACGATGAAGCCTACACTACAGTTTGTGGCCAGTTATTAGCCCCCTCTGATTTGGTGGATTACAAATTGGCGTAGTAGCAGGGTAAATTATATTGTATTTTTTGCTCTAGTTTTTTTTTTAACTGGCCATTGTAGTGTGTGCTAATTCAGTTTCTTTTAAATGTTGATTTGAATCTGGGCTTCACCATTTATTGCTGGTAAGTAATAGGTAAATGTACTAGTAACAATAGTCGTGCGAGAAGGCAGCTGTTTTTGGTCTCCTTCGAAGTCTTCCCTCTCCTGTTGAGCTGACTTTTTCAACTTTCTTCCAGTATGTCTGAAGATTTGCAGCAAGAACAAATGAACTTGCGTGAACAGCTGCGTAGTTTGCAAGCATTGAATGATCAACTGAGAAATCAAGCATCACCATCTAGTAGACATGTTTCAGATCCTTCTACCTCCAATAACTTTAACACCCCTCCAATGTCTTTTAATAGGGTGCTGTTCCTAGAGAGAGGAAGTGCCACGTTTTTTTTTTTTTTTTTTGGACATTCTGATTCATCAACTTTGAGTTTGGAGGAGTGGATTGAGGAAGCCACTATGTGTATCGAGGGGAGAGGTTGCTCTGATAGGGAACAAGTATTGTTTTTACTGGATCATTTAGGGGGGAAGCAATAATGGAGATAAAGCTCCGTCCTGTAACTGAGAGGGAAAAAACTGGAACATATTTTTACAATTTAAACAATATTTATCATGGTAAGCAGACTTTTGTGCAGCTACAACAACAATTTTTTGAGTGGAAACAGCAGGGGGGAGAGTCTCTAAAGGAGTTCTCCCATTCATTAATGTCATTAATGGAAGCCGTTTTAAGCAGTAATCCAGGAAGTGTTCCTAATGCTGATCAGGTGTTACGAGACCAGTTTGTAGAGCATGTAAGAGATGTCACTCTGCGACGTGAACTTAAACGACTCGTGAGACAGAGGCCTTCTTGTTCCCTCCTAGAGGTAAGGGGTGAAGCAATTAGGTGGGTGGAGGAAGGAGAAATGTGGACAGTTACAATGGGGCCACAATCATGGTGTAATAAAACTCATGGTAAAGTAGTTCAGTTTGATGGGAAAACTAAACGGTTTGGAGAATCAACTGAGCTGAATTAAATTAAAAATATGCTTAAAAGGCAGCAAAAGCAGATAGACGCTATTGCTGTGTGTCTGAATGAACTTAAGCCTAGATCTGAAAATATTAACCCTACATCTCCCAGATTGAATACTCGAAGATGCTTGTGCTGTAATAAGCTTGGTCACATTGCCAGATACTGTTGACAGCCCTGGCCTGTTAATGCTAGTTCTAGATCTCCCACAGTTAATGTTGGTGAAATTTCTGCTGAAGAGCCTTTAAACTAGTACCCTCTGTTGTCCTGAGTCAGACAACAGAAAAGGGTAGTAATGGCTCAAAGGTTTCTATCCCAGTGTGTCCTTCCATTTTACAATGCATGGTTGGTCAGTGTCCAACAGTAACTGTTCAGATGGGGAGAGTCACTGTTCCGTGCCTTTTGGATACCGGATCGATGGTGACTACAATAACGGAATCGTTCTTTCTTAGCCACTTTAAATCACTGGGTGAAGAGGCCCTTAAAGAATACAGTTGAAAGCTGCGAATGGTTTAGAAATTCCCTATGTTGGATATTTTGAGACTGATATGTTTGTGTTGGGACAAACTATTCCAAGAAGAGGTTTTCTGGTAGTTAAAGACCCCATTGGGGCTGCTTTACATCAAGGGAGGGTGCTTACCCCAGGATTGTAGGGTATGAATGTTATTGGCCAATGTTATAGTGAGTTGTTTGAACTGTATGGTCCAGCATTATTTTTAGCATCTTCAGTTAAGCAAGCAGAGCCAGGATGGAAAGATGCTCTATTGGAATGCCAAAGAGTTGAGAATACCTCTACTTCTGGGTTTATTGGTCATGTGCAAGTGCAGTCTGACCATCCATTACAAATCCAAGCAGGTACATTTAAGGTTAGTACCAGCCCTTTGTCCTAAAGGTTTTGGTTATGATAATACGGTTGCATTACTGAAACCACAGGAATCAGGATTTAATGGGTTACCTTCAGGGGTTCTGATTTCTCCTGAATTGATCTGGCTAGCCCAAGGTCTGGTCCTGGTTCCTGTGGTGAATGTTAGTACTATTTCTGTGAGTTTGCCATCAAGAGCTAGATTGGGAACATTGGTTAGGGCTGAAGGGATTCCATCACAAAACGAGGGTCTTTGTTTTGAAAAACAGGATAATATGCATGTTATTGTAGTTCAATCTCAGGCATGTACTTTTAATTCATCAGAATCTTCCATTGAAGTGGAATTACCAGGCCTTTCTGAATCTGAACAGGGATTAGTGAAGGATCTTTTAGCCCGATACCATGATGTCTTTGCAAAGAATGACGGTGATCTAGGATGTACATCATTGATTGAACATTGTATCCCTCTTCTAGACGATACTTCAGTGCGCCAGCGCTACCGTAGACTTCACCCAAGTCAGTTTGAGGCTGTTAAAGCTCATATTAAGCAGCTGTTGGATGGCCAAGTCATTAGGGAGAGTTGCATCCCTTATGCTTCCCCTATAGTGCTGGTTAAAAAAGAAGGATGGCTCTATGCGAATGTGCGTTGACTACCGCCAACTAAACCTTAAGACTCGGAAAGATGCCTTTCCATTACCAAGGATAGAAGAATCTTTGGATGCGTTGACTGGTGCAAAGTGGTTTTCGACACTCGACTTGGCCAGCAGCTATAATCAAGTTCCGGTAGCAGAAGAGGATAAGTATAAAACTGCCTTTTGCACACCTTTTGGTCTGTTTGAGTTTAACAGGATGCCATTCGGGTTGTGCAATGCACCAAGCAATTTTCAGCGATTAATGGAAAGGATTTTTGGTGATCAGAGCTTTCAATCCCTGCTATTATACCTGGATGATGTGATAATTTTTTCTGCCTCCATAGATCAACATATTCAGCACTTGGAATTGGTGTTAAATCGTTTACGGCAACAAAATCTCAAGATTAAACTTAGTAAATGCTGCTTCTTTCGTTCTGAAGTTAATTACTTGGGTCATGTTGTCTCTGCTGCAGGTGTGGGAACAGATCTTGATAAGGTGTCAACTGTGATAAACTGGAGATGACCAGACAATGTTCGAGAGCTTCGGCCATTTTTGGGATACGCCAGTTATTACAGGCGCTTTATTAAGGGGTTTTCTGGTGTTGCTGGTCCCTTGAATCGTTTTGTAACATAAGTCAACCGTAATCAAAAAGGCAAGTCATCAAAGATGTGTGTGAACAAGAGCTGGACAGAAGATTGCGAATATGCATTCAAAACCTTAAAAGAGTTGTTGACAAGTCCCCCCGTCCTAGCTTATGCAGACTTCAGTAGATCATTTGTTTTGGAAGTGGACGCAAGCCATCAAGGATTGGGAGCAGTTTTGTCACAAACCACTAGGGCAGACTTAGGCCTATTGCCTTTGCAAGTCGAGGTCTGCGTCCAGTGGAGCGAAACATGCAAAACTACAGTTCAATGAAATTAGAATTTCTAGCTTTAAAATGGGCAGTTGCTGACAAGTTTCAAGACTATTTGTTGGGACATAAGTGTATTGTTTACACCGATAATAACCCCTAATAACCCCTAGAAGTCACTACCAGACATCTAAACTTGGAGCGCTGGAGCAACGCTGGGTGGGACAGCTTGCAGACTTTGACTTGGAAGTAAAGTATAAGCCAGGCCGATCCAATGGTAATGCAGATGTACTGTCCAGACAATATACAGTTTCTATGACCAAGATTTCAGTGACAACATCTATACCAGGGGCAGTGCGTCAATGCGATAATCAGAAGTCTGCATTAACTGTTGAAACTATTTCTGCTCTTCCCCTTCAAACTAAAACCAGCATTCGAGAGTTGCAAGGAACTGATCTGGTGATTGGTCCATTTCTCGTGTACTGGGATCGTCAGAGACCCCAACACGAAAAGGAGAGGAGTCTCGAGTCTCCTGCAGTGATTGAGCTAGTTCGTCAGTGGAAAAGGCTAACGAAGTTACATTGTTAGAACCATCATCTAATGGAACTGAAAACGTTTTGGTCATGACTGATGTCTTTTCTAAGTTTACCCAAGCAATTCCAACAAAAGATCAGACCGCACAGACTGTGGCACGAGTATTAGTTGAGCGTTGGTTTTATCTGTTTGGGTTGCCAAGGCAAATTCATTCCGACCAAGGTCGCTGCTTTGAGAGCAGAATTATCCAGGAATTGTGTAAAATATATGGCATTGTTAAGACTCGCACAACCCCATATAGGCCCCAAGGAAATGGTCAATGTGAGCGATTTAATAGGACAATGCATGACTTGCTGAGAACCCTTCCCGCTGAAAAGAAGCATCATTGGCCAGATTTTCTTTCACAAGTTGTGTTTGCTTATAATACTAAAGAACATCAGTCTACTGGTTACTCTCCATATGTTCTTATGTTTGGAGAGGAACCGCAGTTACCAATTGATTTTATTCTGGGGCAGGATAATCTTGATCCCAGTGGAGAACCTTGGATAGTGCAACATAGAGAGAATTTGGAGCAAATTTTTAAGTGCGCGAGAGCCCGCTTGAAAGCTGCAGCAGCACAGCGTGCCCGAGGCCAACAATGAAAAGGTGCGGAATGGTGTATCGTAAGTCACATGAGTCCATGGGCAGAAATAAGATCCAGGATGTGTGGGATCCTACCGTGTATAAGATTGACCAGGGCCCAGATGGTCCAGTGTACTCCATTTGTCCACTTTTGGGAAGTCGTGGCCGAATGGTTAGAGAGTCGGACTCCCAATCAAAAGGTTGTGAGTTCGAGTCTCGGGCTGGCAGGAATTGTGGGTGGGGGGAGTGCATGTACAGTTCTCTCTCCACCTTCAACAGATTGGTTGCTGTCAAGGAGGTTGTTCTGTGTGAGAAATGCAGAGACTTGGTTGAACACAGCTCGTTCAAGTGTTTTTTGCAATGAAAGGAAGAAGGAAAACTGGTCTGTAGTTCTCTAAAAGAGAGTTAAAGGTGGGTTTCTTAAGTAGTGGATTTATATGAGCCTGTCTAAATGATGAGGAAATTCCATACAAATTTCATAGGGTTTTTAATGTTTTGAACTGAAAAATATACACTGACATTATGGGCCCTATCTTGCACCCAGCGCAATTGACTTTGTACACCGACGCATGTGTCAGTCCTATTTTGCACCCGCGCAAGGCGCGCTTTTCCCTCCACAGAAGCACGTCGCTAAACTAGTGAATGAACTTGCGCTCCCTGGGCGGTTCAGCGCAAAAAAGGAGGCGTGTTCCGGCGCAAACAATCCCTGGTGCTATTTTGCTGTTCCATTAAACAATTGCGCCACTGACCAGAAAAAACCTAGTCTAAAGTCAGTGGCGATTGCGCGTTGTTCATTATGCTATTTTAAGGGCGCATGCTTGACCATAATGTATAGCGTGCACAACGCGCATACACTTTGCTCATGTAATCTACACAGATGCAACAGTTATTTTTGCAAATCATAAATTGTTACACTAAAAAAAATATTAACACATGAGATGACGGAAATAATTGTGGTGTATTTTGGGTCGGTTTCTCCCATGCCCATACAACACAACTTCTCTGTCTTTCACTGCTCTTACAGGAACATCAGTCTCTTCGGCTGTGAACCGATCCTGGTGTGCGCCTGGTAAATACGCCATAATAATAGCAATCCATAATGGAACTTGCGCACCTGCTGTTAAAGGGAATGTTGGATGACGCTCTGATTGGTTTATTTCACGTCACGCCCAAACCACACCTATGAATAATGAAGCTACTTCAGACCAACCCATTTTAGATTTGCGCCGGGTGCAAGAGCCATTTATCCCGCCGGGAAAATAGCAACAGCGCCGAGACCCGCCCACAAAGTTACTTGCGCTTCGCGCTTTGACACTTGCGTTTCAGATCGTTAAAATAGGGCCCTTAAAAAATTTATTCGTTTGTTTATTTATTTATGTATTTTACACTGAAAACTGTTTTAAACAGACTGCGAGAAATGATAAAGGCAGGTCGGTCTGGCATGTGTGTATACTAAACATAGGTGCAGAGTCTGAATTCCCCAAGCTAGTTTTCCTTGTTTTGCTACTTCCAAATATAATATCTCTGAAAGTCAAACACATTTTCAACAAGCAAGATCTTGTTCAGTACTCTCTTATGCTTTGTACGTATACATATATTGCTTTTGCCAGCATTCTCTCATTATTTTGTTTTGTTTTTTTCACCTGCGGCACAAAATAATATGAGAGCAGTCTTTTCTTTTTTGCCTCATAAGCATCTTTCAGCCTAAAAGTATGTTGGCTCAGGAAAGCAAGAGGTTTCCTTGAAACTCTTAGTCTCTACAGCTTCATCTGCTGACTAACAAATGCCACTTTTTCACAGAAATGATTCTGCTGTTTGGCCAGAGGACTTGTAAACTTTACTAAAATCTGACCCATGTTTCCACCAAACAAAGCAATGATGTAACTGCTTGCATTGCGGCTTTTATACTATAGTCTGTGAGTTACGAGAGCTTATTGTTAACACAGTAATTTAAACACAAAGTAATTTAAATTTGCATCTTTACATCATCATGAGTTGGTTGTACAATGTAACTCTCATAAGTTAAATATATAACCACTGTCATGAACACTTAAGAAAAAAATGTTAAACAGCAAAACACCTGCAAAATATCATGTTAGATTTTTGGGTAGTCTGACCTTCACCAGCCAAAAAAAGATAACTAAATTCTAACAAAGTCTAACCAATAAAATGTTTAGCAATCAATTTGTACATATGTCCCCTTGATAAAAAGAATTGCACTTAATTATGCTCAATGTGCACTTGTAGTGTACTTCAAAACTTAAAAGTATTTTTACAACAATGTATTCACAAATAATAAAATATTAAAGGGGGGTGAAGTTTTTTACACTGTTAAAGAGATGGATTCCCATGCTAAACATGGACAAAGTTTAAAAAATTAAGTTGTACGTTTGAAGGAGTATTTTTGTTCCAAAAATTTGTTCCGGTTTGTCACAAGTTTCGGAAAGTTTTTTTTCGAGTATGGGTCTGTGTGACGTTAAATGGAGCGGAATTTCCTTATATGGGTCCTAAGGCACTTCTGCCGGAAGAGCGCGCGCTCCCCTATAGCGAGGCTGAGCACACATTTCACTGATCAGAGCGATTCACTGATCAGAGCGAGAGCGTCGCGAAAAGTCACAAAAGAAGTGTGTTTTTGGTTGCCAGGGCAAGACAACCCTGCACAGATTACCAAAAGAGAAACAGCATTAAGGGACCAGTGGATGGAGTTTATTTTTACAGAGCATCAACGGAGTTGTGCAAGTGTTTTTGTTTGTTCCCTGCATTTCGAAGATGCTTGTTTTACAAACAAGGCCCAGTTTGACGCCAGATTTGCACATCGTTTATTTCTTAAGGATAATGCAGTACCAACGAAAAAGGGTCACGATCGTGTGTTGGAACCGCATGCGGTGAGTAAAACTGCTTCAAATATCTCTGTGTTGTTAACTTAGCTATCGGCGCGTAAGCACATCAAGTAAACAACATGCGATGTTGTCATCAAACTGCACTTTCCACATGTACAGCTTAAAAAAAAGTGGTTTTGGTCATTTTCCAAAACCGCTAAGCAAATATATACAGTTTCAGTACATACCACATAGAGACGCCTTTGCTGATGCTGCTCTTGTTAAATTTCAGCCTCTGGATCTGTGTCACAGCTTCCAAATGCTCTCAACGCAAAAGCCTACTGGCGCTCGTGATTCTTTAGCTCCGCCCACACATCACGCCTCTAGGCGCTCGTGTTTTTCCGGGAAAAATCGGTACAGACTATCTATCTCTTATAAATATAATAAGAATAAAGACTTTTTGGAGTTATGAAGGATGCAGTACTACTCTATAGGTACTCAAGATTAGCAGGATATTGAGTGAAAACGAGCATTTCACCCCCCTTTAATGAAATACAAATCCACTTCAGTGTATTTAAAGAGAGTACACTTTCATGATTGTGTTGCTAAACACGTACAATTTAAGTACATTTTAAATAATTGTTTTAATAACATTTGTATTTAACATTGTTTTAATAACAAATTAATAGTTTTTTTTTGTTGTTGTTCATTTCATCTTTATATGTAATTTTACAATTTCTTGTATTGTCTTTGAAATATGGTTAAAATAAATGTGACAGCATTTAGGATAAATTAAATATACTTTCATGTCATTTCTATTTAAACTTATTTTGATGTGTTTAACTGTAGTATGTTATTGGATATTAAATATTAAGTTAATATATATTAAAACAGTATAGTATATTGTGAATTCATCATTACAAATGTTTAACTACAAATATATTTAAATACATATAAGTTTCAATAGAAATTGAATTAAATTATATTTTATTTGACCATGAATATTTGTTATTTATTTATTTTAACCATATTTAAATTGCACTGAATATAAATTTATACTATAAGAAATAGTATGCAACTGACTGGCCGAAAACATTACATTCAGTTAATATCTATGTATGTATGTATTTATGTATTTATTTTTAATATAATGTCTGTAATAAATTGTCTTTTTTTCACAAGGGGATATGATTAATATATACATATATTAGAGAGTAAAATAAAATAAAAAAAATAAATAAAAAATAAATCAGTCAGAAAAAATAAACTGCCCAAAACATGTTGTGCATTAACCATGTGTGTGCGCATGGGATGCAGCATTGGACACTTGAAGTCATTGATTCTAATGGTAGTGATCTAGTTTTGTACCATCTAATTTAATTTAGCTTTTTGAGTTCAGGCAGGACATGACAGCTTAGGTCTATAACCTGTCCTCTTCTTTCTTTGTTTGTCTGTGCCTCACCATGAGTCCTTTGAGCATCCAGCAGTCACTAGCATCAAGTACAAACGGGTAATGTTTGAATAAATCCCCTTTCCAGTAGGGAAGCCGGGCCAAAGCAGGTCCAACTGGAGGCTCTCGCACACAGGACCACAGTGTCTTGCTTTTCCAATTAAATTATCTTTCGGACAATGCAGAGTCTTCCCAATTCACACCTCAATTGACAGTGTGGCGGCTTGCATTGTGAGAAGACAGATTTCCATTCCCTCAAAAATAGATTTTCCCTAAAGAAGCGACAATGGAGTGCACAATCCCTCCTCACTTACCCACAATGAAAGAGGGATAAGGCCTAACTGTTAAAAATCACCCCCTGAGAGTATATCTTATTGTGGACTCGATATATTTAAATGAATTTCGACAATAGATATTGCATCGTCAAAAAAACTCCTGCAGTTAACCAAATTGTGCACAGTACCTTCCAAATACACAACAATCTGAGATTTTCACCAGCCTGCTTTAATGCTTAAAACGAATAAGATGTGTGACTTCCTCTGCTGAAGCTATTATAATTGTATTTTTGGCGTTAAAGCATGATATGACTATGGAATACTGTTGAGATTCAGAAAGCATTCTTTTAAGAATGAAGTATTGAAGTGAAGTATTATGTTTAAAAGCTATGACAGCTGTACAGTGTATGTGATGTGTACTCAAACGTTTAAATTCTGTCATCATTTACTGTTCCAAATTTGTGAACAATATAAAGCACCTTAACAGTATGGTAAATGGTCATATGTGTGCTATATTCCATGTATTCTGTACAAGAATAGTCCAAAATGTTACTTGCTATCATAATCATGTTAAATTGATGCTTCAGAAATCATTCTAATGTACTGATTTGCTCATAAAATATTTCTGTTTATCAATGTTGAAAACAGTTGTGTAATATTTTTTTATGGAAACAGTGATTTTTTTTTTATTTGTATTTTTATTGAATGGACAGATTTAATGAACTAAATTTATCTGAAATATATTTTGGTAAAAATTTAGTTAAGGGACCAATTCTCTCTATTAACTTGTTGCTTAATTGCATTTATATTTCTAGCATGTTAGCTGTTAATTAGTAATTATAAAGCACATATTAATGTCATATTCTGACCATATTCTAGATCCCTTGACCCTACCCCATACCTAAACTTAGCAATATGCTGTTAATAGTATATTAATAGTGAGAACTGAATCTTAAAATAAATAGTTCTTGTAACAATGCTTTAATTCGTCTTTGTGGAATCAAAGTATTTATTTATAAAAAAAATACTCACCCAAAACATTTGCATATATATATATATATATATATATATATATATATATATATATATATATATATATATATATATATATATATATATATAAGAACACACAATGAAGTAAATGATCAATCAAGATGAAATGCAAACAATATGTTGATGATTTTTGCTTTAGTTATGAAAAGTAACAAATTTGCTCCAGCACAACTTTTAGTAAATCAAATAATCTTGCTAAAATAAGAACTAAGAAAATACGAAAAAGTATTACATTTATATCATAATTTTGACAGAATCTATTTATATATTTGGGTAAACATTAAAACCCCATCGAGAAGTGTATCCAGCAGAGAAGTGTAAAGAGAAACGGATGCATCTGAATATTTGGAGTGTGGGCTTGTAGTTGAGTTTGTGCCAGTGCTATGACTGGGCATGTGTGAGCGTTTGTCACGCATGTTTTAGTGTGAAACATTCCAACTTGCAGAGGTAACCATGGATTGAGTCATTACAACAACAAACAAGGGCAGCCTGCCATAAATGAGGCGAGTTATAACCGTCAACACTCGTCCAACAGCAGTCAGACTGCACAAGCACATAGCAGATATAGAGTCTGTGCTGCTGAGAGATAATTGTGTTCAGTACTAAATCACAAAGTCAGCACCATCTCCGAGTCTAAAGAAGAGTTTTCAGCAAGTACTTGTCTGTAAAGTCACATATTTAAATAAGAGTGAGCTTTGAGGGTCATAATTATATTAACCACAAATATTAGAGCTGTTGTCTCTCTCGGGTTATGAAAAACAGCAGACAATAAGGGGACAAAATTCCTGCAGTTTTTAACTGCATATATAAGAGGATGAAGAAGTGTTGATGAAGACAGTTAAATTAACTCTTTCCTTATATATATATATCATGCATCCATCATCCAGAAATGACAAAATGAATGTATAAATTATTCAATACATGTAAATAATAAATATCATTATTATTAAACATTAAAAAATATACATATTTATATGATAAAAGCCAGCATTTTGACCAAACAAACAACCGCCAAATGTTTACAAGCAAAATATCATGTACAAATATTTAAAGAATAATGATCGTAAATGGAAATTCTACCTAGAGACATTTTTAAAAGCCTGAAAAACTTTGCAAAACAAATCACTGAATTAGCAAAGTCATGAACGAAACCGACAAAGTAATAGAAGAATCACAACATCGATTTGAAGCAAAAGAGTGAATGAAAATCAGTCCTAAAGATTATTAAAGATTATAAAAAAATAAAATAATAATTAAGCTGAATTTATGTGAACAAATGGGTTCAACAAAAGCATATAGAATCAATTAACAACCTCAGACCTCACAGCAGGTCTGTCTATAAAGGTTTATCATTTATTGGCAAAAAATCACTCATAAACACTCTGAATACGTTTCAGATCAACTCACTGAAATGTACATTAAATAAACAGATTCACGGAAAGGAATAAATCTTGGCAACTTGAAGAGTTTTGCTACTGATGTTTCATCTAATCTATTCGCAAAACATGAGACATGAGACATGAAACATGAGCCACTGAAAAGTAAAGTTGTCTTAAAGGTGGAGGGAGTTATTATGTATTTGTTTCAGTATTAGCGGTGAAAGTGTGGTGACAGTCTGGTCTATCCCTTTAGAGTATACTGCAGTTAATTCTGGGGGGGGGGGGTCAGATCTGCACCACTTACTTCTAATTCTACTATTTCTAGGTCACGGTGTAATTGATTTACTGATTAGTAGACCATCATACTTCTACCGGCTTTAAATACTTATTACAAGGAGATTAAAATTGGAATGGAGAGGCATGCTAACAGACAGACAAAGACAGAAGTGGGGGACCGACATATGTAGTATCTGTTCCTTGATTGACATGCTGGTTAAAAGGTAATAATCCAATCTAAAATTAACTTGTCTAATGCACTTTACAGTACATTTTATTCAACAGCACATTAAATGGGTCCCCTGGTGCAAAAAATAAAAATAAAAAAAATAATGGAAAACGCTCAAGTTGTACTTGGAAAACCAGCTCTGAACAATCAGCATAAAGTTGGACGACTTGAACTGAAGAGAATTCATTACAAGCTTTGCCAGTTTTGCAGTTTTGTGTTTTAGTGAAAATGTCTACATCAAATTTACTCTTTTCAGCACAAACATGCCTCCTTTCAATGTAAATTATCCCAAAATAAAAGGAACAAGGTTTTGTACTGATAGCATAAGCAGCATTATGCTACATAACAGAATTGCATGATTGCATAACCGAATAGTTGTTTTACTATTCTATTTTCTTCGGTGGAACAAATAATAATAAAAGTCTTCTACATTACTCTTACTTTATGTTAATTTAGACATTTAATAACACATTATTAAACTAAAAAGTTGTATAGGCCAAACCTGTTGTATATTTATTTAACTTTAACTTACATTAATAAAGATTGTAACCCTATTCATATTTTAGATTACCTAATTCAACACCATACTAAACCATAACTGCTATGACAACGACCTTACGAACTATTAATAAGCAGAAATGATTTATTGAGGAAAACGTCTGAAAATGTGATCTAATCTAAAGTGTTACCACCAAGATTAATAAACACAGTAACGAATGTATTTCTCATTGTTAAGGTTAATTAATACAATAAATAACGTTAATAAATTGGAGTGTTACAAAATATATTTTGTGTTACACCAAAGAAACAGAGGTTTGAAACATAAACCGTGGAAGAATTTTAAATTTGTCAGTGATGATCAAGTTTGTAATTGATCTCAATAATCATTTTATAATTACAGTTGCCTCTTTTGGATCCATGTTTCGATGCTGCAGTTCTGCCAAGACCCAATAGGCCCTATTTAGATCATGAACGGGGTCCATGTATTAGGTCTGCACATAACATAACATGTCTGTCTACTTTACTGTATGTGTGGTGACACTAGATTTAATTTCAAATGCAGGTCTTTTAGAGACAACTTCATTTTGTAATTAACTCAAATACTTAATTACAGTGCAACATGTTTGTCATGCTAACACCACAAATATGAAAAACAAATAAAGAGAGAGAAAATACACAGCACATTCTTACTTAAGCTTACACTAAACGAATGAAGAGAAATCATCACTCCGTTGTGTTACATTAATTACAGCAATCAGCCCTTCAAAAACACAATATATGCATGATTTTCAATCCGCGCTCATAATTATCTGATCAGAGGCCTAATCGACATGCACAAGAATAGAAGCGCAGCACGATGAACAAAGTTTCCATGCTTAATGAATGAGCATTGCAAAAAGGAGAAAACTAACTTAAAAAGTTTAAAAGAAACATCTGAGATGAAGTTGATACTTGGAGGAAGTGTAAAAAAAACAGAAAAACATGTCTTGATGGATTTGTTTCTTATATACTGTACATGTAGCTTTTAGTTTTATAAGATGTTAACTGATGGACTGGAGTGGTGTGGATTACTTGTGGATTATTGTGATGTTTTTATCAACTGTTTGGACTCTCATTCTGATGGCACCTATTCACTGCAGAGCATCAAATGAGGAAATTATTTAATGCTACATTTCTTCAAATCTGTTCCTAGGAAGAAACAAACTCACATCTTGAATGGCTTGGAGGTGAGTACATTTTCAGCAAATCTTCATTTCTGTTTAAATGGTGGCCTGGAATGTTTACCATTTAAAAAAATTCAGAAATGAGATCTTCTTAATTCACTGATTGTTCTCAGATTAGACATAAAAATTTTCATGCAAGTCACCAAATGACCCGAACTTCCACATTAAATGTATATACTTTTACAGTATGCCAGCAATAGTCTAATTTGTATTATTATTCTAAAGAAAAAGAGTAAAGAGAAATATCTTAGACAAAGTTGATAATTAGTCAACATTTTTTCCTGAAAGGAATTTAAGTGTTATGTGTCTGATTGACCTGCATTGGTGTCTAAAATGCAAATAATCTCTTTAAAGGGGTCCCATGATGTTGCTAAAAAGAACATTAATTTGTGTATTTTGTGTGTTATGTGTTTATGTGGTTTAGGGTTAAAAAAACATTATTTTTCACATACTGTACATTATAGTTCCCTTTCAGTTGGTCACTCTCGACGCCACGTCGGTGACCGACGAATATGGGATTTTGCTTTGATAGACCAATCTACTTTGAGTTCAGCACGCGCTCGGAAGCTTCGTGTGTTGGCGAGACGGCGCTTCAGCAGCGGTCGTTCCTGTGTCGAGTGGATTGCACACTTCAGCATCGGCACTAAAAGAGCATTTCCTAAAGAGCAAATTTCTCTAAAAGAGCTTCACGGGTGCGTCTTTGTAAAGACGATGGATCCTCCTTATAAGGATGCTGTTTCACCCGTACGTTTGACGGGTGATGGTCACGATCACTGATTCACGTGTCTGGGTGTCGAGCACGATGAGGTGGCTTTCGTGGATGAGTCATGTTCTCACTGCGGGAATATGACCATCTTGGAGCTGCGAACCAGGCTCCGCTACCTTCAGGGGGGCGGAGTCACGTTGCCCGCGGCCGCAATCTGGGGCTCGTTCTGGCGGCCGACAGATAAGAACCACTTCCGGCAGTAGCGCGGGTGGTTTGAGGGTCAAAGTGGTGGCAAACCCCGCAGGGATCCAACCCTCTGGGGACCACCACTCTTCTTGAGCCTCCGATCCAGTGGAGCAACCCACTGAACGCAATGGGCCCTCTTCAAGGAGCGTACCAGCGGTATCCAGTGGGACTCCCCGCTACCGGATGTCGATCTCAGCATTGGAGGGAGAGCTGTCGGATGACGATTTGGCTGTGCTGCTGCCCTCTGGGACAGTGGCAAAGCCTGAGTTGGATCCTGAAGTGGCAGCCATGCTTTCTTGAGCCGCCGAGAGGGTAGGGCTCCCATCGGTGGAGCGGACTTAGGACAACAATTGTGTCCTAAGTCCTCCGCCTCCTGGCGTGGAGACCCAGTGCTCCCTTCCCGGGTCTGTAGGCGTTCATCTAGTCTGACCGGCAGTGCCTATGCGGCTTGCGGGGTAGCTGCTTCTGTCTTACAATGGCAATGGTGTTACTGCAGGTGCACCAGGCTAAGGGTGAAGGCACCTCTCCCTCCCCTGGAGGAGGGCCAGGCGGAGAATCTGGAAATTTCAACAGGAGAGCAGTTTTCTGTAAACATAAAACCATGTCTGCATTTGTGATAAGAGAAATGACAAACAAGCAATACTCTACACCAGCGGTTCTCAATTCCAGTCCTTGCAACCCCCTGCTCTACATATTTTGCATTTCTCTCTTTGTTAACACACCTGAGTCAGATAATCAGCTCGTTAGAAGTGAGCTCTGTGCGTGAACTGTGCTCCCATTGACATGCTCCCTACACAGTGTTCATTGCTCCCTACTCCCTGAGCAGGGGAAATCTATTGAATTTTACCTCACTTCAGGACATTCATTCACAGATTTGCGCTGCACAACGTCTTCACACACAAACAAGTGTGACATGATATACTTCTGTAAATAAATACAATTTAAATTCACGTCTCACACATTCAGTGCACTTTGAATGGAACATATCAATCAATCAATCAATCACCTTTATTTATATAGTGCTTTAAACAAAATACATTGCGCCAAAGCACTGAACAACATTCATTTGGAAAACAGTGTCTCAATAATGCAAAATGATAGTTAAAGGCAGTTCATCATTGAATTCATTGATGTCATCTCTGTTCAGTTGAAATAGTGTCTGTTTTAATTTGCAATCAAGTCAACGATATCGCTGTAGATGAAGTGACCCCAACTAAGCAAGCCAGAGGCGACAGCGGCAAGGAACCGAAACTCCATCGGTGACAGAATGGAGAAAAAAACCTTGGGAGAAACCAGGCTCAGTTGGGGGGCCAGTTCTCCTCTGACCAGACGAAACCAGTAGTTAAATTCCAGGCTGCAGCAAAGTCAGATTGTGCAGAAGAATCATCTGTTTCCTGTGGTCTTGTCCTGGTGCTCCTCTGAGACAAGGTCTTTACAGGGGATCTGTATCTGGGGCTCTAGTTGTCCTGGTCTCCGCTGTCTTTCAGGGCAGTAGAGGTCCTTTCTAGGTGCTGATCCACCATCTGGTCTGGATACGTACTGGATCCGGGTGACTGCAGTGACCCTCTGATCTGGACACAGACTGGATCTGGTGGCCACGGTGACCTCGGAACAAGAGAGAAACAGACAAATATTAGCGTAGATGCCATTCTTCTAATGATGTAGAAAGTACGGTGTTATGTGAAGTGTTCCGGTTCCAGTTTACCTAATTAATGCAGCCTAAAAATCCTTTAACGGATTTGGATATTAAAAGCATATTAGTATGTTATGTGTATGCCAGGTTAAAGAGATGGGTCTTTAATCTAGATTTAAACTGCAAGAGTGTGTCTGCCTCCCGAACAATGTTAGGTAGGTTATTCCAGAGTTTAGGCGCCAAATAGGAAAAGGATCTGCCGCCCGCAGTTGATTTTGATATTCTAGGTATTATCAAATTGCCTGAGTTTTGAGAACGTAGCGGACGTAGAGGAGTATAATGTAAAAGGAGCTCATTCAAATACTGAGGTGCTAAACCATTCAGGGCTTTATAAGTAATAAGCAATATTTTAAAATCTATACGATGTTTGATAGGGAGCCAGTGCAGTGTGGACAGGACCGGGCTAATATGGTCATACTTCCTGGTTCTAGTAAGAACTCTTGCTGCTGCATTTTGGACTAGCTGTAGTTTGTTTACCAAGCGTGCAGAACAACCACCCAATAAAGCATTACAGTAGTCTAACCTTGAAGTCATAAATGCATGGATTAACATTTCTGCATTTGACATTGACAGCATAGGCCGTAATTTAGATATATTTTTGAGATGGAAAAATGCAGTTTTACAAATGCTAGAAACGTGGCTTTCTAAGGAAAGATTGCGATCAAGTAGCACACCTAGGTTCCTAACTGATGACGAAGAATTGACAGAGCAACCATCAAGTCTTAGACAGTGTTCTAGGTTATTACAAGTAGAGTTTTTAGGCCCTATGATTAACACCTCTGTTTTTTCTGAATTTAGCAGTAAGAAATTACTCGTCATCCAATTTTTTATATCGACTATGCATTCCATTAGTTTTTCAAATTGGTGTGTTTCACCGGGCTGCGAGGAAATATAGAGCTGCGTATCATCAGCATAACAGTGAAAGCTAACACCATGTTTCCTGATGATATCTCCCAAGGGTAACATATAAAGCGTGAAGAGAAGCGGCCCTAGAACTGAGCCTTGAGGTACTCCATACTGCACTTGTGATCGATATGATACATCTTCATTCACTGCTACGAACTGATGGCGGTCATATAAGTACGATTTAAACCATGCTAATGCACTTCCACTGATGCCAACAAAGTGTTCAAGTCTATGCAAAAGAATGTTGTGGTCAATTGTGTCAAACGCAGCACTAAGATCCAATAAAACTAATAGAGAGATACACCCACGATCAGATGATAAGAGCAGATCATTTGTAACTCTAAGGAGAGCAGTTTCAGTACTATGATACGGTCTAAATCCTGACTGGAAATCCTCACATATACCATTTTTCTCTAAGAAGGAATATAATTGTGAGGATACCACCTTTTCTAGTATCTTGGACAGAAAAGGGAGATTCGAGATTGGTCTATAATTAACTAGTTCTCTGGGGTCAAGTTGTGGCTTTTTTATGAGAGGCTTAATAACAGCCAGTTTGAAGGTTTTGGGGACATGTCCTAATAACATGTCCTAATAATAAAAATTTCACGTTCGTTTCGAACTAGAATCATGGAGGAATATCCTGTGATGTCCACTTCGCAGGGCACTTACATTCGAAGAGAACAAACGTCTGAAGCCATAAGAGAAACATACAAAAATTGCAGAGCAGAGGCGCGAGGACTGGAATTGAGAACCTCTGCTCTACAATGCTCAAATTTCACGTTTAAATCATCAGTGGCAAATCCTGCTGTGAGTCAGAAGCGCCAGCACTGTAGTCTTCTCTCCAGGATCAGGAAACAGTCCTCCGTAATATGTGCTGCACACACTCGAATATTTATGCTGAACTGTACTAGAACAGTGTTGTTAATACAACTTAACTATGATTTCTAGCTGTATCGTCTTTTGGAAGGCCAAACAAAGTATTTTCGCAATGAAACAGCATCTCCATGACATACTGCCAGCGGAAACAGTGAGAATTAAAGGTTACGTCTTCTTTCTTTGCGTGAACATTTGGGCGGCATTATGTAACTCTTCCCGCATAGTGACGTATAGACATGTGGGGTTGTGTTTAAATGAGGCGCTTTAAAGGGGTGCGGGCGAGGCTTAACTTTGATAAAGAATATCCCTTTGGATTTGAGACTTTAGTCTTTGCAACTTTTACAGATCTTCTTTATCTACCAAGAGTTTGTAACACTCCAAAGAGAAAGGAAAACTTGAAATCACATCATATGATCCCTTTAAAATAAATAAATGAATAAATAATAGATAAGAGTAGGGTGACCACTCATCCCGCGTAGCGTGTGCACGCACAGCGTTTGAAGCCCAATTCATGCGTCCCACAAATTCGTTCGGTGAACCTCTTCAGTTGTGAGTTTAGACTTTTTTTTTACTGTTCCTGTGGTGTTGAACAACTACAATTCATTTTAATCCTATAATTTTATATTATAATTTATTTAAAGTGAATAAATTGTAATGAAAAATAACTAAAATAGCTAAAGTAAATCGTAAGTGGAAGTGCATCTGTCAGTTCTGTCATGAGCATACATCAGCAATTACACATGTTTAGGGGAATTGGGCATTATTAATATACCATGTAAGGTGGTATGTGCTAGAAATAGGTAAACCACTATCAGTGAGTCTGCCCATGGGGATGGGGGCACCGCCGCGCAAGGCAGTGTCCCACATTGTCCCTCAGAAACATACCCCTTTTCCCTTCTTGGGCTTATTAGCAGGTGTTCACCCTAGATAAGAGGCCCAAGAGGTAAAGCAGAAAACATGTAGCTGTTTGTTATGCTTGGCAGGTCCTTTCTCGTGGGCTCTTCACTTGTTGATACAAGTCTGGATTAATTGTGTTTGTTGGATGTCTTGATGAAGTGGAAATGGTGATACTGAATAAGTTTCTTTAGTCTACCTGATGACATATTAATCCTGTTCTCAGGTTCTTTACAGGTGAAAACTCAAAACACAAGTGATGTCTCACTGGAAAGGCATCAGGCAAAATGCCCATAGTCCTTGCTGTGGCCGCTTCTCTCTTGTAGAAGAGCATTATGTACAGTATCTAACATGTCAAACTAACTACACCACCAGTCAAATGTTTAGACCCACCTACTCATTCAACCACATTCATCATATTCAAAAAAAAGTAAAGTCAGCAAAATCAAACGTTCACTCTACAAGCAACTAGTTAACCATCTTTTAAAACAGTATTGAAGGTGTTTTGTCATGTTTGCCTTTGTTTGCAATTTTCCTTAATTAAGCCTAATAAAATTTCAGTCATGTTAAGAATTTTATATGTCTGATGGTATTTCAGGGTGTGGAAAACTCGCCATAATAACAGAATGGTGTGTGAAACTCTCGGACGTATTTTGAAGTTTCTGTGCCCCATATTAATATTTCACATACTTTTGAGAATGCAACATTTAGTTGATCCTGATAAGCGCTCATTGTCACAGTAAACACAACGTCTTTCTTCTTTCGTGAGGGGGTTTGGTGGCACAGTGTTTTTGTTTCCAGGCGGAACATAACAAAAATGTGACAGACACAATTCCTGGAAACCCTGTATAATTCAACCAATCTGATGACGACTTTGAAACTCCTGAAGTGTTTCCGCTTTTGTGTGCCATAAGCATCAGACGGTTAGCCACAAAAATGTGGACTAACGGACTCTGTGGTGTATAGCTCAGGCCTACAGTAAATTAACATTGTATTTAAATGTTCAATATTAGACTTTTAAATGAGCATTTACACATTTTTTAAGCATTAGAAGCACATACTGTACAGTGTGCTTTAGAAGTGACTCTATCCTACCACCGTCCATCAACATAGCACCAGTCACGTGGGACATAATGGATGAGATTCAAAAGGAAAAACAAAACGAACCCAGACCTCAAGGTTGTCCTGCTAATAAACACTATGTTCCGTCCAGGATTCTTCCGAGTCTTACAGTGGGTCCATATTTCACTGTGTTCAGGGCATCCAGGTATCTCTTGCACACTACACCTCACGCAGAATTCCTTCTGGTGGCTTGCTATGATCAAGGATGTAGCAAATTACATCAAGTCATGTCCGGTGTGTGCACAGTCAAAAACCCCCAAAGAGCTCCCATCAGGTCTGCTACAATCATTACCCATACCGCAAAGTATTGCCAGTCTGTCTGCCTTACCGAGCGTTTTTCCCATTGGCATAGTTTGCCTTATTGTATATGATCTTTGCCTGGTTTCCCTGTTTCTGCCTTCGGATTTGCCCACTGTCTTGTTGTTTGGATTGGACTGCCTATCAGTGTATGATTCTCTGCCTTCTACATTTACGATTCTCTGCCTACTGTTTGGATTTGTCTGCTGTGGATGTTATTAAAATACTGCACATGGATTCTAACGCCGCCTCCGCGTCATTACAATTACCTTAGGTCCAAAGGTCTTGATATTCTATATCATTTTATATATAAAAAAGTAAAATTCAAATCATAAATAATAATAAATAAAATTACAATATAAAATTATTATTGTCTGTTGATTTGACAATACATTACAGTGAAAATATGATATTGAGAAGATAATTTTAATTATAAATGTAAATTCTAATTCTAAAAACACATGACCTCTAACACTTGCACTCCCTTTTCTATTTATTTTCTAACTATTTGTCTTCTTTAAAAAACAGAAAGCCTCTAACACTAGAATTCTCTATTCTTTTTCTATTCTAGCTTTTGTTTTCTATTTAATTATTATTAAAAAAATGACGCTCTAATAAAACTAGCATTCTCTACTATTTTTCGACTTGTTTTATTTTAATTTTGAAAAGACCCTTTAACACTAGCTGTTGTTTTTATATTTACATGTATTCATTTAGCTGACGCTTTTATCCAAAGCGACTTACAATTGCTATATATGTCAGAGGTCGCACGCCTCTGGAGCAACTAGGGGTTAAGTGTCTTGCTCAGGGACACATTGGTGTCTCACAGTGAATTCGAGCCCGGGTCTCTCAAACCAATGGCATGCGTCTTATCCACTGCGCCATCACCACCCCGTTATATATACTTTCTACTATCACACCACTAACATATTATTGTATTTTGTAAGTTTTGACTGCTTCCATCATCTTCATTTGCAAGTCATTTTGGATAACAGCATCTGTGGCCCAATAGTTAGAGAAGCACGTCATAAGTTAAAGATACTGTGGGAGAGTAAGAGCACTCATTAACTCACACCAAGACTCCTCGATCCCCCCCTTTACAAAAATAACGTCTTGTGTTTGGTCTTCATTCAGGGCAGTAGTTTTTTTTATACACAGACTGTAACTTTACACCACTCTCTGATTGTGTCCGCTCCCAGTAGAAATCCCCACTCCAAGCTGAGGTGAGGGTAGCTGAACTTTAGATCATTTTCGAAGAGTAGACCACTATTAAATAATTTACACAATTTGATTTAACTGAGGTTCTCAAAATATGTAGTCAGTCACTCAGTCTATTTTCAAGCAACTTCAGCAAAGAAAATATTGTTTTTACTTTCTGTATTTAACTTTCTTCCACAGCCACAATAAAAAATATAAAAGCGTCTTGAATCTCTTCCAGGATTAATACAAGTTACAGGAATAGTTCATCCAGAAATGAGTATATTGCATCAAGATTAATCTTAAAAATCACACATTTTGAAATTATACTAGTTAACATTCAGTGATAAAATTATGCTTGTCTGAGCACCACTGTACATATACAGCCTAAATCAAAATGACAAAATTTTTTTTTTTTTTTTTTTTTTTTTTTTTTTTGGCATAAATAAAAATAATCTCACACAAATTACATTGGTAACACATAACTACATCTCTACAAGAAATAATTAATATGCAGTATATAACAGAAATATGAGTTTCATATTTCTTCCTTCAAACAAATTTTCTGTACGGATTTTAAGTATGCTATAGAAGTACCTCTTCAGGAACTCGTGCTGCATCGAGAATGATTGGGGAACGCCCCCAGCGTGATGTCTCTGAATCATGTGTGTAATCAGTCAAATGGAGGGGCAAGACATCATAGGTGGGTGACGTCAGAGACCGGGAAGCATAAAAGCACGAGAGGCGCAGCCGACATCAGCCTTGTGTCTTCAGCAAGCGCTCTGTATGTGTGTGTACTGTTCAAAAACATTTACGTTTGTGAGTCTTATCTAGTGTTGTTTGTCATGCCCCAAAAGTATGCCAAAAGCACCCCCCAAGACCAAACACAAAATGGGCGAAGACATGCAGCGTTTCAGACTGTGTGTTCCTGCATCCTGTCATCGCTACATCTCAACCGGGGATACACTCAGTTTGTGTGTTGTTTGCCTGGGAGCGGAGCATGCAGAGTCGGCTCTCAAAGGGGCTGACTGCCCACATTGCGAGCGGCTTGCCCTGAATGTTCTCCATTCCCGGAGGGCTCTCTTCACCGAGGGAGCCTTCGCTATCGTTCCCAGCGGCGCTGGTCCCGCTTCCACCAAGGCGGAGCAGCGAATCGCGCTAGTGGTGTTCGCAGTTGGATTTGGCAGAGGGAATGGAGACGGGCGAGTCCCTATCTTCTTCCTCACCTGCCAGATCCAGCGCCCGGTCTCACGGATTGGACGCTCACTCCGGCGCTACTTCTCCCCGGGGAGAGGGCTCGGCATTTCATCTATCTTCCTCTGAGGTGAAGATAGATTTCAGGGGCGAAGCGTACCAATATTGAGTACTTCCCTTTGGCCTTGCACTCTCACCCCGCACTTTCACGAAATACGTAGATGCAGCCCTGGCTCCGCTACGACTCCAGGGCTTCCGCATACTGAATTAAATCGACGATTGGTTGATTTTAGCTCAATCAGAGCAGATGGCGGTTCTGCATCTAGATGTCTTTCTCGCCCATATGAGAGAGCTGGGGTTAAGACTGAACGCCAAGAAAAGTGTACTTTCTCCAGTACTTATCTGGGCGTGGTGTGGGATTCGACCACGATGCAGGCATGCATGTCACCTGCTCAACCGAGTCGATCCTGGCCTGATCCTGATTTGATAGCCCGACCAGGAGGGCCCGAGTTGCCGTGACTGGAATAGGTCATGGTGCCAACAAAGAGGACCCTTGCGACATCCTACAGTAGATCAATTCTCACGGATACTCAATACTGACAGCATTGGATGGGTAAGCCTGTTTTTACAATTAATTTGATATTTTTTAAGAGCGATTACTTTAGTGGTGACTGATGAGGGTTTGGTGGATTTTTTTTAATGTGAAACTGATTGGTTCTGACGTAGCTTTGATAGCTTCTGAAGACCATTTTCATAGAGTTTGGATCTGCTTTTTGGAGAGGCCTTTTTGGGATGCTGATGTTGCTGCCCCAATGCGAAAAGAGTTTCTAGACTAAGGACCCCCCCCCCCCTCCACCCCCACAATAGCATTGAGATTTGGTGGGGGCTAATATTTGGAAAGTCAGCTGGTTGGCAGGTTGGAAGAGCCTATGTACTCCAGTGGGAGCAACGTCACATATTTGGAAAAGTAGGCCCTACCGGCTGCTTGTATCAGACTGTGTGTTTTGGAGCGCCTGGTCGGGAGGGCTCAAACCGTTGCTCAACCAGAGCACCTCACTGCATTGGAACGGATGAACCCTACTGGCCGATAAAGGAGGAGCAGCGTGATTTGATAGCCCAACCAGGAGGGCCAGAGTTGCCGTGACTGGAATAGGTCATGGTGCCAACAAAGAGGACCCTTGCGACATCCGACGGTAGATCAATTCTCACGGACACTCAATGCTGACAGCATCAGATGGGTAAGCCTTTTTTTACCATTAATTTGATATTTTTTAAGAGCGATTAGTTTAGTGGTGACTGATGAGGGTTTGGTGGACTTCTTTAATGTGAAACTGATTGGTTCTGATGTAGCTTTGATAACTCCTGAAGACCATTTTCATAGAGTTTGGATCTGCTGTTTGGAGAGGCCTTTTTGGGATGCTGATGTTGCTGCCCCAATGCGAAAAGAGTTTCTAGAGAATTGTTCTGCTGGGATACCTGACGATTGCAGGATGGATTTGAGATGTTTTTTTTAACCAGAAACAAGTGTTTTGTTTTGTTTTGTTTTTTTCATGGGGGAATTTGTCAGCCTGTGAGACTGACGATATTATCGTGCATGGGTGGAGCAAGAGAGAGATTCTTTATTCTTGTCATGGCATGACTATATGTCATTTTAGACCATGCAGGTGCATGACAGAGAGCCTATGGAATCACCAATAATCAAAAAAATACTTTCAGACGAAAGTAATATAAACTGATAAACTGACGTTAAATGTAAAAATGCTATATTTAAAACAGCTAGTTCCTATAGTTGTGCACAACTGTCATATCGCTTGTCCTGTGAAATTTGCAGAAATGAAAGATCGATTAGGAGGTTCTTACCCCAGAATTATCCAAGTAGCCACTCCAATGGCTAATGCAAAACTGAGAATGCGGGGCATGGAAAGGGCTGAACATGAACCCTTGTTCAATTCACATTGCCTATTGGGGAAAACTGAAAAGCTTATTTCAATGAAATGGCTTAACGTAAAGAAAATTCGAAAAAGGCAACTTCTGATGTCCAGATTCAAGGATTTATGGTTGCTGTAGCATCTCAGTCGTAAAGAATTGTCTAAAAATTAGAGATTAAGTGAAGGCTACATTTAAATGTAATGTTTAGCCAAATGAGGATTAGACTGAACAGTGACATATAGAGAGAATAATCGGGACGTTGGTGCCCTTTGAAGGCTTTTGACAATGTGCATGTACATTATATGGTTTAAAATACAGGTTGTTCAATATTTATTTATTTATTATTTGTATTTATTTATTTATTTATTTTCCCCCTTCCTTCTTAAATAATATACACATTCTTTTCAACGTGGCAAAAAATGACATCAACATCCTTTTGTGTCACAACGTAGTTCAACAACTTTAAGCAACGGATGACCTGCCATTAAGTGATTTTACCTAAATTAATTTGCAATATGGACTGTGCCATGTTGGGACCTGGCTCCATGCGACGCTGTGGCTGGAATATCCGTGGTAAAAGGTTAAGTCAAAGCGGTAAGCAAATGAGGCAAATTTATCTTTTAATTATTGAAAATTAACTTAACTTTTTGGTAAACAAAGGGGATTTACTATTAAAAATAAAACATGTAAGACATTTTGTGTGATTAAACCTTTAAAAAAATAATAATGTTTGATTTTTTTTTTTTTTTTGTGGTAGGCTTTGTACTTTCTGCTGAACAATAGTCTTTAACCGGACTTTTATTTTGACGGGTTGAAGTACCTTACAGTTCTGTGTATGTGATGTGACGCAAGTTTTACTCAAATCAAACGAGACTTAGGTCTCTGCAGAGCAAAAGTGGGCGTTTATCACCATGTGGGTGTTTTCAAAACTGCTGGGTGTTTCTAAATCATGCAATCTAAATGATCCCCCTTACCCAACCCCACCCCTAAACCTAACGTCACTATGACTTCAACCAATCAGGTATCATGGTGTAAAAACACCCTGATCTGGCAACTCCCATTACTTTCCTGCAGAGACCTATACTTGAATAAAATGGTCAAATGCTCATGAAGTGACTTTCAGTGCAGTTCTGGAGGTGTTGTTCATGTGTTCACGTCCTAGTTAGACTGCAGATGCTGAAATCACCGCAGCGTAACGCGCGCTTCAGTGTGTAAATAAAGGAAGTCGTGCTTCTGCTCTTTTCATTAACACCGACACGCAGAACATACAGGATTCGTATTTAAATAGTCTGTTCCGGCTTAATATTTACAGATATTAGTCCATATCGTGATTTGATGTAAGTGCAATGACCTATTTTTTGATTAATTCATTCAAAATTTGGCAAATTCCGTGCCATTCCGCGTTTAACTGTAAATTCCGTTTTTATGACTGGATTCCAAATCACAGGGCCCTAGTTGTGGTATGCCAGCTCTATCTTGCAATGGACACACGCCACGACATTCTCTTTACGTTTGCCCTTAAATCAAAACACTGCTGACTCCTTGCAGTATGCGACTTCGGACGCAGCGTTCGAGTCACCTTCCACTTTGTGGGTGACGTAAACGCGTTGTGTCACATTAAAAAAATCATTGCGAAAGAACCTGACGTGAGATTTAAAATAAATTAAAAGAAGCTTCGAGGCAATTTGCCTCGACCAATTTTTGTAATCGAGTTACTAGTTACTCGAGGAATCGTTTCATACATTATATGACACGATAACAGTAATATTTTGAAAATTATCTGAATAAAAAAGGTGGTTGAAAATGCTGTGTGAACTTAGCTGGCCCCCCCAATGACGCAAATTCACATCTGTTGTGAAGTTAATTTCACGCGCGAATGATCTCAAAATGTTCAAACAGCAAACTAGATGCAGCAGACGCGTATTTGACACTCTGTGCGAATTTGGTGTGAACACAGAAATATGCGCTGCAGGGCAACAGTGGTGTCGAGCTTTGCTCATATATTGGCCACCCTGCTGGAGTGGATTTAGGAGAAAGGTTGGCTGATTGCTGGGAGATGAATAACTTTGATCATACAGATCCATTTTGTCTACCCTTTGCAAGGACGGAGCGTCAGAATTAATCAGCATTTGTCTCAGGCTTAAATAGAGCAGAGAGCAACGGGCGCAACAAAGACTGGAGCTCGGCGGCAGTGTTTAGCACAGAAAGAGCGATCTTGGGGCCGGCAATTGGCCCGAGATCCGAAAAATCCCCAGTATAGAGTCTGTATATCCCCAGTCTGATGTATAATGGCAAAAGATGCAAACCGAATGCTAATAAACCATCAGTGGAGAAAGGTAGGTCAGCTGTACAGTATTTATACCCTAGTGTTGATTATCTTAAGTATGCCCACCTGTGCTAATTAGGCTAAGTCTCTGGCATGCTCCTCCCGAACCTTGTTGATGAAACTTCATAAAAAGTAGGCTTCAGAGCTTAATAAAAGCGTTCATGCACAGAAACAAATATTGAATCTTTAATGAGTGTTTGGCAAAAACATATCACAGACAGCAGAGAATGTCATTAATAACTGAGTCATGCTCATCAGACTGAAAACATATCATATATAAAACATTGCATACGTGAACATAAAGGCATGTATGGAGCAATAAATCAAGGGGTGTTGCCACAGTCAGAATTAACCAATAAAAAATTGCTTTCACAGCAACCATTTAATAGGTATACATACATAGATATTAATGCTAGTCAGCTGATGCACAACTCCAGAGACAGCGGCTATGCAGATAATTTCCTCTCACACAATCCACAATAAAGTACCTCAAAAAACCAAACACACATCTAAAATATACCAGAAGCCATTTAGCAGAAGCTTTAACATAAAGCAACTCACAGTACAAATGTTACTGTCCCGCTGGTGCAGTATTGCTTCAGGGCTCGTTCCTCATGGACCTTGATCTAGCAGCCTTCTACTTTCTAACTGTGAATGTCCAAATCATTTTGAACTGGTTCTTATCATTGATTTGTTTGAAGGGATGAAGTTGTAACATTTTAACTGGTTGAATTGGATTACAGTTGCTGCAATGAATGACTGAGTGATGTTACTGTTTAACTCAGTAATGTGTTCATCAGGAATGGATTTATTTGCATAGTAATTTGGACAGATTGAGTTATCTGCAAACAGCATAGATTCATTACAAAACAAACAAAAAGTAAAACCAGTACAAAGATCTTCTTATTAAAAGTGTAGAGGCATTATAGAATACTCGGAATGAAAAGGAAAGTGCAATTCAATTTTTTTGTTAATTATATTTAATAATATATACAGACAAGCAGGTTTTCAAAATGTATGCAACACAAAAAAACGGACAAAATCAACATGAGCCTGAGCTCAGGAGTCTTTTTACCATTCAAGTATCAATCTTGGTCTTATTTAATCCAAGTAAAAAGCTTTTGGGTCTCGAATTAATGTGATTTTTTTTTTTTTTTTTTTTTTTTTAACACTGCATTTTGAATCTGAACTTCCATGTAGCAGGTCCAAACTGGAGGTTTATCCCATGAAACTTGAATGAGGACATCCATTAATCTGGTTGTTATCATGCTTTATGTATAGCTTGCTTTTTATAACATGTTTCTGGTCATTTGGCACTTTATTGCATTTCTTCAGCATTCACTGAAATCAAAATTCGCTTGGAGAGAAATGCACTTTAACCAGGCTGAGCTTCATCAGCTATGCTGTTTCTTCATGTACTCTCCTGAACATGCTTTATGCAGAAAAACATCCTGTCTCTGCCCATATTTACTCTCGCTTTCTTCCATTTCTCCAGGGAGTTCTGTAGTTCATGTGAGGTGTTTTCATTATGCTTTAAAAGTACCACACAATGGAGTAGTAACATTGACCAGTCAGACCAGCAGCTGTTAAGTCAATATGGAACACCATTCTATTTCCTCTTTCACACCCTTATCTATTTTCAAATGAAACATGATATCCAGTGAGGGGAAAATGTAGGGTTGGCATGGATTATATGCACTGATAAGTGGTTAATTTTCAAGTAGTTAAATAGAAGTAGTGTGTGTGCTCTTGTTTTTGTGCCATTATTATTACTACGACTAATTCTTAATTATATTTTGTACAAAGATGTCATGCGAAACAATTAAATTATTAAATATAATATTACAATAATTAAAATAATTAAAATAATAATGATATTATTTGCAATTAAAGCATTTATTAATTATGTTAATATCTGTGGCACATACATGACAGTAATGAAAATTAATTAGAATAATTGTAATAAGAAAGAAAGAAAGATATGTTGCATGTCAATGTGCCATGGACATGCAACATATAATTTACATGTGTGTTATCCCTTATGAAACAAAAATATATTGCAGTATGTTGGAAAATATAATATAATATATTAGGCATATATTCGTATATATGGGATTTAATATTTATTTTTTCCAATGTATTGCAATATATTGAAAGCGGCAATCATTTGTATATTTTGCAATACATTATATAATATATGTATCATCAATATATTATTAAATGTATTCAAATATATAATATATTAGAAAATAAAAAGGGAAAATAATATATTACAATGTATCACAATATATTTTAAGAAATATATTGGTAAATATATTTTCCTTTCGTAAGGGATCAAATTTCTGTCTAGAAAAGTATCTAGAACAGTAAACGGTCAGTTTGAATTTCATGTTGTCTTTAACTAGACCAATCTAAGATGAAAGTTTGAATGGTACCTTTAGCAAACGACACTCCTCGTTGTGTGTTTGTGGTTGCATGTGTTTGTATATGTAGAAGAGGAGGGTGCACCTGATGCATGAAAGCATCCTGTGACGAGATCAGATGTCATGACATCATTTGTGCTCGTGAGTGTGTACTGTTAGTGTGCAGGCCGTGAAGATGCTGTGCCCTGTGTGAGGAGCATGCAGTGGGCCTCAGGGCAAAGGCTGTTTGATGTGAGCCTGCAAAATGGATTATCTGGTGGCAGAAGAGTGAATGGGACTGTCTAGCCGCTTGAGGCAGGCTTCACACAAAAAACCACCTGGCCATGAGGGAGAAGGCCACTCCGAAGGACACACAGCCCGCAGGAGCACAGATCTCTCACAAGGGCCTGTGTTAATGCTCACTTTGTCACCCAAACAAGTCAGGAAGGATAATCAATAGCCTTTGATAGCTACTATTAGGATTTTAACAAGCTTTTCCTCACGCTGCAGTGCTCCTGAACAGAGAATGGAGCACCTGTTTAGCTCCACATCATCCCTCTCTTTAGTTTTGTTGTTTGCCAATCTAGGCAACTCTTTAAATCTGACTCCAACAACTGAAAGCTGACGACGTTTTACAATTTTTGTAGAATTTATTCAGTATGTAGTGTACTGTTCACAAAACCCATGGTAACTTGATACATTTGGCAGAAACTGCAGTATAAGAAACACAGAATTGTTTAGAATACTGTTTCCAACACTGCAATGTGCCTGACTTTATATGCCATGCGACAAATTAACCAATAGTATTAGCAATCATGATTTTATCTCCTATTTTTTGATTGCACTGCCAGATATTAAAGAATTTTTATCCAAACTTTAGCTCACTGAAATAAACATGCAATGTGATGCGATCATGTAATGACGATACAGCATAGCATTTCAAATGTTTAATTGTAGCATAGTTGGATATAAAAAAAAAATGCATGACTGTTTTCCCCCTTCTTGTAAACTAGTTCCATATAACTAGCATGTTGTTACTTTCACTGAGTTTACTGATGCAAATGTTGTAGTAAATAGCAAACGCTTCATTGCACTTAATATAAAAAATACATTACAAAGTTTCATTATATGTTGCATTATTTTAAAAAAAATAAGGCTGCGTAGACTTCATTGCAGTGGTAGTGTCTTGAGTGTTTTTGAAATGTTCGTTGCTCAGAAATACAGTATGTGTCCTTTTGGCTTTGAGTATAAGTGAGAATCATAGATCATGAACATATATAAAACATGCTGAAACTTTAATAGTGTTTGAGCCAGCAGCTTCTCAGATTTGTGTGTCTCTAACAATTTGACAAGTGCTGATGAAAACTTCTGCATTCTGGTTAGCAGCTTTAAACCTCCACACATTCTTACTAAAGCTTCCTGAACAGCACCAAATCTAAATCCAATTTACAACATATGCGGTTGTCAGATCATTTAAACAATTGTTCCCTTTTCAGCTGTTTCCCTCCAGTTTTCGATCAATCTCCCCCTCAAACTAAATGATCTGTTCATCTTAAAAACTCATCCAAGTTTTTTCCTTTCTCTTTAAATTATGCATCTTAGAACACATAACGCTAATGACAATAATTAACCAAAGATGGAGTCTGAATAATTACAGGCAGGGAAGGGACTGATCATCTGCAAGTTCTTGCATTCAGCTTTCATTTAAGGCTGATCAAGCTGTATTGTGTTTTTAATTCCAGCAAATCTCGCTGGCGTATGGGAGGACATCTCCAGGGGTCAAGCTTGATAGATGTTGGGGCACCCAGTAAAAGTTGTTTGCTTGTTCGTTTCTTGTGGTTTTTGAAGTGTAAACTCTAGGCTTGATGGATGAACTTCAAAGGGCCAGGAGATGCGTGGGGTGGGGTTTAATCTCCCCCTCACACAGATTCAATAAGTCCTCATTACATCATTTAACAATGTTATACAGTGGCCAGGTGAAGAGGGAATTTAGCCTCTGCCATTCTCAGAATAATTCATCATTTGAAATCTTACACTGGTGCTGACGTGTGCTTTCTTTTCCAACAGCAGCTCATCTCATTGTAAATTTGTGTAAGTTCAGCCACAGCCTCATGCTGCGTGGTTATGGGGTTTGGACCTGTGTCCTTGTCAGGCAGGAGTTTGGTTCTCCTTGTCCTGAAATTTGCTTCATGTTTGTCAAATGCAGGGAGGGAAATTACCGCCCACCACCAAAGCCAGCAGCAGTGATGACAAATTGTCTTGGATTGGCCTTTGACAAAACGGTAATTAAGTTCAAGGGATATTTAGTATAATATTAGATATATTTTGAAAATCAGTAAAAAAAAAACTAAAAAAAACTAAAAAAAACTTGCAAGATGCAAGATTGGCTGTTCATTACAACTCTTCATGCACGTACACTACCATTCAAAAGTTTGTTTTAATGTATTTTTGATCAAATAATCAAAAATATCACTGACCACATATTTTTGAAACATTAATACATTTGGTCGCACTTTATTTTAAGGTCCAATTCCCGCTATTAACTATGAAAGAATGCCTAAGGAATCATAAATAAGGTCATGCAGACTATGTGCTTTATAAGTACTAATACACAACCAAAATGTTAATAAATAGGCATGCTAATAAGCGACTAGTTAATAGTGAGAATTAGGCCCTATCCTAAAGTGTTACCAAACATTTGCAGTTTTTGAAGTGAAATTGTCTCATATTTTAGTGGTGCTTTAGATCAAAGCATTTAAAATGTTAATTATGAATGTAACTTAATAATAATACATCATTTTTGCAATAATTATTTTGATATTATTTTTGGAGTGTTAAAAAAAACGCATATGAAAGCCCATTTCTGTCTGAAATAAATGTGTGAATGTACAAGAAAGTTACATTGTGAAATGAGAGGCAAGCTGCAATTATCTGATTGTTTTTTCACTTCTGAAATAAACTTCCACAGAAGATGAAGAGGAGGAGGAGAAGGAACCAACTTAGCCTAAACCTGCTATTCACAAACCCTAAAATAACAACAGTGAACAGAGACTCATGAACAAAACAAATCAGAGTCCACTTTCAAGACCAGGAACCAAGGTAAATGCAAGGTAAAAGGATTTACTTGACATAAACAGTGAGTTGAATTATATATTGCAAAAGGAAAAATCAAAACTGACAGGTAAAAAAAAATTAAGTGCTTTGCTAATTTCAGAATTTACTAGTCACTGTGGCTGGGAGGCAGGAAAGTCAATTTCCTGATCCTGATCATGGAGGATGTGGTGAAAGAGAGGAAGAACAACAGACCCACATTAATGGAATCTTCCTTTGCTTCCATCTCCCTTTCCTCTCGCTCTCCTTCAAGATCTCAATCTTATCATACAACAATAAAAACTGGGAAAATGGAAGAGGCACGGTTTTGCTAGCTGGGATTTTATGAAGTTTACAGTAATGCGCAGAGGGTGAAAATATTCCAAGCCAAGTTTCATTATTTACTTCTATCAATATACAGCCGGCCTACGTAACTTCCTCGTTTATCTGATTACTGAAATATTAAATTCTGTTGAGCCAGAGCAAATTGACTTTGGTGCCAAGGTCTTGACAAGACACAGACACGGAGCGTCCTGCATCAGTGACAGTGTAACTGCATTACATACATGCTGCTTCCCTTGGCACTGAGCTCAAAGAAGCCTGTTCACCGTAAAGAGAAACAGATGAGTGAGAAGATGGACAGGTACATCATCACTAGTCTTTAATTGTAGTCATCTTGTGGGCTGATCTTAGGACAGAAGCCCTGGGTCTGGTTTTTCTAAATAAAGAGGACAGTTAAACCATCAGAGGAGCATCTCATCACTAGAGTGCAGTAGTACAGAGTGCAGGGTGAATACAGTAGTATTCACCCTGCAACCACAGGTGTGTTATGCCCCACTTCCAGTCCAGATTAAGACCCGCCATCCATGCGTTCATCTCGTAAAAAGCAATTATTGGAGATCCTTGCGAAAAACAACAGGTGATTAATCATATAAACCCTCGACGCATCTCTTCTCCTACTCTATGTGGTTTTCTGTCTCGTTTTCTTTCCATTCCATTTGTTTTAGGTTATAGGTCAGGCAGTGAAAGTACAGAGGATTTGGCATGCCGTCTTCCTCTGTCATCCCAAATAATTACACATGAAAGGAGAGTAACAGGAGAGTACATTGGCATAGAATGATGCCAAATTGGCTCTGGATGGTTCTCCTCTGACCACTTTGCCATACATTATCAGCCGAAGGTGTGGATATCAATGTGAGACAATGTCCCAATTGCTTGACAGATATCACTGAAATATGTGCTGTAAGATATCACACCTGTCTCTCTAACAGACAGCAACAATTATCTAACCACACCATTGTTCTGCCAAAGTTACTGTAAATGGAAAATCTGTCATAATTTACTCAGCATCATGTTGCCTCAAACCCACAGAATTTATATTCATCTATGAGCCACAAATGATGAGATTTCTGTCCCGCATGTCAGCCTTCAGAAAGTTCAGAAAAAGTTTGTAATATATATACGTATATATATATATATATATGTATATATATATATATATATATATATCCAGTGACTGAATAAACATTCATGAGCATTGATCAATGGATATAACGCACATCAAATATGGTAAACGAAAGCTTAAATGTGCTTACTTGATGAAGCAAGCACTTTCTGGCCATTACTGTATTTGATCATGTAAAGCAGTTGTATTTCTTCAGAAGACTTGCATTAAACTGTTCGATTCATATGGCATTCTTTTACAATCTCTTTATGGACTTTCAATGGAGGGACAGAACTCTCTCAGATTTCTTTAAATATATCATCATTTGTGTTTTTGTAGATTAACAAAAATCATATAGATTGACATGTGGGTGAGTGACTGATGACAATTTTCATTTTGGGTTGAACTATCCCATTAATTAAAATGACAGCAAGATGCACAAATTTATAAAGTTAATTATTCTAACTCTAGCTGTTTACAGCTGACAATGTGAAATGTGCAGTCACAGATGTGAGTTTATAAGCATTTTATAATAACTCATTCAACCTCACTAAACTCCAAACACTCCAAAGGTCAACCCTAACAACATTAAAGCAACAGCAAAACATCTGCAGGGGGAAATAGCTAGCTAACTATCTAAAAGAGATTCTCTGAGTACAAGGGCTGCTATGCACCTCATATATGAATGATGACATTAATGAGTGATATAGAGTGCTGCAGGAATTAATTTTTTGTTGACCAATTCCCCAAAACATTTTGGCAATTAAAATTTTTTATGGGCTTTTTATGGGCTTTTAAGCTTACATTTTAAGCTTAAAATGTAGGGTTAGGGTTAGGGTTAACACTATGGTTAACCCTAACCCAATTGAAAGTTGTACAGATTATGATAATGAACAAAATGTTTAAGAATGATACACTTTTGCTGGTCAGTCATTTTATTTCTGCAATTAATACATAACATAAATATTTTTGGTAAAGGAGGCCATGATGATAATGTTACTTCCTTTTGGTTTACAAAAATACATCACTTCAGCAAAATAAAGAAACTCATGACTAACATTACTAAAAATAAAAATTTGTATACAGTTAAATTTGATTAAGACCAACAAGTATTTTATTATCCCCCAATCCCACCCCCTTCAAAAAAAAAAAAAAAAAAAAAACTGCAATCCCTACAGAAAGATATGAAATAGTGTATGAGAAAATTTATAGTCAGGTCCAGCTGCCCATCCAGATGCTGGTGGGAGTCTTGCCGGCATTCCCAGGCCTGAGCACTGCAGAGAATCAGTCCAATCCCACAGTCACGTGCGCTTGAATCATGCAAACATCTTTTGGATCTGTGAACCAAAACACAAGCCAGTAATGATCCTGGTGAGATGAAAAAAGCTCTCGTGGAATGTCATACGAGGTGTGATTTACTGTTGCAATTAAGTTTTATCATTCTGAAAATTCCCTTTATACCAGATGAATTGACTTTTGTAGAAAAAAATCTTGAAAATCATCATAAAAGGAGACACAATGAGATGACCAGAGAGGCTTTTTGGAAGCACTTCACAGGAAGATGAAGAGAGGCAGAGACAGACGGATAGAGAGAGATGGAGAGATAGCAAGACAGAGAAAGAGCAGAACACAAGGGATCTTCTGGGGAAGAGAGAGAAACAGAGAAAAGGATTAGGCCGATAGGAGCCTGGCATGACTGTGTGCCTGACGACGCCTGTCTATGAATATCTCATTGTCTGCATCAAAGACACACAAACACAACACATACACATTCTGCCTCCAGCTACAAGCACCACTGCAGCCCAATTAAGGCAGCGGTGGGCAATCAGTGGATCTACCTCCTCTTTGCATGATTGGAGGAAACCATCCTCAGTTGGATGAAGCCTTGCTGGCTGCTTGGAAAACGGCCCAAGAAAACTTATTACGCTTCTCCCCATTGGAGAAAAAAAAAAAACCTGACTGTGATTTAATAAACACTTTACTCAGGAGACATAATACTGCCAAAGTAAAACTGCTGGACAGGATATCGTTATCAGGAGAGCTGAATTTCATGTTAAAATCTTTGTCAATTTGTGACAACGTCAAATAAGCTTCATAACAAACCATGTTTCACAGCAGCCCGTTCCAGTATATAAAGAAAAAAAGAAAGAAAATGAGAAATGCTACACTGTATGTTTGTGCTTGTGAACTTAGAATAACAAAGATTCTGACTAAATACAATAATTAAAAACAATGCATTTATATCAAACAAAAAAAAGGGTATTTTAAAAAGTGTGAAAGGTCAGTCACACTCTAGTTTGGGGACTTAACGATTAACTGCAACGTTTGCCTCTGTAAACTCATAATTTGCTGCTTATTATTAGTTAGTAAGCTAGTTAGGTTTAGTTATGGTGAAGGACTAAGGGATCTAAAAAACGGTCATACGGAATAAAGCATTAAAATAAGGCATTAATATGTGCTTTATAAGTACTAATGTATAGCCAATGTGTTAGTAATATGCATGCTAATAAATAACTAGTTAATAGCAAATAGAATTTGTCCCTAAACTAAACTGTCACCAAAAATCATTAACAAAAGTCAATGGAGTCAAATGTTGTTTGGACTCCAATGTTCTTAAACAATATTTTGTGTTGCACAAAATAAAGAAATGCATATTAGTTTGGAACGACATGAGGGTATGATGACAGACTTTTATTTTTCGGTGAACTAATCTTTTAAAGATTTGTTCAGATCATTAAAGGTGAGAAAATAACATACACAATTACTAATTACAATTGGTAATGTTTGGTCTATTTCTCTATGGTGTTATCTAACCCTAATACTCAGAAATGCCATAGTGTTATCCTAAAAATGAATCGAACTCAAGCAATCGAACCAAGTGTCACTTAGAGTGCTTTTGTACAGCTAAGGTTACTAGGCCTCCCTACACCAGGGGCAGACTGGCCATCTAGCATAACTGACGCACTTTGGGGCTAATACTTTGGCCCATCATGCACTGACAGTGGCGCATTTGTTTGTCAGGTTTGTCACATTTGTTATGTGTCAGCTGGTGAGTAGTCCTTGACCACGGACTGCAAACCTTTGTTCAAATCTGCCTCCATTTCTGAATAAAATGCCTACTTTACAACATCCAGTCAGTTTTGCAGTAGAAAAAAAAAAACAAGCCATCTTCTGTTTTCCACATTCAGAGTGCCATTTCTCTTAGAAGTAGGTCACAATATGGAATTAAAGTTAGTCGCAACTTCCGGTTCATATGGACTTTAACAGAGGCCAGAGACAGGACACCATAAAGAGGAGAGAACAGAGCAGATAAAATACTGTACAGGCAAACCAAGCTTACTGTTTGTGATGCTCGAAATATTGGAAGAAAATTTGAAACATTTCATTTTGTGTGACCAAGGAAACGCTATATTGCAGCTGTTCCATAAGCGCCACCTACAAGCAATCTAATTTACATAAAATAAAAAAACTATGTAGCAACTTTGTTTTGGACTGTGAGATGCTGTGGTTGCCTCTAATTTCAAATGGCAACTGATTAAAAAAATTAATAAAAATTATGGCTAGTTCAGCATGTAATAGAGCAAATAAACAGCTTGTTCATGTAATCTTTCATTCTTTCTTGCCTTGTTTGTCACACTTGTTTTAAAGTGTGTATCTGGTGTTCCCTACATAATTGGGTTCAAGTGTGTGTGTGTGTTTTATATATATATATATATATATATATATATATACTGTATATTATTCATGCAGCTCAATAAGGAGCCATGTGCTATAACTTTGTGAAGCAATTAGACTTTTTGCCTGGCAGGGAATGAAACATGTGAAAAAATAATATTAATAATAACAAAATAAGAAAGATGGACCAAAGTAATATCTAGAATCCAGTACATCATTGACTTATTTCGACTTATTTGTAAACAGCCACTTCAATTTTCATGGGAAAGCACCAGTAACTTAACCAAACAGACTACCTAACATTACAAATCTAAGCCCAACATCGTTAAATCACAAGGGCTTTGATTCCTAAAGATTACAGCTTTTGTTTTAATAATCATATTTGACTGGATGCATTCACTGGTAATTTGAACACTATTTCAAGCCCACAACACAAGAGGAATAAAACAAAGACAAACAAGAAGTCGCAAAATACCTGCTAGCCTAAAACTGGCTTTCCATCTGCCTACCACTTGGACTCAATGCTTGTACAGCCTGTGAGTTCCTGCTCAGAGAATCTCCCAGCTACGCTTCATTGGGGATAACCAAGCAAAAGTAATTCTGGCCTACTTTCCCTGCCTGGAGCTCAATTCTGTCAACACTAGAGCAACAAAAGAGAGAGAGGTGGAAAAAAAGAGAAAGAAAAAAAAAAATTACATGGAGGAAGAAAGAATTTCAATTTGCATGATTGCATGAGGATCTAAGGGGAGGACTGAGTTGGGGTATGGGGGTGGGGGGGTAATCCGAATATCTTGGACTGACCACATAATTAGTTATGTGGGTTGGAAAGTAAGGACCTTCCATCAAAATATTTGGAATAATTTGCTTAATCTTCATTTAGCATGAGGCTAATACCTGGACTCACGCCATGAACATCTGGCCCGTTGACAGTGTCATGTGGAAGGTGCCAAGGCTACTTTGGAGATGTGGTATTTTAATGGAAACCAGTGACAGTGTGGGGTCCTGCCAAACTTCTGGGACATCTAGAAGCTGCTGTTCTTCTTAAAATAAGCGCATTAGTTAATGCTGCTTCCTGCGCAATCAGGTTTTCTGCGCTCTGTGCCAAAACCAGACATGCGCCATGGAATACTTGCATGCCGTACACTCATACTGACAGGATGAAAAATTATATCTGGACTGTGTCAATAAATTCTCAGATCATATATGAACAGTTAGGAAGATTTGCCTCTTTCCTCAATGGTCTGTGAGGTCTTATGGTTTGAATTATTTCTGTTAGGTTGAACTATGAGCATGAATGTCTGCACTTGTTTCATACAGGTTCGGCACAAGGTGAAACTTTGTTAGTATTATTAGACTGCATAATTTTTATAGAGGACACAAAATAACAAAATTTTGCATTTAGCAAAATAGCATTTATATTGTTTATGAACTAAAATACAGTTTTTAATCTGTATGGACATATTTCATATATTGATATTCCTATATATATATATATATATATATATATATATATATATATATATATATATATATATATATATATATATATCCTATATGTACTTTATATATATATCCCATAATTTTCTTCATAGTTTGATGTGTTTTTGAAAGTCTGTTGTGAGTAACAACAAAAATAAATAAATAAATATAAGTATTAACAATACTATACACTATGTTTTCATAAATATGAATATAATAACATTAAAATTGATGGCCAGATTTGAAACAAACTAAAATATTGGTTAGGTGACTTACAAAAAAACATGTTATCTACTAACATGTACTACATGTTCAAATAATATTTTGACAAAAAAATAATAACTTGTCTTTTGAAAACCATATTTCCCATGCTACAAAAACTGCATTCTTCCATCTTAGAAACATTGCCAAGCTACGAAACATGTTATCTGTTTCTGATGCAGAAAAGCTAGTTCATGCATTCATGACCTCTAGACTGGACTATTGTAACGCACTTCTAGGTGGTTGTCCTGCTTCGTCAATAAACAAGCTATAGGTTGTCCAAAATGCAGCGGCTAGAGTCCTTACCAGGTCAAGAAAATATGATCATATTACCCCAATTTTACAGTCTCTGCACTGGCTACCCATTAAGTTCTGTATCAGTTACAAATTATCATTACTTACCTATAAGGCCCTAAATGGTTTAGCTCCTGTGTACCTAACTAGCCTTCTACCACGTTACAACCCATCACGCACCCTAAGGTCACAAAACGCTGGACTTTTGGTAGTTCCTAGGATAGCAAAGTCCACTAAAGGAGGTAGAGCTTTTTTACATTTGGCTCCCAAATGCTTAAATAGCCATTCTGATAATGTTCGGGGTTCAGACACACTCTCTCTGTTTAAATCTAGATTAAAAACACATCTATTTTGCCAATCATTCAAATAATACATCTCTTAAATTGTGACTGCAGTTGCATCTGATCAAATGAACATTATTATTATTTAGTTTGGGTTAAACTAATAAATTTTACTTTGTTGGAACAGCAGCTACGCTAATTATGACTTTATTTGTTTCTCTGTTTTGACACGAGGTAGTTAGGATATACACAAGCTCCAGTCTGGATCCAGAACACCTGAGAAGAGATGATGCTGACCCTCAGAGGACCCCAGATGATGCTAACCCTGAATCAACAAACAGAACAAACAAATATTGCTACAAATGTGATTGCATCATATAATAATTGCTTTTAATAATGTTCATCGTCTGGCTGACTATGTCTTGTATTAATTTTTCTGAAAAATCCTGTCATATGCACATAAACTGACAGTCACCACTTAAAAGCTACTACTAAATATTGTAGAAACTTAATTTTCTGTAAAGTTGCTTGTAATGATTTGTATCGTAAAAAGCGCTATACAAATAAACTTGAATTGAATTTAATTTAATATTTATTTATTGTTTGTTTTTTTGTCACATTTTTCAAATCATGATAATGATAATCATTTATGTTTTTGTTTTTTTATCATAATATGAAACGATACTAACCGTCTGGACTTTATTTTATCAAAGTTTATCATCAGTAAATCTCAGAGGGTAGTGTTTAATGGGAAGGATACTTCTAACAGCCATAAACCATTATTTGCTTCTTGGTATTGCTAGTCAGAGCCAGATAACATTCTCATTCTAGAGAACACTTAATTGGATTGGACTTTTAGGTGTACACTAGCACATAAAACTAATAGATTTGAACTTTAACTCTCAAGACTAGACGTGTGCTTCCATGGTGCCTTGAAGTTCTTTATTTGGGAGATTATCCAGCTGAAGAAAAATAAAACTGTGATTCATGTTAGATGTAATAAAAGTCTTGCCCTCTCCTTGCAATATGAATGATGAGAGACTGAATCATTGGGTCCACTGAGATCATTGTCAGGTTATGTTCATTAAGATGTGACATGGATGGGTGTCCATGGTGAACCAAACCCCTTTGGCCAGTTTCATCACAGATATGGATTGAGCTGGGCAAAGAAGACACCCAGACATCCCTCGGGTCAGACCCAGCTGCCAAATATGAAAGGTGTGTCTCCACACATGGGTCATTTGTCTCAGGCATCTCTCTGGATGCCTCATTGGAGAGAGCAAAGACCTTCATCTCTCACCATCACAGGACCTTACCACAAGGCCCCATGACAGATGACCCATAATTCATTTCAGTGTCACGCTAATGGCCTTGACTTGTCCGTGGTAGTAGCACTTGTGTGGGTATAAATGATAGTGACTTTAAGAACAGTACTGTGCATACATTTTTGTATGAAGCTGGTCACTGGCTAGAGTCATAAGCTTTATTCTTCATATCACACCAAAATGTGAAGAAGCGATCCCAGAATGCATTACAACAAGCTTAGTACATTCATTCATTCAGCAGATGCTTTTATCCAAAGCAACTTACAAAATTAGGAATACAAAATATATATATATATATTCTATTTATGAGGCAATAACACACGTGCTAGCAATAAAAATTTCAAACATTGTCCAGAAAACCACATGATAGAACTTGGTGGAATTTAAGAAATAGTGAATAGAAGGATTTATTTATTTTTTTATTATAATTTTTTTTTCCAAGTCAGCAGGATGCAGTTAAGTGCTCACAAAAGAGATGAGTTTTCAGCTGTTTCTTGAATTTTGTCTGGGATTCAGCTGTCTGGATATGGTTAGGAAGATCATTCAACCACCAAGAAATGGTAAATAAAAAGGTTTTGGAAAGTGATTTTATAGCTGACAGTTAAAGCAGGATCACATCACAAAAGTCTGAACTCGGAGGAAGACTCAGGACAGGGCCTGCTGCGTTACTCCTACGGTACATAGAAGGTTCCAGTTTTGTTTTTTCTGTTTTTTTTTTTTTTTTAAACTGCCTTATAAGTGGAAGACAGAAATGCAGTTTATGTTTTGATACTGAACCACATAATTCTCAATTTTTTTTTTTGACCTGCACTACACGACAATTCATTTATTGAATTTTTTATGTAGACATCTAAATGTTTTCATCTACACATGTATCCAAAAATCTGTTTCAGCCCTAAAAATCTAGTTCTGTGGCCAAAATACATCATATACTCAAAAAATGCACAAATACCTACCACATTTATGGAACTCTTCAGTGTGACTGAGTTGGATTATGTGTATCTTGGCCAAACATTTCTGAGGCTTGAGGGTGTGATCACATTTGGTAAGCACGTCAATGGCCTCGTATCACCTCATTGAGTTCATCCTTTGTTTAGATTCACTGTCCATTAGCAAACAAGAGAAACTGCTCATTTAATATTGCATCAGCTTGAACGGACGCTATGAGTTTTCATCTCCTCACCAATCGATTTGATTTCATTTGGCCAAACAGGCCTGAGTGGCCAAAGTTGACTGTGGTAAAAGGCTAAATGGAAGTATGGTTACAATATGACTAAGATATATGTGGTCAGGGTTTTAATGGTTAACATTGCACAGTTAGCCTCTTCTAGATGCCATTATAACACTATTGATATGCGGTAACACAAAATCTGACCCATTATGTACATTTTAAAAATAGCCATTCTGATTTTTTTTTTCTAAGCAACATATGAATACATTTTCAATAGCACATGTTTTTCCCATTTAACACTTTAAAGCCACTTTTGCACTACCTGTATTGTATAAAGCGCTATATAAATAAAGGTGACTTATACTAAGGTTATATTATACTTGAAGTGTGCTCTTAAAATTGTGAAATTGACTTGCATTTTTCCCGCCTGCCCTGTTTGACATTATAGTAACTAGTGACTAGCTTGGGACTGTGTGCCATGTGGCAGCTGAGAAACATCCATTGAAATTAATGGCAATGTTACAGAGAAATTTCTCCAGGTATTAGAGACCTTCTGAGAACTGTGAAGGAGGGCGGCAGAAATCCAATGCAAGAAAATAAAATGCTGGTTTTATCCCAAGAATGTGTGCCTAGGATATGGGAATAAATGTGGCTCAGTGGTGATAAAATTCAATGTCTCCTAAATTTTCTTCTACATCTATATAATGTTGTTTCAGCTCATAATGAAATGAAAACTTGCTGCCATGTTTGTTTTTGACAGCATGAGTAGGACATGGGTTGTCTTCGCATGTAACTGATCTGCTCTTCTTGCACACACCACGCTTTTTAGCACATGATGGAGAAAGCGGGCTCTTATTAGAAAGAGCTGCATTGGTTTTGAGCAGTGTAGGTGGACTCCCACGGTCCATCACATTCGAGGAAGCAGCTCGGATTTGAAGGAGCAATAACGCTTTTTTAAAGCCTCATACATTACATATGCAGGGGAAGATGCTTGGCTTTTATTAGGCCATTAACGACCACTCTGGGAATATACACCAGCAGCAGAGAAATGGAGAGATTTCATCAGGCACTTCTATGTCGGGGTGGTTTAAATACAGAATACGGTTCATCTAAAATGTATAATATTGACCCGATGAAAAGTGCTTTTTCCTCCCAGAATCCTCAGAGATTCACCCCACACAATGCTATTGTACATCTGGATAATAGAGGCCACGTAATCACAAAATTACATGAGACAGAGATGTAATTATCGTTTTCTACATCTGCAGATTCTTCAGGGGTGTGACACAGCAACCTTTCATAAGGAGAATGTCGCTCGTTCCCATTGTACATGGGAAAGACTCAATGAGACTTCTTTGAGCCTGTAAAAATATGAATATTAATACTCACAAAGACTTGTTTGTAAAACAATGAGTATTCTAAAGACTCAGAGGGGAAATCTGGCCTCCGTGGTTCATCCCATTTATGTGAAGGACAAAGGGAGTCACATCGTGCTTCTCCTTTTGTGGAGAAAGAGAGGCTCAGGGGAAGTTCCCTGAGGCGTCCCTCAATCTTTCAGACAGGAAATCATCCCAAAAAGCATGTCCCCATGGCGATTCCCATGAAGCTTGAAGACTATTGGCCAGCTACATATTCAGCCCCAGTCAACCACGTCAGGCTAAAAACGAGAAGAAAAGACACTTTCACATAACCATTTCACGTAATTATCAAACTGTGCACTACATAACAGCGAGACGTCCTTGTTGACATAGAAGTACTTGACCTATAGTCAGGCTATGCCAAAGAAAATTCATATCGGATGCATTTATTATGGCATAAATATGAGCCTCCATATTTCTACACTAGTGGCAAATAAAGCATGACAGTGAAATAGACTGATATATCAGACAAGATTCTGCCACTATAAACACTGATAATTAGTGTTTTTAAAAAGTCACATGTAACATAAAAGGCCCAGAGATGCCAAACCGAAATCAAAGAACTAGATGCAGTGCTAACTGTAGTGTCACTTCACATCGTTTGCATGGGGCAAAAAGCTACACTTGAACAAAATGCAAAGACTACGGCTAGCTAGCATAGACTTTCTGTTTTGGCATGAGAGGACACAACTCTCCAAACCAGCAGGTGGCAGTATATATGTATTCATCATTCAAAACGAGACAATGGCTGCAGATATATACACAACCATAAACAAAACAGCTCTTGCTTACAATTTCCACACTCAGCACAGACAAATTCATAATATAGCTTTTACAAACATGTCTGTTAAGTTGAAAGAATGAGTATGGAGTCTTAAATTTGTTGTTAGCTTTTTTTCCGTCACATTCATTTCTCTTATCGTTCACCGGCTGGCTAAGCAGAAAAGTCTGCTTAAATGTTTGCCTTCAGTTTTAAAAGGAAAATACCTATAGTATGTATTAGGCTTTAAAAATAAACTTAAATCTAAAAACAGGACAATTGATTAAAAAAAAAAGCTAAATGCTAAAAACAATCTTTGGTTGCTCTGACAGATCTTTTAACACTTAGTAGAATGACTTTTATTCATTATGTGAACTAAAGTTTTTAAGTTGTCAGTTGCTAGTTTGGTTAGCTTAACAAGTTGAATGTGAGAGGTTGCCGTATTTTTTTGAGTTAGGTCAACCTTTTTATTTATTTTTTATTTTATTTTATTTTTTGCAGTGTGAACAGTCTAAAAAACAAAAAATCTCACAGATGGGCTCTGCTCTCAAATTCAACATGTTCAATTGGCCAAAAAGCCATCAAAGGGGATTTGACTAGTGCCAACAATAAGTAAAACACATGCTGCAATAACTAGATCGGTGCACCAAAATTGGTCAACCATTGGCTTGGTCAGTCATAACCTTATCTAAAATGTACACTTACTTATATACTTATTTATACATTCATATAAAATGTTGATTAAAAAAAAGGTAGAGTCCATGACCAGTTTACATTATGCAGGGAAGCCAACATACAAAGGCATAATTGTCTGTATGCATTACACGCCGATAGAAGAAAGTTTTTTAACATCAAGAAATTACACATGCAACATTTAAAACTTTTACAACCAGCCATAAAGTATCATTTTATGTACTTTCCAACAGCTCCAGATCAACATACACGAATGCAAATAAGAGAGAACCAGCGGGGAACTTAGATCACAGCCGCCGTGTGCATGTGTGTGCATCACAGGAGAGATGGAGGCTGGAGTACTAATCACTGGAACGCAGACAGTTAACAGCCTGAGATCCTTCAGGAATGACCCATCTGAAAACTCCATTACCCAGCTGGCTCGCTGCTCCACCGGGAGCCTGTAGGGAGTAGATGTTGTTTTAGCATTGAATATAAATGTAGAGCTGGGTGGCTCAAAAATGCTTCTGTGATCCAGGCGTCTATTTCAAAAGTCCAGCATAACAGCTTTGATCCGGCAGCTAGTCTGAGATCTAAGCGCGTGCCTGCAGGTGCACTGCAGAGATCTATGAAATCAGAGGAGAAGCAGGAGGGCTGCTGCGCACTTGCACAGTCCACAGATCTAAAAAAAAAAGATGAGCGCTCTCATATTTCCCAGCCGTCTTCCTGCAGTGCAATCAGAATCCTTTAAGAGCAACGCATCATATATTTACCGAGGTGGACAGAGATGCTTTACCTGGAGGCCTCCGGTGAAGCAGGCAGGAGTTAAATATTAATTATGAGTGATTCATCGCCTGAAGCCTGGACTGGCCTGCAGCTCAGCTCCAGCTGTTGGTTGGTCCTGGTCTCCTTCCAGGCCTGGCAGCAATAGCTTGGCTCGGGCAGCAGAAGCCACACATCAGGGTGTCAGTTGGAGCCAGCAGACTGTGTCAACCATGCTGGGGAGGCAATGAGGCACGGAAGCCTCTGCCACATGTGCGAGGGGATCTGAGAGCTAACGCTGGGACTGGATCAACTATAGGATGAGCGGGTGAATCTCAACAGAACTGTCAAGAACGTGTCTAAGTCACATTTCAAAGCAGAAAGCAAATATAGTACATCACCATTACCGGTATTCTCAATGTGGATTCTCATTAATGTAATACAGCCTTTTTTGTTGTTGTTGTTGTTTATGTATTGTAGTAATGTTTTTTATTTATTTATTTATTTATTTTTAAACATTGGAGATATGTGTAATGGGACAATTGACCATACCTAAGAAAAACAATATATTGATAGATATGTATTGTGCTAAGAAGCACTTTATTTGTCCATATATACATTTGAATGCATATGGCTCTTGTTAGAAGTTTGTATTAACCAAAGTTGTTTTTGTTATCTAACACTTTAAAAAAATATATTACAATATATATCATTATCATATATTTGAATTATCATTATTACTACCAATAAGGATTAACATTACAGCAAAACAATCATTATTACAGCATTGCAGTAATGTAATAAATCAAAGTAAAGATTTGAATGTGTGTGTGTGTGTGTGTGTGTGTGTGTGTGTGTGTGTGTGTGTGTGTGTGTGTGTGTGTGTGTGTGTGTGTGTGCGTGTGTGTTTGTGTGTTTATGTATATGTATATACTTTGCATCCTTTATTTAAAAAAAACAGTAAACAGCAAATTTGATTTTAAATTCAAAGGTCTTTTGTTGTTGTAAATCTGATAGCAGAAATTCCTTTTATTGTCTAAAAACTGATAAAAAATGTAGATAGATAGATAGATAGATATTACCATTAAACAAATATACAATTAAAATTTTACATATGTATAAATATCCACTATTGTTATTTTATTTATTTATTTTTTGCATCATTAAGGTAATGAGATAAATGTGTGAAATATTTTGCCCTAGAATAGACTTTTTTTTTTTTTTTTGATTGAGGGATAATGTGACCTAGACATGTTCTTAACATACATACTGACATTTACCCATGTTATACAACATCTACGCTGATTAAACAAAAGAACATGCAAAAAAAAAAAAAGTTACTTTTATTAAATTTGTTAGACAACTTTGTTTCTAGGACCATTTAGACACATATTAGATCACATATTAATCATCTTGACAAGGTTTCAATCACAAACACTTTCCAAGTCTAAGTTCATATCAGTGTGTGTCTGATGCAGCTGATATGAAAGCATCTGAGGCTTGAATGAATAAGTGATCATACAGCACAGCCCCTGAGGGTGAACACTGAGTCTATCCTCTGTCTTGTTGGGTCACGTGACGTTCAGGATGGGTCTGTGACAGAGGGAGCAGCCAGACGGTAAGCCCACAGCTGTTCCTTTGGCCTGGACTCAAGACTTAATGTAGCTTGCCTGATTCTTCCACTTGGAGAGAACCAGTCGTGTGGCAGAAAGATGGTGCTGGATAAGAAGAGAATGAGAATACCACTATATAGTACACCAAACTGTTTCGAGACATGAAACACACAAACTATTCATTTGAAAAGCAGTTCTGTTCTATCTAACTATTCTTGAAATATCAGTCCACTGCCAAGAGATCCAGATAACAGGTAAATATTATCCTAAATATTATCCAAATAAAAAAAAAATGAAATAAATAATATTCATATTATTAAAAGTAATCAGAAATTTTCTGATTTGATAATGATTCATTAATTATAACATTTTGTGGTGGATCATGAAATTAATTTAATATCCAAGAAGTAGACCTGGGATTACAATATGATACATTTATCATATAAAGAACTGAGTATAATTATACTTATCTGTAAATGTAAAAATTGCTGTATACTGTAAATATTTCTCTATATAGCTCTATTGCTCTATAGTTATGTTAAGCCTTTTCATATATTATATATAGATATATATATATTAGTGGTGGGCTGTTATCGGCGTTAACGTGCTGCGTTAACTTGAGACTCTTATCGGGCGATAAAAAAAATATTGCCGTTAATCTATTTTCAAAGTTAGGTCTATACTAAGCAAGCTATGATGACTTTCACCTTGATATTTTAGCACGGATGTATGCATAACCAAACTGCACTGTAGGGGGTGAGAATGAGTCTTTAAACCTGTGTGTATTCCTACTGTGAACTTACCACATCAAACGTGATGTGCTAACATGGATGCAGCTATGATGCCACCGGGTTTGCTTCAGGGAATTTTTTATTTTTTTTTAAGAAGCTTCCTAATGGAAACCTCAACAAGACACACGCCTGTTTCACACATACTCCGTCTGCAGTGTGTATGCAGTCCGTGTGAGATTCGTATGTGGTGCAAAAGCAGCACGGACTCATACTCATCGTGTTTTCACACAGGACGCGTTTGCAGTCCGCTGCTCGGTACATGAACGATCGCTGCCCTGCTGCAGACACACCGCTCCTGGAATGCACTGACGGACCACAACCACGTGAATGCTGGAATCTGTTAACGTGGGTGCGTAAAAAAATACGCAACGCATACGCGATGGAATTCGTTTACAGCTTTCTCAAGCAGTTTTTGATGCATTTTGTAAACAGGAGATGAGCCCCTGGTCTAATGCACCACCTGGTTTGAGAAACCCATTCTCAAAGACTTTTAGTCATTATTTTATTTGGGTAGAACACATTTTCTGAATGCCTTTGACAGAATTCAAATGAGCCATTTTAATCTAGATTAATCTAGATTAATTTCAAGATCACAGTGAGATTAATCTAGATTAAAAAAATGAATCTATGCCCACCACTAATATATATATATGTGTGTGTGTGTGTGTGTGTGTCTCTTCATGTTATTCCAGACTAACCGATGATGGTGAGATCAGATCTCTGTGTGAAGCACTGGCTGTTGTCATTTTTTTGTTGGTGAAAATACTAGTGGACTAAGATTAGTGGCCTAAGTACTATATATATATATATATATATATATATATATATATATATATATATATATATATATATATATATATATATATATATATATTGTGGCGGGGTGAGGAACTACACGACAACCGATGGACAGAAAAAGTCCCCGAAGGGTGGATTTATTAAATAGAATAGTGCTCTTGGTGAAGGCGGTGCTCTCCTGTGGCGCTTCAAGTCCCTCGTGCTCGCTGTGTCCTGAGTGGTGGATCCCGTGCTGTGCTCTCCTTAGTGGGGCTGACGGTCACACGCTGCTCTCTGTAACAGAGGAGGAAAGGGTTAGCGTCCTTGTTGGGAGACATTCCTCCCCACTCTGTCTTCCTCCTCTGCTTAAGAAGGCTCCTCTTGATGAGCTGCAGGTGCGGCCGCTCAGCCCGTGATGAGCTCGTGCCGGTGATTCTCGTGTGTTGCCAGGGCGACGCTGACGAGCGCTCGGGACGCATGTCACACTCCCCCCCCCTAAGCGTCGACCTGCGCCTGCGGTACAATGGGGAGATATTGGGAGGGTGGGGAGTGGAGCCTGACAGACCTGCGAAAGCTGCCCCTATCCTGGAGAGACCGTCCGCGTTGGCGTTGGCCGTCCCCGCCCGATGTTGTATGGTGAAGTGGAAGTCCTGGAGCTCAAGGAACCAGCGGGTTACCCTGGGGTTGGTGTCCTTTGCGCGGGCCATCCACTGCAGTGGCGCATGGTCTGTCAGCAGGGTGAACCGGCGTCCGAGGAGGTAGTAGCGGAGCTCCAGGACTGCCCACTTGACGGCCAGCGCTTCCTTCTCCACGGCGGCATACCGTTGTTCGGTCGGGGTCAGCTTCCGGCTAATAAAGATCACCGGGTGTTCCTCGCCGTCCTGGACCTGGGAGAGAACGGCTCCCAACCCGGTGTCCGAGGCGTCGGTTTGCACCAGGAAGGGGCAGTTGAAGTCGGGGGCTCGCAGGACTGGCTCCGTGGTGAGGGCTGACTTCACCTGCTGGAACGCCTCTTCCGCTTCTAGACTCCAGGCTATCTTCTCCGGTTGCCCCTTCCTGGTCAGATCTGTCAGGGGAGAGGCTAAGGAGGAGAAGTTAGGGATAAAACACCGGTAGTATCCTGCCAACCCCAAAAAGGCTCGTACCTGGGTCTTGGTAGAGGGCCGCGGTGCCGAGAGGATAGCTGTCACCTTCTTTTCCTGGGGGCGGATGAGGCCACGTCCCACGCAGAAGCCCAGGTACTTGGCTTCGGAGAGAGCCAGGTGACATTTCCGGGGGTTGGCGGTGAGCCCCGCCTTCGGCTTCGGCTTGGCATCCTTAGACAGGGGGACTTGCCAATACCCCTTGGTGAGGTCGAGAGTTGATATGAACCGGGCCCTTCCTAGTCGATCCAGGAGCTCATCGACGCGGGGCATGGGATAGCCATCGAATTCAGAGACCTCATTTAGGCGGCGGAAGTCGTTACAGAACCTTAGGGTGCCGTCGGGCTTCGGGACCATGACGATGGGGCTGGACCATGGACTCCTCGAGGGCTCAATTACCCCTAGCTTCAACATCTCCTGTACCTCTGTCTCGATTGCGTGTCGCCGAGCCTCCGGGACACGATAGAGCCGCTGCCGGACGATGACTCCTGGTGGTGTTCGGATTTCATGCTGGATGACTGTCGTCCGCCCTGGCAGAGGGGAGAACACATCCGAGAACTGACCGACCAGGTGCTGCAGTTCCGTCTTCTGGGCTGCGGAGAGGTGGGGGTCCATGTCCACAACCACGGGAGAGGTGGCGGCGAGGGCCGAGAGCTGGGGCCCGGTCCCCACCCAGCGCTTCAACAGGTTTATATGATAGAGCTGCTCTTCCCTTCGACGACCAGGTTGGCGCACTTTGTAGGTGACGGGTCCCACCCGTTCGGTGACCGTATACGGGCCCTGCCAGCGGGCCAGGAACTTACAGGCTGAGGTGGGGACCAGTACCATGACGTGATCTCCCGGCTGGAACTCCCGGGGTTGGGCAGCCCGATTGAAGAGGCGCTGCTGGTCTTGCTGGGCCTTGGTCAGATGCTCCCGGACCAATGGCATGACCCTGTCGATCCGCTCCCTCATGGCCTTGACGTGCTCGACGGTGGTCCGACATACCGCAGGCTGTTGTTCCCAGGCTTCCCGGGCGACATCTAGGAGCCCTCGGGGTTGGCGGCCGAAGAGGAGCTCGAAGGGCGTGAAGCCGGTGGATGCCTGGGGCACCTCCCGGATCCCGAACAGCACATACGGGATCATCTGGTCCCAGTCGCGTCAGTCCTCGGCCACGACACGCCGCAGCATCTGTTTCAGGGTCTGGTTAAAGCGTTCCACGAGCCCATCGGTTTGTGGGTGGTATACGCTGGTCCGGATCTGTCGGACTTTGAGGAGTTTACAGAGGTCAGCCATGATCCGGGACATGAAAGGGGTGCCCTGGTCGGTCAGGATCTCCGCTGGCAGGCCAACCCGACTACTCAGTAGGAAGAGCTCCTGTGCGATGTTTTTGGCGGTGGCCTTGCGGAGGGGAATGGCCTCTGGGTAGCGGGTGGCATAATCCACGATCACCAGGATGTGTTCATGCCCCCGGGCGGACTTCGGCAGCGGCCCCACCAGGTCCATCCCGATGCGCTCGAAGGGCACCTCAATGATCGGCAGCGGGATCAGCGGGCTAGGGGGAGGAGTATGTGGCGAGGTCCGTTGGCACGTCGGGCACGCTTGGCAGTACCGCTTGACATCCGCCTCCAGTCCTGGCCAGTGGAAGCGGTCCCGGATCCGTTGCACAGTGTTTTGGGCGCCGAGGTGGCCAGCCATCGGGTGGGCGTGGGCGAGTTCCAAGACCGCCGGGACTTTGCTCCGCGGTACCACCAACATCGTCTTTTCCTCCCCCCTCCGCTGGCCGACATAATAGAGCAGGCCGTTTTGGATGATGAAGTGGGGTGTGGGGTGGGGAGCTGGTTGTAGATCCTCTCCTTCCGCCACCCGCACTTGAGACCAGCAATGCTTGAGGCGCTCGTCCCCACGCTGCTCTTTGGCGAGCGTCCCCCCTCCCGCTATCTGCTGGAAGACATCGAAGAACAGGTTAGAGTTTTGGGAGGGGGACTCACCTCCTCGAGGGCTGTCCGACGTCAGCAGCGCGGGGCCTCGTCGAGGGCGCCTTGCTGGACTCCGGCGTCGGCGGTTCCCGGCCGGGCTAGCAGGCTGTGTGCTGGAGGTGAGGAGCTGATCGAACCCCGGCCAATCCCGGCCGAGGAGAACGGGTACCGGTAGGTTCCTTAAGATTCCCACTTCGACGGGCCAGGAACCAGGTGTCGCGGTGATGGTCACTCTCCGGGCCGGCACATGCCTGGTATCCCCGTGCACGCACGTTATCGCCAGTCGGGCCCTGGAACCTATTCGGGGTGGAAGGACAGTCGGTTGTATCAGGCTTACCCCGCTGCCCGAGTCGAGGACGGCGACGAACGGCCGGCCGTTGATGCGCACCCTGGCCCGTGCTGCCTTCGGCGCTGGACCGTGGACTGAACAGCCTGCTAGCCATGTCCGTCCTGGGGAACGCGGCGGCTCGGTGGGCATTGGCTCGTCCTGGGGGCCGGGAACCGCAGGCCTGCTCACGGGTCGCTGGGTGCCCTCCGGCGAGCGTCGCTCCTGGACCACCCTTCGGGGAAAAGGCGGCGCTCGCTCCCCCATCTCCCGGTGTTGGGCGGCCTCCGCCAGCTCAATGGCCTCCACGAGCCCGTCGAGATCGGTGGGGTTCCTCATGCCAGCCGCCTGCCTCAACGCGCGGGGAAGGGCGCGGAGGAGTCGGTCGATCACCACACGCTCAGCTACCTGGTGTGCGGAGGGACCCCCGGTCAACAGCCAATGTTGGGCCAGCCGGGATAGTTCGGCCGCCTGGGCGCGAGCGGGCTGTCGAGCTCGATATTCCCAGTCATGGAATTGCTGCGCCGCACAGATTGGGGAAAGGCCTACTCGGCCCAGGATCTCCTTCTTCACCTCTCCATAGTTCCGGCTTCTCTCGGCCGTCATGGTGAAATACGCCCGCTGCGCTTCCCCGGTCAGCAGCGGTGCGAGGAGGTGGGCCCACTCGTCCTCTGGCCACGCCTCCCGGACTGCGGTGGCCTCAAACATCCGAAGATACATCTCCACGTCGTCGTGCGATGTCATCCGTGGCATCAGCTGGACGGCTTGGACACGGGGGTCAGGCAGCGGTGTGCGGTGGGCGGCGGCGCGGAGGGCGGCGAGCTCACGTTCGGCGTCTCCTTGACGTGAGGCCATGTGCTCCACTATTTGTTGCTGGCGGATGCTCACCTCGGTGAGGTGTTTGAGCAGTTCTTCCATGCCGGGGGAGGAGCGGCCGCCTGTGAAAACAGAGCAGATACAAATGACAGGGGAAAAAGGAAAACAAAAAAAAACAAACGGGTGGCTTTAACGGTCTCCTCAGGGGTCGGTTGTCGGTGTCCAGCTCACACTCTTGCCCGCATTCTCCACCAGTGTGGCGGGGTGAGAAACTACACGACAACCGATGGACAGAAAAAGTCCCCGAAGGGTGGATTTATTAAATAGAATAGTGCTCTTGGTGAAGGCGGTGCTCTCCTGTGGCGCTTCAAGTCCCTCGTACTCGCTGTGTCCTGAGTGGTGGATCCCGTGCTGTGCTCTCCTTAGTGGGGCTGACGGTCACATGCTGCTCTCTGTAACAGAGGAGGAAAGGGTTAGCGTCCTTGTTGGGAGACATTCCTCCCCACTCTGTCTTCCTCCTCTGCTTAAGAAGGCTCCTCTTGATGAGCTGCAGGTGCGGCCGCTCCGCCCGTGATGAGCTCGTGCCGGTGATTCTCGTGTGTTGCCAGGGCGACGCTGACGAGCGCTCGGGACGCATGTCACAATATATATATATATATATATATATAAATATTCATAAAACACACCACAGTATATCTTGGCAAATAGTTTTTAAAAAAATATATTGAAATGATAATATAACAAACTGAATATTTTTATACCAATCACAAATAACTAAACTAATACATTTCATAAACAATACATTCTCAGTACCAGATCAATGCATTTTACTCTTCTACCACATCATGTTAAAAGTAATCCCATAAAGCCGAGAGGAAAGACATTTGCAGCCTGACAGTCCCATTCACAGGAGTAAAATGACACAGTTACTGAAGGCCAAACCTCTCTCTTCCCTCTCTAACACCTTTCTCTGCCTCGTCCGGCAGCTCATTCTTACTCCCGCCCGGCAGAGATGGAGAAGGAAGGGAAAATATAATACAGCATTTTACATTATCAAAAAAAAAAAAGAGCCAGGTCATGAATAATTGAGAAGATCACTTTCGTCTGAGAGCGGAGTGAGAGTGCTCTTCTTGGCTTGTACCTCTCCACACAGTCTGGAGGCTAATTCACTGGGGAACGTAATTTATGGACAATTGAAGCAGCAGAAACATCTCTTGGAAGGCGACTGGGGGATCCATAGCAACAATCCTTCTGGGGCATATTAATCCCCTGCTTTATGTAGTGCTAAGTGTACAATAGTAATCAGTAGTGGAGCGCAGGCCGCTGATCATTAAGGGGAAAAGCTATATAAAGAATTCATAATGGGATTAGCCTGTGGCGAGCAGAGTACAAGAAAGAGGGAGAGAGAGAGGGAGTGTGTGGACCAAATTAAATCACCCATCAAATTGCACCAAGGAATTTTAATTTACAGGTTAATGTTGAATTGTGTAACTAATCACAGCTAACATTTTCAGTGAACCAATGAAAAAAAAAATGTGGACCTTTTACTAGCTTCCACTACAGAAGTACATATTGCATTTAGGGGAATCTCTCATTCTGCAGGCCGGACTTTCTGAGGCCCATCATCTGTCCATCCTCACTCATGTTTGCTGGTACTATCTTTATATAATGCAAAAAATTTTGCTGGTACTATCTTTATATAATGCAAAAATATTTAAAACAGAAATGAAAACTTGTTTCTGTGAAGATGCTGTGGATGGTTTCAAAGATGCTGCTGTTTGGTTGCTGAGGAGTTCTGTAGCTATGGGTGGGTGCTTATAGTCGAAGGTTCAATGACATGATGTTCTGTTAATAAAAATAAAAAAATGCACGACTTCTTACATGACTTGTGTGATGAATATGTTTGTCTTTTCTTAATAATTTTTTGAGGGTTATTTAGTAAAAAATGTCAGGGAAATACAACTATCATTACAAAACTAGAACTAGAGTTGTTGCTGTTGTTAGTATTAAAATAAGCAATATTTTAACAAAACTGAAGACACACCTTTTGTGGATCAAGTGGCCCATGGTGGCAGTGGGGTTATGGTATGGGCAGGCGTACTGTATGTTATGGACAACAAACACAGGTGCATTTTATTGATGTGATTTTGCATGCACAGAGATACCCTTGACGAGATCCTGAGGCCCATTGTTGTGCCATTCATCCACGACCATCACCTCATGTTGCAGCATGATAATGCACAGCCCCATGTTGCAAAGATCTGTACACAATTCCCGGAAGCTGAAAACATCCCAGGTCTTGCATGGCCAGCATATTCACCGGACGTGTCACCAATTGAGCATGTTTGGGATGCTCTGGATCAGCGTATACGACAGCTTGTTCCAGTTCCTGCCAATATCCAGCAACTTCACACAGCAGTTAAAGAGGAGTGGACCAACATCCCACAGGCCACAAGCAACAACCTGATAAACTCTATGCAAAGGAAATTCATTGCACTGCATGAGGCAAATGGTGGTCACGGCAGATACTGACTGGTTTTCAGACCCCCCTGGACCCCTTAATAAAGTAAAACTGCACATTTCAAAGTGGCCTTTTATTGTGGCCGGCCTAAGGCACACCTGTGCAACAATCATGCTGTCTAATCAGCATCTTGATATGCCACAACTGTGAGGTGGATGGATCAAGTGCTCACTAACACAGATTTAGACAGATTTGTGAACAGTATTTGAGAGTAGTAGGCCTTTTGTTTACATAGAAGAAGTCTTAGAACTTTGAGTTCAGCTCATGAAAAATGGTGGCAAAAACAAATGTGTTGCTTTTATAATTTGTTCAGTGTATATTTGAAGGAAATATTGCTTTATTGTTTTAAAATAATGATCAAGTGCTTAAAACTTGAGTTTTCCTTATCTTTATCATAGATCCTCTACCCAGCATTACAGTCTCTGCTGCTCATGCTGCTGGAAATTGCTAGTTCTAATTGAAAATGAAAGATTTCATATTGTTTTGTTGCTGCAAATTGCCGCCAGAGTTGAGTGAACAGTCCTTAAAAAATGGCAATAGAGATGCTCACATTAGCAAGCCCTAATAAAAAATTAAAAAAATCCAAATGGGTTTAAAATTGTGGGGCTGTGTGATTTCACTAGCAAATCTATTTCAAACAGCAGACAAAAGCGCTAACATGTGGAATGAGATGAGCGGCTCATAAAAAGCAGTCTGTTCTGTAGCCTGGGCTGCTTCTTCAGTCCCAATACTGCATTTACAATCAGCTTAATTACCCCCCACTCCTCTCATCCCCCCTGACATATTCATCTGAGAGATTTTGGCAATGCAATAAAGAGAGAGAGAGGAATATGGGAAGAGAGGAATGGATCCAAACACAAAAACATTGCACCCTTCAGCAGCCCTGCAATAACTTTAGTCAAGCATTTCCAATTATAATTATATTTTCATCCCTCCCTCAGCCAGAGGAGCTCTTTATCACGGCGGCAGGCAGAGAATTACTTTATTAAAGCTACACCTCGTTAGGCTGAGTGCTCCTAATGAAGCAGCCCTGTGATCAGACAGGAATCATGCTGGAGGAAGCCTGCATCATTAGGCCAGCCTTTAATTATTATGATATATGGCCACCCGCTGCTCTGCTATCACCTTCGCTTTTAATGTGACCCCAGCACAAACTTCAAGTAGTGTACAGAACCTGTACAACACTCAATAAATGACCACTTGTACATCTCTCCGATGAATGCAATCCTCATGGACTATAGAAAATATAGCACTGGGGCAGGGTAATGTGGGGGTGACAAATTAAAAGAGAGTTCAGGTTTACTGCATGAAAATACAATACATCAGATTTCGGTAGCACTTTATTTTACCATCCTGTTCCTCATGTACATACTATGTACTTATTATAGCAATTACAATAACTATGTAATAACTAGGTACTAATCCTGAACCTACCCCTAAACCTAACCCTACCCCCTGTAGTTACCCTGTGTTACCAGGACTTTCTTAGATAAATACACTGTAAGTACACTATAAGTACATGTTAATACACGTACTGTAAAACAAAGTGCAACCCAGATTTCTACTGCTAAGAAACTTTTCATTTCTTTAACAACAATACTAATAATATAAAATATACTTTCAGTTCAGGTATAAAGATTTTATTTATTTGGTTTTCTATAATATATATATATATATATATATAGCCTATATATTTTTTTTTCTTTCTTTTTTTTTTTTTTTTTTTGGGTGGGGGGGGAAGAAGTCTCTTATGCTCTCCAGGGCTGCATTTATTTGTTCATATAGTAAAAAAATAAATAAATACAAAAATATATATATATTATCAAAGTTTAAACCTTTTTTTATTATAGTCTTAACTTTTTACTGTATTATTAAAGTTAATTTTTTTTTTATTACAAAATATTTTAAAATGTAATTTAGTCCTGTGTTGGCTTGAATGATCCTAATATGCTGATTTGTAGTTGAAAACAGATGTGCTACTTAATATTATATTATTACTATTATTATTATTATTATTTTTTATTTTTTTTTATTTTTTTTTGGGAAGCTTTTCTCAGGATTCTTTGAAGAAATACTAATGTGTTGTACTGTTAAAAAGTACTTAACTTTCACTTTTGTTCCATTTAATGCATCCTTACTGAATAAAAATGTTTATTTCTCTACCAAAAAAAAAAAAAAAAAAAACATTCTTAAAGAGGTCATATGATGCGATTTAAATTTTCCTTTCTGTTTGGAGTGTTACAAGCTCTTGATGCATGAAGAAGATCTGTAAAGTTGCAAAGACTAAAGTCTCAAAACCAAAGAGATATTATTTATCAAATTTAAGACTCTTCCACGCCCCTCTAAAACACTTCATTCAAACCCGCCCCACGCCTACATCACGATGAAAGATGAAGCTTGCGATTATGGAAAGGGGCGTTACATTTATGATGAGTGCTTGCGGTGTTCAGCCAATCACAATGCACTTGGTCAGTTGGCCAATCAGAGCAGACTGTGCTCGTTGGAAGGAGGGACTTTGTAGAAAGGAACACGTTTGAGAGAGGCGGGGCATAGAGGACCCATGTACAGTATTTGAAAATAATGTTTTTTTGGACATTAAAGCATGTCAACATATTCTGTTACGCCAAATACACAAAATAATGAAAAAGCATCATATGACCCCCCCTTTAAGGTTAATCAAAACTTAAATAAATATAAAATGACACACAAAAACCATAAATAAATAAATAAATAGTGCACAGTTTTGAAACCACACAGCCCTTCTGACAACCATGTGACAAAATGTATATAAATGTAAATTTGTTGATGTCACGGCACTTACTGAAAATGAAAATCAAACACTACTCATTTCTAGACTCTGTTAATTGAAAGGCCATCTTTTTCTTTAAGGACTATTAACTGTAATTCTCCTGAGCTAAAGATCTTCCTGAGTTCTTCCTGAGCAAGTTTGCTGCGCTGTCATGGCATCCAATTTTACGGGGCATCTTCTTTTGCTAATTGCATCATATAATATTTCACTAATTTTAGTTTTCCCAAAGCATTGGAAACGCATGAGGTATAGAAACATTGCTGAGTGGACCTGAATTGAATGGACTGCTCTTTGATATGCAAAAGAAACATTCGCAAGTCGGCAGGTATAGCTCATTATTAAATCACGCAAATGGGACATTAGATTGGGGTGGCTTTTACTTAATGACTTCTAAAAGGCTCCTGTGAAAAAAAAAATATAAAAAATATGTATTTGAGAGCAAAGCTCCAGAGCGGTGTAGCAGCACTCTGAGCACCTGAATTAAATATGAAATAGTGAACAAGAAGAAGGTAGAATTCTGGGTTTATTATTTAGGCCAGTGGGGACTAATTGCGTTAATGCAATACGAGAGTTGATCTGAAGTTTCCACTGCTCTGAGCCCAACACGCTCCAAGTAGAGAGCTACTTTTAAGCTACCTGGGCTGCGCATTAACTGAAATGGCCCTATCCCGGACAGACTGTACATTAAAGGTAGACATTAATTACTTTTTAATTTGTGAAGGAGTGTCTCAAACTCATGCATTTTTAAAGACAGGCCCTTTACCTGGACTGAGGTTTCACAGCATGTGTATGGCACTTTGACTGTAATTATAATGTAAAACCTGATACTTATCTAACCAAAAATATCTAAACCTTAACAAAAAAAAAAAAGTAGTCTTTTAGAATGTATAGATATAGATCTAAATGCAAAACATAAAAAATTGAAAAGATGTCTAAAAACCTACGGGAATCCAAAGGCCTCTGTATATGTGTGTATAGGGTGCTAATAGAAGAGGTTATGCAACATTATTTTTACAGTTTAAAATATTTTGTTAATTTTTTAATGCCTCCAGATTGCTAAATTCTCACTTAAAATAAAGGATTTTAAATGCCTTCACTCTATTTTAATGTGAAAAAATTGTAAATAAAGAGATACAAATATAACATACTAATTCTAATGGAGAAAATACCTCATTAAAATGTTACAAAATATTGTGTAGCATCATAAAATTCCCTCAAGATCATAAATAATAAATAAAAAATGTACTAAACAAAAACATATTACATATTAAAAATAAATAAATAAAAACATTTCAAGGCTTTGGTCGCTTTTGACCACGCAGGAGGTAAGTGTGACTCCTAAACGATGAGGGCCAGAGAGTTAAAATAACATTTGAACTGATCTTAACCATTATTTTTTTTGTGTGAGAGTTGTTTTTTTTATGTTTTTGTTTTTATGTAAAGCATTCCAAACAGTTCACTTTTTTTAGTTCATTTCAGTAATGTAATGTAATGCTAAAATGAATGCTAGTTTTAGTCTCAAGGAGTGACACAAACTGCATAGCAAAAAATAAACCCACAGTATTTATGTAAACCGCAGTGCTTGCATTAAAACCCTTGTAAAACGGTGACTGAACATTAGTTCAGAAGAACCAAACAGTCTTTCTTCTTAACGCACTAGAATCAGAGAGGCTGAGATCTATCAACAAAGAGCTGCAATTCATCAAAGGTGCTCCAGTGAATGTGCCTCAACTGGACAAGTGAAACGACAGAGTTATGAAGACATAAAAAAATATGTGCAGCCATTTCAATGCAAATGCTGTTCCACAACATAAATAAGAGCATTCTGTAGCTGTTATTTACGGACACAGGAACCTCCCAAGACAGCGTGAAAGGATTCACTCACACTGCCTCAGTTCAAAGACACACACACAAAATCCACTCTGAAACAAAAGTGAAAGGACATTCATTTCACAATGAGTTTACACCATACTGTGTCTCAGGCGCCAGGCCAAAGCTTTTGTTCATTTGCCCACTTCGTTACGTCAATCAGTGCACTATTTCCAGGGACAGTGGCATCAGTGCTTTCTGCCAGTACCAGCTCTTCACCAACTCATTCCTCCAGTGCAAAGATCTGTCGCCTCTACACAAACAAAATACTGATCAATGATATGGCTGCCGGTTGTCTGAGCTTTTATCTCTTTATTAAAACAAAAGTAGTTTTGACATATAGAAGATTATATGTGCTTTGTTGCAATCTTAAAGTTGATCAAATTGATTAAATTGCAAGCCCATATGCTAAAGTACTATACTGCAAAGTGTAAAAATTGTTTAGTTTGATTATTATTAGTGGTGGTATATTTAATTTATTATAATAATCATTGTTTTATAATAAATACACGTAATTTATTTCACAATATTTTGGTGTCAAATCATATTGTTGCCCTTTAAAAGCATTAATCTTCTGTAACAGTCAACAAACAAACATGATGATTATTAGCAGTAGTTCTCATTATTGATATTATATAAAAATCTGTATTGATGATATTGCTGTAATAAAAAAAAAATAATAATAATATTGCAACACAAAGCCTTCTGGGGCTTGAAACTTTATTATTATTAGTAGTAGTATTAGTAACACTACTACCACTACTACTATGACTACATTTTACTAGTAGTATATTTAATAAATTATAATGACCGTTATTGATATTAAAATAAATAAATAAATATATATTAGTATAGTAGTTTTACAGATGCAATGTAAAATAAAATAATATTGTTTTTCTTTAATATATTTAAACAGTAACCTTTTTTATTATATTTAATAATTTGTATATTAGTATTCAATAATAATAAGTATACCTGTATTATTATTATTGCTTGTTGTTGTTGAATAGCCATAAAGATATATAAACAAAATGTTCTCCAAATTGTGCAGCCATACAAGTCAAGTCACTTTTATTTATATAGCACTTTTAACAATACAATTATATCAAAGCAACTTTAGTAGTATTGAATAGGAAAATAGTGTTTTAATAATGCAAATGACAATAGTAAAAACTCATTTTTCATTTGAAGGCAGTTCATCATTGAATTCAGTGATGTCATCATCCAGCTCAGTTCAGTGTAAATCATTGTCTGTGCAATCAGGTCAACAAAATTAGCTGTAGATGAAGTGACCCCAACTAAGCAAGCCAGAGGCGACAGCGGCAAGGAACTGTAACTACATCGGTGACAGAATGGAGAAAAAAACCTTAGGAGAAACCAGGCTCAGTTGGGGGGCCAGTTCTCCTCTGACCAGACGAAACCAGTAGTTCAATTCCAGGCTGCAGCAAAGTCAGATTGTGCAGAAAAATCATCTGTTTCCTGTGGTCTTGTCCTGGTGGTCATCTGAGACAAGGTCTTTACAGGGGATCTGTATCTGGGGCTCTAGTTGTCCTGGTCTCCGCTGTCTTTCAGGGATGCAGAGGTTCTTTCTAGGTGCTGATCCACCATCTGGTCTGCACACGTACTGGATCTACAAACAAGCACAACTAATCTTAGGTAGTTAGTTTGGGAGTTAGGTAAGTAGGTAGGTACAGTAGGCATTACGATGCATAATAAATTATTTGTCAATGTCTTGGAATCAACAACAATAAAATGCTTGAAAGTGGGTCAGTATATAACTGTATATTGCAAAAACATGTAAAAATATGCATACTTTTTAAAATATATATATTTGTGTGTGTGTGTGTGTGTGTGTGTGTGCGTGCGTGAAGAAAGAAAGAAAGAAAGAAAGAGAAAAAGGAAAGGTATTGAAAAAAAAACAGTTAAATAGATATTAAAATCATTACCCAATATTTGAGTGTTGTGTACAATGAATCCCTGATGAATGAATGAACAAACCCCCAAATTCTATAAATTACATTTTGGGGCATAACTGGTCACACCTAATCCATTTATGAAGTTCTTTGAGGAGAGATGTGCTAGTACTTTACTAAATGATCACACTTACAATTTTTGTCCTACAGAAAAAAAGAACACCCTAGAATGCACTCAGGACACCCTTACAACCACATGACAACAGCCTGCTAACGTGACGGCACCACTCACACTTCTTCAGAACATGTAAAAAGGTGTTTTGCTCCACGATCTGTGGCTGTTATAAGGCGTTGAAGCAGTGCACTTGTGTCCAGGCTGACGCAGGGATTGGTGGAGCCGTTTCCCTGGCTCTGAATCCTCTGACGCAGGGCCACTCCGCTCATCTGCATATCGATGGCGGGCAGATTAGCAACATTCCGCTTCACACAAAAAGCCAGCCACAGCGACACACACTGAAGCACAAGATCTCACCCGATTTCACTCTCGCCCCCTTCAGCTTCCCCAGTCAATGCATTCCCCAGCAGCAGCCTATTGACAGCGAGCCTCTGGAACAATACCAAGACGCAATGTAGGATCAATCCTGCTGTTTGCTCCTTCTCCCCAGAGCGAACAAAGACTGCAAAGAAAGGGCCGAACCCCACTGTTAAAAAAAGGTGGGGAGCAACGGGGCAGAGAGGGGAGGCGTTCAGCAGAGCAGAAGCAGGGGGTGATGGGTAAGCATTAGGGAAAATGGGCTTGACGGGCAGCTGGAAAGAGTAAGCTCATTTAGAAAATCGACATCCCCAGCTGAGATAAAACCAATGATGATTTGTACTGTATCTTCAGGGGATAAAAGCACTTCTATAGGATTTCATAGCACGCAGCATGAAAGAGGTGGCTGGGGGAAGAGAGCGCTACATTTCTAAGTGAGCGAGAGGCCTTGAATTCCCATAATAAATAGGGAGAGTTAAACACTGGTGCTGAGAGAGGCTGCTCTGCTCGGTTGGCTCTCTGCTTGACTCCGACATATCAGAGCACTTTCAACTCTTCTGTGCCACTTAAACTCATACAGATTTAACTGACAGCGCTCCATCCCAAGGAAGACCAACTGACTGACTGCCTTGGCCTGCAGTCCAAAAACAATCGGGGAAAAGAGTTCACATGAATCCTTATGAAATAGTTAGCTGTGATAATGACTGTAGAGTTTAATGCAGAATAGAGGATCTTTCATAATACCAGATTTTTCAAGCCCTGAAATCTTAATGGTCAAGTGACATCTAAAGATATTCTAAAGTAGTAAAATAGTACTTCACCAGCAAAAATGCAGTTTGCTTTTTTTTTTTGTCAGGTTTAAAAACAAATAAAATAATAAGAATAATCATTGAATAATAAAATAATAAGAATAATAAGTGATCCTGTCTTTTCTCAAAACTTGATTCAGTTATTATAAATTATATATTGCAGCATTTAAATAATTAATTTACAATAATTTTGTAATTACAGAAAACACATTTTGGTTTGTTTTAACTAGACTTTCACTTCAGTTTTACGTGTTACATTTACATTTTTTCATTTTTTTTGTTTGGTTGAAACGTTTATTTAGTAAGTAAAAAAAATAAGTTAATCAGAAAAACAAACAAGTAGGTAAACAAACAAACAACTCAAGCAATCAATACAATCAATACAATACATTATTCAGTAAGTAATAAATGAATAAATAAATATTTTTGTTGTTGTTGAAATCCTTATATTAAGTAAACAAACAAATAAATAAAATTGCTGTTATGATGAAATCAGCTGCTTTTTGGTTGAAATTGTTATTCAGTTAGTAAACAAGTAAATAAATACTTAAGTAAGTAAGTAAACATAGATAATTAAATTAGAAAGTAAATAAGTAGGGAAAGTCAATGTATTTTCATTTAAAATATTAATTGTTAAACACTTTGCCACACCTAATGTTTGGTGTCACTGCGAGACTGGGACTCAGTTCCAAGTGCTCAAAAAGGTCAGTTTATTCGACAGTCTTGAATTTCAAAGGAGAGAAGAAAAAATAAACAAACAAAAAATTATCCAGGTACAGGGCAGTCTGGAGCAGATCCAAAAGAGCCTCCCTGACGAATTCCAATTGGAAAATCCACTAATGCAATGCCCAGATAAACTGACAGGTAGGCAGGGGCGCTGTTGAGGCGAGGAACTGGTGGCACGCTGCAGCGAGGCGAAGAAGAGGAGTGACAGCGATTGGTGATCGCAACCACAGGAGGGCTGAAGAGTAGCGCTGCCTGAAAGCAGGAGGAAGAGGGAAAAATCTAAACTAAAGGATGGAAAACAAAATGGGCACGATCTCTGTGCAGGCCAAACGAGAGATGTGGACAGAGCTAAGACATACATGAGGAGACTAGATAGAGAAGGAGTGATTAACTTGATGCAGAGCAGGTGATGGTGACCGATAACAAGATAATAATGAAACAAGAGAAGGCTGGGGAACCATCTACTAGATGGGGAGGGGGAGGGTTAGTAGCAGATGATTTTAGGTGAGAGTGAAACATAGGCTTGACCCGAGAAACATGAAAGAGTGGGTGTACCAGACCAAGTGTGGGAGGTAACTTGAGCTTTACCGCCACCAGACTCAATACCTTAGTGATCTGACATGCCCCATGAACCTGAGGGATAACTTGCGAGAAGTCACCCAGAGAGGAAGGTCCTTGGTTGACAGCCATACTCTCTGACCACATACATAGTGGGGAGCAGGAATACGGTGACGGTCAGCCGCTGCTTTGGTTCGTCTGGAAACCCGAGAGAAGGTTTCCTCAGCCCTCCTCCGGGTGCGGCGACACCTGCGGACGAAGGCTAAGGAAGACGGAACAGCAGCAACAACTCCTGTGAGGGGAACATAGGAGGTTGAAAACCAATGGAGCACTGGAATAGAGACATACATGTGGCCGCCACTGGCAAGGAGTTATGGGCACATTCAATCCAGGATAACTGTTGGCTCCAAGAACTCGGATTATGGGACGTCAGGCAGCGGAGAGCTTGTTCCAGAACCTGGTTTGCCCACTCGGACTGCCCATTGGTCTGAGGGTGAAAACCTGACGACAGACTTGTACAGGCCCCGATCTGTCAACAGAACTCCTTCCAGAACCGGGAAAGAAACTTAGGCCCCCTATCAGAAACCACGTCCACCGGAAGGCCATGAATCTGGAAGATGTTGTCAACCACCACTTGAGCTGTCTCCTTAGCTTAAGGAAATTTCGGAAGGGGGATGAAATGGGCTGCCTTAGAGATGTCCATCACCGTCAATACTACGGTGTTAGCCCTCGATGGTGGAAGACCAGTGACAAAGTCAAGGGCTATGTGTGACCAGGGGCGGGAAGGGATGGGTAAGGGGTGTAGCAGACCAACAGGAGGCTGATTAGAACTCTTGTTCTGGGTGCAAACTGGGCAGGCAAACACAAACTGCCTGACATCCTGGGCCATGGATGGCCCCCAGAATCGGTGGCGGATGGCAGCCAGACATCTCCGAACCCCAGGATGACAGACTAACTAGGATGAATGCCCCCACTGGAGGACTTCATGGCGCAGCACAGCCGGCACAAAAAGTCTACCCTCTGGGCACCCCCTTGGCACCTCTCTCTCTCGTATGGCCTCCAGCACTCTCCACTCCACATCCCAGGAGAGGGACCCCACCACAATTTCTCTAGGAATAATGGTTTCAGTTGATGCACCTGTTCTCTTAGTATCCCTGTAAAGATGGGAGAGGGTATCGGGTTTTCCATTTTTGGAGCCTGGGTGATATGAGAGAGAGAAGTTGAACCGGCCAAAGAAGAGTGCCCATCGGGCCTGGCGTGAACTCACCCTCTAGGCCGAATGGACGTATTCCAAAATTCTTATGGTCTGTCCAAACCAAGAAGGGCTGTGCTGACCCGTCCAATCAGTGACGCCACTCACCCAAGGCCAGCCTGACCGGCAACAGCTCCCGGTTCCCTACGTCATAATTCCATTCTGCTGGGCTCAGGTGGTGAGAGTAGTAGGCACAGGGATGTACCTACCCATCTCTGGGACCTCTGAGAAAGGACCGCACCTAATCCAATCTCAGAATCATCCACCTCCACTATAAACTGACATTCAGGGTCTGGAAACGAAAGAACAGGAGCAGAAATTAATCAGGACACGCATTAACCAGAGCCTGGAAGACAGCTGGGGCATCTGTCAGGCCAAAGGGTAGCACCCGGTACTCATAATGTCCCGAAGGAGTGATGAATGCTGTCTTTTGCACTCATCCCCCACTCGAATCCGAACCAGGTGATAAGCATTATGGAGTTCCAACTCACTGAAGACCTTAGCTCCCTGCAAAAGTTCTAAGGCAGATGATATTAAGGGCAGGGGGTACCTATTCTTAATGATAATGTCATTCAAACCTCTGTAATCAATACAAGGGCACAAGGAGCCATCCTTCTTCTTAACAAAGAAAATTCCTGCACCAGCAGGAGACGAGGAGGGACAGACGAGACTGGCATCAAGGGACTCACAAATATATTTGTCCATAGCCTCTCTTTCTGGACCAGACAGGGAATATAACTGACCCCTGGGCGGAGAAGTGCCTGAGAGGAGGTTGATGGCACAATCATAAGTGATGGTGGTGATAGGGGAATCATCAAGAGACCGAACAGAGATAGGAGTCGAGAGGGGAATGGCAGGAATTCCCCACTGCTTGGGTAGTGCAGTGTCCATGAAACTACCACCAGCCTCAGAATCCACCAGGGCCGAACAGGAGTGACTGGAACCTCCAAACTGAACACCCACAGGAAGAAATTAAGAGGAGATGTGCCCACCAGAATCCCCCTGGCTACTGATGGGCCCTGGCTTTTAGCGGGCATTTTCCGACGAAGTGTCCGGCCCTCCCACATTAGAAATATAAGCGGCGGGTGAGTCTCTCTTGCTTCTGCTGAGGAGTGAGACGCAGACGTCCCACCTGCATAGGTTCAGGGTCAGCAGGAGATGGCAGAGCCAGGACAGGGGTGGAGTCGCTGGTCATTTCTCCCACCCTCCAAGAAGTGCGAGCAGTCGATTGTTGGCAACGAAGCTAAGGCGGCTCTCTACACGGAGGGCCAAGTCGACCAGATCATCAAAGCTGCGTGGAAGCTCCTGGGTGGCAATCTTGTCTTGGATCTCCTCATCCAGTCCAGCATGGAACACAGCTCTGCAAGACCCCTCATTCCAGTCACAGGCCGCTGCTAAGGTCTTGAATTCAATGGCAAACTCAGTCACTGAACGGCCTCCTTGCCGTAGCCGTGCCAGATGGGCTGGACAGAGCAGAACGATCGAATAACTTGACGATCTCCCGTCAGAAGTCCTCAAAAGGAGCACAAAAAGGGAGCCCGGGCCTCCCACACTGAAGTTCCCCAGTCACGGGCCATGCCTGTGAGGAGGGTTAAAACATAAGCCACCTTAGTCTCTTCCTGGCCACACCAACAGGCTGGAGGGCAAAGACTAGGGATCACTGAGACAGGAAGGCTCTGCAGGAGTTAGGGTTCCCATCATAGGGAGGTGGGTTGTTGGCATTAGGCTCAGGGTCATGACGGGTAGAGGAAAGGCTAGTACACACGATCTATGTGCAGGCCAAACAAGAGATGTGGACAGAGCTAAGACATAAACGAGTACAACACGACGATCTGATAACAGACAGCACACATGAGGAGACTAAATAGAGAAAGGGTGATTAATCTGATGCAGAGCAGGTGATGGTGACCAATAACAAGATAATAATGAAACAAGAGGGTGGAGACGGGCACCACGGTGACACAGAAGCACATGGTAAGTGTAAACAACTACACACACTATAAGGAAAAACAGACAGATCAGCCTGGGGACGTGACATTTTGGCTGAAATTGTTATCCAGTGAGTAAACAAGTAAATAAATAAGTAATCTAAACAATAATAATAATAATAATAATAATAATAATAATAATAATAAATATGCAAGTAGGTAAGTAAGTAGTTAATGTGGTGCAAACAGTTCATGCATCCAGTGTTCATTTCAACCCAAAACACTGAGGATAAAATTTCAGCTCAGTTTCATTGTCAGGTTTCCTGGCAGGCGTATCACACTAAAACAAGCCATTTCATTCCCTTTTCTTCTTTATCTCCCATTCTCATGTGCAGCAAACAGGCTGAGCTCCACATTGATAAATAACACCAAACCGGTGAAAGTAAAATATGACAGGTCCAATCCTCGGTCAGCAGCCAGCAGTCGCTGTACAAAGGCCTGGGGGTACTCAACAGAATTTGAAATTTGGGCCCCTTTTTCTGTCTCTGTTGTTTATTGATTGACTTCATAGACCACGTCCCTTAATGTTTTACTTTCATGTCTGGGCTTTGTTGCATGGATGGTGAACAGAATATTGCAAATTGATCTGTCTCGTCTATACTATTGATTCGTTTCTGAGTGAAGTACTATTGCATTAGCTATCTGTTGACTTGTCATCTCCTGATGTCCTCCACTTTTCTGCTCTCTTGTCTTGCCCTCTTCTTCTCTTTATTGGGTGGAATGAGCATGGCTAAACAGCAGCTCCTGAGCTGATTAATCTTATGCATGCTCCACAGGCTCGCTTGATGCGCTAGCGGTGATGATCTATGTCGTAAACTGACCCATTTGATTTTCTGACCTACACAGCCTCTAGCATCTCCCCTCAAGCTTCCACCTCAGTGGGTAGTTACGCTTTTTGGCAGCTCTATAAAACATAAAAGACAACACAAGATCTCAGACACCTGCTTTGTAAAGGTTTCATGAATTCTTGTGTTGAAAAGCATCAATCAGTTGTTATTACAATTTGTAAATGTTAATAAATTAAATGCTAGTTACAAGCCATATGCATTCAGCACAATAAGTGCTGTCCAATTTGCCAATAACTGACTCTTTTAAACTGGTTCTGTAAATTGCTTAAGATTCCCATTCCCAGTGTAGTAGTCCTAGTCAAAAATGTCCCACACAAAAAGAAGGCAAAGTATGTGAGCAGAAAAAGGTATTGTCTGTCTATCACAGTGCATCTCTGCAGACTAAATGAAAGAGTTCACAACACACCTGAAAATATAAAGCGTCCTTGTTTCCCACAGCAGTGTGGTGCAGATGCTCTGCAGGTTGAGCTTCATTGCTCCTGAGCAAATCAAAGAGGTGGCATTCAGTCCAGGTATAATTACACTTTGATCACTTTCTTAGTATGGTGGAATTACAGTAATTAAGATGGGATATTCTGCAGTCCCAGGTCCCAGGTCCCAGATCTTTTGTCATGGCACCAGGGCGGCTGAAGGATGGCAGTTGTTGGCGGTGGGCGTGGGCTGGCGGGAAAAGCAGTTGAGGGACCGCTGCAATCATCTTGATTTCATGTGCTGAACGATTACATGCTATGCTAATTGCTAGCAGAGGGATCTTTAATAAATATTTCATTCAGCGTAGCATCATTACAGCCTAATGCCATTATTAATCTCTACTGGTAATTTCTATTGAGGAGGAGAAGCTCTTTTGTGAGGAAAGCAGCGTTTCCCCAGCATGGAGAGGGGGGGGGGGGACATGGCCAGGAACAAGTTACTTGTCCATAAAATTACACTGAATTGTTAACATGACTCTCCTATCTCCCTGAGTGGAAACCACGCAGGCATTCTAATTAATGTCCCTCTTAAAAATGGATCTTTAGTGAAATTAGAGTTCAGTGACTAAGAGCATCACAAAGCTCCCACACAGAGAGACAGAATAAGAGTCCTTCTGTTCCAGCGATGTATCTTAGTACTGAATGCAAAGATCAACAAATATTTAGTGCACATGCAGTTTCCATAGTGCTGAATACAGGGACAGAATCACGGAATACAGTCATAAAACTGAGTTTTTGAATGAAATCAAAAGTAGGCGTACAATTAATTTAATTGTGAAATGGATTGAACAGCCAGGTTTTGTCTACTACAGTACACATTCAAACACACTGGTGATGATTTCAGCATCTGCCATTTCACTATATGAGCACATGAACACAAACTTCATCTCTAGAGATGATCTGAGAGTCACACCAGAATTTCACCATTTCATTTGATCAAACTATTGCAAGATACTCATTTAGAGTCAAAGGTCTTCACTACAAAATAAAAGTTTGGTTTAACTTGAAGAAATTATGACTTAATACATTACTATTGTAAAGGATAATGTATAATAATAATAATAAGTTTAAGGAATATCATACAATATCATAATTATTTTGCTTCAAAGTGTTCATTTAAACAGTAAACTGATTTGACAAATACAATGAAATAAGCTGTTACATTTTTAAAGATTAATCAAATTGTGTTATGTTATGTAGTAGACATTTTATCACCATTTCTTGCTAATAATTTGTATTAAATCAAATAAAAACACACAATCCAGAAAAAATGTAAACAGACGACACAGAGTTTCTGGGGAAAAAATGTAATAAAATTCACAGGGCCCTGTTATTGTTAAAATTTTATGAATGATGAATTCAATGAATAAGACATTTTTTTCATTAGATTTTAATTAAAACATTAAAATGGAATCAACAAAAATCCAAAAATGGAAAACAAAGACTTTCTGAATAAATTAAGTGGAATTTGACACTTAATTTATTCAGTGTATTTATATATATACATTTCAGAAAAAATATAGTATATTATTACTTATATGTTTATTATTCTTATTTTTATTTGTTATTTTTTTATTTTTTATTATGCTAAAGTTGATATAGATCAGTCCTTTATTCACTCTGACAAATGGTTTTAAGCTTTTCCACTTCAACTTTTTTTTTTCCTACCTTTTGTGTATAGCTGACAATTATATTTCATTACAAATCTGGAGAAATTCTTTCATGTCCCAGATTTAATAGCCTGTTACATTTGAAATCAATATGAATAGAAAGTGAACGAGTTGCATATGTTACATTAATCTCATTCAGTGATAATAAAATGCATGTAGTGCACTGAGAAAAGTTTCATAGAAACATTCAAGAGAACTATAGACTGATGATAACACGTGGGTTTTGTTCTGTCTTCTAAAATGCATTCACTAAAGCGCTGCCTTAAAAAACAAGCAGCGGAGGAAGCATTAGCATCTGAAAGAGCCTCCGCACAAACCAAAGCAATCCAAGGTGGAACAGTTTTGTGAAATTGAAGTTGTGTACTTCCAATTATCTGTCAGCGGTGACAGATAGCCTCAATAATATATTCACATTACAGCCGTGGATCAATTTTTAATCAAGCCGAAAACTGTAGAGGAAGTGAGCTAAAATGACCCGTGAGGAGAAGCCTTGATTCTCCACCAATCAAATTACTGCCTCTCACAATAACACATAATCATGCCTGCCAGTGAGTCTGCACTAATGGCAGGGCTTGAGTGCCATCTAAAAACAAGGTCAAAGGTCAAAAGAACGATGACCTTGTACAGTCATTCAGGTCTAATGATAAAGTGATTTGTTATTGCAAACAAAGTGTGCTTTGTGTTAGGAAACTGCTGGAAAAAGCCATTAGCACTGCAGTGCTCTCTTTATCAGAGCTGGGTCATTTGCAGCCAAAGCCGTCCTGTTTGTAATATAATATCGGGCTTATAAACAAACCCCTTAAGCGAAAAAAAAACATCCGTGGAACAAATGAGTGTAAAGGTAATTGAACGCAACTGAAATGTAATTTCCAATAAAGCCCTTCACCCCTTCCTAAACCAAAAGCCTCAGAGTATCCCATCTTTTAATGGCTCCCCCCCAATAACCACGCAACCTCAACATCTCCACCCCCCCCCCCCTCACCCCCCGGTTCAAGAAGATTGAGCGCTGGTCTCAAGTGCATGCTTGGGCGTAAACAAACTCATTTACAGATCACAGAGAGAGGGTGGAAAGGAGCGCGCCTGGTTTTCCAGGGATTTACATTAGAATCGCATTAGCACCAGAGATGTGTTTCATTCAAAACACAAAGTGCACTGCTTGACGGCAACATACCTGGGACTGTGTGAGCCTGGGCTAAATGCTGCATTCCAGTGAATGGGGCTAAAGCATACACCGCCTCAAAGGGCTTTGATAGAATCAGCTTCTTTATCTGATGCTGAACCTGACATTCAGGCATTTCAGCGGGGCTTTCCCCGGTGTCTTTCGTTATCTGTCCTCCAAACAAGACCTGAATGACCCGGCTTTCAAAGGGGAAACTGATAACTTGCTTTGGGGGTGGGATCAGCGAAAGACTCCGCAGACCCGGCCCTTGAATTCATTTCAAAGGATGGGGGGACTATAATGGCATTAAGGGGAGGCAGGAGTTTTAGATTTGGTTATTTTCAAGTTGCTGATGCTGCCTTAATCTACAGGCCTTTAAACTAATGTCGTTAGTGGATGGGCGGGCAGATCCTCCGTAATTAGGCCCAGTGGCTCCCAGACGTAAATGAGAGTGATGGGGCTTTGGAACAAGTTTGTCAGCCGCATTTCCAAATTGGAGGTTTAAAACTGAAGAAATGTGGATGGCATGCTCCTCTCTCTCTCTCTCTCTCTCTCTCTCTCTCTCTGTCTCTCTCTCTCTCTCTTTCATGCACATGTTTTCTTTATTCCTGGTACGTTAATGCTGTGGTGGGATTAAGGTGCACATGTAATGAGAGGAAATATCCTTAAGATGTTTAACTGATTAATACTTTGCTACTTCTCTTTGATTTTGTTTCCGCAGGCTGAACCACTTTGCTATAGTGAAAGGATGCCAGGTTTGATAAAACAAACATTCCCATCATGCCAATACACATGCTGCCTAAAATAATAATAATAATAAAAAAAAACGTATAAAGCATTCCATATGTCTACATTATTAAATATGATAACCTTATTCGAGCTACAGATCTAAAGTCATTTATCTTACCACTTCAGTTTGATTTATTTTAGTATGTTTTGGCAGTAAAAATCATCATTCTTTAAAATTTCATCCCTCTGTTATCAATGACAGGAAATCATGTGGGATTGGGGATTTAATAATTATAGTATTTATAGGGATTTGATTATGCTAGTTTTTATTCTGTATTATAATGACATTAGCAACATACAGTCCCATTAAAAAAATTAATGAATGAACTAATTAATGCTTTTATTCAGAATGGGTAGATAAAATAGAGCCCATTAGAATTATATTTCAAATAAATATTTTGCTGGGTTTTATACTATATATTCTGCTCCACTCTTGCATCTTGTTTAGACACTGTTTGCCCCTTATCTTCCAGGCCCGCCCGTAACAGCCTTTCTGCCCCTTGGTTATCTGATGTTCTACGCGAAAACCGTTCTAAGCTTAGAGCTTCTGAAAGGGTGTGGCGCAAGTCTAAAAATACTACTGACATTATTGTGTATCAGTAACTCCTATCTTCTTTCTCTGCTTATTTCTCCTCTGCTAAAAATACATACTACCATAACAAAATAACAATTCATCTAACTCTCGCATGCTTTTTAAAACATTTTCCTCACTTCTTTGTCCTCCTCCTCCCCCTCCTGCTTTATCTCTAGCTGACGACTTTGCAACGTTTTTCATTAATAAAATTAAACACATTAGTTCACAATGTTCCACAACCCAATCATTCAAGCTCATATCACAAGCAAACTTACACTCATTTACATCCTTCTCTCCACTCTCTGAGGCAGAAGTCTCAAAACTCATTCTTCACCCTACTACTTGCCCCCTTGATCCTATTCCATCTCATCTTCTTCAAGCCCTTTCTCCTGCAGTTGCACCTGCACTCACTCACATCATCAACACATCCCTCCACACTGGTGTTTTTCCCTCATCATTTAGACAGGCAGGTATAACTCCACTACTTAAGAAACCCAACCTCAACCCATCTCTTTTAGAGAACTACAGACCAGTTTATCTTCTTCCTTTCATTGCAAAAACACTTGAACAAGCTGTGTTCAAACAACTCTATACATTTCTCACACACAACAATCTCCTTGACAGCAACCAATCTGGCTTCAGAAGTGAACATTCAACTGAGACGGCCTTGTTTTCAGTTGTTGAAGCTCTAAGACTGGCAAGAGCAGAATCCAAATCTTCAGTACTTATCCTGCTTGATCTGTCCGCTGCTTTTGACATGGTTAATCACCAGATCCTCCTATCAACCCTACTGGCAAATGGCATCTCAGGAACCACACTTGAATGGTATGAGTGTTACCTATCAGATAGGTCCTTCAAAGTATCTTGGAGAGGTGAGGTGTCCAAGTCTCAAAATCTAACTACTGGGGTGCCTCAGGGCTCAGTTCTTGGACCTCTTCTCTTCTCTGTCTACATGGCATCATTAGGTTCTGTCATTCAGAAACATGGCTTTTCACACCACTGCTATGCTGATGACACTCAACTCTACCTCTCATTCCATCCTGATGATCCGACGGTAGCTATTCACATCTTAGCTTGTCTAACAGACATTTCTTCCTGGATGATGGACCATCACCTTCAACTCAACCTTGCCAAGACAGAACTGCTTGTGATTCCAGCAAACCCATCGTTCCATCACAATTTCACTATCAAGTTAGGCACATCAACCATAACTCCTTCAAAAACAGCTAGAAGCCATGGAGTTATGATTGATGATCAGCTGACTTTCTCAGACCACATTGCTAAAACTGTCCGATCCTGCAGATTTGCTTTATTCAACATCAAGAAGATCAGGCCCTTTCTTTCGGAACATGCTGCACAACTCCTTGTTCAAGCTCTTGTTCTGTCCAGGCTGTACTATTGCAATGCTCTCTTGGCAGGTCTTCCAGCCAATTCTATCAAACCTTTACAATTAATTCAGAACGCAGCAGCAATATTAATTTTTAATGAGCCAAAAAGAATACACGTCACACCTCTGTTTATCAATTTGCACTGGCTTCCAATAGCTGCTCGCATAAAATTCAAGGCATTGATGTTTGCCTACAAACTACCAGTGGCTCTGCACCCATTTACCTAAATTTGTTACTTGAGACTTATGTGCCCCCTAGAAGCTTGCGTTCTGCAAGTGAACGTCGCTTGATTGTGCCATCCCAAAGAGGCACAAAGTCACTTTTACGGACTTTTAAATTAAATGTTCCCTCCTGGTGGAATGACCTGAGCTGGTTCTGAGGGCCAGTGCGTGTACAGATGAGTCTGTTATTAGGAGATGCATGCGTGTGTGTGTGTGTGTGTGTGTGTGTTTATAATAGAAGCGTGCTCCTCCAGACTAATTACAGCGTGAGGAGCCACATGCCCCAGTACTCTGATGTGTTTTTCATGTTAACACTTCCCACTGCCTCAGGTACATTCCCCACTACCAAGCCCACAAAGCCCTTCTACCATGTTCTACGGAAACGACATCACTTTATTTTTGGATTAAATTTTCATTCTTTTGTGTTTTCCCCTTTTGCACATTTCTTTATTCTCACTTTTTTTCTGTAAAAAATACACAAAATAGGTCAGAAGTGTAACTTGCTTACAATAAAGTTGGATATACAGTACATTACCAGAAATATAAATATATATGACCCTCAACCACAAAACAAGTCTTAAGTGTAAATTGTTTAAATAAATTCTGAATAAATAATCTTTCCATTGATGTATGGTTTATTAGGATCAGACAATATCTGGCCGAGATACAACTATTTGAAAATATGGAATGTGAGGGTGCTGAGAAAACCACCTTTAAAGCTGTCCAAACGAATTCTTAGCAATACATATTACTAATCAAAAATTAAGTTTTAATATATTTATGGTAGGAAATTTACAACATATTTTTATGGAACATGATCTTTACTTAATATCCTATTAATTTTGGGCATAAAAGAAAAATATATAATTTTGACCCATTCAAGTTTTTTTTATTTTTTTTTATTATTGTTTATTTATTTTTTATTATTGCTACAAATATACCCCAGTGACTTAAGACTGGTTTTGTAATCCACAGTCACATATATACATATATACACACATATATTATACATATATGTACAGGTGCATCTCAATAAATTAGAATATTGTGGAAAAGTTAATTTATTTCAGTGATTCAACTCACATTGTGAAACTTGTGTATTAAAAGAATTCAATGCACACAGACTGAAGTAGTTTAAGTCTTTGGTTCTTTTAATTGTGATATTGTCTCACATTTAACAAAAACCCACCAATTCACTGTCGAAACAAATTAGAAAATGGTGACGTGCTAATCAGCTAATCAACTAAAAATGGTCTCTCAGTTTGGTTCCCTAGGCTACACAATCATGGGGAAGACTGCTGATCTGACAGTTGTCCAGAAGACAAACATTGACACCCTTCACAAGGAGGGTAAGCCACAAACATTCATTGCCAAAGAAGCTGGCTGTTCACAGAGTGCTGTATCCAAGCATGTTAACAGAAAGTTGAGTGGAATGAAAAAGTGTGGAAGAAAAAGATGCACAACCAACTGAGAGAAACGCAGCCTTATGAGGATTGTCAAAAAATCGATTCAAGAATTTGAGTGAACTTCACAAGGAATGGACTGAGGCTGGAGTCAAGGCATACAGAAGTGTCAAGTAATTTGGCTAAAGTTGTTGTAGTCCTCTTGTTAAGCCACTCCAGAACCACAGACAATGTCAGAGGCGTCTTACTTGGGCTAAGGAGAAGAACTGGACTGTTGACATTGGTCCAAAGTCCTCTTTTCAGATGAGAGCAAGTTTTGTATTTTATTTGGAAACCAAGGTCCTAGAGTCTGGAGAAAGGGTGGAGAAGCTCATAGCCCAAGTAGCTTGAAGTCCAATGCTAAGTTTACACAGTTTGTGACGATTTGGGGTGCAATGTCATCTGCTGGTGTTGGTGCATTGTGTTTTTTTGAAAACCAAAGTCACTGCACCCGTTTACCAAGAAATTGGAGCACTTCATGCTTCCTTCTGCTGACCAGCTTTTTGAAGATGCTGATTTCATTTTCCAGCAGGATTTGACACCTGCCCACACTGCCAAAAGCACCAAAAGTTGGTTAAATGAACATGGTGTTGGTGTGCTTGACGGGCCAGCAGAATCACCAGACCTGAACCCCACAGAGAATCTATGGAGTATTGTCAAGAGGAAAATGAGAAACAAGAGACCAAACAATGCAGATGAGCTGAAGGCCACTGTCAAAGAAACCTGGGCTTCCAGACCACCTCAGCAGTGCCACAAACTGATCACCTCCATGCCACACTGAATTGAGGCAGTAATTAAAGCAAAAGGAGCTCCTACCAGGTATTGAGTACATTTGCAGTAAATTAACATACTTTCCAGAAGGCCAACAGTTCTCAATTTCTTTCTTTTTTTTTTTTTGGTTTTATAAAGTATTCTAGTTTATTGAGATTATTGAGTGAATTTGTGCGTTTATTTAGTGAATTGGTGGGTTTTTGTTAAATGTGAGCCAAAATCATCACAATTAAAGAGTCAAAAACTTAAAACCTGTATATAAGTTTGGAATAATTAAGATAATTTAATGTTTTTTAAAAGAAGTATCTTATGTTCAAGTCTGCATTTATTTGATAGAAGAAAAAAAAACTATAAAAACTCTTAAATATTGTTACACTTTTAAAGAGCTGTTTTCTCTTTGAATATATTTTAAAATGCAATTCAATCCTGTGATGCAAAGAAGAATTTTCAGCATCATTAGTCCAGTCTTCAATATTACATGATCCTTCAGAAATCATTATAACATGCTGCATCTGTGCTTAGTTATGAATTATCACTGGTGCCCAATTATTAATAATATATCAATGTTATTAAATAAAAAAAAGAGTTTTTGAAAATATTTTTGTGCGTTTTTGATGAACAGAAAGTTGAATGAACAGCATTTATTTGAATCAGAAATCTTAGTAATATTATAAATGTCATTTCCGTCACTTTCTATCAATTTAATGCATACTTAGTGCAAACATAGTAACACAGTAGAGTGTATTGTTGTGAAGGGCTGGTGCGAGTGTTAATGGTGGGTGCAGGGTGGCTGAGCACTAACCCTGTTGTCAGTTCGGGTGTAATTAATGCCACTTTATGCAGCTTGAGGGGATGTCAGGAGAGAGTGGGCTGCAGAGCGTCCCCCTGGGGCCCGGCAAGCTTGAGCCTCGTCCCCCCAGGAGCCACACAGCCTCAGGTGCCTCCACTACAGCCACACTGACCCAGCATGCACTTCTCTCATGACTGTAGCTGAAACAGACACAATCTGACAATCCAACTCTTATAACAGTCGGACAAATGGATACCTAGTGTCTATATATATAACAATACCCAGGATGCTTTGCAGGACAACTTGATGAGTGTTTTTGCTTCTTATTGGTTGTCTTGAGGCAGCTGGTGTCATGAGACCACTAGGTCCAAAGATGACATCTGAAAGAAGAGACCTTGCATTCATCTAATACCTGACACTGACATTGATAGTTGATAGATGAAAAAAAGAGCTAAGCTGAAAGTGCCATCGTATGTCAACCTGCTATAACACTCGTGTTTCGATGGGTTTATTGATATTAGACCCTCAAAGCTTTGATGAATCAGCTTTCTGACCCCAACCAACTGATGCCACACTGCATTGGACTTTAAGTGCTTGAGGGATGATGGATCCTCCTCCCACTGATCTCCAGCAGACCTGAACATATATCTTCTTCTGTCTATTCTTCAGAAATCAATACTCTCACACCAGGGGCTGATTATCAGTGGCAGGTCAAGTGTGATGTGGGAATTCAAAGGAAGCATGTGTGCGATCAAGTGTGCACTTGCTTGATAGTATAGTATGCAAGATGAGAATTAGTACGTCACAAATCACAGCAAACTACAGCAAAAAGCCAGTCTCCAACAAACTACATAATTTTAGTGCGCAGTAGACATATGTAAATGAGAATGTAGCTTTTTTGTATTTGAGGATATTTTTTTTTACTTTATACAGAATGCATATTTGCCAACTTGTTACTGCAACGCTTGCCCCGCCTCTGGGGTCTTCTGATTGGTCCACTGTTGTGGAACTGAAATTGATGAGCAGCGCTGCTTGTAAAAGTTCTTTTAATTTGACTCTGCATCTTAAAAACGCAGCGCTCATGTGTGTGTTTAGATAGAAAATAATGGAAAAGTAGCGCACTGGAATGAAAAAACACATTGTGTGTGAACAGCCCCTAGTCTTTTGATTCGGGTTATTAAGAGACAAACTATCAGAATCTCACAGATAAATAAAGCAGTGAACAACAAGAGCTGCAAGCTGCCAGCTGGGAATGAGAGCAGAAAACAGCACACTTCCTGACACACCAACACCAACACTTACTTCTCAGCGAGGTCTGTAAAATATACATCATAAAAGGGAAGGCAGAAAACTAAGATATTTCTTCATGGCTCTTGAGCAGAAAGAAACCTACAGGTAAGTGAGTGAGAGTCTGCGAGGATGAAATATTGATGCATCTGAGAACATTACTGATGTCAAGTTTTATATATATATTCCCACCTATAAACATATAAGCGTGAAAAACACTGATAGATTTAAATGAACTCATTAATAACCATGGCACTGGAAAGACAGAGTTGAGTTTCTGATGATGGTTCAAGATTAGCGAAGCTATATGGACATGATCTGTGATATGCTGTAAAACTCATCACTCAGAAATATAAAAACAACCCAAAAGTTGCATGTACAGTAGAAGTCTAAGAGGCACTAGGATTAAAAATGTTTTACTTTATAGCCACAAGACATTAAAAGTGTTTAGGACAATAAGGATTATACCTAAAATAATTCAAAATATTCATATTTTTTTCATCAAACTTTTTCCTGAAACACACAATCCTAAAACATTACATAATTTAATTTCAATTAATTATAAGGTTTGTTTTGTATTTGTATTTAAAATATTTTTTTCATTAAACATTGTCCTGAAGAAAGAAAAATAAAATACAAACTAATTTATGTTATACATTATAAAACATCACTAGTCCACTTTAAATGTTTTGCGCTACATATATTATACATATAATTATCAACCAATTTTCTTGAAAAAATACAACAATTTATATCATACATTATATAACTCAGTTCATTTCAATTATTAATACATTTACAGTGATAAACAAGAAAATAACGATTCAATGATGCGGCTCTAACCCATTTCTGTTCAATTTTACAAAGTGAGGAATTAATCAAAAATCATTTAAGTGGTAAACGAAGCTCAGTTTAATAACACTGCTTAACAGGACTTAGCATTTGGTAAAGTTTGTCAAGTACAGTACAAAGCGTGCAGACTCCATACACATTACATATGACTGGGAGAAATATAGGACTAAATAAAGCATGAGCAGGATTGTAAATGGTGTCTGTGCGCTCCACCTGTGAGGACGACCTTGCAGCCGGTGAATGGAGACGGAGGTGTGAATAGGATCGCATCACAGAGACAGTAATGCACGGCTCTCGCTGGTGACCCCGTCTCTGACCTGCGAGACCACCACAGAAACTGATGCTGAAGACCAGCTGAGAACGTCTCCAGTCTCCACTGTCAAACATCTCCTCAATTCACAGTCACAGTCACGTGGCTATAAATATACACCTGCTATATACAGCCACCTCCACCTCCAGATCCCTGTTCTTCATCCATATCTGTGTGTGTGAACTGTAAAATGTTTTAGAATATTAATAATTATTGAAAAAGTCATCTTAAATCCACATCAGCACACAAATTCTGTATCATGCGTCGCTAATCCAAACAAAGCATGAATTCAATGCAGCAACAGGCCGATGTGATGAATCACTCACTCTGCGATGGACAGCGTAGCATTAATGAGAGGAGACGGTCTGTATGCAAGCATGTGTGTGAAGCCGTGATCTGAAGGATTTGGCAGGACCCCTCTGAACTTCAGGGGAGAGGGGTCTGGCCAAGTGTAGCTATGTCTCATGAAACCACAGAGCCGCAGGGAAATGAATAAATAAATATCCCCTCCAACCATGCTGCCATGTTTCAGCAGGGCAGGAAAAGCCAGGAGTCCAGTCGCTGCATGAACATTAAGACAAACAGCAGCAGACCTGTGCCTTTCCTCTCCACGCAGTCAGGAGAAATACATCTCTATACGTCTCTGCACAACTCCAGACACGTTCAATTACTCCCAAAATAAGACCAGTCTAACAAAAACTGCGGCATTGTAATCTTGATGCATTGTGACTTTAACTATTGCTGTCACCAAATAACCAACTATGAGACATTAAAGGGATACTCCATCCAAAAATGAAAATACTGATAGATAGATAGATAGATAGATAGATAGATAGATAGATAGATAGATAGATAGATAGATAGATAGATAGATAGATACATGGTAAAGCCATTGGGACAGAGCTGGCAGATGCACCAATGCTCTCATAATAACCATCAAACACACGGGACTTGGTAGGAGATTCATACGACCATCTCTTGACATTGCTTCATAAATCAAAGTTCAGTCATTTTTTCCAAATGCACTTAATTGGCCCTCAAAAGCAGTGTTTTCTCCTGGTGAGATTAAAAGTGTTTAGATGACAACATAAAGCCTAGTCTGGCATGAAGCTGATGCTGCTCATGGAGATGATAATGACCCTTAAGCTGTAAGCACAGAGACATTCATATTTTATTCATGCAGTTATGCCTCGTGGTACACACCTTGCCTTTTTCTAATCTCAAGCAACTGTAGCCATCTTTTTTAAGGGTCTCGGTGAGGCGTGCACACACACACACACACACACAGTGCTCCAGGGACCCATCTGCCCACCCTTTTATTAATTCATCAGACTTAAGCATCATTTGGTCTGAACTGGAATCAAATATTTCTGGGATTCCTTTATTTGAGTCCCTAATATCTCTTTATTCTCCACTCACAGTCTGCACAAGCTGTGCATTTGATGCACCCAAATCATTGTTTGAAAAAGAAATACATCTGTGTTCTTAGAAATGTGTAGCATTGATTTGTACAGGTGCAAATTAGCATTTTTAAACAAACCTGTGATGCTATTCAGGAAATGACTGAAATGATATTCCTAAATTATTGATCACCAGGAAAGATTCAGTGCATGTAATTTCAGGAGTTTTGCCTAACTTTAACATGTATTTATTTCCCTCCACCTTTCATATTCAGTTCACATCTGATCTCAAAATCAAAAGAAATATATTATATTTTCCATAAAGTAAGTGAAGGAGCCTATTAGTGTTACCATTTAGTCATTTAGCATTGTTTTCATTAAAATTAAGCACGTTTTCCCCATAAATCCTTTTTATGGGAATGCAACCCGTTCTCATTAATAATTAATTTGCATTGCAGGAATATGAACGAGTTGCATTTGCATTGTTTATTAATGTACTACACTCCATTTATGCATCAGGATAGTTTTTGCTGTATACATCTGATTGTGTTTGAACTTCATACATTTATGCAGATATTATTTACCAATTCATTATATGAAAAAAAATCATAATATGCTTCTGTATTAAGTTTTGATTTGTATTTCTCATTGTTGATAGACTCTCATTACTTTAATGCTATACGTGTGAATATGTATGTATCACGTGTGTGAAAATAAAAAATCTTAAGGGTCCTGCAACTTAAAAATTGTGTATGATTTTTCTTAAAAATAATTTACTATTCTGTATAGTTGTTGTTGTTGGTCCTTTTGATCTGCGGTCGAAATGTAACCAAATCTTGAATTAAATAAATGGTCCCACAAAGGTAATTTCCGACCTTGTTTATGGGTGTTGGCCTCTCTTACAGGACGTCCTTTTCCCCAAAGCAGCCTATTTAGACACAGTCAGTGACAGAAAGACTCTGTATCTCTGTACAGGACAGACCAGACTGTACTACAGCAGGAACAGAGCCATTAACTCCTGCCTGACCGTAAGGTTGATACTGCCCTCCAGTGGCCAAAGCAGCTCCATCCATAAAGAGGAGAACAGAAGAAGAGCACTTCAGGCATGAGGGATTGTGTCTTTGCACTTACGGTGTAAGAGGTATAATATTTGAGGAGTAGCAATACTCTGAAAATAGTTTGTCCCTCCAGATACTAAAAAGTATTTGATATTTAATAAACTCATTTAAATTGTCATTGATTAAAGGCGCCATCTGAACCTCTTTTAAACGGTTACCTTTTGCAATTATTTGTATCCAACTGAACATGAAATCATCTCACACAGGAGAGGAACCGCAGGTAACTATAATGATCCACTAACATTTGTCACAATGCTCTTCACTTTTGAACAGAACATCTACTGTTTCTCATTTAATGGTGTGCTGTTTCTTTAAAATAAATGCCATTGGTTTGATTTTTTGTTATCTAACGCAGCCACATTCAGACATTTTTAAGTGTCCAGACTGTTTTCAGACTGCTTTGCTTTGCTGTGTGTTCTGGCTGCTGGTGGTTGTAAGTTTAGCTGTTAGCAGGACACAGCTCCACCTCTGTAAATTCACCCTCCGGGGCCCAACACAGAAACATTCCTTTCATGCCCCTGAACCCTGATCAACCCCTGCACCGGCAGGGAACAATGAATTCCCCAACCTCATCCATGTGTGCAGGTAAAACTCTCTTGGCTTTATGGTGGTAACCTATAAAATAAGTCAGGCTTTGAAGCTCTTAGTTGAACCAGAGGTGAATACAGTCATGACATCTCCCCTAAAATATTAATGACACAACTCACTCTACAGAAACAGTCTGGTTTATTTCAAGAGGCTCACCTGACACCTGCTCACGATAAAAGCCTTGAGTGACAGATAAGGTGTCGGAGAAGATACGGACAAAAAATATATGTATATTTTATTTTATTTTGTTTCATACATCTTTAAAAAAAAACATTTACTTACCTTTACCTTTAATTTATTGATTTTAAAATGCTTAAACCTTTAATACATACATTTTTCTATGCATTTCATGATTTTCAAGACAAAAAGAAAAAATAATATTATTTTACAAATATCAAAAATCTCATTGTTTACAGTTAATGAAAGATTAATATTAAGTTTTTTGAAAACATATGTTAACCCATGGAGGGTTATGGTTCCTACATCTTAAACCATAAAAAAACCTGTCACTTCACATAAAATACATTTTCACTTATTTAAAAAAAATTCATTTTTTATTAAATTGACAAGACATCTTTTCTAATTTTTAACAACTAAAAATTATAAAATTAAAAACTTAAAAAACGAGCCATTAAAAAACATTTTTGATTAAAGCTTTAATTAAAATGAAAACACAAAATACACTAAAACTAAATTAAAAATATGAAAAATCATACAATAGTATCTCGATACTAAAATAACACTGCTACCATGCCCTATTTTGTTTTTATATAAATATGTAATAATATTTCCATGAGACCTAAGGACCTGTTTCAATAAGTGCTTCATCGTTTTTTTTTTTTTTTTTTTTTAATCAATGATTCCTTATGTTTTCTTTTTCAATAACAATTCTAGAAAATAATTAAAATAGCACAATGAATTCATAATTAATTATTGTGAAGAATTCATCATAGAGGTCCCTGTGTATATGGATTGCATATGTAATGTATTTCTGTAAATGGATTAGAGGAAAAATCAGAGTTGACTACAATATGTTGCACCTTAGGTTCATGACGAACAACAAAAAGCAGAAAGAAATTCTCTGTAAAACCTGTAATACAACTTGTTCTTCAACTGTGGGCACAACACACAACAATCACATGCACAAAGATTAAAAACACCCACACACATACACATGCAAACAAAAACATCCTTTCACACACTTAACTCATACGAACACACAGGAGCTTCCACGTGCGCAGGAAACCTCAGGCGATGAATGGTAATCGACTGCATGCAATTTTTTACAGTATGCTAATACATGTTTTCCTTGTGCAGATAGTGGGCCTCATCAGAGAACCACACCGAGAGTCATACACACCAGATGACAACTCGCCCCTCGTGCAGGAACAGGAAACAGCAAGCTCAAAGCCCAGGCCTGTGTTTACCCACAGGAGCATTACTCTGAGTGAGGGCCACAACCTCCAACAGGGACATGACGCTACTTAAGCCGCTTGTCTCTTCGAGCAAATGATTGTGTCATCGTGATCACACCGCGGGGACACAGATCAGTTTTGACATGCTGGCCGCAGCACTTTAGGCTTTAGTGCGACAGGGATGGAGAGTGACATGGGCTGATAACTCATGCCAGGCGTGGCATGATATCATGAGTATCTGTGCCAGTGATTGTCGGCTAGGGAATGCCAAGGAAAACAAGTGAGAGGAAACGGGAATCGTATGAGGAGTGCATGACTGCTATAAGTTACAAATGGCAGGAGTGTCAGCCAAGAGCCAAACTGGGCGATATAAAAGACAGTCCATAACTATTTTGTCCCACATGGCCATATATGAGATACACAGTAACACTCAGGTCAGATTTATGCTTGTCTGTGCAAAAAGCTGCAGTGTTTAGATGTGGGAGGTTATTGCCAGGGCTGGTTAGGTCACTGTTATACGTCAAAACAGCCCATCTTCTCCATTATATTCTGGTCTCTAGATATGGATTTCTTATTTTTATAATACAATAATTATAGATGCATTGATCATGACTGATGATGCTGACATGCACATCATGAAAGACTGATATGACAGCTGATATTTGGCCTTTTGCAAATGATCAAGGGAAATTTTTGAAAAAACAAAAACAAAAAAACAAATCCAGTATATACTTTCGTTAAGTTTTCTTATGAGTCTGTACATTTGAAAAAAAAAAAATTAAATTAAAAGCGTCTTGTTTATACTAAACATTTATATATATATATATATATATATATATATATATATATATATATATATATATATATGCAGAGCAGTATTTACAGCATAATTCCTCAGTGTCACATGATCTTCAGAAATCATTCAGATATACTGATTTGATGCTCAATAAATATTTCTAATAAATATTACCAATGTTGAAAACTAATGTTGTACTGCTTAATATATATATATTTTTTTTTTCAGCAAATAAATAAATACAAATTTACTGTGACTTGATCATTTTCGTGTCCTTTCTGAATAAAATCATATTAATGCTGTAAATTTTAATATATTAGAATTTTTAATAATACTGTATTTGGAGTAATATGTATTACACATGTAAAAAAAAGATGTATATGTCATATGCAATATGTAATAATGTAAAAATAAGCATTCATAAATTGTAATTTGTCATTAACTAAGCAATTTTTGTTCATTTGCCATCACTGAATTTAATCATTTATATATCAGCAAAAAAATCTGCCATCCTGCCCTTTATATATCAGCATTATCCACTAACAAACCCATAATTAAAATTTATTTGTTAATTTTGTAAAATATTGTGCAAAATTATTATTAATTTAATACAAATAACTGTATGTTGCTGTAAGTCAACAAATGTAATGAAATCTCCAACGCAAATTTAAGGATGCTAACGGAAAACTGTGGACAGTGACAGAAGCAGACTGTCTCTCTCTTCCAGCAGTGAGCAGTCTGAGCTGAGCTGCCAGACAGAAAGCCCATTAGTACGTGCTATGCCAATAAAGCAGAAACTATTCAGATATGTGAATATAATGTGAGTGACTGTCCAAAAGAGGAAAATCTGCGTGACGCTGAGCGCCGCTCGAGAGAGAGAGAGAGAGAGAGAGAGAGAGAGAGAACCTGTGCCATTTTGGGGGGAGACGCTAAGGATGTGTTTGGCAGTAATGAAGGAATGGAATGTAGTCTGTCTAGGGTCTGAGAGCATAGCAGTTTTTTTTCTTTCCCTGGCTACAGATTTCTTGTTTTTCATGTGAAGGATTTGGTTGCAGAATACTGCTTATGATTTAGACGGGCAGGTCTTTGCGGGGAAAGCTGATTTTTGGTCCAAGCAGGCTATATCAGTGTGTTTGCTTACAGGATCGATCTAAAATTTGGAAGTACTAATAAAAGGACAGTGTGAGTGTGTGTTTATAGTTTTTCCTGTTGCCCCTCCAAACCTCTTTTTAATTCTGTCTGCTCAGAATTGGGACTGATTTCGTATTCCAACACGAAAACCTGTGATGGTTTTGGTCAAGGTTAAAGGAACACAGGACATATAGAATAGAAGTAAGAAATAGAACAGTGGAGGAATGTGTGGTCTAATTCTAGTTAAGAAGTGATGATTCCCATTGTTCCCTGCTGGTGAAACGAGCCCGACTCGATCCGAGCAGCATTCTTCAAGAAACGGCTCAAAACACATCTCCTCCATCTACACTTGACCCTCCAGCACTAGACCTCTTCATTCTTTTTCTATTCTATCGACATGTTTTCTTTATCTTTATTACTATTTAAAATAAAAACTGCTATATGTTCTGTTAGACTATCCGTGACTTCACAGCACTTCTGGAGAGAACAAATTCTTATCGCTGAAATCTTATCACGTCATGTCAAAGTGTCACTGTTATTCCACCTAAGAAATTTTAGGGGAAAAAACGAGGCAAAGCTGCTACTTAAACACAACTAAGCATTATTAAAGTCTCCAGAGCTATGAAAAAGCACCCTCTGAGCAGTCCTCCAGCTACTTATGTCCTATTGATTTAAGCTTTCTTTCTTTCCGGAAAACTGCCAGGAGATCTACTCTTGATTCACCTTCAAGCTAATGTGCTGATATTTCGAATTTCCTGAGCTAATTTGCCCTCTTTCCTCACTTCTCTGGGGAAATATTGTCTTGGCAAACATGGCTGTTTATTTCACTTAAATGGGGCACTAATTCACCCAGTTTGTATAATTAAAACACAACACACACAACAGAGAGTGGCATTTTATTTAGCAGTTAATTGTGCTGACACCAGGGACCAAGATGTTTTATGTATTCAGCTTACAGAAGCAGGACATAGAAAAAATAATATCTGCTCCTCCTTAATGTTATACTTGAATATCAAACCCGGACTATATACGTCACTAGGGACACTTTGCATAATAATCTCCGCCTACCGTCTTGGGAGAAATGGAACTCTGACCTGCCCCACCCCCACACACAGACGCTCTGGTTGGTGTGATAGCATCATGTCGAGGAGACAGTGTGTTTTTAATTGTAAAGGCAAGTTTGTTTTATTTTCACTGCCAAAGAATGAAAATCAGAAGAACCAATGGCTAAAATTCAATTTTACCACAGATCAGTACAACAAATCCCTTTTGTATGTGTGCTGTCTGCAGCCTTTGTCTGAGCTGATCTTCATGTACAAACACGTAGTTAAAATGAAGTGTAACTCCGTGAATACTCAACGAAGAGACATGAGAGAGATATCTATAGAAAGCTTGACATGTCTACTTTAAGACTAAACAAGTGCTGCCGAAAACAGATATTCTGTGATAAAGTAATCCATATGAAAACAACGCAATGTCTGTTTTTCGTCTCCCTTCATTATATCTAATGTGACCACGCCCCCGCGCTGAACGCGCTATTCAGATTCAAACTGAAGCGCGCGGCTTGAATACACACACACAGAAGAAAAAGCAGCGAGACAATTTTTTTATTTTACTGTTTGCTTCGCGATGAGAGGAATAAGACATAATACACATTCAACATGAAGTTGTGTGCGGAACAACCAATCAAAACTGACTATGTCAGTTGACCAATCAGAACACAGTATGCTACCGAAAGGTGGGGTTTAAGGAAACTGAATCTTTTGAACAGCGTTGCGCGAAACGTTTGGGGATCTCTGAGAAATGAGGTAATTTTAAAATGATATTTTGAAAAAAAGGCAATGTTTTTTAACCTTGGATGGATTTAAACCTGTTGTACAGGACTTATAAACAGTGATAGGAAGCTTAGAATTTTCATCTTACTGGCTCTTTCATTATTGTACCATACAGTACCAATCAGCAAACTTTCCTAGCATTGCATTAGCTGTTTAAAACCCATATTGGTTGACATTTAATCTGTTCATTACGTCTCTGTTTAGTTAAAAGTGTACTTTTTCATATATCACCTTTAATTGTTTAGTAGACGGAAAGAGTTTCATTTGAGCTGAAAAACACAAGGCAAACAGGATGTGACTTATCAAGCATCAGAATTTGGGGGTTCTTTTCTGTTTTGAAACACAAGCCTCATTTTCCCTTTATGGTCCAGCTGGAGTTTTGCTTGAAAGGGCCAAAAAAGTCTAAAAATATAGAGACGGAACCAGTGATTGATTCCTCCTGGCCCTTAAAAATAACAACATCTCATCATGTTACCAAATTGAAGCTGCATGGAAGAATTACCCAGACAACTATGAAATTCAAGATTACAACTCCAGATAATCGACATCATTCTGAACACTCCGTTATCTCACAGATGATTGTTTTCCTAGTGAGTCAAGCGTCACTATCAAGATCAGTGCAGGAGCGCTTGATTGCTCTCTCTGATTTCTGCAAGCTGATTAAACGCAGGCTGTAACTCATATTAATGATCAAATAATCGTATTATGATGCATTGTTAAATCTGACTGTATAGTCAGATTTGGGGAAGTCGTGGCCTAATGGTTAGAGAGTCGGACTTGCAATCGAAAGGTTATGAGTTCGAGTCTCGGGCCGGCAGGAATTGTGGGGGTGCAGTTATACCCCCAGTTCTCTCTCCACCCTAAACACCATGACTTAGGTGCCCTTGAGCAAGGCATCGAACCCCCAACTGCTCCCCGGTGCCGCAGCATGAGTATAGTGAATATGGTTAGCATTACATTTCACATTATTTCTGTATAAAAAAACAAGTAACGTTAGTAATCACGTTGTGCCTATGCAGGAGGTGTTTGGAGCAGTTGTTCGCACATTGCAATAAGGTTTCTAAAGTGTTCTGGGCAGTTTCCACATGCTTCTTTACCAGGCCAAAACCCTTGAGTGTCCTTTTTATGCCTGCTATTAAAATCCCTCTTGGCTGATCTTGGCTATTGTAACTCGCTGCTTAACTACCATAATACAGTGCATTGTTGGAGAAAATATCTAGTTAATCACAACTGTTTCCCAAAACCGTAATAATGGTATACACATCCATCATTCAAACTGCACTGGTTCAATAATGTAGGTGTAGTAATAGTTTAAGATCAAATTAATGTCAGATTACTGCTATAAATAATGAAGATGGCATCTGAGGAATACTTCATTTATTTTGCTGTATTTACAGATATTAGATTCAATCGTGTGTTAACCTTTTATGTGATCATTCTGGGTTACTAGAGCATATTCAAACATGCACACTGTTCAGAAAACTTTTTATAGCTTTTATTCTCTAGATAAACTAAGGGTACATCTACATGTCAGTAATATACTAAAAGCAGAAAAGACTAGTAGATGGCGATATCACCTTGTAAAAAAAGTGATGAGTGTACGTAAACTAGTGGCCAAAATAGGTAAAACTTTTTCCTTTTTAGTTGAAAGTGACATTGCGTAAACACACCCTAAATGACAGACATGTTTTAAATATGGAATAAAATGTATAGATTGTACTGCATGTTAGCTTGATTATTTTGTACAAGAACATGAACTGTTTAAAGGGGGCGTAACACACATAGTTTCACCCAGTCTCAATTTAATCTTGAGTACCTATAGAGTAGTGGCTACATCCTTCATATCTCCAAAAGTTATTTAGTTTTAACATATTTATAAAAGAAAGATACAGCTTTACGATTCTATCTGAAAAAAAAACAGCTCCTGTGTTGGGAGCTAAAGAGTGATGAGCACTTGAGGGCTGAATGCCAACAAAACAGACATTTGATGCCGTTTCACTTACCGTCTGCAGTTCTGAATCATGACTGGGATCTTTTAGAGCTGGGACCGCTCCATCTTTCAGTATCAAACGATGTGTCAATCCCTCATCGAACTGGGCCTTCATCAACAAACATACTTGTGGAACTCCATTGCTGGCCTGGAAAAACAAACTTTATTCACTGTTTACATAATGTTGGGTTCTTTAGTAAAGCTGAACAAAGTTATCTTTCCCTTACAACCAAAAACACTCTTCTTTAGAGACATTCTTCCTGAGCACGTCCTGTGCAGCGCTGCCACCTGATGAAGCTTGTTGATGGGCACGATTTTGCTCTCACTCTGGTCGATGCTTGCGCAGATGCTCACTTCCAGGAGAAATGCCCATATAAGGAGTTCCACCCTCATCTATGTCATGAAGAGCCACGATCGAAAAAAACTCTACAAAACTTATGCGAACCAGTAAGTAAGATTTTTAGCACAGAAATACGCCGTCATCATACGTCCAAACTGTTTTTTGAAACTTTGTCCGTGCTTAGCATAAGAATCCAACTTTTTAACAGTGTAAACAACTCTGAATGCAAGAAACAGCATTGTAACCCCCCTTTAAGTCAATAAGACTGACTAACAAGAAACAATGCTTTTTACCACAGGTCGAGAGCTGTAATTCCAACCACAGAAGTTTGCAGTTCCCATTTGTAAATGTTTGTTGAAAGTATGGTTTCGGGAAACACTGAATCATTGAACTATGTGAGTAATGACAAAGCTTGAGACCACAGTTGCCTAACAGTACTTTTAGGACAATGCACCGTTCATTGCAAGTGGTCAGTGGACACACATCACTACCTAAACTCATTTACACCCCAAGCTGCATGATTTGATGTATTCTAACACAAATGATGTAGGTTACATGCTAAAATGTATTATATTGGTGCATCCTTAATAAGTGTCAAGAAGCTGTTGGTTATGGTCATTTTATTATGGATAAAGGGTGTCTTCAATAATACAGAACTGATAAGAGGTGACAGCCTGGGTATTCTGGCTACTTTACAATAGCTTCAGCTGTGTGTATACATATCTCTGTTATAATAACAAAAGTTTTAAAATTAGAAAGAAACGTTTATGAATGTCCAATCCATTCTGTTACAGCCCTTAAAAGAGTCTTGTGTAACAAGGGATGTGTGTTTGTGTTTGTGTTTGTGTGTGTGTGTGTGCATGTGTGCGTTTTCAGATACTGAGATGTAAGAGACACTCAGAGCTCCTGGAACCGGAGACTGTGTGCTCTCCAGACTGGAAGTCCTGTACATAAATCTTGGCCATTTAGAAACGGAAAACTGGTGCCTGTTCTCCTGTGGGGGGGAACAGCCTATAGACTAAACAATACTGACCCGCATGACTGTTGACCTGGCCACTTTTCACAACCCCCCCTTCAGACTACACCAGCGTAATAATGAACTCCTGGGACAGCCTCTGACTCCACAGCCAACCCCCACATAACTTTGTATATACGACAGAGATTTTTCAAAAATACAGAAAAAGACCATAGTTTTTCTTTTAAGATCACCAAAGGGACAAACCTAAAGCCCTGCGGTCCTCACACCTTTGACCTGCCAAAAATTAGAAGACCATGCCATGTGAAAAATGGGACACAAGCTGTCCAAAAGATGTTTTCTAGATACCATTAAAGGGGTCATTGGCTGCCCATTTTCCACAAGTTGATTCTTTAGGGTGTGAAAAGTCTGTAACATGCTTTGGTTAGGGTTAGTTCAACCGAAAATGAAAATCAGCCCATAAATTACTCACCCTCAAGTCATCCTAGGTGTATATGACTTTCTTCTTTCAGACTTATCCAGTTGGAGTTATATAAAACATTGTCTTTGCTCTTTCAAGCTGATTAATGCCAGCCAGCGGGTGTTGCATGCATCAGTCCAAAAGAAGTAAAAAAAAAAAGCTCAGATGCCTAAAAAAAAGTGTATCACGTGGCTACGATTTGATGTGTTTTTGTAAGAAAAATATCCATATTCAGAGCGTAATAATCACTTTAATCTTGCTATCGCTCACAGTTGTACATGGAAGCAGCTCTGGGTGGATGACGTATGGAGGTCGGCTTTGAACTTGTGCCACTCAGAAGTGAGGAATGCAGAAAAGCAGGGGAGAGATCAAAACAACGGTTACTATTTAGAAGTACAAAACAAGGATTTATAAAGAGGAATTTTGGAGGATTTCGATACAAGTCAAGAGGAAACTGGTTTTCTTTTGCTAAAGTAAGGAAACATTGCTTCCTTTGCTTCTGTTACCAAACATTGGTTTTCACGAGACTCACTGGTGCATGGGCAATGATGACGTCATACGTCATCGGCCCAGAACTGTTTCTTTGAACAACTGTTGGCGCAAACCACATTAAAGTGATTATTAAGTTTTGAATTTTTTCCTTTTTTTTTTAAACGCATAGATTTGTTAAAGGAGGCCTTTTTTCACCCCCGGAGCAGTCTGAGAACACTGTTTTAATGGATGGGCACTTTTCATTTAACTTCATTTAGACTGATGCATGCAACAATCACTGAATGGCATTGAAGGGATACTCCACCCTAAAAAAAAAAAAAATTGTCATTAATAACTTACACCCAAGTCGTTCCAAACCCGTAAAAGTTCAGTTCGTCTTCAGAGCACAATTTAAGATATCACAGTGCTGCTCATGCTCTTCTGTGTCCTACACGCCACAATGATGCGCTGTTTCTATGTGTATTTAGCTTTGATTTGAAATAAAACAGCACATCCTTGTGGTGCAGAGGACACAGAAGAGCATACACAAGTGACAGAGGAGACTGTTGACAAAGGAATTATTTAATAAAGTCATTAATTTTGTTTTTCTTCGCTTACAAAAAAGTGTTCCCGTCACTTCATATAACCCAGATTTCATGTCTGATGAATGGAATATTCTGATGACGACTTTTCATACCATTTTCTGGACCTTGACACTGTTATTTCCTTGGCAGACTATGGGACGGTCTCAAGCCTCCCGGTTTTCATCCAAAATATCTTAAATTGTGTTCTGAAGATGAACAGAGCTTTTACGGGTTTGGAATGACATGGGGGTAAGTGAATAATGAGAAAATTAATTGAAAAAAAATTTAGAAAATTTTGTTGGTGGAGTAACCCTTTAAACAGCTTGAAAGTTCAAAGACCATTTTTAATATAACTCTGACTGGATTTGTCTGAAGGAGAAAGTGATATACACATAGGATGACTTGAGGGAGTAAATTATGGGTTGATTTTTACTTTTGAATGAACTAACCCTTTACAATTTCTCAATGGTAGTTTAAATTTCTTAATGTTTACCCTGTCAAAAACAGCTCTTTACAGAGCAAGTCTTTTTGTTCTATGCAGCTTTAAATGCTAATGAGCTCTGCTCACCCCGCCCCTCTTTTCTGTGGTGACCAGCTTTGGAAAGCGCCTTTCATTTGCTTGTGGATGTTTGCGTCACAAGTGATGTGGTGCGGACGGGCCTGGAAAAAACTAGTGCGTTGCGAGCGCGTCGCTTCCATTATGAGCACGCATACAGCATTTGAAATAACGAACTTGAACGCAAAAAAAAAAAAGATGTGATATGTGAACGGCCCCTTCATTGGTCAAAATGTTTACTTTCGGTTAGTGGTTAAACGGTCAATATGAGCATCTCTAACTGGTATATAAACATAACATACAAAAGTAATTAATTTTAGGCCACACAAAGTCAACATGTTGGTATGTCTTGCTCTGAATCTGCCATAAAAAAAGAAAAGTTTATTGATCTTTGAAAAGGTGTACAAGCGTTATTATGCCATTATCATTATATTAGTTGAAACTGGTCTTAGAACGACAATATTATCGTTTATCGCGATACTTTCTTGCACAATTTATTGTCCAGCAAAATTTGTTATCGTGACAGCCCTACTCAGGTGATAAAGTGATAAAACTAATGACGGACGCCAATGTCTATCAGCGGTCGTGGGAGGGGCCTGGGTATGTGTGATGTCACACTGGCATGAATCTGAGAATGGCTTGATTTGACAAAAGTTAATGATTTTAGGAGGAAAAAAACAATGGGTGGATTTTTATCATTATAGGGTGGATGTGTACACACACTGCCAACACACATTTATGTTCAAACAAAATACAAAAGTGCATTTTGCATCCGATGAGTCCTTTAAGACAAGATATATTTTATTGCCATTTGGAACAAATTTGGCTAGAGTACAATACATTTTAAATACTGTTGTTGTTGTTGTAGTACAACGTACAACTACATATATGTGTGTGTGTGTGTGTGTGTGTGTGTGTGTGTGTGTGTGTGTGTGTGTTTGTGTGTGTGCGTGTGTTATTTTATTTTATTTTTTAAAGAGCGAGAGAGAGAGAGAGAGAGAGAGAGAGAGAGATTTTCCTGTATGGAGGCATCATGCATTAAATCAATAGTAAAGACATTTTAACAATTGACAGTAAAACATTTATAATCTAACAAAATGTTTTTATTTCAAATAGATGTTTTTTTTTTTTTACTTTTAATTTAACCACCAATTATTGTTATTTTATATGAATCACCCGTCAGCCTCACAAACACGCTTGTGAGGTTTCCGAAGCCTTGATATAATCCTGTTTTAGACGTGCACTCGCAGTCGTTCGATTCTATAACATCTGATACTCTGAGCTGAATTGCCATTAAGCATGTCACCAACAGAAAGCCTTATCTACAAACCAGAACTCATTATCCCACACAATAAATCAGCTCTGACTAATACATATAAGCAAAACCTATTCAGGTTCAACCAAGCTAACCTAATCTTAACAAAACAAAACAAAAAGGGCTGAATTTGATCAGACATTTGACAAGAGCTATCAAAGCGAGCAGCCCGAAACTTTAATAGCACACATAAAGCTTGTGGTCCATTGTCACTTGGCAGCTTCGAGCCATTGCGCTGATGGGGCCACATTGACGTTCGGATTAGAACACGCCTCTGTGATCAAGTGCTCAAATACTAGATAAAAACTACAGAACCCTTTAATCCTCACAAACCACCTCTAAATAGGATCTTAAGGGGAAGCACATCGTCACAGTTGGTTGTTTTCAAAATGGTCCAGTGTCTTTGGCTTACTTCTGGTGCTGCTGCAAACAGATTTGTGTTTAGCGTTTGAAAACCAAGGTGAACATGCTGAGAGGAGGGCAAACACCTTAACCTAGTTGATAAACCTTTAGGCTGTGAAGTCCTGAAAGAATTGGAACAGCGCCGTGTGGAAATGTTTCAGTAAATGCAAAACATTCACATTTTACACTTATTGTATAGTAGAGAAGAATGCAATTTCAGATGCAGCCGAGTGCAACAATGCCTTTTTCAGCAGCCTGCTGGTTGCATAATGTTCATAGCATGCTGTACACTAGAATCCCTAAGTCACATTTATTATTATCTGTATATCTAGCACTGACATGTTGACCTCAATTCTCACATTTCTGGCCAACAAGACATTATTAGTCTTTCCAAATCTTGCATATAGTTTGTGCAAAGTGCAAGGACTCACTAAACACCATTCCACAGATTCACCTGTGACACAAATATGTTCATATCTTTTCACCAAGCCTATGCCATCAATCATCAGAGCAGTAACTGCAGGCGACATTCACACAAGCCAATCTGAGTTTATGACAGGTTAAGAGATGTTTGAGCTAGGCGTGATCGAGGACAATGGGAACTAGTGAGGGCAGATGTGTTCATTTATTGTATAAATCACCTGTATAAATCACTTCATCGCATATTTCACTGAAGGCTAACACTACTTATATAACCACATGCATCACAAGTACAAAAACCTCCCCAAGGAGAATGACTTTAATACATGATTAAGATCCTAACATCATTTCCTGAAATTCATTCACTCACCATTACGTCATTATGGACCTTGATGAATTTATTTTCTGGAACATGAGATGATAAGGAGAATGTTCATGCTGCTCTTTTCCCCAAGTGGATGGGGACTGGTTATTTCAAGCTCCAGCAAAGTTAAAACACACCATAAAAGTATTATTACAATAGGTCAGTATGAGTCGTGTGCTGAATTATAAAGAATTACAAGCTTTGCTTGAGTGAAAGGCAGAAATTCAAACTGTTAGCTAAAAATATTTATATGCACTCTTTTCATAAAGGCTTCCTCAGGTTTAAACCACGGAGGTCATCATGATCGGTCACGTGACATGCAAAAGCCAATGAACTCATGCGATTGGTCAGATTTTCAAAGGTTATATTTCCTTTTATATAACTACATAAAAGTGTCAAGGCTTTTCATAAATAGTTAAACTCTCCTTTGTACTTTTTAACAAATAGTTCATTTTCACAAATATAGGTTAAATCTAAGTAAATATATAACATAGGCGACTGTTGACTGGAAATGTATTGGGATCTGTTGCTGTATTGTGGATTAGTCTCTGTCTCCCCCTATTGGCGCCAGTTATTCATTATCAACCCTCATATATTTCTTTCAGATTATTAGATTTCAGATTATATTAACTCATTTTGAGGTGTGTATGAATATTTGACAGCAAAAGCCCTAATTTTACCTGCTTTGAGGTTTATTTATTTATTCATTTTCTCAAAAGGCAGTTTTGACCTTTTAAAACCCATGAAACAAGTGACTGGAGGCCCCCCGGCAGGCCTGCTGGAGCCCGGTGGTCATTAATCATTGGGATGGGCCGTGTTGTGTTAGTGGGGGCTGTGATTATGTGCTTTCACTGGTGATTATGCTCCTGTAACAATCATCCTCTACAAACACATGGAGGTAAACCAGAAGCACCCCTGGGGAACTGTAAGAGAGTGGACTGTGTGGGACGCTCGTTTGTGGCAATCACTAGGTCATGAAGAACAAATATCTAAGTATAGTAATATTAGTAAATGTTTTAGGTCCCCATGAGGAAACAAGCTTATGAATCAAATGAAATGAAGTGTTTAGAAAACCTAAAATGCAGAAAGTTTCCTGTGATTTGTTGGTGTAGGGCTAGGAGAAGGGGATAGACAATGCAGTTTGTACAGAAGAAAAGCCATTATGCCTATACAGTACATGTAATGTCCCCATAAAAATAGAAATACCAGGGTGTGTGTGTGTGTGTGTGTGTGTGTGTGTGTGTGCGTGCGTGTGTGTTATAAATCTTACTAACAAGTTAGGCCTATGCATTAAACACCTCCACTCATACACTCGGAAACTTTGAACTTTTTATTCCATGTTTATTCAATCCATAAATAAAAAAAATACAAATAAAAAATGGATGAAAAGCTTGAATAGGATGAGTTTTTATTTACTGGCAGATTATCAGCAGTCAGCTGTAAACAAGGGCATCTTTTTTCCAGTTCATGAATCCCATGCAGTGGGGTCAAACTGATTTCCACACCGTCGCTGCCAGTGGCCACCAGCTCCACAAACACACATCACTGAAACTGAGCTCTCTGAGGATGAGAGAAGCACCTTATAAGTGTCACAAACATGTGAATACGGTCAAGGTGACATCTGCTTTATGATCTGACAACTTTTATTAGACTTGAGGCCAAAAAAAAAACATGTATCAAGAAGAGTATTAAGAAAACAGATTTTCTTTAAATGTTCATTACAGTTTAAAGCAAGTCAGTTGTAATGTTTTATATTTTATATCATAAAAATAATATCTGCCATATTTTGGTATATGAGAAAAGTTGTGCTAACATTAATATCATAATATCAGCAGTTAGGGTTTATTTTGCCTTTTTACATGATTACATCAGCTTTCAGAAATCATAAGTGGTAGCAATATTATAATTATTTAAAGTTAGTTTATTAATTTTTTTAGCTTAAGTTTTACTGGAAATATACTTTAAAAAATAAATGTGCAAGCTTACAGATTTCAGATTAATACAGGCTGAAGTTATTGCCGCTTTAACAGAAAATTACTCAGGAGTCTTCCTCTTCTCAATGGATTGAAGACATGTCTAGTAATCTTACAATAATCTTGGAAATCTGACATTTGATTTTACTGAAAAATAGATGTAATAAGACGAGCACCCCTTTAATTTTTCCCTATTATATGTTAAATCATGACTGTGAACAAATCCCTGATGTGAGATTTCTTAATTATTTTTTATAAACATTTACTGATAATTGTCAATTTAATTTAAGTATTTTTTATTTATTTTTTATTAATGATTTTTACTATATTTATTATCATTATTATTATTATTATTATTAATTTAATTTGGTAGAAATGTGCTTTTCATAAATAGTTACCTCTCCTTTGTACTTTTTAACAAATAGTCTATTTTGACAAATATAGGTTAAATCTAAATAAATAAATAAAATAGGCGACTGTTGACTGGATCTGTATTGGGATCTGCTGCTGTATTGTGGATTAGTCTCTGTCTCCCCCTATTGGCGCCAGTTATTCATTATCAACCCTCAAATATTTCTTTCAGATTATTAGATTTCAGATTATATTAACTCATTTTGAGGTGTGTATGAATATTTGACAGCAAAAGCCCTAATTTTACCTGCTTTGAGGTTTATTTATTTATTTATTTATTTCTCAAAAGGCAATTTTCACTGTTTAAAACCCATGAAACAAGTGAATGGAGAAATCACCTAGAATCATGCTAGAATCACCTAGCTAAGTGCTAAAACATGCTTACAACATGTTAAGGCATTTTACCTAAGCTCTAATAATATTAACTTCATGTTAACAACATGATAATCATGTTAGCATGTTGCTAACTTCATGTCAATAGGTTAGCTTCTTGTTAAAAAAATACTAGCATCAGGCTAACAACATATATAAACATAATTATTAACAACATGCTAATCATGTTAACATCCTGTTAAAAAAATATGCGAGCATCTTACTAGCAGCAGGATAATCATATTTAGTTCACGTTAACAACATGTTACTTGTGTTAACAATTAGCCGGTTGTTAACATGATGCTAACACAATTAGTGTTAGCATTAGTGCGTAGTGCCAAGTCTTGCCACATCAAGCACCACTCATATTTAAAAAAAAAAAAATTAATATGTAGTCATTATTAGTGGTACTTGCCAATAAGGCAATCACTGTCGTTCTCTCTCACACTTATTTGACTTCTCTTTCCAAGTGACCAATGTAATATAGCCACACCCTAGCAACCACTTACAGCACTCTAGCAACCACACCATAGACTTCAATTTAAACAGATCAAAAGGGACATATTTGGATAGAAGTGTCATATAGAAACATGGGGATGTTGCTCCTTTAACGCATGCTAGCAAACAGCAAACACAGCATCATGCTACACATGCTAGTAGTGTGCTAGCGATTAGCTAAGTGTTAAAACATGCTTCTTCAGAAAATGTACAAATATAGTTGTTATTATTATAATTATTACTAATAAGTTTCACTTTATTATACTATAAGATGCTGTGGGACAGCTGTGATGGTTCTGTATTTTCTGTTGTTCCTTTAAATGGTATTACAAAATTTTTTGAAATTAACTGGAAAAAAAAAAATATTTAACTGAAAATCTGTAAATTGTTCAACTTCGTATTATGTAATTTCACTGTAAAATACTGTAAAATATTAGCTTTTTTTGCAAGTAAAAACTATGAAGAGTAGAAGGACATTCCCATAAGGCCTACAAGTCACCTTGCATATGATTATATTTTATTTTTTATGCATTTTTTTCTGTATGACCCTATGCACCATCAATAAATGAAGCCATGTTTTACACACAGACCACGTACCACGTCCACAATAACTTGTATTATTATGGTGGTTATAAGTAGTTTTTATACTTTTTAAGATACAAAACAAAACAAAAAAGTAGCTCAAGATCAACATTCAATAAATCAATATCTTTATAATTGTAAAATATACTTAAAACATTGCCACCATATTTTTTACACTGCATCTTCAGCCAATTTTATTTGTTTATTTACTTTATATAAGCTCATTTTTAATATATATATATATATATATATATATATATATATATATATATTTTTTTTTTTTTTTTTTTTTTTTTTTTTTGGTTTTGTTTTGTTTTTAAGTTCAGTGGACACCTTAAAATCAGCTTTTGGCTAAAAATCTCTCACATAGTGAAGTGATCTCACTCTTTTCTCAGCCAGAGAGAGGATTTAACTGAGCATGGGCAGAATAACTGTGACTTCCGCTAGTTTGTGAATGAAGCTCGTTGTGTGACAGCTTTGTTCCTTTAAAAGTTCAGTGTAGCTGTGCTGTGAAATGTCACTTCACACACACGATAGGTCTATTGTGTTGTTTTACAGGCCGCACAGAAGAGCAGAAGCGCTCCGTGCAGCAGCAGCATTCCTCAGGATGTCAGAAACAGGCGCACAAGTGTGCATTAGAGAGTCCAAAGGTTAGCGCTCATTTCAAAGGTTACTGTTACTGTTCGGCCCACTGCACCAGCATAATGAAGTCCTCCTTCATGTGATAGCATGCTGTGTCTCCTGGCAGTTCCTCTCTCAAAGCTGCTTTCTTTTCTTCTGTCAAAAGGCTTAAACAAAAAATATGTCCTCTCTGACCCAAGTGTTGCCATGGGACCAGTCAAACTACATATTTCCAGTCTTCACTTCCCTGCGGGCAGCTCTGAGTGTAATTATACATTAGACACACGGCGATGACAACAGCCTCAGTGTCATTTCATCACTCATGCCAGATGAACGTGTGGTTTGGTTCAACCGGCTCCTCTCTGTTTTTTCTTCAGCATATACTCTGCTGTGATTTAGTTTGACGTTTTGTTCGTAACAGTTGGTAACAGTTGAGGGAATATCATGTGTGGTTTCAAGTGGGGAAAAAAAGTTAAATTGCTCTCATAGTTTAGACATTAACAAATCAAACGGAAAATCATCAAATTATTAATTAACTACAATTACAGCCAGACTGAAAGATGATTAGATAACTCCCTTTGACAATAAGCCAGGAAAATATTTTGTCATTCATTATGATAATAAATTATTTTATATTGCCCTATTATGCCATAATTATTGTTGTCAATATTTAATAGTTAATTACTTTCTGTGAAATGTTTGGTTGTTGCTCATTTGCTCACTTTGTCCATGTATGCACCAATGTTCAGCACAGGGTGGCGCTAAAGGACATGATTTACTCAAACACTATATTTATTTTTTATTTATTTTTTAGTTTTACGAAAACTGTCAAATACTTAACCTGTAAATATTCTGCAACCAATTTTTCAATATAAAACAATAAAAAATAAATAATAAATAAATAATTAAGAATTATATGTTTAATTAATTCTCTTTTTCATGAGAATAAAGCATATCCCAGATTTGTAGCATGAAAAAAAAAATTGTCAATTCTGTATACATGATGGCATTTAAATAAAATATCTAATAAAGTTATCTGAATTTAATTAGGAAATAACAATAAGTACAAATCTTTCTTTCAGATGAATAAATAAATTCAAATATATAGAAGTAAAATATAATTAATACAAATTCACAAATAAATGAATACATATACATTATAAATGCAGATAGAAATCATTTATAATGATATAGTTTTAATAATAACTTTGATCAAATATATATTACACACATACACACACTATAAATATATATTATATATTTTAATAAAATGTGCTTAGTTATACATACACTACTGTTCACAAGAAAACTCGTAAAAATGAGTTTTTAAAGTCTTTCCATTTATTTGACTAAAATACTTTAAAATCCATAATATTGTTAAATATTATTAAGATTAAAAAAAAACAGATTTCTATTTTATTATATTTTAAACTAGTTTATTCTGGTGATGATCAGTGTCGGGGGAAACCCATTAACTCTAGTTCTTCTGTCCCCGTGTTGAGAGATATTGAGAGTGAGACGAAGAGCCAGACGCACTTCCTTCTGCGTGAGGATTATTCATTTAACTTGTGAAAGAGTCTTTACAGTTGACAAAAGTATAACTTTTGCATTTTTAATAAGCAAGTCCAGCCAAGGGGACAAAAAGTAATGAAAAAGTAACACAAGGCATTACTTTCCATAAAAAGTAACTAAGTAATGCATTCTTTTTATTTATGAAGTAACACAATATTGTAATGCATTACTTTTAAAATAACTTTCTCTAACATTGGTGATGATAATTATTACAGCCATTACTCCACTCATATTATATTTTGTAATGTAAATGTGATTTTTTTAAGATTCTCCGATCAATAGAAAGTTACAAAGTCTCTTTACTCTCTCTCTCTCTTTACTTTTGATCAATTATATGCATCCTTGCTAAATAAAATTATAAATGTGCATATCATCATATATTTACCATTTAAAGTGCACACATTATGGGTTATGAAAGGTTCATATTTTGTTTTGGGGAGTCTCTAATAATAGATTGACATGCATGCAGGGTCAAAAAACATTTTAATTGTCTTATAATATCCATTTATTTTTACCTTATTTACTCAACGTCTCCCAAATGATTCGCTCAACGATTCATTTTTCCAAACCCCTCCTATGCGTGATGCTAATCTTCAGAGATTGGTCTCAGTTTAATTTCATCATGAGCCTGTAAAGCCTGATAAAGCAGTGTTTGTGAGCACAGTGCTGCTTTGTGTACAGCGTTATCGGGGAAACCAATATTTCTACCGCTCCGACAGCGGCAACTAGTGGCAAAGAATGAATTAGCATTTTCATTCAGACCAACGGAAAAGACCAACAAGTGGGCGGGAAATATGCTAATGTTTCATGTTGACGTCAACATGAAATGCTTGGGATTCGTTTTAAAAATGACTAATATCAATCATTCAGAGTCGACTCTTTCTTTTGATAGACAATAACTTTATACACGGTGCACTTTCAGATTTAAAACTTTGCAGGTTGTTTTAATTCCCTTTCTGAGCCGTGTTACACACTGCATGAAAAGTCATTTTCGAAAATCCATAATAGTGCCACTTTAAGAGGGACGCATACTCTTGATCTTATTTAAAAAAAACATTTTAAAAAGAAGAAGAAGAAAAGGTAAATAATGTCCTCTACACGTGGTATTATTCCCAAGATGCAGGGTTTGTGGAAAACTTTGGGAAATAACAATTGGAAATGTCTGTACTTCAGCTGATGAACTCAGTCGGCACAGTTGAGCTTGGAGAGCAGTTCATGATTGAAGCTGAGGCAGAAAGTCTTTGATGTGGCGAAATCACTGCATGAATTCCACACAGATGTTGCCCTGCTCTCCTGAGCAACAGCACAGTCTTACTGCCGACTACAGGTCTCAAACCTTCCCAATAAACTAGGTTTCATTTGTTTAACATGTTCTGTATGTTTGGTTACTGCATAATTACTTTTTATTTCTGTTATTTCATAGTTTTCATTACTTTCATATTATTATGATGTGGAAAATAGTAAAAGTAAAGAATGGATAGGTGTGTCCAAACTTTTGTGACCTTCTGGAAGTGAAGATCAGTTGTTTATATCTTAGATTCGTTTTTTTTTTTTTTTTGATGACTGCAATGTGAGAATGAAAAAGATCAAGATAATTGTATCATGTACAAAGACATTATGTGAATATACATAAACGTTATATCTTTTTAAAACAATGGCAAGAAACAAGATGAGAAGAATCCGTGTTAAGCTCATTGAGCCTGCATGAAGTTTGAGATGGGAGGGAGAGAGAGGGCTGTAATTACACAGCAGACTGTCAAATACACCTCCCCTCGGCCTCAGGGGGTCAGCTTGTAAAGGAAGGAAGGAAGTCATTTTCAGAACAAAAACAGAAAAGACCTCTGGAAAAAAAAGGAGGGGTGGGGGGGGTCAGTTTGTGAAAAAGAAAACAAAGGCAGATGGACAAAGAATGAGGAAATGTAAATGTGGCATGGAATAGAGGAACCATCAGAGGAAGAGGCTCAATATCCGTGCCTGGAATAGAGAGGGAAGGGAAACGTTTGCTTTATGGCCTGCTGTCACACAATGCCTACCTCCTGCCTGACCCAACAACTGAACGACCGACCCACCAACACACGGTACAGCTGTACCGACTCACCATAGCGGACGTCCTAATGTGCACAACGGACAGGAAAACTTCCTCTTACATTCATTTTTGGCTCCGAAACTATGAATATTGAACATTTCCCATGAGCAAAACCACAAGTGAAATATATTCATATATATATATATATATATATATATATATATATATATATATATATATATATATATATATATATATATATATATATATAATGAAAAATTATAAATAATTGAATACATATTATAAATTAATAGATAAAATGTATATATAAATATATTTATATATATCGTGTTCAGCAGAGTTAACACGTTATGTTTTGGTAAAGGAGCGGTCCACTTGGAACCTCAACCGAGGTGGTACTAAAAAAGGTACCAGGTACTGTACCAAGTGGAAAACCCCCCAAAAGTGAACTGTACCGTGCCGTACCATGCAGTGGAAAAGCGGCATAAGTAAGAAAAAGGATCTGCTGGCCGTAGTTGATATTGATATTCTAAGTATTATCAAGTGGCCAAATTTTTGAGATCACAGCAGAAATGAAGATATACTATATTGCAATAAGAGCTCACTAGAGGACTGAGGAGCTAAACCATTCAGAGCTTTATAAGAAATTAGCAAGACTTTACAATCTATATGATGTTTAATATGGAGCCAGTGCAGTGTTGACAGAACCGGGCTAATATGGTTCTAGTAAGAATTCTAGCTGCTGCATTTTGGACCAGCTGCAGTTTATTAAGTGCGCAAAGCAACCACTCAATAAATCATTTCAATAATCTATCCTTGAAGTCATGAACACATAAATTAACATTTCTGCGTTTGACATTGAGTGCATAGGTTGTATTTTAGATATAGAAAAATGCAGTTTTACAAATGCTAAAAACATGAGTTTCAAAGGAAAAATATCAGTCAAATAACACACCTAGGTTACTAACTGATGGCGAAGAATTGATAGCACAGCCATCAAGTGTTCCAGATTATTACATGCAGGGGATTTTGGTCCTATAATTAACAACTCTGTTTTTAGCAGTAGGTAATTACTAGTCATCCAGATTTTTTATATCAACTACAAATTCTGATACGTAGTTTTGCAAACTGGCATGGTTCTCCCAGCCGCAAAGAAATATAAAGCTGAGTATCATCAGTATTGTAGTGAAAGCTAACACCATGTTTCCTGATAATATCCAACAAGGGTAGCAAAAGTATAAAAGTAATGTGTAAAGCAACGGTCCTGTTACTGAGCCTTGTGGTACTCCATACTGCACTTGTGAACAATATGATACTTATTCATTCCCTGCTAAAAGTTGATGACGGTCAGATAAGCATTATTTGAACCATGCCAATGCAATTCAAACAATGCCAACATAATTAAAGTCTTTTCAAAATAATATTGTGGAAGATAGTGTAATAATAGAGAGATACAATCACGATCAGGTGACAAGAGCAGGTAATTTCTAACTCATTTACTATGATACTGTCTAAATCCTGACTGGAAATCCTCAAAGATAAAGATATGAAAAAAAAAAACATAGCTGAGAGGATATTAATAACTTTGACAGAAAAGGAAGATTTAAGATCAGTCTGTAATTAACTAATTCCCACCCACAACATATTTGCAGGGTTATTATTTAATGCAAATATAGCAATACATCTTTGATACCAAAGCAACACTTTATATACTTATGGATGTAAATATAGATGCACCAAAAAAGACATGCTCCCATAGTGGCCATCATATTTTTCATTCCAGAGATGTCGAGATCAGTTGATTTTAGCTCTCCTGGTCCTGTATAAATACATCAGTAAACACTGGGTCATAGAGGGTTTGTAACTTGTGAAGAGTGTATTTGCAGATGCTGATGATCGAGTACTGCAATCAAAAAGACACAATGGATGCACATGTAAATACACGCACACTCCTGACTCCGCGAGAGCGGCTGCGTGGAGCTGTGCAGAGGACAGGGAGTATCATGTTCACATTTGTTTCAGATTTCAGCCATGTAAACAAAGGGAGGCAGGCAGACACACTGGGGCCCGTTTAAATTAGGCCCCAATAAGATCTGTCAAATCCACAAGCCCAGACCCTCTTGCAAAGCCCAAATCGAATCAAAAGCAGCCCTTTGATGGTCTCTGAGTTTGGTCTCTATAACAATTATTTTTATTTTAATAATCATTCCCTGGTTTTGGGCTGGAAGGCACAGCAAAGCTTTGGTGGGAGGGAATGGAGCCTTTACACACACACACACACATTAAAGGAATAGGGAGCAAGCACTCAGATGCAGCAGGATTTCTCCAGTCTCTTCTTGAGCCCAAGAATGATATCATGCATTCTAGGGAGTGTGGGAGCGAGTTCAGCTCCATCCTTGATTTGCTCCACTCAGAATGAATGACCTGAGAGGCACATCCATTAGTGAAGAATGTGCTGCAGTAAAGTTGTGCTTTGGTCTAAAGGGGTCATATCATGAGGAGTCCAATCTGCCTTGATCTTCTGAGAAAAGAGTTTGTTGTTTAAAAATGTACTGTAACTTTCAGAACTTCCTCCCCTGTGAAAATTAGTAGCTGTAAAAACAACATGTTCTGATTTTTCACAGCAAAAACACCTATTGGGAAATCAGAAACTTGGTCCAAGCAGTCATGGTGAGGTTATAAGGAGGAAGTAAGAAATATGCTGTTATTTCTCAATGCCAAAACAGCTAATGATCAAACAAATGTACATCAGATCTTGTGCTGTTTCTGGCTGCGTGTAGCACCTTTTGCTCTGCACTTCCCTTAAAAGAATAAAAATTAGAAAAGTATATTTTTAACAAGGGAGTGTTCATTTCAGTCAAGCAGACTTTTTGCAGTGATGCCATGTAATAATCAATGGGTTCCCCAAAGAAACTTCCAGTGAATTGTTCTTAAAACGTTGTTCTTTTTTTAGTGTCAAGTAGTTTTATTTTAGTTAGTTAAATATATACATATTTTTTTATATAGTTTTAGTTGCTCTTCAATTTACAGTACACACACTTACCTGTACTTACAAAAAGTACTGGATAATATAAGGTAACTACTTTGGTTAGGGTTAGGTTTATGGGTAGGTTCAGGGTTAGGAGTCATTACCCAGTTATTGCTATTACAATAATAAGTACATTGTATGTACAAACCCGATTCCAAAAAAGTTGGGACACTGTACAAATTGTGAGCAAAAAAGGAATGAAATAATTTACAAATCTCAAAAACGTATATTTTATTCACAATAGAATATAGATAACATATGAAATGTTGAAAGTGAGACATTTTGAAATGTCATGCCAAATATTGGCTCATTTTGGATTTCATGAGAGCTACACATTCCAAAAAAGTTGGGACAGGTAGCAATAAGAGGTCGGAAAAGTTAAATGTGCATATGTGGAACAGCTGGACGACAGGTCAATTGGGAACATGATTGGGTCCCACTTTATATTAGGTGGCCTTAACTACTATGTACTTACATAAAAAAAATAAGTACAATGTACTTATTGTGTTCATATTGTATTGTAAAATACTTTTGCTGCTGTTGAGGTGGGTTAGGGTGAGGGTTGGAGGTATGGGTAAGTTTAAGGGTGGGTTAAGGTGTAAAGTATGGGTCAACAGTGTAATTATAAATGTAATTACAGAAATTAAATACAGATGTAATTACATGTTTTTTTTTTTTTTTTAAATATAAGTACAATGTAAAAACATGTATGTACACAATAAGTACATTGTACTAAATTATTAATTAAAATGTAAGTACATAGTAGTTGAGGCCACTTAATATAAAGTGGGTCCCATGATTGGTTATAAAAAGAGCCTCTCAGAGTAACAGTGTCTCTCAGAAGTCAAGATGGGTAGAGGATCACCAATTCCCCCAATGCTGCGGTGAAAAATAGTGGAGCAATATCAGAAAGGAGTTTATCAGAGAAAAATTGAGAAACAGAGATTGTAGTAATCATCATATCTGAACCTTCCACATCATTGCATTCTGTTTTTATTCACAATTTATACGGTGCCCAACTTTTTTTGGAATCGGGTTTGTACATGCAGAACAGAACTGTAAAATAAAGTACGATCATAGTTTTTATTCATTTTTAATAAATTGTTATATTTCTAGGTATCATTTTAATTTTAGTTTTTAAGTTTTGTTATTTGCTTTTGTCATTTTGTTTTTTACATTAGTTTTTTTTAGGTCAGTTTTAGTTTTAATTCTTATAAAACTTAAAAAAAACTATTATAGTCCTTAATTTTACAGTTATGTTCTGCATGTACAAACCCGATTCCAAAAAAGTTGGGACATTGTACAAATTGTCAATAAAAACAGAATGCAATGATGTGGAAGTTTCAGATTTTAAGATTTTATTCAGAATACAACATAGATGCCATATCAAATGTTTAAACCGAGAAAATGTATAATTTTAAGGGAAAAATAAGTTGATTTTAAATTTCATGGCATCAACATCTCAAAAAAGTTGGGACAAGGCCATGTTTACCACTCTGTGGCATCCCCTCTTCTTTTTATAAGAATATGTTATCTATATTCTATTGTGAATAAAATTTCAGTTTTTGAGATTTGTAAATTATTCCATTTCTTTTTTACTCACAATTTGTACAGTGTCCCAACCTTTTTGCAATCGGGTTTGTATTTTTTCCAGTTAATAATTTTAGAGATTCACCTTAAACATACTGTATTTCAGTTAGTTGCCAAGGTTTTTTTATTTTATTTATTTTTTCATAGAAAAATCCACTATATTTCAATGACAAATTTCTTTTTAATAGATTTAGTTTTAGTCGAAAATAATAATATTTTATATAAAAATAATAATCTGAAGAACCTGTTTTCACTATAACTTTTTTTTTTTTTTTTTTTTTGCAACTGAAATATTCCACAGATTTTATAAAGTTCCTGAATATGAATACGACTTATACAGCCCTAAAACTGAAACTTACAAGCCTATTATCTAAATGCATCTAAGAAAGGGAAAGATTACAGAGCAACAACTTATTAAGTCAGCACATGGAGTCTAGCTTTTCTCCCTTTAGGCTGCAACTTTCATCAGGATCTGGACTCTTTTTACTTCCTGTCCATGGCAACCTGCTGAGACGGGCCTCAAACCAAACAAATCCAAAAGATCTTATTCAATGACCTGTTTCTGCAGCTCAGAGAACAGAAACAAAGCACAACTGCTACAAACTAACCTTAAAATCTGGGATGAACTTTGCAAATGTTATAACTTGAGATGTTTATCTGTGCAAACTTGCCAGTGTGGGTGATTGCCAGTGAGTTAAAGCTTATTAGCACAATACTGTGTATATGATGGGTTGTCGCGGTGGAGACAATGCCCACTGTGGCTTTTCCTCAGCTGGCCGGATTGGGAAAGCAGTCGCCCCTCCCCTTCCAGTCAGAGGATGTGGAGGCTCAAAGCTGTTATCTGCTCACAATAACATCCTGGTGCATGTACCACACTGCTCTGTCAAAGGGAAGTTGAACACAAATAAAAGACGGCACAATCAAGGACCAGGGTGGAGGGAGTGACAGTAAATACAAGAACCATTTACTGAGGTCAAAGCAGGGAAATATTACTTCCAATGTCATCAGTAACAAGCTAAGACATGATTAAATAGTTTACATGAAACTGCCGACAATGGGGCCATAACAGAAATAAGAAAGTATAATTTGCATGAAGAAAAATTAAGTCTGTTTTTAAATTGGGGTTGGGAAGGTTTTTTATTATTTTTATTATAAATATAAATGCAACCTTGGTTAGCAAAGAAAATTTACTTAAAATTTAAATTAGATTAATACTAGTAAAACAGTATTAATACTAATACTACTAATAATGAAAATCGCTACTGAAAAAAAAATACATTTATTAATTTGTAAAGACAATTGGAGGGAAAATAATGTTACAATGGAAAAATCTTAATGGTCCTAAAAAGTCTTGATTTTCATCATTCAAAATATAATTTCCTATTCTTTATTCTTTTGATTTTGAGGTGAAATGTGGCATGAGATTAGTCTGATGCGTCCAGACAGGAACGGCTGTATCTGCGCCTGAATGACTCCAAAAACAACACCTACAGCAGGAGACAAACAACAGGTGGAGAAGCAAGTCCAAACAAGCAAACAGGAAAGAGCAGAAGCAGCTGCAGACAGGAAAGCTCAGAGCTCGCCACGCTCTTCTTCAAACAGCACTGTGACCTGACAAAAACAGGAAGGCAGATTACTGCGGTTTGCAGGTCGACAGTAGCCCAAGTGAATAATTCCCCAAACTGATTTATTACATTTACTCAGGTCATTGCAGACTCGCAGGACTTCTTCTGTGGATCACAAACAGAGATATGTTGAAGAAAATAATGGTTTCTGCACATAATGACAGTGAACGGTGACTGGGTATCATAAAACTAGTCTACTATATGACAAACAGTGGTTCTGCATAGGGGGAAAATCTGTGAAATATACATAAAATAAATAAATAAATAAAATTACCTTTACAGCATAAAGCATTTTTTCATAGATATATATAGGTTTGCTTTTTTTTTCTGAGGCTAAAGTAGGTTTTTCAATTGTTTTCAGTGGGAGTGCAGTATTTTTATTTATTTATTTATTTACACATCTTGAGACCTTGTGTTTTTTTCTATTTACTGGTTTTACACATTGTCTCACATTTCTCAAAGGAAAAAGCATTCTGCGAACACACTCCTAGGGATTTTACTATTAACCAGTTACTGAAATTAATGAAAGAGCCCCTATTATGGGTTATGAAAGGTTCATATTTTGGTTTTGGGAGTACACAACAACAGGTTGACATGCATGCAAGGTTAAAAAACACTTTCATTGTCTTAGACATGGTAACTTATGATATAGTATGCATTTATTTTTACCTTATTTACTCAACGACTCCCAAATTATTTGCTCAACGATTAATTTTTCCAAACCCTCCTTTGTGTGATGCTTATTTTTTTTTTAATTATAAAAACTATATATACTATATAACAATATTATTTCATAGAGACTGAATTATTTCTGTTGAGGATCTTTTAGGGGCCTTGTATTTCAATCAGAATTCCAAAAGCGGCAAAAGGGCCCTTAGCAGAGGTAAGGAATTGCTTCCTTTCTTTTAAAGCAAGAAAAAAGTGAACTCATTATGAGAAAATACATCTTAAATGTTTGCACATGTGGAGGCTGATGCTATTTGCAGTCACCAAGCAGCCTTTGGGGACATTTCTCTCCCGCCTCTTTTCTTGCCAGATAATCGTCCATATGCTTTTTCAGAAACATCCTGAGTGCAACAGCTTAATGTCCTGTATGGCTCTCACATGTTTGAGCTGCTCAAAGGCTTCTGGGTCCAGATGTGAGCACTGCAGTCAAGTCTGGCTAGAAGCACATTAGGAGCCGGGGAAGAGTGTCACGTGGTCCATCTGCAATTTTGACTCATTACAGCTTTCGGAGGAACAATGACCAGTTCGTATGGGTGAACTGATGGCTAAAGGACGGCAACATGTCACTGAGTTCAACGGGACACATAGGAGGTCAAAGCGGGGTTAAAGTTAACTATAGGTAAAAACGTTAGTTGAGTTAAAATAAAATTGAAATTAAACATTAATAAAGTTCAATAATAATAATAATAATAATAATAACACAATTTCTAATTTTCATTTAGTTTAACTTGACTTACTGAAATAACAAAAAATTAAAGCAAAATAAATAATAATCAAAAACGTTATAAGCTTATTTAAAGTAATAATAATAATACAAAAACACACAACAAAATTACTTAAAACATACCTAAATGAACGACAAAAACTACTAATACTATTACTAATAATAACTAAAATTAAAATTAAAAAAGGAAATTTGAAACCTTTTAAAAAACTAATGCAAAATATTAATACAAACTACACAGATAAAAACTAATAAAATGACAAACTAATAATACTTTAAAATTAAAACAGAAAATATAAAAATAAAAACTAATTCAACATAGTAATACAAACTACACGGATAAAAAAAAACTAACAAAAATGACAAAAACGAAAAATACTCGAACTAAAATTAAAAGAAAACATAAAACAAATATTTAAAATATTCAAAACATTAATTACAACTATAATGGTTTCTCTATGATAAGTCTAAATCCAGCCATATTGATTTTTTTTTTTTTTTTTATTGAACAGCCGCTGGGCAATCGTGGTAAACAGCAGGAATGTAGACGTGTTACTGGTTTCTTTCATTTTTATTGGGACCTATGACAGACATGTAGAACTGCACAGGTGTCATGTAGCTCCCAGATAATCAACTGCTATTTACAAAGTACTGTCTTTTTTCCATCTTATCCTAAAAGCAGGAGCTACATTGATCATACATATTAGAAACGATAAAAAAAAGAAAACGAAATAAAAAATGTACATCATACACTTGATATAGATTTTTTTTTGCTTTTTACAGAGGTACAAATTTGGATCGTAAAAAAACCAAACTGATCAATACAATAGGGTTATTTCATTTTTTATCTTTTTCGGTTTCTTTTCTCTTTTTTAGTATACAAGGAGATAGATTACAATGATGCTTCAGGCACTTTTTAACAGGTAAATGTTGCACCAGGACAGACTGCTTTTGGTTAACTTTCCATTACCACAGATAGAAAAATAAAAGGCAGCTCTTCTCTGAGCTCAGATGACAGCGGTATTGCAGAAGCCGACATATTCAGATACAGAAAGGACACAGTGACAGCTTCCTCCCCGCCACCCATCAGCGAGAGGACTCCAGTGAAGCGACGGGAGCGAGATCGACGCCTCCACACTAATGAACACACGCAGACAAAAAGGTACAAAAGTTGACACCGGGGCAGCACCTTTTCAAAAGGTAATAATATGTACGCTTAATATTTTTTTCTTTAGGAGAAATTAAGGTTCAAAGGTACCGTCCCAGTGACAGGTTTTGTACCTTTTTTTTCTGAGAGCGAAACCAAACAGCAGCACCCCACTCTTAAAAATAAAGGCTTTTACAACATGAACCTTTTAAGCTCTACGGCTCTTTAGAAAAGGTCCAAAAGTCACTCTGAATGTTGGTTTTCCATCTAAACCTGCACATTTACACAGAATGTGTTTGTTAATTTAAAAAAGGTATAAACAAAGAAACAAAGGGAACATAGTAAGTACGGGGGATGGGACTAAACCTAAATGTTTCAAAGCTCATGCCTTCAATTTTTAAGTATAATCAACTTGGTTGTTCAAGTCCTGGTTGCACTTAAATTACATTAACCACTTGAAAAACCAAGTTGAATTTCAACTGTTGATTAGTTTAAGTAATGTAAAAACATAAGTTGCCATGAATTACTGATCATATATATATATATATATATATATATATATATATATATATATATATATATATATATATATTACAGTGCAGAGAATAGGTAACAAAAATAGACTTTCTTAGAAAAAATACAAATTTGAAGCACTTCAAAGAACAGAAGATACAGAGACCATGTTCGGAATTGAATACTGTTTTGTAAACAATGTAATTCGACAACAATCCCGTCATTCACAATCATCTCATTACATTGCTTAATTAATGCTAATTATTAATTGCATACATTTGCTTTGATAAATAACCATAATTCAAGAAAACGTTTTGGAATCCAATTTTGCGTTAATTGTATATTTATTCGATTGAAAATTGATGGTCGAGTCAACCTCATTGCATTGTGGGATGGTATACATGCATACTGCGAATTCCGGCAAATGTTGTTTGGATATAATATGCATTAAAACAAATGCAAACCATTTACTGCAGCACTAGTCGGAGTAGTATACAATTCCGAACCAATCTTTGAACCAATAATGTGAAGATCTCCAAATGAAAAACCTTTATTTTTAAGAGTTTCATCATGTACACATGGTTTTGAGGCTGGACGCTTATATAAGATGAAGAAGCATCTGATGCACTGTACATTCTTTGACGGCTCACATACACTGAGCATCTATGAGAGCGCTGCTTGGTCAGTGGATGATTTATACAGACAAAGCAGGAGCAGAGGAAGGTGATTGGTTAAATATGAAGTCCTTCACATATGAGCCACCTCGTGATTGTACCAATGCCATTCGACTCCCGCAAATAACTGGAGCACTTCTTATTTTGAAACGAAAGGCCTATCTATTGGGCTGTTGTTTTTTATATAATAGAAAAATATCTTTTCACCATTTTCTCTTCTTTAAGGAACTGCATCGATTCATTTGAATGTCCTCTCAAAAATTAAGGCGTTAAGTTATTGTCATGAAGAAACGGGAGATCGTTTTGGCAAACGTCCCTCTATAAAGCACCCTTAAAATCAAGCTTATTTTTCTGTGTCCTTTCATTTCTCTCGAGAGAACAGGACTGGAGCTGGAAACATTTTTGAGACAACACTTCCTTCCATTTTCTATCTCACATCCGTCAGTAAAAAGATAGCGCTTTAGTGTTTTCTCTCCAGAGGATATATGAAATCAAATAGACAGCATACAATCATTTCATTAATTCTTTTTTTTTTGTCTTGTTTTCCAGTAAAAATATCTGAACAGTCCTAAAACACACACAAATGTTAAGAGAAGCAAAGCTGCATAAGGTATTATTTTGTATTTCCTGGGTTTTCTTTTTCTTATCCCACTGGCAAACTGATTCTTGTTTTAAGCATAGATCTAATAAAATTGTGTGAGGTTTGTTTCAATCAAATAGCAATCTATAATAAATAAAAAACAAGGTAAAATTAAACCAAATTCAGGTATATTTAAAAATAAAAAAATCTAAAAAGTACTTTGTTGTGAGGATATCTAGAATTCGTTTTTCAAGACAAAAATGCTGTATTTTCCGTGCAGTTTGACTGCTCACGGGCTCGCTGGAAAGCCCTCTTTCCCCATATGGCTGTACTGTTTTGCCCACAGTCTAATAATTTCGCTCTATTTTTTTATTTATTTTTTTCTCCCTTTGGCTGGTGATTCAATTGACCGCGAAAATAAATATGACAAAAATAGTCTTTGGATATCAAATATGCATCAGACCCAAAAGCCACCCTGGCATCCAAAATACGTCAACTCTAAGGAGAATGTCCCATGTCTGAAGCACAGCTGTGGCTGTCGAAGGCGATTACAATAATTCGATTTGAAACATATACATGGGAGTATACAGTATTTACATATACTCTGGATGCAGCTTATGTAAATTTGGCTTAAATATAATAACGACAATACTATGCTGTGATACAATGTTCTCGTTCCTTTACAACACACACGCAGGCATCGACACACGCTCTCCCACAGACACACTACAAATGGACGTTTCTGACTACAGGGTTAGTGTCTCGAGCTAATCTCACTCTTATTGTTCTGAACGGTTAAAGGGCTTGGGATGGAAATGCCAGGTTGTGTACGGAGCTGTTCAGGAAGAGTAAACAGCAAATTCCTCCCTTCGCTGGCCACAGCGGACAAACGCAAAACCTCGTAAAAACAACGAGTGATTCAGGTTCTCGAAAAGTCAAATCAGTGTAAAAAATATAAAGTACCTGCATAAGTAATGCATGACATGGAGGCTCCAAAAGCAACCTGACAAAAGAGCCGAGCGAAACATCCACAACAAAAGGGAAATAAAAGAACATATATATATATATATATACACGCACACACACAATACCGATCGAAAGTTTGGGATCAGTAAAACTTGTAATTTTTTTAAAGAAGTCTCTTATGCTCCCAAGGCTGGATTTATTAGATCAAAAATACAGAAAAAAACAGTATTCCTGCAAAATGTTATTACAATACAAAATAATGATTTCTATTTCGATATCCTATAAAATATAATTTATTTCTGTGATGAAAAACTTAATTTCCATCAGCCATTACTCAGCCATTACAGAAATCATTCTAATATGCTTTCATTATTATGAGAATTATCAGTGTTGGCAAGAGTTGTGAAATGCAATACTTTTCAGGATTCTTTGATGAATAAAAAGTTCAAAAGAACAGCATTTATTCAAAATATAAATATTTCTTTAATTTCTTTCAAAACAAAAAAAAGAATACAAATATACTGACCCCTAACTTTTGAACGATTGTGTATACTGTTAGAAAAGATTTTTTTTTTTTTAATTAATGCTCTTCTTTTTAACTTTTTATTCATCAAAAAATCCTGAAAAAAAAGTATTACAAAAAATAATAATAAGCAGCACAACAGTTCCAGCACTGATAATAAATCAGTGTATCAGAATGATTTCTGAAGGATCATGTGACAGTGAAGACTGGAGTAATAATGCTGAAAATTCAGCTTTGCATCACAGAAATAAATTATATTTTAATGCATATTAAAATAGAAAAACATTCTTTTACATCATAATAATATTTCACAATATAATTTTTTTGTGTATTTTTGGATCAAATATATGCAGCCTTGATGAGCATAAGAAACCCCTGTAAAAAAAAACATTAAAAAATCGTTCTGATCCCAAACTTTTGACCGGTAGTGTATACAATGCATATATATATATATATATATATATATATATATATATATATATATATATATATATATATATATATATATATATATATATATATATATATATATATACAGTCATATTTATAAAAACAACCAAAAGAGAACATTGCCGAGCCAGATAAAGCATGAATTGTTTTCTGGAACCAGGAGAGACTGTAAAGTTAAGGACAGTAAAAGCGCCAACTGGGCTGTGTCGGTTTCGTCCGCTCCTGCCCTCCTCAGTGCTACTGTTCCGAGGGGAGTTTAGGGCTCATTCGGGACGGGCGGGGGGTTCAGCCGACAGCCTTGTGCTTTCCTCCACAGCACGCGCAGGCCACGCCGCAGCGGTGGCACAGGTGGAGCGGCGGGTAGCAGCACAGACAGGGCGCCAACAGTGACAGACCCAACAGGGCCGTCCAGCGAAGGCAGAAACGTTCCTCGCTGGTGTCGCACGAGCACGGGTCCGAGTAGTCGCCCTCCGGGTCGGACATGCAGTGGTAGAGCATGCTGTCGGCGCACCACATGAAGCTGACCCGGTGGATGCAGGTCCGGATGGGGTCGGGGGCGTCGTGGCACTGTCCGCGCCGGTTCTCCTCGTGGTTGAACATGTCCCGACAGTAGACGCAGCGCGATCGCTCCCCGTCCTCTTTCCTTCGCTTGCCCTTGAGCTTGAACACCCGTGGCTGGGTGGCCACTACGCCTCCGTCGCCCCCGCAGTGGCTCTTGAGATCGCACTGGCTGAAGTCAGAGCTGGGCACATAAGGGTAGTTGTAGTCATGCTTTAAAGGTTCGTTCTTAGCGATGTGAACATACGAGTCAGAGTCCTCGTGTTGGATGAACTTGTCCGGCATAGGGGCGTCTCGATAGTCCTCGTAGCCTGTGATCAGCCAGCGCTCCCGGGGGTTGATTCGGACGATCTCCTCATCCTCAAACGGGAAGGGGTTCCTGGAGAACTTCTGAGAGGCAAGAGAAAATAAGAGCATAAATGTGATGACTGTGGCTAGAAGATCATATAACGCAGTTCTGTTTGTCCCTCACAATACTGAATCATGTCACGTATTTGAAAATGTAATTTACGTGTTTCTTTTACGCATTACATAATCTGATTTAAGGCTGGAATACACGGCACGGTTTTTCAAATCTGAATGAGAATCACACACTACCAGACTTTCAAGTTGTTCCAAACACAACAAACTTTTAGGAGATAAATGACATGAAAAAAGTATGAAATCTAAATATCAAATGTTTATATCCTCGGACTGAATGGAATCAGTCAGGTTCTGTTGTCTGGTGTAGTGCAGATCTGTGAATGAATGTTCTGAAGTGAAGTAAACTTCAACAGATTTCCCTGCTCAGGGAGTAGGGAGCATGCATACTGTGTAGGGAACATGTCAATGGGAACACAGTTCATGCACGGAGCTCACTTCTAACGAGCTGATTATCTGAATCAGGTGTGTTAACAGAGAGACATGCCAAAATATGCAGAGCTGGGGGGCGTAAGGACCGGAATTGCGAACCTGTAGGCGTTTCTCAATGTCAAGGATACTTCCTTGGTAGGACTGGTCCTTCCAAGTCACTTCCTTCAGAGGCTAGGTGAGAGACTCCTCTTTAGCATACGGAGAACACGTAAATGGCTAGCAAGTGCACGTAATTGCGTCATTACGTCAGTGAAAAGGTCCGTTTGAATAACGCTGTGAATGGTATCATCAAATTACTTTGGAGAACTGCCGTTGACGCAACCAATTGTTAAATGACAGGTCCGGTTCAGTTAACCATTTGTATTTGTATAATTTACAATATCAATACGGTAGTAATTTGTACTGGCATTTAAACGTCAAACTTTACTTATATTTACTACAGTTATAACAAATATTTGGTGACGTAAATAAAAACCGTTAACGCTCCGACTACGTTAACGTTCGACATTTTTTTATTTTTTTAACTAACGTTTTATAGCAAAGCTGCGCACATAGGATTGTGGGTGATTTGAGAGCGTGAAGAGCGCGAAGGATACACATATGCATCCTTTCCTGTGTATGGGATATTCTTCAAACGAGGGATTCAGTCCTTGGTTGAAATTCCGAGGATTCTCGACATTGGAACAGTCCTTCGACGGATGTCAATGACGTAGCATCCTCGAAATACTGGCTTCCGAGGATCCTTCCTTGACATTGAGAAACACCTACTGATCTAAACGATTAATTAATGCAAATATTGACTAGACTCCAGCTCTTATATGCCTCCACCTTACGCACCTGATCCAAGCTGTAGCCCTCAGGCGGCCGGTACTGCAGAATGCAGCGATGTGGATGAGGCTCGTAGAAGGTGGAGGTGGCCACTAGCTGTGTAGCGAGCTCCTTCTTCTGAGATGAGTTCGAGGAGCTGTCGGTGGCAGTCTGAAGAACAAAAGAAAGAAAATACACACTCAGTCTCAAATGACTAAATGAAAACCATCTCCAAAAACACATCAGGAAGAAAAAAAGACAAGAGCTGAAAACAGGGCATGCATTGTCCAGGAAATTTTAAGAAAAAGACAGAAAGACAATCCCGATCACAGACAGGTGTTTTTCCGAGTAAATGCGGTTTTCCACGACGTCATGGGCGACTGGCATTGATTCACAGTTAAATATTAATACACCACACACGGCCATACACTGCACATAAACACACACGTAGACGTCAGTGCAGTCAATCCGACGTGACGTGGCTCAACTTCACTGTGCAATTAAACAAAAAAATAAGGCCTCAGGCTGCAGGATCTGTAAAAAACCTCTGAAGTCTCCCTGTTATTAGAGGAACTCAAAATGATTCCAGCATGCTGGGATACAGGCCATCACACACAAAACCTACAGCTCTGGTCCATAACATCACCAGAGAGACCTACAGAACACCTCAGTGCTTGGGTTACTGAGCAAAATCAAGATATTCTCAAGCTACTGAGCCCCCCCGCGGGGCTCTTGTAGGAGTAAATTTGAGACTGTCAGAAGAGGTCAATGGAAACGGCCACATGTCTACTTTAAAGGTATGAACAGAAACGCAGGATTTGAGCTCTCTGTCTGGATGAGCTCCAGCGAAAAGTTTCCAGCCTAGTCGTTAAACACAAAACATAAGAATGGTTGAGACAGACAGCTGCCTGCGGAGGTGGACTAAACCGACAGACAGACAGACAGAGCGGCTGGGCGGATGGGAAGTGATTAGTGGCTGAGAGTCTGGACGTGATCCTTCCTTTGGCTGAAGCGGATGCCTTCAACAACCACCTGCCAGGTGGAGTGTGAGCACCAACACACAGCACAGACCCACACTCCCAGCTTTAAAAAGATTTATGTGGTTAGAAGAATGCATGTCAAAATGTCACCAAAAGAAACTTGTTGGAGTAGTGAGCGATCGACAGAAAAAAAAAAAGTGTAAATGTTGGTTGTTGGTGGATGTCTGTTGGCTTTGAGGTGCTAGTGTACTCCTAAAGGTTGTCAAAACTCCCTTTTAGCAGATGTTCACATTTGAAATCTTTGAAGTCTTTCTCTTTCGGTAAAATAAACCCAAACTATTCACAATTTATCTTAAATATATGCAGTATCCAATAAAATGCCATCCCGATTCAGTTTGAGAATGTGAAACCTATTTCATTACAAATAGGAATACTGTGTTTAATTTTACTTTTACTTTATTTTGTTATAGCTAAAAGTATGAGAGAGACTGTATTTCAGTTTTATTTTATATAAAATATGGCAAATAAATATGTGGATTAAAAGCAAATAAGTATGTTTATTAGTGCCTGCAGTGTGAGCAGCTGAAAGTGAGATTTGTGTTGTTCCATGTTGTTATAAGTCACATTACTTTATGTTATATGTTATGTTATATTATATGTTGTTATATGTTATGTTATGTTATATGTTATGTTATATGTTATGTTATATGTTATGTTATATGTTATGTTATATGTTATGCTATGTTATATGTTATGTTATATTATATGTTGTTATATTATATTTTATGTTATATGTTATATGTTATGTTATATTATATTTTATGTTATATGTTATATGTTATGTTATATGTTATATATTATGTTATATGTTGTTAAATGTTATGTTGTGTTATGTTATGTTATATTATATGTTGTTATATGTTATGTTATATGTTATGTTGTTATATGTTATGTTATGTTATATGTTATGTTATATTATATGTTAAATGTTATATGTTATGTTATATGTTATGTTATATTATATGTTGTTATATGTTATATTATATGTTATATATTATGTTATATGTTGTTAAATGTTATGTTATATGTTATGTTATATTATATGTTGTATGTTATGTTATTTTAGCATTACAGGGCTATGATTTATCTAAACTATGCTTCATTAACCATGTTTATCAAGTCATTCATGAGGTCTGTAGAATCCATCCACCATTACACTGCACTGGCATGGCAATGTTGTGCCACTCAAACTGAGTTTTCCATGTTAGAGGCTAAACTCCAGCTGGGCGAGAGGAACCGGAGTCTCCGGTGGCTGGCCATGTCCGTGCACCTTGGCTCTCTCTCTCTCTCTCTCTCTCTCTCTCTCTCTCTCTCTCTCTCTCTGTACCAGTCCAGCCTGGCCAGGACTTGGTTTCCCCATCGTGTTCATACAAAGACCTCAGAACTGCTTGCCAAAAATAACACCGGCATCCCTCAAAGTACTGCCAAGAGATCCTGAGCCGACATGACTTAAAAATATGTTTAGGAGGATAGCTGGGGCCGGACTGCTGGAGATAATTAAAAACACAGACCATTTCAAATGTTTACGCTGCAGGTCTAAAAAACATTGGGCCAAAGTACTCAATCAGTATGAGGCCGACATAGATATAAAAAACTAGTGAGCTGCCTTGCTGTCTAATGCCTTCTGAGGCAGCATCATAAGCAAATGGAACCTAAAGACCGAGGTCTGCATTTTCCATGTTCAGCTCTGCCAGTTCATTCTTTGACTTGTATATCATGGCCTGTTAGCATGTTGCTAAAATAATGGTATCACACTCTTTTGAGAATTAAATACATAACACACAAATATTTGGTTAAATAGTCAATGTAACTGCACTGAAATATTTTAATAATACTTTCCAGAATTGAATACCACATATGTAGCCTTTCTAAGTATAGTCCATTTGAGGTGTACGCAAACACAGGAGGTCGACACATGCCCCATAAAACTTCATCTTCATTTGACCAGTGTCTGCTCTATATTTCTTCTTAACTTATGACCGATAAAAATGTCTTTGTACTCTTTTAAACTAAAGTTGCTGCTATCTCATAACCCTCTCAGATAAGCGCTTGTCAATGCAATGAAGTTTCGGTTCCTTGCCGCTGTCGCCTTTGGCTTGCTTAGTTGGGGTCACTTCATCTACAACGGTATCGTTGACTTGATTGCAAATAAATGCACAGACACCATTTAAACTGAACTGAGATGATGTTATCACTGAATTCATTGATGAACTGCCTTTGACTGTCATTTTGCATTATTTACACACTGTTTTCCTAATTAATGTTGTTCAGTTGCTTTGACGCAATGTTTTTTATTTAAAGCGCTATATAAATAAAGGAGAAAAACATGTCTATAGCTGCGTTTACATGAACCCTACTTATCCGATCGTAATAGGACTAAAAGCACAATCAGAATAAAAAAGTCACATGTAAACACATTAATCCGTTCACTTTATTCACCGTTCATGTAAACACTATGCTCGGATTCGTCAATCAGAAAGAATACATTCCGATGGAAGCAAAAAGTGTCCATGTAAACGTACATTATGATGCAGTAAAATGCTGACTTGATAGGCAGCTCATGGATTTTGAAGGAGCATATAAGTACCAAAAATTGCACTTTCAAGTAAATCACCAACCCCCACTATAAAAATCGGCTGACTTATCGAAAAGCGCTAAAATGTGTGGCGTAGCGCAGATAACCAGAGAGTTCAAAGGCACATGTGGCCCAACTCTGATTCAAAGGCATACCTTCCCAGCAGCAGAGCCGATGCCGGCCTGTTAATGACGTGCAATCAGTGGTGCGATGGGGGAGGGCGGAGAGATAATGGGGGGGGGCAAGGCTTTGGGGACCTGAAATCTTTCGGGTAATTTCACAAATGGGCCCCCGTTCATTAAGTCCTAGACTGGCCACCCTGTGGCACGACACCACAACAGACCAATCCAAAATGGGCTGGCCAGAACTGTCTGAGCAATAAACAAGCTATAACTGGACATAGCTTAATGTGGCCCCATAAGACCTGCTGAGAGGGAACCAGCATGAAGAGCTCAAAAAATAGAAACAGCAGTCAAAACCATACCCATACATAATCCAAAACTGAGTTCAGGGGTCAGAAACAATAATGTAAGCCATCAACAACATATTGAAAGGACTGAGTACTACATAAGCAACAACAAAAATGGACTTAGTAGAAACAGTACTGAGGAAAGCTAATCATTTATTTTTTTAAGGAAGAGTGGTTTTTGTTCTTGCAAAATTTTAAGTACAATATATACTTTGGTCTTTGCATGAACGCTAGAGTGTCTTTAAACAACAGGAGTTTTGGACCGATTTAACACCAATTTATAAAAATAAATCTTGTTTTGGTAATGTGAGGCGTTTTCAGATTGAACCCTAAACATTCAGATCTGGTCACAGGCACAAACAAACATGTTTGATATTTAGGATTTTAAATCAGAATGATTACGACTATGATTACAGCATTACTTTCACCATAGCTAGTGAAAGACAAGTCTACAAAGAGACAGAGATGAATGAGAGAAGTTTTGAAGTGGCGACCATGAAACAAGCTGCCATACAGGTCCATAGGAGAGTGGAGGAACGGTTTGTGAAAGTATGGCAACAACACAACTGATGTATAACATATACCACAACTGTACAGACAAAGAGAAGAACAGGGAAGAAAGCACAGATAGCTGCTAGTGCTATAAGCTAACGTACTGATGTTGTGGCTAAGCAGCGGTAAACATTTTAGCCCTTGAGACTAACATTAGCTAGCATACTACTGTTAACAAATATTAAAATTGGCATATAAATCTCACCTCCAGTTGTCACTGAAGAACAGACAATTATCAATTTTGTTTATGTCCGCTTCCATATAAGATCACGTGAGGTGCTCATTCTGGCATGATCACCATATAGCGTTTTTCAGATTGACTGGTTAGAATCGTCACTACCACTGAACTTAAGACACACATACACAACAGAACCGCTAGATTTAAATAAGCAAAGCCAGCAAAGGATCGAATGCCAAGGATCTGAGCTAAGCCGAGTCATACCCTTAATGTCTTGTAGTGTGTGATGAGCCACAATTTTCAAATCTTGTGTGTGCATGTTTGAGTCTTGAAAGAGGACGATCTGTAAAGATTCTCATTATGTGTGTGATGCAACCATATTTCATAATCTTTCCACAACTCATATAGTTGGCTCAAGTGTTGCAACAAAACAGAAGTACACTTTGGGCTTTAAAGCTTAGATGCACTTTAAGAGAAGAATGAACCGGTGTAACATCATTTTAAACAAACTGTGTTCTAAACCATGCAGAACAAAAAAGAGCAACAGTAGCACTATATCGGGAACTTTAGGGTCTTCGGATAGCTGTTTGTTTAGCCAGAGGAACGTGTCCTGAGGGTTGCATGCTTTACAGGTTAGCAGTTAGCATTATTGGTCTGAGCATAGTGGGATTTGCTGTCCATCAAAAGCTTTCCTGCTGCTCAGGCCAACTGCAAGCAATCAGATTTGATCGCACCAAACACCTGGCTATACAGTAAGCATGTGCTCGGCTACGTGCATGACTGATGCTATCTGGAAAAGGCTTTTTAATTCTCTATAGGACTCCAAACCACTGACAACAATGTTTTTATGGCATTTTGAGCTATTATTCCTCAATAAGACAATCCAGGGAGTGAAAAATGTGCTGGAACTAATTGAGTTCCAAGTCAAATTGCCTGTAATTAGCCACCTTGAGTCTGAGGCAGGCGTCCCGGAGGGTGGAGGGGCACCGGTACCTTTTCCACTGCTGTGATTAGTGCTGCGAGCCTTAGCGTACACATACTCCACACACAGATGCCCAGTGCTGCTAAGGACCAGAGAGGATAACAGAATAAAGCTTTTCTACCTCTTGCATAAAGGAGCATTGATTCTTTCCACCTTATTTTTCCCCCTCTTCCCAGAACTGGTAGTCTTCCCCATCCCACTTCCTCTGAGCATCCTCCAGGGCCCTGGCTGGGAGCTCTCTATACAGCAAAGCCTTATCCTGCCCAACTGCTGCACAGGAAGTTGTGTTTTGTCATTTATATAGTTCCCTCAACACACACACACACACACACACACTACACAGCCAAAATATCCAGGACTCCTTACTCTATACAAATTATTTTAATGTTTTAAAATGAAAGCTACAAGAAAAATACTTTCAGTATTTGCCAATGCATCGCTATATAAAAGTGTTCCTTTACATGCAAAGTATAGCATAAAGTTGAACAAATGAACACTATGATGGCTATTCAGATTAGAGGTCCATCAAAAACTACCTTGGTCATCATCATTCTTTCTTGCTGATTTGACCAGTTTCGTTCTGTGTGTAGAATGATGAGTACACCCAAGATCTTCTGAAAATCCCAAACAAAACACTCATTGCTCCACATAACTGATGACTCATTCTAGCCGTTCTGACATTTCTGAGCATCATCAGGCAGCGCTGCTTGAATCATGGTGTAGGGTGACGCTGTGATGGGTTTATGTGTCGTCGTTATGACCTCTGGAGCTCGTGAATCACTTAGTGCTCATCTCTTACACAGTCCATCAATGTAAGTCTATGGAATTTTGACATCTTTGGAATTCAGCGTCTGAGAGTGGGATCAGTTAGAAAACATATATCCGAAATTTGAGTCTCAAAAGAAAATTCAAGCACATGTAATACAATAAATCAATAGAATGTAATGTGTTTACAAATAATAATTCATATAAAACAATGATGATGTAAAAAAAAAAAATTTTTTTTTAAATACATTAAAATTTAAATTAAAACCTACCTTCCAGAAAATATTCTGTCTAATTCTGTTTAAAGCATCCAATATTTATATTCTTTTTTTTTATTCTTTCGTTCAATTTCTTTTCTGTTGGTGAAACAAAATTAATCAATACTGCTATAATTTCTATGACATTTAATGATGTATTATTAATACTATGTATTATAAATGTAATACTATATATTATAAATGTAATACTATATATTTTATATGTATGCATAGTTAAATTGGTGCATAAAATATGTTAAATATTATTTTTTATTTAGTAAATAAAAAATAAAAAAATATTTTACTCCTTTTAATACTCTAATTTACTAAGTTCTGCTTCTGAAAGTGAGTTCAGCCAGAAAAATATATCAGAACATTTTCAAGTCTCGAAAGAAAAAAACAACATCAGTATGTTGGCTTTCTCAAGTATGCATTATAAAATAAATAAATAATGCTTTTAAAAACAATAATTTATATGAAACCATGATGTGCAAAAGTATTCTAATTGTGTTTTGCTGTATTATACTGTGTATTATATCTGTATGCATTGATGCATAAAAAATGATTAATTCATTATTAACTAATTGCTAAATAATTAAATATTCATCCTTTCATGATTAAAAAAAAAATCTCTAAATTGCTTCTTTAAATGTTTGGTTACTTTGGAGGTCTGGTTGAAATGACTGGAAAAATATAAAAATAACCTTTCTGATCAGTTCTAGACTGAGGTGTTGTGTGAGCACAAGTATCCCAAAACCAGGCGTCCCAGAGTGACACACCCTGCGTTCAGAGACGCAGAGCGAGTCCTTTTCTGATCTGAATGAGCTAAAAGGAGCTGAGGTTAAGTATAGGTTAGCTCACGAGGAACCATCAGGAGGAATGCACGTCCCAGCACAGGAACAACTCCCCTCGACATAATCGCCCGAGCTGTAAATCCAGACCCGCATTTCTGCTGTCTGCGGCCGCTTGCCTCACGCGGGAATATAAGGAAAGGTCACCAACACCAGCCCCGTCCCAACAACTGTCACAACGACCTCACGTGGAAATGTGCGTGTCCACTAGCTTTCGATCCACAGAATAAGTGTGTGTGTCCTGCAAAACAGGTAGGTTTTAAAAAGAAAACGGTTTGGCAGTTAATCTTGTCCTGTTTTCTGAAAAGCAAGGATGGGCCCAACAGCTCAAGAAGAGCATAAATTCCAGGACGGAAAGAAGCGTTGGATTAAGTTTCCTTTCAAGCTCGGGGTCCTTGGCTTAGCAGTCTACCCTTTTGGCCTGAAAGCGAGACAGACAGCAAGTGAAAGAGGAGCCATGAGGCTTCCCCTGAGCGCGCCCCCCTCCTTCCCTGGGCGGCAGTAAATCAGGATGGCAGTTAGCTAGGAAGCAGCTGCTAATGATAGTTTTACTGGGGAGGGGAGGAAGTCATCATCTGACCCCTGCTCCAGGTCTCCTGTGACTGGGACAAAAGGACAGTGAGTGGGCAAAAGCCAAGCGTCGACACAGACTGCTCGGAAAGTGCCACAGGAAACCTGCCTGCGCTTCGATCATATCCACCATCTTCAAAAAACAAAGGCCCGTCTCTTTCCACGGGGAAAATATATGACAAGGCCTCAGCCTATTCTGGGACTCTTCGCACACACTCAAACCAAACCCACAGACATGTAAGCTAAAGGGAAGAGGAAGTTACTAAATATTACTTTCAAAATGTACATGCCATTAGTGCACATATAACACAAAACTACACATCCCATATGTTTGGGGGAAACTCACGAAAGGTCAAGAACATATGGTGAAAAAAAACAACAACAACATGCTGGCCATATTCATTCCCACAACGCATAAAATATGTACAAAATAAAGACTATTGGAGCAAGAAAATACTATTTCATCCCTTTGGAATTAGAAAGTTCTATCTGCATTCTGAGTAGTTCTGAGATATTGAGAATTCTATTTGACTGTGTTTGCACAATATGGGAATAGCTCAGTTTTGACAAAAATGTCAGATAAAACCTTATAATTTCACAAATGTTTTTATTTTATTTATTTAATGTAAAAAAAAAAAAAAAAACATTTAACTCTTTTGTCCCCAAATCTTATTATTGTGATTCAAAATATATCATTCTCATTGCTGTAATGCTCTAAAGAAATTTAATTATAATGAAATGTTATGATAATCATCATATTATATTAATTTATTATTATATTTCAAATGTGTTTAAATTGAACTTATATATTATTAAATATTTATATTTCAGATGTGTTACTTAAATGATATTTATTATCGAAGTATTAACCCTGATAGCATTTGTTGTACTCACTTAAATCTATGTAGGTTCAATGAAAAAAAAAATATATATATATATATATTATATATTATATATTATATATATATATATAATGTAAAATAATGTATTATTTAATGGTATATTGTTCTGCTACTGAAATTAGAACTTTTTACTCTATTTCTACTCATTTCCAGGTGTGCTGGGAAGTTTATTTATTTCATTATTTGTTTATTTTTTGCAAGTGGACAATATGATGATTTTAAAAAATGGTTCTAAAGCTTCACTTACTGTGAACACATCATCATCCCCAAGTTCAGCCTCGTTCTGGAGTGTTGAAGAGGAAGTTGTGGAACCTAAAATAAAACACACAAACAGGAGACATGAGCTGACAGACCTACACATATCCTGTCAGTTAATGGTGGTATTTGAGGTTGGAGAGAGAAAGAAACTGACAAGGAGACAGTAAAAGATTGATGGATGGATGAAACACAACTCTATGCTGATCTCCCAGAGCGCATCACCCTTCACATAGCTGCTTATAGTTCATTCACAGTCCTGCAGCACATTCAAGACTGTAAAATATGTAACTGCATTTGCATCATATATCAATATATATATCAAAATTCATCAGCCTACAAAACAAAAATTAGCAGCCTAAAGAACACTTACACAAGGAACTTCTGCTTATGGCAACAAAAACATAACAACAACAAAATAAACTAGACTAACTGATATAGATGTCAAACATTAAAACATGTAAACAGTCTAAAATAAAACATGAACAAGCAGTAGCACAAATAAATACAACTAAAAGTTCAGATACAGAAAGTGAAATCAAATGTAAATTAACACTGTATAGTTTTATTTTTATAAATAAAATAAAGATTAATCCTTATTAAAGTTACAGAAGTTATTCAGTGAAAATCATTCAGTGATTTTGCTTTTCTTTAGTTCTTTGATTAACATTAATAGCAGAAAGTAACAGCATTATTAGGGGCCATTCACACAGAACACATTTTTTCATTCCAATGCGCTATTTTACATTGTTTTTCTATGTAAACATGTGCTAGACCAGGGGTCGGCAACCTTTTTGACATGACGTGCCAATTTAAATTTGTCTGGTTAACCACTGTGCCAAAATTGTCATCACTGGATATAGCTGTTGGTCATTTAACATTTCTATCGGAAAGCGTATTATTAAAAGTTGACTAATATTAAATGATTTGCAGCTTCATCTTACATCGCTCTCTTTAACGCTAAACTGATGCTACACGCTCTGCTTCTGTGAACAGTAAACCCCGCCTACTTTAATTTGATTGGCCATCTCAGTCATTTTGACATTGACGAGCGCTGTTAGACCACTGAGGCTTTGATCTGGAGCACCTAGTATTTGCAGCGGTCACACGCGCATCCGTAGACTAGCGCAAGTTATTTCTCAAACTTTAATAGTAATTATAGCTCCTAACAGGCTGTGTGACTATGAGAAGTTATTACCTCAAAATGTATGTCATTATGCAGTTTTCCCTACCGCTCGCGTGCCAGCAATTATCCCTCAGCGTGCCACTGTTAGCACACTTGCTGTAGGTTGCTGACCGCTGTGCTAGACGGACATGTATGATTGCTGCACAGGATTGCTGCGTTTTTAAGATGCAGAGTCAAGTTAACAGAATTTCAAATTACGTGAAGCGCTGCTCATCAATGTCAGTTCCAAAACAGTGGACCAATCAGAAGACCCCGGAGGCGGGCAAGCATTGCAACTGATTAATTTCATTGCAACATGACAGAGGAGGCATTCTGCGCTGAGCATCTGAGCACTGCTTCTCATGATTTTAGACCCAAAATCACATTCTGTGTGAATGACCCTTAGGCTGCTGTCACTTTAAGACCTAATGCATGGACCCAGTAAACTGACAGACGTGAATCCTCTTTCTTCTCGTTTACGTAAACTGTCTGTGTTTACAAGGATATTCTGACATAATTTTGTGTGTATTTGTCCTTTCCCGTGTAAGAAGATGTGAAAGAGAACAAAACTCAGTATTCATGCACTATATAAGAAGCAGCTTTTTTGTTGAGTGTGTTGTATTGATTCCACTGTTCTTGGATATTTCGGAGCAATTCTCAATAGCCACCCCTATGAATAATAAGAGCAAAACTAAAGTAAGCAGTTAAATCAGCAGGTCATGTGACCTCAAGATGGCTGCCACCATGAGGGGAGACCCCACTTATATAATAGTCTTCATTTATATGTGAGTGTGCAGAATTTTAAAGAAACTTGTAAAAGGTACTTTAAAAGTACTTTATGTGTGTTTAGGTCTAAAACTATTTTTCTTGGAAACATATGTATATGTAACAAACACATCTGTGTAAAAGATATCTAGCGCCCCTTTAATCCTGGCTACATGTGTTTGGTCTGAATTCAAAGTAGTGTTTTACTGTTTTCGATGTTCTTACCCTCCGTTATGTCCTCCAAGGCTTTCCGCACTCCTCTGTCAAAGGCACGCGCATCGGCGGGGCTCTGGAACGTCAGGCCACATTTTTTGTTGTCGACCTTCCAGTGGTGAAATGTGGGCGTGGCCTTGTTGTAGATCAGATCCTTCCTCACGAAACATTCCAAAATCACCTGCCAGCCAAAACAAGTGAGACATATCAGAGACGGAGCCCACGGCCTGCCGCTGCTCTGCTCTGCTAGAGGTCACTGCCTGAGGAAAGTCTTTCAAATCACATAACAAATGGATTCGTGACCAGATTTGACTTGGAAAAGAACCCAGCATGGGTTGTAAATCAGCTTGATTTCCTAAAAGCTCCTGGGGAGGAAGACTGTGAGTGTTGGTGCCACACCTGCTTGTCTTTGAGGCGTTCGCCGTGGATGAGGAAGTCATTGCGGCCGGTCAGCTCAGCAGGCATCACCTTACAGACGCCCACCCTGCTGAGGCCCCCACCTTCCTGTGCCAGCCATCCCCCACTCGAGTCATCTCGGGTCATGACCACCGCTTTGACGCGCACAATGTAACTGTCACTGAGAGAGAGAGAGAGAGAGAGAAAGAGAAAGTTTAATTCTCAAAGACACCTGAGGAACATTTGCAATGCATTTGAAACAATATTTTGCAGGTGATCAAAAATACACTGTAAAAATCAAGATGGTTTTAATACTAGTTATTACCATAAAGACTAGTTCTGCAACGTTTTTCTCTTTTAAAGCTGCAGTAGGTAACTTTTGTAAAAATATATGTTTTACATATTTGTTAAACATGTCATTATGTCAGACAGATCAAGCTCCTCTGGCTCCTCCCAGTACTACTATTGCCATTTGCAGAAAGTAATGTGCTCCCGGTAAAAATCAACCAATCAGAGCTGCGGTCCGTAACTTTGTTTGTGTTCAAAATGTAGAAAAATGAACATAATAAGCGAGTGCACCATGAATCCATTTTCCAAACCGTGTTTTTGGCTTGTCCTGAATCACTAGGGTGCACCTATAATAAGTGTTTATATTCAGACTATTTTAGATTGCTTCGGGGGTACCGCGGCGGAGTAACCCAGTACCTTTGTGATTCTTCATAGACATAAACAGAGAGAAGTACTTCCGGCTACGATGTTCTTCCGCAAGACGCAAGCAGTTCTGTTTATTAACCGCTAGAGCGTCAAAAGTTCCCTACCGCAGGCTTTAAAGGGAAAGTTCACACAAAAATTACAATTCTGTGATCACTCACCCTCGCGTTGTTAATAACATTTCTTTCAGATTCAAAACTCAAAAAATACAAGGATTAGTTTACGTTATCAAATATTCTCAAGCAGTCAACAGGTGTCATTAAATGTTTCAGTAAACATACATTTGGGATAATACAGTCTTAATAAAATTGGATTGAATATCAATCGTCCTTATTCATAAAGTGAGAAACTGTCTTCAAAACAAGCCTTGATTCATTCTTGTACTGTATTTGACGTCTTATTGTGTAAAAATAACTGTTTTCTTTTTGAAAATAATTACAAAAAATGTATTCATGTGATCAAAGCTGTATTTTGAGCATCATTACACCAGATCAGCGTCACATGATCCTTCAGAAATCAGTTTGATGTGCTGATGTGAAGCTCAAGAAACATTTATTACTATTATCCATGTTGAAATATTTGTGCTGCTTGATAATTTCGTGGAGCTACTTATTTCTCAGGTAGAAAGTTCAAAAGAACAGCATTTGTTTAAAACAGAAACTTTATGAATAGTCTTACCCTCACTTTCGAACACTTTTCTTTTCACTTTCAAAAGAAAACATAAAACATACTGACCTTAAACTTTTGAATATTAGTGTACTTTCGATAAATACTTCTTTTTTTTAATCATTGAAAAACATTTTATTTCAACTAATACAACATCATATTTCAGCCGCGCTGGCCAGCTGTGCTCTAAATCCAGCTGTGTATTTTCCATTCATCTGCGGCTCTACACAGTGATGTCAGACATAGCAATGGGGAAATCAAGCATCAACACCTCAGGCCAAACAAGACGGCCTGTCAGTAAGAAGCTCACAGTCTTCACAGTGTTACACATGGCCAGAGGACAAGAAAGCTAAATTAAAATCAATGTGAAAAAAGTCCTCCCTAGAGGCATCTGCACTCAGACTCGAGCCAGGTTTACTTCCAGACGAACTCAAGCGTTCTTCCTCTGTGATGCCGTGAACGCCAGCAGTCAGCCTTATATGGTAACCTGAGCAGCGTGTTCAATAATTAACCGCAGAAGGAGAGCGGACGGGTGAGGAGGTGAGGGCACGTCTCAAGATCAATAGAAAGAGTCAGAGGAAGGAAAGGGTCTCGTGTACGTGTGAACGCTCACACTCGTCATTAAGCCCTCAAACCTCGGACTCCTAAAGAAACAGTAGTGAAGAAAAGTCTCTTTAAGATCTCAAACGTTTCCCTTGAGACTGCAGTGAGACGTCGAGCAAATGAACTTCTTAGATCTCAGACGTGTCTTTTCTAGGATTTCTAGGATAGGAAATGACTCAATAGAGTAAAGGAATCAGTGAAAAGAATAAATGCAGCATCTCACATGCACATTAGACAGAAGCAAAACTATCCCGTTTTTATCAGATAATATTGGCGTTTTTGAAAAACAGACTCAGCCAGTAATTTATTCGAGTTTTCCATTCAAATAGACAGGAGCTGTAGCAAGACTATTGGTTAGACAGAAAACTGTGTGGCCATGATGGCTGCCAAGTGGACTGACTTGCCTTGAAGGAAATTTGGCTCAGAATCGCCAAGTCTGCAATAAAAAGTCCGAGATTTGAGCACGAAATCAAACATTTCTTCTTCAGACCTAATGATCTGCACACATCTGCCACATCCATTTTATCACAACCCTACCTTTACAAAATACATACATATTTTAAACCAAAAATGAGACCGCATATATCAGTCTTGTTATGCACTTGCCAGAGATATACGTATCAAAATGACTGTTTTTTTTTGTTTTTTGCACACAGTTCTATTAATCAGCACAGAAACAGATATACATTTGGTTGATATTACTGACAATTCTTCCACAATAAAAAATAAACAGTATGATCGTTACGTTAACTATTAAACTATTCGTTTGCTGACAGTATATTTTAAAGTGTAGATTCATAAACTTAAACAGCCTCAAAGTCTATTATTGTTTCACTAAGCAATAGTTTTTTTTGCCAAAGGTGTGCTAGTTTAGCCCTGATAAGTATTGGGTTATAGTACACTGTTTTAAGTATACTTGCATTTAGTAAACAGTATGCCACCGATTACATCTTATTTCTATTGTCCTGACTGAGTCTGAGACTAAGCCGATGTTTAAATGAAATATCCCAAAAGTAGAGCAACCTTTAAGCAATAAACGTTTCCTCGCGGATGTGATGTTGAATTGAAAAGCATGCATCTAGAACAATCCAAGCAGATTCTGTCTAATGAAAGAGAATACGACTTGATCTACAAAACACTGAGCCATGGCATAGACCACAGCAACAATACGGCCGGGTATTAACCATCATCCATTTGTAATTATTATACACAGTCACTGGCCCAGGGCCTACGTAGATGTGGCTCCTCTAGTGGAAAGAAAGAGAGAAATGCTGTCTGTGGGATCAGAATGAATGAGGGAGGAAGTCCTGTGGGAGCAGCACTGTCTAATGTACTTACACTACGAGAGCCAGGCCAGGGGATTGTCTCCATGCCACAGTCATTCAATATCAGCAGCTAATTAAAACCAAATCAAATGCAAATCCTAATAAAACGAGGTGTTTTTCATAATTGAACGAGCGGAGGCCTGGTGAATCCTGTCTAAGCTGCAGCTGTTTCCCACCACACGTCTGGAGCACTGGAGACCAAAAGCTGTCAGTCAATACCTGAACAAACACTTGAAAATGTTGTCCGATATATGATACGGATATGATACTGAGCTGTGATCTTTCAAGAACGTCATATTTCACCTCAAACCCATAATAAAAAAGCATGCATAATATAACAGCATTATTTTAGTATAATTTATACACTGTTATAGTATTTAACATTTTAATAAGTACTCTAAATACTATTTTTAAATGAAACTTTAATTTTTATATTTTCAGTTTTAATTGTAATTTCATTTTTAGAAATTTCAGTAATACTAATTTTACTTATTTCACTTGGTTGCCAAATTTCAGTTTAGATTTTTTTTCATACAATATACATATATTATTTTATTATTTATAGTTTTAGTTACAGTAATAATACACACACACACACACACACACACACACACACATACACACACACACACACATATCACACACACACATATATATATGTGTGTGTGTGTTATAAATCTTACTTACAGGTTAGGCCTACTGTATGCATTAAAAATGTGTGTGTGTGTGTGTGCATATATAGACCATAAATTGTAATATATATATATATATTACATATATATAATAATAATTACAACCCGAAAAACAATTCTTTATCATTAACAAGACTGCTGATTTTGGAGTAAACATTAAGGAAATCTACAATGTTTGTCAAGCCAAAATGTCCAATACCAGTTACTTGACTGATGCATGTATATTCATTAAAACCATTGCTAATATTACTGATAAGCTCTCTCACAACAGGTCTAAAAAAGAAGGCATGATAAAACCTGGATGTTAAACGCAGAAAGGCGAGTGAAAATGTCACTGAAGTATGTGTGAGTGTTTATGTCTGTGTGTGTGAGAGAGTGACTCATTCCATCCATCTGTGATGTGGAAATTTACAAAAAAACAGCCCTTTTTCCTCGTTTTTCCCTCATAACGATTGAAAGATCGTACCTACACTCCGGTGAGTGCAGGAGGGCACAACAGGGTGAATGGGTGAGATATCTTTTAGAAATATAAGTGCAAATAGGACTGTTTGTCAGTGTGAACATGCCCACTCATTTTATGCAAAACGATACTGAAATCTTCTCTTTTATTTCTAACACACTCTTATCATAGTCAGTGAATGTAATGAGGAAACGTCTGATTAAAATTAGAGACGGCTGTTTCCTTCCTGTGTGATATCATTGTTGCTTCCTGTTGTTTATCTCTTATGTCCTTCTAAGGACACTAGACATCTATAACAGGAGACTTGTTTTTTAACTTACATCCTTGGCATTTTAAATCATCATCTTATTTTAAAACTCTTTGCATTAGCTACATATTCTTTCGGATATCTGATACAGTCAAACAGAGACGTCAAAATCACGCTACAGTATACTGAACAAAATCTGAGAACAACTAAATATTCCTGCGCTGTTTGAGCAATGAATTTCCATGACCTTTCCAGTCGTTCACGAGCACTGGATAAGGATTTTTTTATATATATATTTCTTTAAAGGCAGATTTAAGAAACCGGTTTGGACAACTTCGATTCATCGATGGAACGCGCCTCTACCTAAATTAAAATTCCAGTAAAAATAAACACTAGTTGCAGTAAAACACCTACAACTTAAATTTTTTCTTCACACATATTATTAATAAAGACTTATTTTGCTTGGCTCCACAATACTGTTTATTAACCATAGCAATTTTTTTTTTACATAAGCAGGTCCATATTGTACTGAAATTTATAACAAAAATAGCCATGCAATGCAGAAAAATATATAAAGTTAAACGTTTTACACAGATTAAAGTGAAAAAGAACTAAAACCAATAGGTATCACTACGTCCTTATTAGTTAACCTTAATTAATGCATTAACATTCACAATAAGAATTAGTTACATTTGCTACAGAAGTTATTAATCTTTGTTAAAAAAAATAAGTCTTGGTTCATGTTAGCTCATTAAATGACAAAGTTGCAACTTACGATTTTCACAACATGTTGTTAAATATTGGAATACCTAAGAATTAACTAATGTAAACTAATGTTAAGTGTGAATGAACAATAAAGAATCAAAACACTTTCAAACAATATCCAGGGCATGTCGTAATCCAAATTAAAATGTAAAAAAAAAGTTTGAAAATAAATAGCCTATTAAATCTAAATATTTAGGTATTTGGCAAATCCACAAATCTGAATGGCTATTTAAATACTTTCTAAAAAATAGCGCAGCTGCTTTATTTATAGGGTTTCATGGGTAACGGCTGCATTTTCTGCAGTTTGGCGCCATCTGCTGTCAGAGAGTGAATGTGCTTTCATTCAGCGCGTCTCTCGTGAGTTCCCCCATGTGCTTCTCATGCGTGCTTGTTTACATCAAACAGTTTACGGCAGTGTTGTGCATTTTTACCAGTTGACTGGAAAAATATTCTTAAAATGGACTTCAAAATTCTGAATAATTTGTTATATATAATTATTCATGGTATTTAGAAGTACTTACGATAACAAAATTGTGCACATTCATTAACGTGATATGTTGCATTACCGAATACCGGCACGTCTACCACTCACTAGACATTTTACATTGAAAGTGTTGCAGAACATGCAAAAAGCATCATAACATCATTTTGCAGAAATGCTGCAACAAGCACGTTTTTCCACATTGCCTGGGTTGGGTTTGGAATAACATGAGGGTGAGTAAATGATAACAGAATTTTGTTTTCATTTTGGATGAGTTATGTAATCAGACTGGTTTTTGTCTACACAAGTTCTTCCAAAGAGCAAACAGCCAAAGAAACAAAACTAGAACAAAAACTACTAAAAACAGTCCCTTTCCATGACCATTGACATCCAAAATATAACCTGCATGATTCAAACACATCCACAGATTTCACTCCATTCATGTTAAGCAGTTGCTTTTACCAGTGACAGTTAGCTGGTCATCGTTTCCAAGTAAATAACTCAGAATATTTAGCATGTCTCTTTAGCATGCTGGGACATCTACCATCTGGCTTTCTGGGGGGTGGGGGGGGATAGGGTCATAAAATTACAGCCATTTAACAGACACAATGTGGAGCGTGTGCGTACACACATATACAAACACAGACACACACAACAGAATGTACGAAGGCGGCGAAAGCCACGACTCCCTCTGCTCGCTGCCATCCCAGGCTGGAAGGTGTCTCAGTGCGCCCTCTCTCCCATCTGTGCAGCAGTGGGCGTCAGGCCAGCGTCGCACCCCGCCATAAGCAGCCAAGAAACAACACACTGAGCGCAACACAGGTGAAACTCCACCAACCTGAACACAACCATCTTCCTTGTTGCGCCTCCATTCATCAGCTGCATCACATGTGTTCATTCAATTGTTATAGTCTTTTAGAAGGAATCACAATGGAAATTTAAAAAGAAAAGAAACAACCCCCATCCATTTTCATTGTGCACTCAACCATGTAAACAAGTGTCTGACTTCCTACTAATATTTTAACAATAAAGAGTTCTTTGGGAGTGAACATGTGTGTAGTTCTGTCGTGGGTAGCATGGCTAAATAAATTATCATCGACATCATTTGCAATCCTAGACCCTATTTAGTGGGTTCCAACTCGATTTTAAGTCAATAAATTCACCCAAAGAGTGAGTTCACCAAAAAACTAAAAGTTCCATTAATTATTCACCCTCATTTGGTTCCAAGCCAATAAGACCTAAATTCAACTTTGAACATTTTTAATGAAAGTCCATGCAACCAAGACTTGTATTGATCAATGCTTATACATAATAAAAACCTACATTAAATACGTTCATCGTATAAAGCGATCATGTCTCTTTTAGAAGACTGCTTGATTAATACTGCATAATTTTGTAAAGCATCAAAGTTATAATTGAGGAGGAATTGATTGGAAAGACAGACATCTCTCAGGTTTCTTTAAAAATATCTTCATTTGTGTTTCAATTGTATGAAAGTCTTAAGGGTTTGGAATAACGTAAGTGGGAGTAAATGATGACCGAATTTGACATTTAAAATGAACAAATTTTCATTAAAATTCCAGTCTATTGCTCAAATGATTTATTAAAACTTGGATTATTGTGCAAATGGACCGCTTTTATGATACTTTGATGGTGCTTGACAGCCACTGGTCGCTGTATGCTAACATGGAAAAGAGCATTCAGCTTTCCTCCAAAGAAAGAAATCGTTACAGGTTGGGAACAAAATGAGGGTGAGCGAATGGTGACAGAATTTGAATTTCAGAGGGGAACGAACACTAAATGAACGTTTCAGCAAAACAAAATCTCTTACGTTGATTGTATTTAACCTCAAGAAGATTCCCCGTGTTTTCTAAATAATGGCCCATCCTCCATTGCTTGGATAAACAGTTCGACTTTCCCCAAACTCTCTTGTATTATGGTTAGGCACTTCAAACAAAGTCTGAGCGAGTGCCACAGAAATGACACACTTCACCTTAAAATGGAAGTGAGAAAAAGACAAGCCAAAGATGACCTTGACACAAATCAACAAATAGTACGTATCTATTTCCAAACTAACCACATTAAAAGGTCAAAGAAAGCCACTGGGATTCTTTAAGTGCCTTCTAAAGAGCCAGCAAAAACACCCACTTGGGGTTTCCTCAAAGATGAAGGTCTACAAGCTCCAGTTTACAGAAGTAACAATGGCAAAACTTTCTACAGAATGGGTATTTTGGTGTACGTGCAGGTTGGCAGGCCATAGAGGAACTAGGGATAGACGGATGTGTCACCATAGTTTAGTCTATTTGATTAGCATCAGGGGGCACCGGCTTCACAATAGGGCACAATGGTTTCCGCACAATGTGGAACTGTCCACGTTCTCAAGGCTTTAAATGATATGTCGCCACCTCTTCCCAGAGTCTCAGTGAGATCAACAATGGACGACTCAGAGAATTATGACAGCACAGCTCCAAATGAATTCAATCAGCAATCTTCTCCTGCGGCCAAATATCATATCTTCATGAGATGCTGGGAACATTACTCCCAATTAATTTCAAATTAAACGACAAAAACAGAAAACATTAGGTCATATTAGGTGAGTAAATTAACAACAAAGTTAAGTTTTTGGGTGAACCATCCCATCATGGTTTTACCAGCACTGTACCCCTTAACTGTGATTTTTTCTTTTTTTTTAAATCACATGCGCACTGGTTTATGATTTAAAATTCAAAAGCCAAAATCTCTTGTGCTAATCTGATTCATAAATCAAACATTCTTCATCCTGTCACTGAAGCTAGATTTGTGGGGGTTGTGTGGGCACAGAAAAAAAAATAAATAAAAAAAACAGATTAACCAAAATTTCTAATTAATTTTTAAAATTGCTGGGCAATGGAAAGCTTAGGATAATACATTCCAGTGCCATGTCATGTACAGCCCTGAAAAAATGCTAAAACATCAACATAAAGAACATGAACCAACATTGATCATTCTTATGCACATCCATAAACGATGACCAAATTTAAGATGGCTAAGATGCAGCATTTCATTTACATAGAGTGAAAGCGGCCTCTGATTTGATCAAAGCTGCTTCTTCCACTCCTATCGACCAGTCAACGCAGACATATTTCTTCCTAAATCTCTACACAGAATTTGCACCCCAGTGAAAAACTGAGATGCATTGTGCATCATTTTGGAATCAGATTATAACCGAAACTGAAGATGCCACATGGACCTCACTACTGCCATTCAAAACAGCACCTTGTGTTTTATACAAAGACATGGCAACCCTTGAAAGACAAACGCAGAGCAGAACGGCACATGACAACAGAACAATCCGGAAAAACCTGCCTCGACCTGGCTTACCGGCAGCTCTCCATCATCTCTGCGTATCTAGAGGCAGCGCTCACGGCATCGGCGGGGCGAGCGTCTCACGGTCGCACTCAGAAGGACGGAGACCGAGCATGTCTGCGTCCAGAAAGCAGGGAGAAAGCTCCAGCCTCCTCTTCACACACTGTATGATTCAGTCTCCTTGACAAACACTCTGAGTGCTGGAGTATGAGTCATCCGCAAGCAGCCATTTCTGCCTTGAGCCGGCGGCCTACAGCACAGATTTCCCTCTCTCTCTCTCTCTCTCTCTCTCTCTCTCTCTCTCTCTCTCTCTCGCGGTCTAACTTGCAGAGAATATAATCTCCAAGCAGCGTAAGCTCCAGCTCGCCTACACCTCCAGCTACAGCTACGACCAACAACACCCACACATGCACAGGGTGTGGGCTCAACCGAACATGAACCAGTGCAGTTAGTTACTATGCCCCTCTACATCAAACAACACACCTACACACACGGCAAGAGCTGACTATACGCTGTGTAAACACCTATATCTAAACCATCAATAATCGGTGTGAACAGGAGAACTGGTCCGGAGCGCTGTTTGACGGTGTAGCATTGTTCAATCTAATGTAGAGGATGAATAAAAGAGAGCCATCAATGGAGAAAGACATTTGCATTTACTAGGAGGGGTTAACAATTTAAACCAGGACCCACTGGTTTCTTCATTGGGGGCCATTAAAAAGCAGCCATCTTTTATGATTTGTTTATAAGTAATATATACACTGAAACTTTCGTGTACACCCAGGGGATCCTAAACCATTTCTGCTACTTCAATGAATGGGGAAGTTCACCTAAAGTCAAATGTCACCAAAACTGGTTCCCAGCATTCTTTAAAATATCTTTGTGTTCTGCAGAAGAAAGTCATACAGGTTTAAAACAATAGGAGTGTGAGTAAATGATGACAGAATGTTTATTTTTGTCTAAACGATTGCCTCAGGCATAATGTTATTTTAGTTCCTATACTACCATTCAAAAGTTTAGGGTTGGTACGTTTTTTTTTTATGTTTTTGAAAGAGGTCTTCCAAAGGCTGCATTTATTGAAATACAAAGTACAATAACTGTGAAATATTTTTACTATTTAAAAAAAGCTGTTTCTATTTGAATTTTTTATTTGGTATTTGAATTTCTTATTTGATATTTGAATTTAAAATGTAATTTCTATGTTCTTTGGAAACATTTACAAGACAAAATTCTTTCTTTGAAAAGAAAGTTCAAAAAGTTCAAAATACTTCAGCACTTTTACTTCAGTATTAATTAAAATAAATAAATCGCTGCTCTAACAATACACCAATTTTATCATATTTTTAATGAAATGATGATAATGCATATGGAATTTCACATATGAAATGAATCAATCATCTTCTTTCCACTGAAAGAAATCTGAACTCCAACCAGTTTTACCAGGTACAGTATATCATCCTCTGTTTTTATTTTATCAACATTTAACATACTTTAGATGCTGGAACAGTTCAAATCGTCATATTTGTATCATATTATACATTATATATATATATATATATATATATATATATATATATATATATATATATATATATTCAGTTAGCGTCATATGCTGGTGTGGAAGAAACAATCCAATTATATATTTTATTTAAAATAGACCTGGTAATGTTCAGATATATGATCTTGTTAATACATTTATTGTATTTACAGCACTTTAATTCCTTTGGATGAATTTACTTGAAGTGTTGTTGTTGTTGTTGTTGTTTTTTAATAATTATGGTAAACAGAATTATTTTTTCAGCACAATTACACCAGTATATGTATTTATTGGTTTATTAATTAACTGTGTGAAGGCACTGAGCTGTATAATTTATGTATAATTTCTGTTGTCCTAGTGCTGCAGTCTGCACTTTAATGCTAATCAAATAACAAAAGACAAAAGATCGCACTCTTTTCTTGACTAAATAACTTTTGTAACTTTTGTAACCAAAACTTTACCGATGTTTTATTAAGGTTATTGTGTCATTTTCACTCCAAAAAAAATCACCATAAGAGCTAATGAAAACACAGCACGAGAAGTGCACATTAAACTCTCTCTCTCAGTTGATTTATCATCAACATACAGCGAATTGAACAAATATATACAGATCTCATGCCCTTTTCGGAGTGTACTGATAAGCTGACAAACTTTAAATCCCAAGAACTGCATGATTTCATTACCAATAAAATGTTAAAATAAGAGTCCCGCCTTAGTAAAGGAGATCTCATACATTTAAACTTACAAAAATATTAATGTATACAAAAATAAGATTAATCATAATAAAATGTTACAATAAAGAAGGATTAATATGCATTTAATGTATACAGTGAAGTGTTATTTTAAGATTTTTAACTTTATTTCTGAACCTGAAATCTACCTAGAAAGCACTGTGTATTCATGTGTCTTTGTTCTGTTGTATTTATGTAGGCCTGCTGATTGTTAAATCAATCCATGTTTATTAGAAATTATTTGATGATACAGCAATAAGACTGCTAGTATAATTTAACGCAGGCGTTTTCGAACTTTGCTGATATAAACAATACAATACAATTTTATTGTACAGATAATATTTGATTCCAGGAAGTAACAAATATCGGTATCGGCTAATAAGTGTTTGTTAAAATCGATATCGGCCCCAAAAAAAGCCTAAAAGTGCATTCCTAGTATAATCTATAGGTAAAAACCCTAAGTGACACATTAAAGTAAACTAGTTCATTGCTCTACATGTCAATCAGATTGTTTCTTATCTAAATTGTTGGTTCTTGACCAAAATAAGCTGCAATGTGGACCAGACTTTATGGCATAGTCAAATGTCATGGCTGAGAGTATGTGAATATTCAGAAAAGAATAATAGACTTTGTCATTGCGTCCTGATGCATCCCGGACAACTGTTAAGAACTGCACACTGCATTATAGTTCAATTTGGAACCAACATTTTGTTTTTCTTTGCAACTTTCTCGATGTAGAAAGGGAAAAAAAAAACTTCCGGGCACCAAATTGCATCATAGTTGTACAAAAGTGGAATGTGGACAGGAATACAGTCTGCCCTCGCTATTCAGTCCAGTGGTGCAGTGGACATTCAGGAGACATGTGAACACATGACATTTATCACATGAGTGTTGCAACACTTAGTGCAGTCAGTAGAGTCTTTTTCGCTCTTTCTTTAGGGAAAACACGTGGATTCTGGGGGATGGGACACAATCGTGCAGCCTCTCTATCAGCAACAGCGTGCTGCGCTCTTCTCTGCTTACGAATATCTTCCAGCTCAAACTTATAGGAAAATGTGATCAAATAAAAAGAAATTTAGGTTTGGTTATTCAAGCAATAAGCCACTCCAGGCCATGCGTTTATAAGTGATTTTACCAGGTGTGAGAGGTGTATATGTAAGTCCTACCTTAAGTGGCTCATTGCATTTATAAAACAAAAGTAATCAAAGTTCAATAAATGGTTTAAGACACTATGAATCAAAATAGACCTTATTTACTTGCTCAGTACATGTTTTCGGTCTCATTTAGACACAGAAGTTCGCACATCTCTCAGCATATGAAGCTAAAGAGAAAATCTGAAGATGTGCCTGGTTTGACATTATTGACTCCTAAAAGAATTGGCATGAATAACGTGAATGAGACTTGAAAACCAAGTGATTTTGTGCGATTAATGACTTAAATTTAACTCTTTTCCTCATGCAAAGAGCTCAGTGTCATTTTGTTTACACACTGTATGCTTTCATGCATATTCTGAACACTCTGGGCAGTTTATAAACCATTTGTATTAGTAAGACAAAGGCACCCTAAGGCACACATATAAAAACAAACAAAAAAAACCAAGCAAGATATGAAAAGCAAATCTATAAATGTGGGGCAGCGTGGTTTCCGCCTCTTTTGGAAGGTGGGTTAAACAGTTGCACCAAACCTGATAAGGGCAGACTGTTACTTCCTAAGATAAGGTGTGTGTAACCCTGCCTGGCTCTACTTACAGCCAACTACAAAAGAGAGGGAAGAGGAAACAAGACTCTCTTTTTAAAGCATGTCTATTTTGTACACCTCAGGCATTACAATGAAGGAATTTTAATCTTGAAAAGCCTATTAAATTAGGGAGTTTTGTGCAAATTCTGCACTTGTGTTACTGAAATTACATGCTTTATTATTATTATTTCTCATGTAAATATCTAATAAGCTCAAGATGCTTATCTCACCCACAGATTCATGACTGATCCATTGTCCTAAACTGTTTTTGAGGCATGTGTCAAAAGCAGAACTAGTACCAATCTGACATGGTGTCTAAAAAACAAAAAGCTCATAGTGTGAAATGCTAAAAAAAAAAAAAAAAAAACAGCTGTGAAACAGTAGCAAATCCAACCATCTGACATATATATTCACACTATACTGTTCAAATGTTTAGGGCCTGTATTTTTATTTCATTTTTTAAAATGAAATTAATTCTTTTCTTCAGCAAGGATGCATTAAATTAATTAAAAGTGACAGTAAAGACTTTTATAATGTTATAATTTGATTTCCAATAAATGCTGTTTATTTTACTTTCTATGCAGAAAAAAAATACATCTAAGCATACTAAGCAGCACAACTGTCTTCAACATAGTGCTAAAAAAATATTTAAATTATTTCTAAAAGATCATGTGACAATGAAGACTGAAGTAAGTGGTAAAACCATCAAGAAATCAAAAATTAACCCAGAAAAAAATAAATATTCCTAATCACTGTTTAAAAAAAAAAAATTTTAATCAAAATGTTCAAGTTTTTTTTTTTTTTTTTTTTTATTATTAATTTCTGAATCTAATGGTTATACCATCTGACAACCTTACTAATATTTTTTTTTTTAAATCAGCTAATTAAAAGATTGCTGTCGAAGTTGCATGGTGGTTTTCTGTGAGAAATTCCTGAATTACATTTGCAATGTTTTTCTGAATAAATAAATAGACACCTAACAACACACCTAAACATATGGTTACAAACACAATATAGCGCTATTCAGCCACAGAACTGCTCTAAGTGTCATATCAACTACATCCACAACCTAAGAAGGGGAAAACCAAGCCTCAAGGCCAGAAAGGACACAAAGAAAGCCAAATAATGATGGCAAGTAATACCAAAGCTATTGTTCATGTCCAGGTGTCCCGTTGCATCTAATGTTGAATTCAGCTTGAATCCTGATTTAGAGATAACACACTCTCAGTCTGGCGGTTGGACTAACACTGGACTCTGACATTTGGCAAAAACTCTCCTCATTTCTGAATGGCCGGTCACTGGACCGTAGGAGCACACTGAAATAAAAGGACTTGTGCTTCCAGTGGACACATGCACATTTCCATATGAGAGCGGTGAAATTCACAAGACCTCATTTGGCTCTGCAATGCCTTTCGGGAGGAGGGGAGGGCTGATTGAATGAAAAAGAACAACAGGTTCAATAAAGCGCAGATAATGGCTTCCTGTCTGGGCCGCGACAGAAGAGCTATCTGTGTTCCCTTCTCAGCAGGACCACAGAGGGGTGAGAAGTTGACAACGCTTTCATTCTCCTGAGGACTGGGAGCTATGGAAGAGTGGCCTTCACAAATAAACCATCGCATTTTACTACCTGGCTCGACCAAGAAAACTTTTAAGGAGACAATCAAATATAAAAAAATAACAGCCTGGAAGATCGGGCAGGAGCAATTGGCCCTTGTGTGTTTTCCACAGGATGTGAAACATATTCATAAGAAGCGCTGGTCGTCTGATAACAGGGAATAAGAAAAGCACTTGAACTTTGAAATGAAATGGCAGATGCAAAACTCAGTCAGTCTTAAGTCTTAACTTATGCTGTTATGTGAAGTGCATGTGCAATGTGACTGAAATCAGATTAATCTGTGTAACATTATTTACTCATAGAACAAGAATCAAAAGCTCACTTCCAATACAAAGACATCCCATTAAAGTTAAATCAATGGAAATGCACTTCTGGTCACAGTAGCTTATCAGTCAATCCTCGGTTTATAACACTTCAAAAAACACAACCCGCCCAGAATATAAGCAGATTTAGACTAAGTAAAGCTCTTTTTTTTTTCATTTTCAGACAAAAGCCTGGGAAATCAATACAGTCCAACATCCTCTTAAAGGGAATTAAATCGCTAACATTACCAATATTAAGTCAAATTAATAGAAAGACAGACATATATCTGTAAAAGGGCTGAGCTTGCCCTTGTTAGATTGAGGACTCATCGTTTTAAAGGCATTAAGGTTAATTATTGCTGTATAAAATATAAGACAAGCTGGGAAAAGAAGTTAGAAGCTTTTATTTTCTAAAACTATTTTCTAACAGTATTGTAATTAGACTGTGTAACAGAAACAGAATGTAGAAAGAGAGCAAACTATAGGAACTGAAGAGAAACTATAAGGATAATCATCCACAGACAGAAAGCAATACACAGAGTAATAGTTTTATTTAAAGCAGACACACGGTCTGTGCCAGGGCTGTTATGAGTCAGAGTGAAAACCAGGATCTGAAATCGATTTTTCCTGCACAGGGAAGGGGACTGGGAATGACCTTTTCTGAAAGTCATTTTGCACTGCTTTCTTCTTCACTATTTACTGGCAGAGTCAAATGTTAGTTTGGAAACATTATTACTGAGATGATCAATACCATTGACATGACCGGACTTCCTGAGTTTGAGTGCTATGATCACATTCATCCTGTTAGGGAACAAGGCCCTAAATAACGCGATATAAACGTAACTAATTACTTTTACTACTGTAAAATCAAACTGAAATACGAAAGTGTGACATGCTTTAGGAATATTTGACTCGTTTCATTGTATGTTTTGATGACAGTGGCCATAACAGTTGTATTGTAGGGTCACATTTTAGATTAAATGTCTTTAACTTCTTAAGTAAAATACATATTATTATTAATATTGTTGCTGTTGTTGTTTGTTACAATGTTCTACTTACTGTGTTCATATTCTATAAAAAAAAAAATAAAAAAAACTCTTGCTGATATGTAAGTGGGATATGGTTATGATTAGGGACAGGTTTATTGGTATGGTTAGGTTTAACTGTGGGTTATGGGTCGACAGTGTAAATAAATGTAATTACATGCAGGTGTTTTTTATATATATATATATCTATATAAATAGTCTACAAGCATGTACAAAATAAGTGTATTGTATCAAATGATTGGTTTAAATGTGTAGTAGTAGGCTTTATATAACATGTGATATAATATAATATTACTATAAGTGGGCCCTACTTTAAAAAACACAGTTTTTTTATTAGCAGAGTAACTTTGGTATAAATTTAATATAGGTAAACACATCATAACTACTCATGCAAGAACCCTTCCATAAAAAAAAAGTGAATAAACTCGTTATAAACGTTTATTTCTCGCTATTTTATTGTAGTAGCAAACACTGAGTATATATATATATATATATATATATATATATATATATGCTACTTTGGAGGAACTGTTATAAATACTCTTGGTGAGCAGCTGTAACTCGTTGTGTAGTTGCACTCTTGTATCAGACGCTCGCTTCAGTCATGAATGGAGCGGCTGGAGGTTACAGCTTTTATGAATGAGCGCAAACAACAACTGCTCTGCCCTTCGCCCTTCCGTCGGACAAGCCCTGGCAGACTGACTCCGATTCATCCGCCAGGACACTGTTGTTAACGTGTGACAGCTACTCTGTCACGGAGGGCCGCGATATTACGAAATAAAGCTGGAGACATGACGGATAACGCGTGGGCCTAAACGAGAGCCCACCGTCGCGTCGGCGAAAAACAAAAACATACGGCGAAAATATGTCGGCTAACTGTGGTTAAAACTGCATTTAACACTTATTATTCGACGTAAGTTAACATTCGTGGGTTAACCCAGCGCTTTCAGGCCCAATTGAGGAGAATAAACAGCCCGAGTAACAATTATAACGCTTTGTCACGCGGCCAAATGCTGTTTTTATGAATGGAGCACTGTATGCAAATGAGGACGATTCAAAGCGCCCGACGAGGAGAAAAAAACAACACAAAAACAAACAAAAGGCGGGTAAATACAACCACTGCAACACACTTTCCAACAAAATAAAACCATTTCGGTTATTATGACTAGTCAATATATTGACGCAAGCTCAACTGTTCAAGAAACAAACAAACACAATGTCTCTGCTGCGCAAAACAACATGTGACGCGCAAACACAGAGGAATGCTGAAGGAAGGGCCTTTCAAACATCAGATCCCTTTACAAAATGTTTCCGATCCACCCCACTCCATCTCCCTCCTCCTCCTCCGGACGAGGGCCCCATGATCCCCCCGTCCCCTGACAATACCACTCAACATTTCCACGCAAAACAGATTCCCAAACTTTCCCAGCTCCGTCTTCAGATGCGATCTTGTGCCTCGCGCCGTGAAAGATGTGAACAAACGTGCAGAACAAAAAACGACCCTCCAAAAACAGACATTTATTTCCAGGTACTTACTCGTTTGGGTGTGTTTCTTCAATCATTTTCTCGTTTCACCTACAAAAAAATCCCACAGCGGGTGCACTTTGTTCGCTCGTCATTTTTATGCCACTCTTTTCCAAATAATCCCTCTATAACGTGTGTCCGTGGTGCGCGCTCTCCTCTCCTCGTCTCCGTCTTGATGGGTCTTTCGTTTCTTTTCTTTTTTTTTCTTCTTCTTTTTTTTTTCACTGGTTCTAACCAGTTGCTAATGAAAACCTGGGAGCTCTTGGAATACAAAAAGGCTAAACCAGATCCTCCCGAATAGTTTCCCACAGTTTGAGCGCTTCCGTGTATTTCCGAGGATCTCTTAGATGAGATATGTGTCGCTGCTGCTGAGGGTGGCCCCGACGAGCCCCATCTCTGATTACTCCATGTTGGATTATCGAGCAGCAGCAGCAGCAGCTCGCGGGGGAGGAGGAAGAAGGGCGGAAGCGATGAGGTCACACTGCAGCCGAGCGCCTCTCAAACCAGTGGGAATCGTTTTACAGATCCTCATACTGAAGGACGGAAGTCTGGCTGGACTGCTGCTTAAAGAAGTGGCATTACAACTTACGCATATTGGATAAATCTCACATTTACTAACAAGAAACCGTCATGCTTTTGTTTTTCAAGGATATGGAATGCGAAGCTGACCCCTTTTCAATTGCAAAAATAAAACAAATAAATAAATAAAAAATAAAAAAACCAAAGCAACACATACACACACACATAAAAATACAAAATAAATAAAACAAGCAACATACACAAAACGAAACAAAGCAAAAAGAAACACACACACAAAACAAAAAAGCTAAGCAATACACACACAAACTAAACAAAGCAAAACAAGCAAACAAACAAAAAACAAGGCAAAACAAAACATAAAAAGCAAAGCAGCACACAAAACAAAGCAAAAAAAAAAAAAAACAAGGCAAAATTATATATATATATATATAAATAAAGAAACAAAGCACAAAGTAAAAATTAAATAAAACAAAACTCAATTAAAACTATTTGCAATACAAATGTGTTTAGTAAAAAAAGTTTTCTCAAAGATAAAATAAAATATTATGCTATCTGACTTTTTCATTGTCACACAAACACACACAAATAAAAATACAAAATAAATAAAACAAGCAACACACAAAACGAAACTAAGCAAAAAAAAAAAAAAAAGCAAATAAACAAGGCAAAACAAAACATACAAAAAAAACAAAACAACACACACAAATAAAAATACAAAACAAACAACACACACAAAACGAAACAAAGCAAAAAGAAACACACACACACACACACACACAAACAAAACAAAAAAGCTAAGCAATACACACACAAGCTAAAACCAAAACGAGCAAACAAAAAAGCAAAAGAAAACAAGGCAAAACAAAACATAAAAAGCAAAGCAGCAAACAAAAAGCAAAAAAAAAAACAAGGCAAAACTATATATATATATATATATATATATATATATATATATATATATATATATAAAGAAACAAAGCACAAAGTAAAAATTTAATAAAACAAACTCAAAACTATTTGCTATACAAATGTGTTTAGTAAAAAACGTTTTCTCAAAGATAAAAAATATTATGCTATCTGACTTTTTCATTGTCATGCAGCACTTTTTTACTCGTGATTTTTGTGAATTTCATATAAAAATAATATATTTGGCAAACATAAACCCCTTTTGTACTGTATTTATGACTTTGTTATTAAGGCTTAGAAATTTTTTCTAGGCCTTAAAAAAGTTATGTCTTCTTTCAGGATTTTTATTTGTAGTGGTTTTTAATTATTCTTTTTTTAAATTGGGATCCCAGTGATTCTGTAATTTGATACGGATGTGCTTGGTCTTGATCTTCAGTAAAAATAGAAAATTAGTGAATGGATAATAATATAATTGAACTGTCTTCAAATAACAAGCCATGCACAGCTAGTTACAGCAAAAACGTACATAAACTGGTCATTATCCAGGACTTTAATTCCAAATAATTCAGAATTTGCCTTTTTGTTCAGCACAGCTGTGGGGGGGACATGCATCTTTTCTGTGTTGTCCACCTTATATGTGAGCAACGATTCCTAACGTTACACAACAACAAAGGTTTTTCAAGTGCTACTTCAGTGCATCGACTCCTCTGGAAAGTGTAAACAGGGTCAAAGGTGGACAGCGCAGACTCCTTATCTGTGTAACTTCTGACTCGGAGGGAAAGCTGTGGATTAGACGTGCTTTGATCAAGGGGCTAGAGAGGCATTTTGAGACCCGAGGGCTACGTTCACCAAATTCCTCACTGATCACTTTAAATCAGGGCTCCCTTAAAGCATTCTTCATCCAATCACTTTATACTACACACTTACACAACGACTTACAGAAAGGACTGCCAGTGTTGGCCAATAAGCATCATTTGGAAATCTTATCAAAGTATCTCAGATGCCATAAAGTAATCAGGAAGGTGCTTTTCAGGCCATACACACTGCTTCGGACACTTGACAATTGTTAACTACCTTCCGATCAACAATTACAGTGATTTCAGTCATACTTCAAGATAAGAACTGCCTCACGATCATGTGACGTTTCAGCACTGACAGTCCCGAGCACTCATTGGTGGCTACAGCAAATGTTTGATCACCGGAAAAGTGGTAAAACATTCACAGAAGGTTAAACTGTCCTCTTTTTGGATTAGAGAGTGATAAAAAAGGAACAAATCACAAGCGATGTATACATCACAATCTTTATTTAAATCAGCATTCAGCAGTTATGCTATGATCGAGAGAGAGAGAGAGAGAGAGAGAGAGAGAGAGAGAGAGAGAAGATCCACTTACATAATTTGAGCTTGGCACTGGATAAGAATATATTTTAAAAATAATAACAGACAAATATATGGTGCCTTTAATATATGCACAAGACAATTAGACGCAGAACACTCAATTATCAATGTTTTTTATGTACTTTATGAATGTCCATAAATAATCGATCCCAAACGATATAATCTACACCTGATATACTTCCGAACCTCAGTTACATAAAACAGCATCCCTTATTATCAAATTATTTCAATAAAAGCTACTGTCCGACAGATATTGCAGAAGATTTTTTATTATTTTAATCTAAGCCAGACACAGCACTGCAAGAGAAAATGTATAATGAAGTAAAAAAACAACAACAATAATAACAACAATAGGGATTAATAGAATCAAAACAAATCCCATCTTCTTAATATATATATTTTGATATATAAGCAACACAAAACTTGAGTTGAAACAGTATGTTGTGGTGTGCTCAAACCGTTTTCAAAGGCAGACCTACAGAAGACCGGCCTGCTTGATAAATACATTAGTAAAAATCCCACAGACTCTCAGTCCAAACACTTATGAGTAACGCGAGAAGCACTTGTTATTCTGGACCAGCACATGACACAGTGACGGGACGGACAGAAACAGAAGAAAGGCTTCCCTCAGCTACAGCTAAAGCTCATTGACCTCACTCAAAATAACCCTGATAAGTTCTGGTTGCTCAGTTTCAGTCGTAACACTGGAGGAGAACCGCTATTTCCTCTAGGAAGAAAAAAAAAATGGCGATGATAACAGGTTTGTGTCTCTGTCACCGGACTGACAACTTGTCGTGAGTATTACAGCTCACAATAGTCTTAGCAGTAATACAGAAGTGATGATGGTGCCGGTCATAACCATTGGAAGCTCATCACTGATTGGGTCATTTCTGTCATGCAGTAACAATAAAAAGCAATTTCATAATTCAGACACTTTGAAATGAATTATTTAGACAAACGACAGGACATAAAAAAAGATGCAGGTAGAAAAGAAAGAGCTAAAGTTAACCAGTGCTTAGGCACGGACTGTTTAATAGTTGACTGTGTGTGTGTGTGATTTTAATCAGATCATATGGTTTCTGTATTTTTCTGTAGTTCAAACAGTTGACGTGTTTCAGGATGTTACAAGCCGCAAATTACAAAACATCACAGAATCCATTCATCTTTTTTTTTCTAATATTGCATGTGCTGCTGTTTTCCCACCAAAATGATGTCACTTCCTGGAGATGATGTCTGTGAGGAACTGGCCTTTCGTTAGTTTCGAGGGATATTATGAAAGACTAGCAGGATGGAAAATGAAATAAAATGTTTAGTTTAAACACACACACACACACACACACACATCTTAATAAATAAGCTCCCCTTGTCAAAAGTGCAGCACTCGGGTACAAGGTAAAAACAATAAGTTCTGATTTAATGGCTAAAAGTGGTGAAATGATTGAAAACATCCATGTTCACTTAATCCTGATACTACGAAAAAATAAACTGAATATGATTTTCATTATTAATCTCATTTAAAGTACACACAACCGTTCAAAAGTTTGCAAGACTGTTTGGAATTAATATTAATTAATTAATATATACTGCAGGATGCATTAAACTGATCAAAAGTAACAGTAAAGACTTTACATCAATACAAAATTTCTTCAAAAAAAAATTATAATGGTCTGCACAAAAATATTAAACAGCATTAAAATATTAAAAACCGTTTTTTTTTACATTGATAATAAGAAATGTTTTTTGAGCAGCTAATCAGCATATTAAAATGATTTCTGAAGGATCATGTGACACTACAGACTGGAGGAATGATGCTGCAAATATAGTTTTGCATCACAGGAATGAATTACATTTAAAAATATATAATGGCGTAATACTTCACAATATTACTGTTTTTATTGTATTCTTCGTCAAATAACTTGGGGAGACGAAACTATTTCTTCCAAAAATATTTCACAAATCTTAGCAACCCCACACTTTTGAATAGTATTATATATGAATTATATTTATAACCAACATTGTCACTAAGAAAGGGAAAAGAAAATGGATCGCAAAGCAGGAATGAGCCGATCTCCGCTAAACATGTGTCAGTGCAGTGACAGAGGACCAAAACAACCCTAAACCTCCCGTCCCCTTCATAATCCACCCCCGATGACACCATTCAGCGGCACAACAGAAGAGAAGGGTGTGTGAAATAGATGCACTGACAGACGCAGGGGTCGTGGGGGTTTATCTGACGGTGACGCCGAGCTTCTCCAGAACGCGCACGCCCTTTTCCTGATACTCCTCCCGCGTCAGCCAGAAGTTGTCTTTGTCTTTCATGATGTCAGCCAGCACCGCCCCACCCAGGAACACCATGTGCTTGCGGCGGGGAGGGTCCTCGATGCGGATCTTGAATTTCTATGGGGGTATCAAACAGAATTTCAGGGGAGGGGAACAGAACGGACACTGACCCACATACCAGAAAAAAACACTGTGAATGGATCTCTTTAATACACATAAAAAGCTCACTGTCCCGACTTGAATCGAGGATAATGAGGTGCGCAGCGCATGCAGAGCCTCTCAGACCCTGAACGGGCCACAAACAGGTGGCTGAAAGGGTCGCACGGAGGCCTTCGTGTAAAGTCTTAAACACAGTTTGGGGACAGACAGAGACCCTATCAGGCATACCATCTGTAATTGATCATCTATATATAGAGGGCAGACATGCAGCCCACTCTGAGGCTCCCCAAAATGCTTTTCCAGGCCAGTGGCCAGGTTTTAAATGAGATGGGGCTCGGCTGTATGGCAGTATGGGGCGTCCTGTGTAAGCGAGGCCGTTTAGGGGTATGATGCAGCCCCATCTGCTGGTGCACCGGAGGCATTACGACACATATGAGTATACTCTTCTATCCCATTCCCAGCTAAACCCTACAAAGCCTTCTGCATTGTATTTGATAAGCACATTTCAAAGGCTCAACATGTTCGAAGCACTACTGAAAAACCTGTAATCTACTACATGCTTTCAGCTTTCTGACTGACAGTTCACACTTTTTTGGCAAGTAAAAGGCCTTTTGTAATTATAAACATCCTTCCTCAGGTTGTGGTTCATCGGTCAACCCACTCTACCCTGATGTAAACTGAGTCTTTGGCGCCTTCACAATGCTGCTGCTAAATCTATGCCAATAATCACTAGATCACACAGCCCTACTTACGGAGTTATTAGTATACCTTAGATGCAACATGGCGATTTCTGTCTGCAGGGTGACATGTTTACGTGTGCACAGAACTGGAAGACTTACCGAGAGCTTGTCGACATCACCCTTCAGTACCCGCTCTAGATAAAGCTGTTTCAGTTCCCTCTCGAGTCGAGAGGGCAGACCAGGATACATGGTGGATCCTCCTGACAGAACAATGTGCTTATAAAACTCGGACCTGAGGGACAGAGAGAAGGCAAGCACTGATAACAACACACAGTCAGCTCCATGGACGTTACTAAAGTGACGAGACCATCTTTAGATGACAGATTGTTTCTTGTCGTATCAGCTACTGGAGAAGTGGAGCTCACCTGGTGTCAATGTCTGCTGCTTGAATGGTGTTGAAGAGAAGTTCGGCCACTCCGACCCCTTCCACGTTAATGAGGTGCGGCTGGAAGAGAGCTTCTGGGGCCTCGAAGCGCTCCCCTCCGACCTTAATAACCCGGCCGTCAGGGAGCTGGAGAACAGAGAATATAAAAACATCAAGGCTTTAAACCAGTCAGCATGCCAATACATCAAAGTTCACAACATACTTGAGGTTTCTGCTGCTGGTATAAAATGTCTAGTTCCCTAAAGAAGCCATTAGACTAGATTTCTGATAATTGAGTATTAAATTAAAGTCAGTGTTGGAATTCATAAATTCATAGTACTATTTTTTATAGTAAACATGGATGTTTAATACCAGGTATTGCGATATAAATGAACAATATTAGAGATCACTTTTCCTTAAAGAAATCACCAACTTTCATGTTTTCCCAAAACTGCATGATTATTTTTTATAAAACATAATATAAATTAGTCTTCTATGCTCACCAAGGCTGCATTTATTTGATCAAAAATTAATTAAAAACAGTAATGTAAAATATTTTTACGATTTAAAAGAACTGTTTTCTATGTGAATGTATGTTAAAATGTAATTTATTTTTTAATTAAAGCTGTATTTTCAGCATCATTCCTCCAGTCTTCAGTGTCACATGATCTTCAGAAATCATTTTAATATGCTGATTTGCTGCTCAAGAAACATTATCTGTTTAAAACGGTTGTGCTGCTTCCCATTTTATGTAAACTGTGTTAATTTTTTTTCAGAATTCTTTATGAAAAAATAATAATAATAAAAAGCATTTATTAGAATTTTTTTATGATCACTTTGCTGAATAAAACTACTAATTTCTTTACTATTATCTGTGATTATCAGTTGAAAACTGCTGTGCTGCTTAATATTTTTGTGCAAACTGTGGTATATATAGGATTCTCTGGTGATTATATATATATATATATATATATATATATATATATATATATATATATATTTTTTTTTTTTTTTTTTTTTTTTTTAAGAAAACCTTTTCTCACATTTATTTTATTTAATCCATTCTTGCTGAATAAAATTATTAATTTCTTTTAAAAGTGATACGTGACTTGCATTATTAAACCGTGTACAGTGGCAACAGGACCTCGGCAAGTATTTATGATTTATGATAAGTAACCTAGCTGTAAAATACTGTGAGTAAATAACCACACCTCGTGTCAACATTTGGCTGGTTTCTTATCACATGCTTCACTCCTTCAAATCGACCTTGATCTTGAGATGCTCCTGTAAGAGCAAAGTCTCAGGTCTGAAGCGTAACACACAGCCGAGCAAAACCCTGATGACTAATGAGAAAATGGCCACGGGTGCGTGGGAGCACATAAAGAGCCCATTGAGGATGTCCAGAGGTCGGAAATGCAGAGCTTCCCAGCTGTGGCCACGCAGGAAATGATGTTACATGCTGGTTAACAACTCCAACATCACACAGCCTTCCTTGTTTCAAAAATTGCTCAGTTGATTCTTTCTTTTTTCTCTTGAAGAAAACGTTTAGAAAGAAAATCAACAGAAAAACAACGCCCATGCCTAACAACTCAAAGTAAAGAAGGAACTTTGCACAGTGTGTGTGATGAGCACTACTCTGAACAACTTGTCAGCGAGCGCTGCCCCCTTGAGGCCGCTCTGTTTCATCACACACCCAGCAGCCAATCAGAATCCAGCAGAGTGTGGTCTCAAGTGTAGACTGAAGAATTTCCCTGCTGCTAAATCCAATCCGAAGAGCATATTACCATGGAAACACAGAACACTTCTGCGTCCCGGCGGGAAATCTGTGAAACCACATACTAAAAACCTCAGCCAGAAAAACTTCTGCCTCACTGTAACATTTGAAGTGTAACTTTTGAACATCTCAGAGAGAAGGATACTTTCACCCTGCAGGCCATTAACACCTTTTCAGAATGAAAGCTTGTATGGAGTCAAAACAGGGCCATATATACTTGCAAAGGGATTGAAGTACTGCAAAAGAAAATAAAGTTTTGCAAATGAAAATAAGAAGTTGATTGCATTCTTTTACATTAACACTAGCAGTAACTCTGAACAAATGAAAACAAAGAGCGCTTATGTGCGCTGGCGTCGTCCCACAGGTTAAGAGATTTTAAACAAACACGGTTCATACACATTTAGTGAACAAAATGAAACAATAGACATTTTAATGCTATAAACATGTGCACATTGAGAAAAATAAACAACGTGCCCAGGCCTGTTGTGCACACCCCCATCCCCTGACTCCACCCCCATGACAAAACAGTGCCAGAAAGTGAGATGCGCAGAAACGTAAAGCGCAAAGGGGAAAAGGGTATCGCGAGCTCAAACTTGACTGAAACTCAAAATAAAAGCAGCGTTGCAAATAAATTAGTAGATATAGCCATGCTAAATATGTAACAATCATTGCTTTTGCGCGGTTTCATTTATATTTAGCAATTTTTTATTTTTGTTTGCAATCCTTCATTTTCTTTTGCAATACTTCAATTCTTTTCCAAGTATACAGTATGTGGCCCTGTTTTGACTCCATACGCTTGCGATTAAACTTTACATGAAATTCCTCCTAGTGTCAGATCAAACTGACCGTGTAGGACTCCACCAATACGGTGGTCTCCAGAGCAAGCTTCTGCTCCTGTTCAATGTTGTATCCCACGTAGCAGAGCTTCTCCTTCATCATGCGCACCGTCTCGAAGTCTGCCGAATGGTTGAAGGCGTAACCTCGCAGCAAGAGCAACTGTGTGGCAAAAAAGAAAAAAACATTCACCATATTTTACAGAATATAAGTCATGTTTTTCATCATCTGAAACATGTTGCAAATTAAATCAACATTAAGCACGTAAAACATCGAGCTGAACGAGAGAGGCACATGAGCCACACCATTATTATGTTTATAATGTCTGTTAGGTTTTTGTTTTATTAACCAGTATTTTACATTATTCCTGAATGCAGTAATACAATGCAATACAATACAATTTCAACTTATGTTTTCCAGAAAGTATGAGAAAACGCCTTTTAGGTGACATGTCACAATTATAGTCTAAAGGGCGGTTCAAACAGAATGCACTTTTTCATTCCACTGCACTGTTTTTCCATAGTTTTTCTGCGTAAACAGACCAATGTGTTTCAGTCTTGTACTCTAGAGCTTCTCGCGCATGACACAGCGTTCTAAAAATGCAGGACTCCAGTTAAAAATAAGGTAAAGGGATAGTTCATGCAAAATTCTATCACTATTTGCTCCCCCTCAAAACATTCCAAAACCCTCGGGCCAATTCCTAAATGACTTTTTTTTCTCTGTGGAACATGAAAGTGATGCCAAGAATGATGCCAACATTTTTGGTTCCCATTGACTTCAAATGTATTTTTTGTCCATAAATTATTTGGTTACCAACATTCTTCAAACTATCATGTTGTGCACAAGAAAGAAATGCATACAGGTTTGAAATGACTTGAAGGTGAGGAAACAATGACAGAGCTTTAATTTTGGGGTGAACTATCCCTTTAAACTCTTAAAAAGCATGTCTCTAAACCATGGGTTTTTTGCAATTTAGCAATCCATGGCAATTTTAAATGGCCTCTAGGACTGAATAATACAAAGGGTTTGTTTCAATGTGTGAATAGGGCATTTTATGGTAATGTGGGACATCTAAGCTCTGATGTGTCAAATGAGGAAATCAAAAAAGTTAAATTAGATACTTAACATTATTTTAAACTAGAAGCTGAAGCATGTAAACTGAAATCTTGTGTACCTTGATGAGATAGCGTGTTATGTCCCGTCCTGCAATGTCGAGTCTCCTTGTAAGATGGGGCAGAGAGAAGCCCTCATACACAGGACAAATGTGGGTGACTCCATCGCCTGAATCCACCACCACCCCTGTCAACAGGCCTGGGTGTAGCACAACAGACAGATACTGATTGATACAGTGTCTGAAATAAGCCATGCACTGATAGTTGACACACTAATGTAGATACAATAAAATGCTTGCCAACTCAACATGTTGAGGTTTAAAATCACCTTGAGCATAGAGTGTCAGAACAGCCTGGATGGCGATGTAAACACCTGCAAACTGGTATGTCTCAAACATGACCTAAAGGACAGGGGGACAAACACAAAGTCAAATGAATTTAAGAAACATGAAGAAAAATGACTATAAGAACACTAGACCCAAATCAAAAAGATGTTCCCTCTGTCAAAGTTCTGCTGCTCATGTCTGGTGTGAAGTGTTCAAATAAAGCATCTGTTTTCGCACTGATTTTGGGGTTGAATTATGAGAAATAAAGTATTACATATAGTGTATTGAACACTACTGTTACTCAGTAAGCCAATGGCTGAATTTGGCCATGATGCCGAGGTCACACCTTTACTCTTTTCGAAAGACATCCTGGGATTTTTAATGACCACAGAAGAGTCAGGACTTCGGTTTAACATATCATCGAAAGGATGGTGCTTTTTGTCAGTATAGCGTCCCCATCACTGGGGTGTTAGGACCAAGCGCCAACCTCCCCTTCTCTCTGGTGAAGCCCATATGGAAGTAGCTTAAACTGTTCATCGACTGGCCGCTTGAGGCTGGCTGCAAAAGGGAGTCATTTCCATAGACTCCCCATGTTAAAATGCCCAAATTTACATCAGAAAAAAATGTCTAGAGGGTAAAGTTGAGTCTTATTTTGGCCACAACGTTTTCTTTGTTTGAGCTAATGGAATGATTTTTGGTGACAAATCTTATTTTGACCCATATTTTGGGAAAATGCGTAAATTTTTTTTCAAAAACTCGACGGTTCACTCTGTGCAAATTCACTACCCTTTCGTTATGTTTGTGGATGAAAACACCCACTACATTAAACTGCTGTAAAAATGTATCAGATAAATATTTTTTTCAATTTTTTTGGCATAAATATATTAATCAACCTCAGTCCTGATCAAAACTACCAAATGAACAAAAGTTCATAAATGATGTCACTGATTGGGGGGGGGGGCACACAAAATTACATATTTTCAATTTAAAAAGTGATTGTGAACTGGATATTTTTTTTATCTTTTATCACAGTCTTTGTCAAAGATTAGTCTTAAGATTAGGCTGTTTTGCCCCATTGACTTGAGGGGAAGTCGTGGCCTAATGGTTAGAGAGTCGGACTCCCAATCGAAAGGTTGTGAGTTTGAGTGCCGGGCCGGCAGGAATTGTGGGTGGGGGGAGTGCATGTACAGTTCTCTCTCCACCTTCAATACCACGACTTAGGTGCCCTTGAGCAAAGGCATTGAACCCCCAACTGCTTGAACCCCCAACTCCCCGGGCGCCGCAGCATAAATGGCTGCCCACTGCTCCGGGTGTGTGTTCACATTGTGTGTGTGTGTGTGTGTTCACTGCTCTGTGTGTGTGTACTTCGGATGGGTTAAATGCAGAGCACAAATTCTGAGTATGGGTCACCATACTTGGCTGAATGTCACTTCACTTCACTTCATCACTTCATTATAACAACATTTTTTGATTGCAAAGCCATGACACCATATAATCATGCATTCTTGATTGTTTGTGGGTTTTTCTTTTGGGAAGAGGTAAAATTTTTTATTTTTTACAGTTGATCACTAGGTGGGACCATTAACCCTTAAGATAGGCCTGTGCAAAAAAAAGGCTTAGTTTTCCAGCAGCAACCTAGTATTTTTTCCAGGAGGTCTCCCATCCAGGTACAGACCAGTCTTGGGCTGCAGGGCGATAAGGCGGCTGGCAATGAGGGTAATGACCGAGTAACAATGGAGTAATGACTTACAGAAGGGAGACAATAACATAATATATGTAGACAATATACGATTAATCATACCAACATATATCTCTTCATATGTGGCTACGCTACAGCACAGTAGTGTATATTCAGAGTTTGTGGCACCAAAATTGTCCAAACTATTGGGAGGATAGGCCAAACTTGTATCATACTTGTATGATCAAACTTGTATCATGTATCATCCAGATCAGACACTTACAACTTTTTTTAGTGACATTTCCAATCCGCATAGATTTCACACTTATAGAGGTAATTTTGCACTAAACCACCAGAAATATGCAAATAATATTTGGAAGGGCCATCTTCATTTGACATTATGGAAAGTATAATTTATTGTTACCTTTTCTTTGGATTATGTGGTGACACATGACTTGGAGAGGTTAACATGTATGGTCTCACTACACACCTCTATGATCTTCTCACGGTTCTTGGTCGGGTTCATGGGAGGTTCTGTCAGGAGGATCTTGCAGTCACGCGAGTTGATTTTGAGCTTCTCGGGACCGAAGGTGTAATCCCATAAGTGCTTCATGTCATCCCAGTTCCTGACGATGCCATTCTCCATGGGATAGTTGACCTCCAACATTGAGCGCAGCTCACTGGCTTCGTCTCCCACCATCAGATCCTGAAACAATCACAGGTCACAGGTTAGAAAAACCACCTCACTTCATAGCTATGCTGATGAAACCATAGGTCAGTATCCACCAAAAACCTTTCAATGTGGCAGCCCAGCATCAGCATTTCCACAACAGATGGCTGGCACCGGGAATCTCATGTCCCAGATTTGCCACAGCTGATCCACATTCTGTGCGGAGTTACAGTTTGAGGCACAAGGAAACTTCATGTTACGGCTCATGGAGAGCTCAAGCACAGTAAACACAGCCGCTGGGATGAGATGAGCGTATGGACAGATGTTGCGCTCGTTCAGTAGCACCAGCATGCACAGAACAGCAGACCTCCATGCATTTCATTCACAGGCTTCTCTGCTCGCAGTGTTAGCACTGACATAAAGACCCATTTGAAGGTGATTATTGTAAAGTTTTAATAACTGTTCTAATTATGAGAATTGGGACACCCATAGTACAGCTATATCAATAACGACACAGAAGAACGACATATTTGGAATAACGTTTACAAAAATAATTGTAAACACTGTCAGCAAATCAGAATCCACCTAAATGTATTTAAAGCAGCAGACAACAAAACTGCAGCGTTTTCTTAGAATAAACATGTTAATAATCCATGTGTATAGTTTTTGTAATGATTATTGTTATAGTATCGTTCTTGTTGTGAAAGGGCCCTTCGTCACAAGATTTAAACCACAGAGAGCATCTCTCTATTAGTTCCACTGTTACAATACAACTCTGCAAAAAAAAAAAAAAAAAGCTTTTGTATAATTCAGACTTATCTTTGTTCTGAGAGTTCATGCTAAGACTTTATTTAAACCCCTAAACTTTAAGGCTGAAATACACTACAAGGCTTTTAAAACCAGAACAGGTTTTTAAACAAGACATCAAACCCTTGCCAACTTTGTAAATGGAGGAAACCACTAAACGTACTAAATGAACGACTTACAAATCGTTCGGAGAACAAACATGCAGAAGCATGTGCCTTGTTGCTATGAGGTGCATGACCAATGAAAACAATTTGTTTTAAACCTAGCTCACGTCTGATATTCTCTGGCTCTATGAAGCTAAAAATTGAAGTCTGTGTCTATCATCCACGACATGATTTTCTCTGAAATCTGTTAACTCTGACTGCCCAAAATCCACAGACTGGCTTTGACAGACAGCAAATTGGGGAAAAATATGGGCAGGAGTTGTGTAGCGTATTTCACCCTTTAGTTTATGCTTTGTTACCAGTTATGCAAATACCTCTAATAACTAGCAAAGCCCCGAATGAAGGACTGGGTGTTAAATGCACAGATTATCATGGAGTGTGCAAGTACTGTGTGTTCTTTGGCACGGTTACAGGATGTGTCTGGTAGTGCCATGTGTTTTCAATGAAGCCCTGCTGTCCTTAAATTTCATCTGTCTGACTCACATCCTGGGTACAGCACAGCTTCAGCAACATTTTGTTTATCTGAGATGGGAAATGCAGGCTTCTCGAAAAGACTTTTGAAAGGAGCTCTGTGTGTGAAACAATATCTTGTGAACACCAAAGTAGCTTTTATGACACATCAGAATCTATTTAGAGCCTAGTGGTTTAGTTCTAGTTCCTCAAACAGTATAGAGGCCAAAGGACGTTGAACAGAGACATCGACATTTTCCTGCATCTTAAGGCCAACTTCTGCTAAATCTATTTCGGACCGGAGGAGGGGGAGAAAATTAAGCTATAATGTCTGGTTGGGATCTGAATAGTTGCCAGGTTCTGTGAAAGACATTTGCCGCATTGAAACAGAAGACAAAGTGCAGCGTAAGAGCACTTTGAGCAATGCACTGTGGTGAATACTGGAGTAAGAAAACAAATTATGCAAAAACCTAAACATTAGTGAGAAAGTCTGATTCATTCCCCATGGCATTTTACATAAATCAATACACACACAGAACAAGAAATACAACACAAATTACAAGTAGGGCTCAGCAATATATCAGACACTAACAATATATTTTGCTAACATTCAAACTTAACCCTTTGCCTGGCAAGCATTTAAATCTGCATGGCTGCTCGTAGTGAGAAATCTGCTCATCCTGTGCTACAAGTGGATCTAGTTCACATATTTACACATGTTGGAGGGGACCTACCCCTTTAAAAAGCCACTGTTCAGCATTAGCTTATTAGGTTTACACTGAAATTGTATGAATTAAATGCTTTTTTTTTTTTTTGTAATCTGTCTTTAAATGTTTGAATCTCAGGGGATACGTCACCCTTTTAGGGGTATGAAATCAAAATATAAATATATACAGGTGCTGGTCATATAATTAGAATATCATCAAAAAGTTGATTTCACTAATTCCATTCAAAAAGTGAAACTTGTATATTATATTCATTCATTACATACAGACTAATATATTTCAAATGTTTATTTTTTTTTTTCATTTTGATGTTTATAACTGACAACTAAAGAAGATCCTAAATTCATTATCTCACAAAATTAGAATATTGTGAAAAGGTTCAATATTGAAGACACCTGGTGCCACCCTCTAATCAGCTAATTAACTCAAAACACCTGCAAAGGCCTTTAAATGGTCTCTCAGTCTAGTTCTGTAGGCTACACAATCATGGGGAAGACTGCTGACTTGACAGTTGTCCAAAAGACGACCACTGACACCTTGCACAAGGAGGGCAAGACACAAAAGGTCATTGCAAAAGAAGGTGACTGTTCACAGAGCTCTGTGTCCAAGCACATTAATAGAGAGGTGAAGGGAAGGAAAAGATGAAAAAGTGTACAAGCAATAGGGATAACCTCACCCTGGAGAGGATTGTGAAACAAAACCCATTCGAAAATGTGGGGGAGATTCACAAAGAGTGGACTGCAGCTGGAGTCAGTGCTTCAAGAACCACTACACACAGACGTATGCAAGACATGGGTTTCAGCTTCGCAATCCTTGTGTCAAGCCACTCTTGAATAACAGACAGCGTCAGAAGCAACTTGCTTCATAAATGACAGTACTGCTGTTGAGTGGTCCAAAGTAATGTTCTCTGATTATAGTAAATTTTGCATTTACTTTAGATATCAGGGTCCCAGAGTCTGGAGGAAGAGAGGAGAGGAACACAATCCATGTTGCTTGAGGTCTAGTGTAAAGATCCACAGTCAGTGATGGTTTGGGGTGCCATGTCATCTGTTGGTGTTGGTCCACTGTGTTTTCTGATGTCCTAGGTCAATGCAGCCGTATACAAGGAAGTTTTAGAGCAATTCATGCTTCCTGCTGCTGACCAACTTTATGAAGATGCAGATTTCATTTTCCAACAGGACTTGGCACCTGCACTACCAAAGCTACCAGCACCTGGTTTAAGGACCAGGGTATCCCTGTTCTTAATTGTCCAGCAACCTCACCTGATCTTAACCCCATAGAAAATCTATGCGTTATTGTGATAAAGATGCGATATGCCAGACCCAACAATGCAGGAGAGCTGAAGGCCACAATCAGATCAACCTGGGCTCTCATAACACCTGAGCAGTGCCACAGACTGATCCACTCCATGCCATGCCGCATTGCTGCAGTAATTCAGGCAAAAGGAGTCCCAACTAAGTATTGAGTGCTGTACATGCTCATACTTTTCATTGTTATACTTTTCAGTTGGCCAAGATTTCTAAAAATCCTTTCTTTGTATTGGTCTTAAGTAATATTCTAATTTTCTGAGATGAATTTTTTGAATTTGGGATTTTCCTTAGTTGTCAGTTATAATCATCAAAATTAAAAGAAATAAACTTTTGAAATATATCAGTCTGTGTGTAATGAATTAATATAATATATAAGTTTCACTTTTTGAATAGAATTTGTGAAATAAATCAATTTTCTGATAATATTCTAATTATATGACCAGCATCTGTATATTGAGATTTTGTGGCTTGTGTTTTAGAAAATATAATATATATAATATAATATTCCATATTTAGTGACTGCTTTGTTATAGAAGTGATATTGTGACAGAAATTGATTGTTTAGTGACAAAAAAAAAAACTACATCAGAAAAATCGAGAGTTTGGGTGTAACCCAGAGGTTATTGATGGTACAGTGCCCAAACAAAATCTCACAGGAACCACAACATTTGTGATATCAACTTCAAATTTTACTTTAAACATTTTACTAAAAATTCACATCAAATTCCTATTACTGCTCAATGCATATGCCGTTCAACAGAACACTACTCAATATAGTTTAAACTTTGGTTACGATACTAGCTATTACCTGTACACTTCTGAATGGTGCACCTACATTTACAACAAAACTTTTTTTTTAAAACACAAAGAACTAATCACGTTAAATCTCTAACAGTTTAGAGGTTTTCTGATGTCTCTTTATGGTCTTGCCCTTTAAAGGGTTAAGAAAAAAAAAACTGCATTTTAATTCATTAGAATGGTTGTATCCAAATTAGTAAACCGATTCAAAACATTTTGTTTCACTGTGGCCTTTTTTAATATATTAAAATGCTTTAATAAAAATGTTTTAAGTAAAAAAAAAAGTTATGTTTATGCTGTTGTACTGTATGATGCATAAACAAACAAACAAATCAATTCTCCTTGTGTTCATTTAGTGGACAACAAGTCTTGATTATTTTATTATCTGCATTAATATTTTACTTCTTGTAATTAAACATACTGAATTCAGTTGCTACAACAGATGTTTGGTTAAAATGATAATCCTGTTACTGAGAGACAATAAAAGAACAAACTCTTAAACCCATTTTAGAGCAAATACACTAACAGAATTACAAGCACTCTTTTGGCCATATCACCCAGCCCAGGTTAAAAAGAATTAGATAATCTACTAGATAAAAGAAAATCAAAGCTCAATAATACGCAACCTCACGAACACCACTGAAATACATGGTGCAATACACTCTCCTCAGCAGGCAGTCAGTGTTAAACACAACACACGTCAGGCTGCACTTACCATTTTTCTGTTATTCTACTTGATCATGTGAAGAACAAGAAGGAAAGAGTGCAAGTATAAAAAGGTAAACAGGAGAGAATGAAGGCTTACGTTAAAACAATTAAGATAATAAGGTTTTGAAAAATAACTTTGAGAACCCATCAATCTAGAGTATTACCAACACTGTCATTCAGAAACTGCCACAACAGACTCCAAGGGGTTAATCTGACCGGGTGGAAGGTATAGTGTGAGTGTGGAGCTCACCTTAATCTCAATGTTTCCCACTTTAGTTGTGGATCGGATGATGGGTCTGCCCACCAGGGCTGGGAAGATGTGTTCTGGGAAGTTGGATCCGGCATAACCACACTTCACAAACTAAATGATTGAGAGAGAGAGAGACAAAAGCAAAACAGAACTGAATTTTTGACTTCTTAAACACATGTTAATGACTGGCTAATGTTACGGTCCAAAGATGCAGGGGTTATTATGTATAAAGTAATGGATAATGTACATCCAGCCATTTTTGATCACAGAATAAACACTGACGCGAAGTGGAGGATGGATTTACTGGATGTACACTATCCCACTTATTATGTTACCAGCACTTGTAAAAGTATTAGATTAGTATTAGATTTTACTCACAAATAGCAATTCCTAGCTTATTAAACATTTTACAGATGAGCATAATTATAAAAACTATTTATTCACAAAATTTGTTCCTGACTTTTCAATGACCTTGAAAGGTTTTGTAAAGCCTAGAAATCACAAAAGTAACATTTTCTCCTATTTACAGGTTTTTAATATGAATGTGAGATATGCTTTATAAAACAGAATAATAAGAGTGCTATAAGGACAACACTTTGCTGTTGAAAATACAGAAGTTAACTTCACAATGGTTTCCTTAAAAAAAGAAAAAAGAAAAAGCATAACATTTGTTTTACAGATTTTTATTTATTTATTACAGCAATGAAATACCTTTGTGACCAACAAAAGTTTGTGATTCTTATATATTTTGTTAATTGGGGATGTGCCAATCATGATTTTTCATGCCTGATTCTGATTGATGATTTTTTTTTACAACCAAATGGACTGATTCCAGTTTTTAGCATGAGCATGTATTCTCTCTGCTTTCTTCATAATATTTCCACACAAATGGCATTTTGGGAAATGACTGCAATGCAGTTTGTGTGCAAGGTTGGAACAGATATCAGCCAAAAAATAAATAAAAATGTCCAGTCACTATTTATGGTTGTCGACCAGTGCATCTGTATTGTTCATCATTATAATCTTCACAAATGAACACAACTTTTATGAATAATGATGAAGTATAAATGCAATTGGCAGATGTAAAAAAAAAAAGCTCAAACAGCAGTCTTAAAAGAAATATACTGCAATATAACACTTTAGCCTTGTCCAAACACCCACACTTGCGGTCTTTGCACTTGATTACTTCTATGATGTACTTCCTGTATTTGGTCCAAGTGTTCAAGTATGAAGAACACAAGTGTGTGTCAAACTTTCCATTGCCTGATGGGACACACAAAAATGCAAGTGAACATAGCATTATTTTAATTTTAAAATCAACTTCTAAATGTCTGTTCGGTCCGTCTAACTTGACAATTTTAATTAAATGATAAAAAGCCGTTCCAAATGTTGTACAAAATAAATATACTAATCTATGCAGCAATAAAATGTTGATTTTTGATTTTACTACCAAATTATATTAAGACCTAATTATTATTAGTATTTATCTTACACTGTAAAGGTTTCCGTGACCTCTCTGGATTCATTTCCACAACATGATGCATGATGGGATACACTAAGCCTAAGCTCCGGATTGGTATTTGAGAAAGTGTGGATTTAGTGTGCGTTAAGGGCACTGCATTTTGGCATTTTTAAGATCTGGACAGTCTTGCACACTTACTTCCGGTCGCGCGCATGCGCTCTCAAGTGTTCAAGACCGCAAGTGTGGATATCTGGACAAGGCATACATTTCAAATATAAAAGTTTGAGTTAAACAGCAAGAGCGTGGGTATAAATACACAATGAGGCTATGAGGCAAACTAGTGAGTAGATGAGGTTTCCTGACGTTTAATGTCACCAAGAGCCTCTGTAGTCCCCTTTAGTAACCTGTTGACAACTTCCTTTTTTAAAGGTAGTGTAGGCGATTTCGGAGAGGCTTTGAAAGCATAAGACCCCATCCTCCCTGAAAGAAATCACTCTCCAAAGCCACGTCTCTCACGCAGACTTTCAACCAAACTTAAACAAAATAAAAAGAGGTGTTTTGAACCCTGGCCTATAAGACCCTTGGCGTTCAAGTGGGTTTCAAAAAAACAAACCCAAGTATGGTATCACTGATGAAATTTATGTTGAAGAATATAATGTGAAAATATCTTGAGCTTGTGTTAACCACAGATGTTATTTCAGGCCAGCAACGGGTTTCCTTGTTTAAGGTCTCTTTTCTGCAGCATTCTCTACTTCAGTTAGTATTTGGGGACTTTTTTGTTTATTTGTTTTAAATATAGTTTTTTTATTTAATTCAGACTTGCTGCAACAACAAATGATCTGTCTACTGAACATCCCATTTTGTTTAAGATATTTAATGGTAATTCCCATCCACAGCTCAGAACAGTGTTTAACTGACTGGTTTCATCCTTTACTGTCTGTACTTGTTCTATGAATCATCCCCAACAGCTACTTGTTTGCATTAAACTGAATCTATTGTGTCTTGTATTAACATTCCAAAAATGGTCTGAAGGCTTTCAGGCTCATTTATTGGTTGTCTGTCAAGTAGAGCCATGTTCTCTGTGCAGGCTGTGGTTTTATCGGGTGACATCACTTCCTTCAGAGCCTGCCTCATGGCTCTATTTCATTGGCTGCCCTGACCTCAACAAATTAGCTGTTTACTTGAAATACACAACCAAAACATCCCCAATCCACATTATTTCCAGATTCCCGAGTGAAAACCAGTCCACGCCATCCGTTAACCAAACATGAGGATAACCAGACGTGAGGATGTATGACCACGCCCCCAAGTTCCAGGGCAAATTATTTCTGGCAGTTATTATATATTGACTAAAACTGTATCATCCACAAAGACCAGCGTCCTCCAACTTTAGTGAAACTCGATGGACACTCCTTTCTATCGGCGAGGTGAGGAAGTGACATTACCCGGTGCTTGAAATATGCAAAGCGTTATCAAAACAAAGCGGATGACTTCATAACAGACAGCTATAACATAGAGTATCTGTAACCATAGCGACGCAAAACTCATTTTAATATTTTGTTTTGGTAGCAATGACTGGAGCGAGCTAGCAAGCTAAGAGATCGATGTATGGTCACGTAACCGACCCATAAACGAATGTTTACTCGTGCCTCTGTGTTTATATTATCATATAGATATATATGAGGACAATATAACCAAATCAAGGCACATTTAGCAGGAACTGTGCTGCTAGTGTCTAATGCAGTCTGTGGAATAAGTGAACGCTATTTTTTTAAACAGGATAAATATAGAATATAAATCAGTTTAGTGTCGGATAACACCGAGAAAAATAAGAGGGCAAAGACACTGCAGCTGTCAGACATTCCTCACAGATGCGCTAAGCTTTCTTTACTTCCTGGTAGGAGTCTGCCTTGGTCTCATTAAACTTTACTCAAAACAGCTAACGTTGAACGAGACAAACATAAATGTCAAGGTGTTCGAGCTGCGGACATACCCCTGTTCCGTTATCGCAGACCACCACCTTTCTTCCTTGGCTGTCCATCTTCAAAAGCCCCGTAGCCGTCAGCGGCAGCCAAACTTTCTCGGAGTCGGACACAGTGCTACAAGCGCTCAGCCGCAGCAGGTTTCACTTCCTGTTCCAGAGACGCTCGCGCGAGCGGATCCAGCCCGTTTTATCAAAAGCCCCGCCTCCTGCGTTCGGACTGGCTGATACAATTTGCAAGCGGTCAGCGATTGGACAGTTGAGAAGTCAATCATCGATACGTCACCGTAGTAAACAGATTTCCCAAAGCTCGTTATATGTCATTTATTTTCTATAATATTTAATTATAGAAATCATTAATCAATGTTGCCCTTTAGTTTCAATAATGTATAACTTCTAACCTATAGGTATTAGAGTAAAAAATACTTAAGATATTACAAAATAATATAAATCTTAAACATTAACAGATTAATTGTTTCAAGACATTAAAAACATTAACAGTGCTGGGCAGCAAATGGCAAGGAGGTCATAAGGAAATGGGAGTGCAGGACGGTATTTCATGCTAAACAACAACAATAATATTAATAATAATAATAATAATAATAATAATAATAATAAGTTCGAAAAGCAAAAAACATAGTCTAATTGATTAAGCCTTAATTGATAGATAAATGTTTAATCATAAGATTTAAATAAAAAAGTTAATGTTTTGTCTATTAAAATAATTATAATACAAAGGCATAACAAATATTTCCTGTAAGTATAAATCGTTCCAATTAAAATTAAATAAAATGTAAATAAGAGAGGGATATAGATAAAAAAAAAATTGTTATCAATATTAATTGTTTAAATATTAAAATGTATTAATATTTTGTGTATTATATATATATATATATATATATATATATATATATATATATATATATATATATATATATATATATATATATATATATATATATATATATATATATATATATATATATATATATATATATATATATATTTATTATTATTATTATTATTTTTTATTTTTTTATTTTTTTTTTGTGTGTGTGTGTGTGTGTGTGTGTGTGTGTGTGTGTGTGTGTGTTCGGAACGCTTCGTCTCGTTCCTGGTTTCCGGTCGGACTGTGACTGTGACGCTCTCTGATCAGCGGAGCGTCAACATGGCAGCGGTTCTGTCACCGAGACCGTGCGAGAGCAATCCCGCGACTCCCGGGACGCAGTCTGTGAAGGTGTGTGGGTGTTCGCGGCTACATCTTGTTGCACAGACCACAGTTATAACACTCTAGCATGAGAAGTTTACATCTGTTCAGTTACTGCGTCTATATCAACGTGAATGTGAGCATCAGTCGCCTTTGTTTATTTACTATTAGCCTGCTAGCCGATGAAGCTAAATATCTAGATGAACGGACGATGTTCTGAGTAATTATACCTTTAAACAAATAAACCATATAAACGGACTCCAGCTGTCTTCCTATTTGTATTTTGGACAATCATTGATAGTATGTTGTAATGGGCTTTAGACCTAGCTATAATAGCCCTTCTTAACATAATACCTCTCAATCCAGATTGAAATGTGTGACTCCTCCAACAGGATGACATTGAGGAGAGCTCCAGTGATGGTAGTCAGGCCCCCAAGAGACGGCGGATGGGCTCCGGAGACAGCTCCAGGAGCTGTGACACCTCCAGCCATGAGCAGGGGTGAGAGATCATCATACACTCTTCACATTATACCACGCTGACCGCCGAATCCCTTTTAACACAAGACACCACAGATGAATAGGGTAAAAATAACCTGTTATGTATTTCTGACTGAGTACAGTCACCTGTTCCTGGAATTATTGGCTCACTGAAAATGTTTTGAATCTTTATTCTGTTCTTTTACGGTGTATTGAGGTTTGCTATTTCATTACAGACCAACATACTTTCCTGCTGAGAATCTGACCGAATACAAATGGCCCCCAGATGACTCAGGGGAGTATTATATGTTACAGGAACAAGTGAGCGAGTACCTAGGAGTCACTTCATTCAAACGGAAATATCCAGGTATGTACGATGAGCCTCTGACGGTCTGCAGAGAAAAATCAAATTAAGTGGTATTCACGTTATTGGTCAAACGGTGGTTTGATTTTCAGATTTAATTACTCATGACAGAGAAGACTTTCTGTATTGTGCTGTGACTGTCCCAACACCCAAAGTTTTTCTTCTCTACTTCATACCAGATTTGGAAAGAAGAGACCTGTCTCACAAAGAAAAACTTTATCTGAGAGAACAAAATGTTATTACAGAAACACAGTGCACTTTGGGTAAGAATTCAGTTTTTCTCGTTTCCGTCTCTTGAATCTGTGAAACAAACAAAAACAATCATTATTTTGTAATTATTATTCTTACTCCGTCGCTTCTCCGTCAGGCCTCACTGCTCTGCGCAGTGATGAAGTGATTGATCTGATGATTAAGGAGTATCCCGTCAAACATGCGGAGTACTCTGTCATACTCCAGGAGCGAGAGCGCCAGAGGATCACTAAAGAGTACTCTGTGAGCACGCTGAGTGCGGTGAGGGACACACTCTTTTATTTATTACTGGCTTTAGATATTACTCTTGTTAAAGAAATACATACTCTTATTTGGCATAGACACATTAAATCAGCGGTTCTCAATTCCAGTCCTCGCGCCACTGCTCTGCACATTTTGTATGTTTCTCTTATGGCTTCAGACGTTTGTTCTATTCGAACGTAAGTGCCCTGCGAAGTGGACATCACAGGATATTCCTCCATGATTGCAGTTCGACACGAGCGTATATGTTCCATTCAAAGTGCATGGGCGAGGACTGGAACTGAGAACCGCTGCATTAAATTGATCAAAAGTAATGATGATGATGATCAGAAATGTTTTTTGGGCAGCAAATCAGCATATCAAAATGATTTCTGAAGGATCATGTGACTGAAGACTGGAGCAATGATGCTGAAAATTCAGCTTTACTTCCCAGGAATTAATTAAAATTTGAATTGTTAGTATTAAAAAATATTACTTATTATTTTTACTGTATTTTTGATCAAAAAATGCTTAGCTTTATTTATTTTGATGAATTTATATATTAGTGCTGTCAAATGATTAATCGCATCCCAAATAAGTTTGTTTAAATAATATATGTGTGTGTACTTTGTGTATATTTATTATGTATCTATAAATGCACACACATTTAAGATAAATATTTGACATTTATATATTAAATGCATTTATATATATATATATATATATATATATATGATATAATTTATATAAATATATACACGTAAATACATGTAAATATTATCTAAATATATGCTATGTGTGTCTTTTATATATGCATGCATAATAAATATACTCCATACACACATTAGAATATTATATATTGGATGCAATTAATCACACACACACACACACACACACACACACACATATATATATATATATGTGAATTTTATATTTTTTTTAAGTAAAGGCTGGTGTATGTGGTAATAATGATCAATATGGTTGAACTTAGCTAAAAGTATGTTAGTCCTAATGGTCAGATTTTTTTTTTCTTTTAGCAAATGCAGCAACAGAATCCTCAAAAAGTTGAAGCCAGTAAAGTGCCCGACTACATCAAGAAAGCAGCTAAAAAAGCTGCTGAATTCAACAGTAATTTCAACCGAGAGCGGATGGAGGAGAGGAGGGCTTATTTTGATCTTCAAACACATGTAAGATGTGCTCATGTTCTTTAATCTGATTGTGTACTGTTACTGTGGTGTGTAAAATGCATGTAAAACTGCTGTACCACCCAAAAAAACCCTAGGACCGGCTTAATAGCCTGGCAGCTAACCCCAACTCCTGAGCATCCACTTACAGACCTCAGTCAGGATCAGTAGGGCAGGGTTTCAGATTTTATTGAAGCACCCCTGGGCGCCGCCATTGGCTAGCGGACCCCCACCTGCTGTTAGCATTCCATTGACTCCCATTCATTTTGGCGTCACTTTGACAAGCGAATAACAAGCGAATAACATCTGAGGCATTTAAAGACTCCATTTGTCCATTCATTATTTCTTAAGAAACACGAAAATGTATAAAAGGCTCCATTACCTTGTATCTTACGTTATGGTCCCGTAGAAGCAGTTTTTGTAAAAATAGGCTAACGATTGCATCATAACCTGCGACTCTCTGTCGCGCAGTAGAGAAATTACCATATGGACAGGAGGAGAAGCTTGCAGACAATCTTTTACCGCCTATGAGGCTATCGGGAGGGGTGGAGGAAGGCATAAAGTCAAGGGAGAAACCCATAGAGAGTCCATAGAAGCAACGGGACAAAATTGTCACTGTGTCCATTTATTTTGCGGTCTATGGATAGGATAGCGCCATGTTTCATTTTTGAAATAAATGAAAGCAATAAGAATAGAAATAAAAGACCCCATTAAACCATTTTGATAACACACTTATTTTCCCAGGTCTCATTACTTGTTCTCTTTCACCCCCAGATTATTCAGGTGCCTCAAGGAAGATACAGAATCCTCCCTCCAGAAAGGACCAGGACCGGTCCATACCCAGTCGCCCTCATTCCTGGCCAGTTCCAAGAGTACTACAAAAGGTGGATTCCGTAATAAGCCATCCATCACTGTACTGGAGACAAACGAAACGAAAGCCTTAAATTCGTTCAGCGTTCTGACTGGGTTTTTTTGTTTGTAGGTACTCTCCAAATGAGCTCCGCTACTTGCCTTTGAACACGGCTCTGTACGAGCCTCCACTGGACCCCGAGCTGCCTGCCCTGGACAGTGATGGGGATTCGGATGAAGGTGAGGACGGGAAAGAAGACGGCAGAAAAAATAAAGCTTCCTCTGTAAGTTGATTTCAGGTGACTGCCTGTTACTTATAAAAGTGCACAGTTGGTTTAGTTAGTTCAAATGTGATTTTCTGTCTATAGTTTTCAGTCCAGTGCAATTTAGTGTCTCGAAAGCAACTGCAAAATATTGAATGTTTATGGACACATTTCCAAGTGAAAGTGCTAAAATGACTAAAACGGAAATAGAAACGTCTCGGTTACGTATGGTAACCTTCTTTCCCTGAAGGAGGGAACGGAGACGACATGTCGGTGACCGACGAATATGGGATATCGCTTCGATAGACCAATCAACTTCGAGTGTAAACTAAACGAGCCAATGCACATTGGCATGCAATTATTGCATCCAGCGGCCGCTGATCACTGCATGAGTATAAGAAGGCAGCAGGTGCAATGCATTCCAGTTTTTTGCTGAGGAGCCTAGCCGGGGACCCGGCAGCTCAGCGGCGGTACAGCAACCATGGCGACGGGACGTGACGGTGACCGATGAATATGGGATGCCATGGGTGCTGCCGCTTCCAGTGCCCTGTGCGAGCCACCTGCGACCCTATTAGGTGTAGGCCGGGGCTCAGAACAAGTAGCTCCACTCACTGTTGTCAAAGCACTACCTCACTGGGTTAGATTGGATAACACTGGGAAAACGTACCCGGTCCGCTTGGAACCGGGACGCTGCGGAAGCCCCATCCTTCCGGAAGGAGGTCTCGGAGGCAAATACACACATAGCATCCGTTTAGGAGTATACGGAGAAATTTGAGTTGATTAAAAACCCTCTTGGGTTATATACACATACGAGTACCGCTTAAGGTCTCAATATGGAACCCACCCTTCCATGGTTCTCACGGATACATCATGAAGGCCTGGCACCGGACGTTCCGCCGCGTCCAGCTGCCTAGGGTGATGGAGGATCTCAACAGGGTCTACAGTACGGACACTCTGGAGTAGTTTTAGCAAGCCGACACTAACCGGGGCCTCTCAGTGCCATTACCCGTTTGAGGTGAGAACACAGGAGGATACCGGCTCTACACGAAGGCTATAGAGCCTAGCGAACGTGTTAGAGGTTGCCCAGCCCGCAGCTCAACAAATATCTGTAAGCGAGGCGTCACGAGCCAGCGCCCAGGAGGATGCAACACTTCTAGTTGAGTGAGCTCGCAACCTGAACGGGCAGGGCACATCCTGAGCCTGATAAGCCAGGGTTATGGCATCCACAATCCAGTGGGCCATCTTCTGCTAAGAGACGGCACTCCCCTTCTGCCGGCCTCCGTAACAGACAAAGAGCTGGTCTGAGGTCCTGAAGCTTTGTGTCCGGTCTACATAGCACCTTAATGCTCGGACGGGACAAAGCAAAGCCAGGGCTGGGTCTGCTTCCTCCAGGGTCAGTGCTTGCAGGTTCACCACTTGGTCTTTGAAGGGTGTAGTGGGAACCTTGGGCCTGTAGCCAGGCTGGGGCCTCAGGATTACCTGGGAGTCAGCCGGCCCAAACTCTAGGCACGAATTGTCGACCGAAAATGCATGCAGATCCCCTACCCTCTTGATGGAGGCCAGTGTAAGCAGGAGCAGAGTTGGAGCAGGAGCAGAGTAGGGCCTTTGTTGACGCCCTCGTAAGTGAAGTGACATTCAGCCAAGTATGGTGACCCATACTCAGAATTCGTGCTCTGCATTTAACCCATCCAAAGTGCACACACACAGAGCAGTGAACACACACACACACACACACTGTGAACACACACCCGGAGCAGTGGGCAGCCATTTATGCTGCGGTGCCCGGGGAGCAGTTGGGGGTTCGTTGCCTTGCTCAAGGGCACCTAAGTCGTGGTATTGAGGGTGGAGAGGACACTGTACATGCACTTCCCCCACCCACAATTCCTGCCGGCCCAAGACTCAAACTCACAACCCTTCGATTCCAAGTCCGACTCTCTAACCATTAGGCCACAACTTCCCCAGTACCCCCCGCTGCTGCCATCTGGCGAAGGAGGAGTATGAGTGAGTTCCGGTGCTTGGCCGTCTGCAACTCCCCATGCCCTCCTGGGACCCAGAGAGGGAGAAAACTGCTCTCCTTTCGAGATTTCCAGATTTTCCGCCTGGTCCTCCTCCAGGGGAGGGGGAGGTGCCTTCACCATCCCCCAGAAAGCAGCTACCTCTCTCTGGGTCACCTGTCCCGGGGCCTCTTGCTCTTCTGCTCACCGCCAAGTTTGACGGGGGTCAGGACGAGAGGGGCAGTCTGCCTGCGCCCAGCTCCACGGCACCACTTGGAGGCTGCTGCAGATGCGATGCGTGAACAGGGGCGGTGGTTCTCGTCTGTCGGCTGCCAGAACAAGCCCCAGATCGTGGCCGCGGCAACGGTACTGCGCCCCCCTTAAGGTAGCGGAGCCTGGTTTGCAGCTCCAAGATGGTCATATTCCTGCAGTGAGAACATGACTCATCCACGAAAGCCACCTCAGCGTGCTCGACGCCCAGACACATGAGGCAGCGATCGTGACCATCACCCATTGCCAGGTAACGACCGCATCCAGAAACCCACGGGTGAAACGGCATCCTTATAAGGAGGATCCGTCGTCTTTACGTGAGGCTCTTTTAGAGAAATTTGCTCTTCAGGAAATGCTCTTTTAGTGCTGAGGCGCACAGGGGAAATGGCTGCTTTCAACACGACAGGGGTAGTGCAGCCTGAAGTGTGCTATCCACTCAACACAGGAACGACCGCCGCTGAAGCGCCGTCTCGCCAACACACAAAGCTTCCGACAGCGTGCTGAACTCGTAGTTCACAGCAGACACAGTTGAGCAGAGCGATACTAACGCTCGGCTCCGAAGCGAAAAGCTGGAATGCATTGCACCTGCTGCCTTCTTATACTAACGCAGTGATCAGTGGCAGCTGGATGCAATAATTGCATGCCAATGTGCATTGTCTCGTTTAGTTTACACTCGAAGTAGATTGGTCTATCGAAGTGATATCCCATATTCGTCGCTCACCGACTTGACGTCGAAAGTGAAAGACTGAAAGGGAACTAAAGCTAAATTTACATATAAAAAAAACGAATGAAAATGACAACATCATAACACATAACAAAAGTACTTATAAAAAAAAAAAGAAAAATATCTAAAAAGACTAGCTAATTCAAAATATGAGTAATACTCTATAGTAGTAGAGCTTTTGACCATTATGAATAAATTGGATCATGAAAAGCGGTCCCTTTTTGAGATTTGACATAATCCGAAAAGCAAACCATGACTCGTGGATGATAGTCAGTGTATTAAATGATTGAGATATTTATTCACTTACAGGACAGCTCATCAGGAAACACTTCAGACGGAGACAGCCAAGACAGTGGAATTCAGTCCAAAGTCAAGAGCAAAGACGCCACTCCTCGCACCGTCCAACACAAATCTGTCCCCGGGTACAAGGTAGAAGAAAAAAGCCCCTGATCTTTTTTAAAATAACCCAACACCTCTCTTCTCCCCTTTTCGCCACTCCTCTTTTCCAGCACTTTCAGCAGAGAAGTCTTCTTTCTTCTGACTTGATCATCAGTACATGGTCCAAACACACGCTCTCTCTCTCACACACACACACACACACACACGCACACACACACACACACTCTCCCCCCGGTTGGTCATAGATCGGGACTGCACGTGTAAATGGAACTTATCTTCTCTTTGAAGAGTGGCACTCATTTGTTTTCAGTGCCAGGAAACCCAGTGACAGTTCCTGTGTTCTGCACAGACCTTTGGAGCAATAACATTTTTGTGTGGCATTGCCATTAGTTTAGGTTTTTTTTGTTTTGTTTTTTTTTTGTTTTTTTGCTGTGTTGCACTTGTGAAGGTAAATACCCTCATAAAATGAACAGTACTTCATATAGCTTAAAATGCCTCTCTTTATCCCTCCACCTGCCTGTCGGTTAAGCTGAAGGGCATGCGAGCGGTTTCATTTGGCTGCTAAACACTAAAAAAACTGCTAATAATCCATAGATATGAAACAATTGAAGAAATATCAAGGGTGCACTCAGTAATGTTTTCCCCTGTTCTATATGGAACGAAGTCGTCGTCTTATGGGTGCCACAATGTTGAGGTCACATGACCAGCTGAGTGTTGCAAAACAACCAAGTTACTAGCAAAAGCAATAAAAGAAGCACCAAGCACGTTTGCAGCACTTTTCCATTTATCAGCAGCTGTAAGCAAAACAGTTCCCCTCATTAAAAATAAATAATATTCGAAAGCACCATATGAAGTTATCATACGTCTTCGCAAAACGTTAAAAAATAATTCCTCCAGCTGGTGTGAAATGTCATTAATCCACGCTGATAGTCTGAAACTTTGATTGACTGACTTCTGGGAAACCGTTCTGGTTTCCACTGACTTCCATTTTATGGACAAAAAGTTTGGAACAACATTAGGGTGAATAAATGAAGAAACTTTTCCTTATAGATCCTTTTAATTATGCCTTTAACAGTTAAACAAACGTACTGAGTGCACTTTTAAAGTTAGCTTTATTTATCCTTTAGTTGCTTTACTCTCTTATCAACGATTGTTTGGTATAACATTGTCAAACTGAATATCAGTTTGTGGGCACCTTAAATATGCTTGATATCCGTGTTTTACTCTGATAAATTATGTAAGTTACTTTTTTTCCTGTCAAAATGCTTGCTGGATCAACAAAAGGTTTACCTTTTCACATTAGAAAATAAGGAAAACAAAATTTATACGAAGTAAATTGCCATGCACAATAATTTAGCAGTGTTATATTGCAAGAAGTCATTTAATAACTTGCCTGCATATGCTTGCATTTGAGCTACAGTTCTGCATACTTAAATTATGCTTTGTACAATATGTGAATTTTTTTTGGTTTTGTTCCAGATGGTTTACATTTTCTTGATTGAAAATGTAAATTCTTATCTAATGTGTTTTTGTGGGGAAAAAATGTTTCCATATTTTATTATTAAAAAATACGCCCCAGCTAGAGGCTTATTTTAGCCCCGTCTTCGTTACTAGTTTTCCTTGTAGTTGTGTTTCTCAGGAAGCGTGAGCCGTCTGTTCTCCAGCAGTATGCACAGTAGGTTGACCTGCTACATTTGTCAAAGTATCTTGCCAGTCCACTGCAGTGCACTCCATTTCCCACAATGCACTGCACTCTAAACTCTAATGAATTCCAGAATGAAATTGAACTTTTTTTTGTAAACACAAAATGGAATTCACTTTAGAATGCTATCCGTTATTTTGAGGGATGATAACTATACTACACTCATGTGTGATGTTAGAAGGTCATGTGACCGTGTAGCATACTACTGGTCGAAACATTCTTTGAATGTTGCACACGTTTCACTTTTTTAAAGACAAGAATATGCAGTATTCTGAGTGAGTGTGGGGTTTCAGTCCTAAATCACTGCAGCACGTATGACAGTCTTGATTTAGGAGACGGTAGGTACAGCTCTCACTCGACAGTGTGTTGTTTCCATCGCTTTTTCATGCAATCTCTCGAGTCTTGTTAAGAGTGTTTGTAGTTAAACCACATTAAATGGTCTTGTTCCTGTTATGTGATTTTCATATTTTATGTCATACTCCTAGTTCAGCTGGAATTTTTCTGCTGTTACCGAATGAAAGGATTTTGTCTTTTTGTTATCATTACTGTGAGCTTCACTAACATCTAAATGTGTCTTTAACTTGTAGCCATGGCCTGCGTCTGGAAACCTTTAGTTTGGTTTTCCACAATGTTGTCACTGGCCTGTTTTTATTTTTTTATGGTAGGGCCTTAGACATGTCATTATTTAGAGTAACCTTTTGAATAAAGAGGTTTTAAAGAAATTAGACTGTAGAGAGATTTCTTAATGACTGTGAGCGCTGAATGAAAGTAGCACAAGAACATTTTCTATTTTGTGTGCTTTGTTATGCACTTGTTACACTTTGCACTTGTTACACTTGTTACACTTTGCATTGACTTTTTCTTCTGCCAGTTTGTTTACTGTGGTGAAACACTTTTCTTTGGGTTATCTGTGTGTGTCTGTGTGTGTCTGTTTCTGTGTGTGTCTGTTTCTGTGTGTGTCTGTTTCTGTGTGTGTGTATGTGTGTGTCTGTGTCTGTGTCTGTGTGTGTCTGTCTGTGTGTGTCTGTGTATGTCTGTGTCTGTGTGTGTGTGTGTCTGTGTGTGTCTGTGTGTGTGTGTGTCTCTCTGTGTCTGTCAGTGTGTGTCTGTGTGTGTCTGTGTCTGTCTGTGTCTGTGTGTGTCTGTGTCTGTCTGTGTGTGTCTGTGTGTGTCTGTGTGTGTGTCTGTCTGTGTCTGTCTGTGTCTGTGTGTGTCTGTGTGTGTCTGTGTGTGTGTGTGTGTGTGTGTGTGTGTTTGAAAAGAGTCTCTTATGCTAAGCAAGGCTGCATTTATTTACAATTAAGAATAAAAATATAAATGAGATTAAATACAGAAAATGCTAATGTCTAATGTCAAGTTGTCTATTTAATATACGTCACTCCTTTCTTCAGTGTGGCATGTTTCTTCAGAAGTCATTTTAAAATGCTGATTTGCTGCTCAAGAAACACGTTTATTTTTATCAGTATTGAACAAAAGAAAAAAGAAAAGATTTGCTGCTTAATTTTGTGTAAAACTCACGATTTTAATGAAAAAATATTTCGTTCCATTATAAATGTATCTTGCTATCACTTAACAAGTTAATGTTTTCTTTCTGAATAAATATTAATAAATAAAAAAAAAGAATTTTTGAACAGTAGTCTTTTATCTTGATTTAAGTGACATTTTTATTTTTTATTGAATTAAATGTTTTGGTATTTTTGGCTTGTGTATTTATACATTATATGCATTAACCATTCTTAAAATTGAAATATTAGGCTATTGTAATACCTTTTAAGAAGCTGCATCCAGTTTACTGTAGTATTTGTACTAATTTAATTTTAAAACTCATAGTGGTTTTGATTCAAGCATTAAATCAGATGGTGTGTATGACCTTGGTTGCCTGGCGTTTATAGCGTTACTCTGCCCTTGCAGCCTAAGGTCATTCCCAATGCTATATGTGGCATATGTCAGAAGGGTAAGGAGGCCAACAAGAAAGGCAAACCAGAGACTCTCATCCACTGCTCCCAGTGCCAGAACAGCGGTAAGTCCAAACTCTTCCTGACTCGTCTGTTGAATGAAAATCTTCTAGTAATATGTCCTGATAATGTTTGTTCCTTCACTACATGTTGAGGCTCTGTGGTGTGTGACATTGTGCGTATATCATGAGAGGCCTGACTTTGTGTCCAGGTCACCCGTCCTGCTTGGACATGAGTGTGGAGCTGGTGTCCCAGATCAAGATGTACCCCTGGCAGTGCATGGAGTGCAAGACGTGCACCGTGTGCCAGCAGCCACACCATGAGGAGGAGATGATGTTCTGTGACAAGTGTGACCGAGGTTTCCACACCTTCTGTGTGGGCATGGACTCCATTCCTCAGGGTGAGGCTCGGAGATGCCTTCTCCCTCATGTGCATGCATGAATGAATACTTACAATGCTAAGCTGAGGTGAAATCTTACCTCACCAATAAGGTTTTTTTATTATTTGGTACTTTTAATCGCTTTAAGGTTAAAGACCGAGATTAGGTTCCAGACATTCTTACCATAGAGAGAAATTGTTTGGACAAAAATTTGTGCAAGTGCAGGATAAGTTGTATAAGTTTTTTTTTTTTACATATTGGGTCATAACAGATATAAATATTTAATGATTTTGAAAGAAATTTCTTATGCTAGGCTGAATTTATTTGATGTGTGTGTGTGTGTGTGTGTGTGTGTGTGTGTGTGTGTGTGTGTGTGTTAATTTAATGCACCGTTTCGGAATAAAAATTTAATCTTAAAAAATGTATCTTAATTTGTTAATCTGACAACTGAGGGTCACTGTCTTGAGACTAAACGCCCGAGACTGAGACTATCACCCAGGAACACACACAGAGGGCTTTTTAGATTTTTTTCTTTATTATTATTATTATTATAGGTGAGTTTTAATTAGTTATATTGTGATTTTTTTTTTTTTAAAGTGTTGTATTTTTGCTAGTGAGAGTTTAGAAGAGAAGTTGGAGATAAATGTGTCCTGAACAGTATTCCTTACTGTTTTATAATTATTTCTCTCTCTTTCTCTCAGGTTGCTGGGTCTGTGATTTGTGCAACAAAGAGTTTTCTACACCTCAAAAGAAAGGAACAAAAACACCCAAAAAATCTAAATGAGATCCAAAAAGTCGACCAATTTTTTTTACCTCACTTTGGTATTAATTTCTATTTTTCTATTATTTGACATCCTTTATGTGTTTCAATGTTGCATTAACTTTTTGTAATTTACATTTTTGTTGTTATAAACAGTTGTTTCGGCATCACATAAGGTTTTTTGTATTGTTAACTTGTTTAAAATAAAGTTGAAAAAGCATTTTGTGTTTGTGTGTGTCTTACTGGTTTTGTTGTGGTCATGCTAGACATTTCTCCCTCACTCTTTCATACGGACAGTCAGGATTCAGAGCTGAAATGTCCTGCTGCAGTCATTATGCAGCGTCTCATTCAGTTGTAATGAGCAGCAGGAGGCCCAGCCTGTTTCAGCTACACCATAACAGCATTTTTCCCCGTCTAGTTAATGGGACGGTGTTTAGTGTGGTGTAGCAGATGCCCCGTGGAGGTCCACAGAGAAGCAGCAGGTGCGACGGCTGCTCTGACACCTGATAACCTGGAAAAGAGACCCTTGTGAAAGCCTCGTCACAAAGGATCCGGCTTTCCGTTGAGCAGTCGGGCTCTGTTTTGACCGAGTCACTGGTGATGTCTGGCTGTTTGGAGTTTGTGTTGTGTAACTAGATCCACACAGCATTGGATCACTTTTCTAAAGCTGTTGGATATTTGATCCCATCCACACGAGGGCGCAGTGACTCTGTTTTCATGTTTCGAGCACATTATATGAAGCCTAGCTTAATGCATTGGATAAAAAGATTAAACTCGCCATTTCTAAAGACAGCAAAATTACTTGATTTGCTTTTTTCTTATCCAAATATCACAATTGGGTCAAAGCAGATATGAATTTGAAATCATTTAGCTACTTTTAGTGGACATTGCAGTGTTTGCCTTTTTTGCTGGCATCTAACATTCAGAAGCCTATACCATAACCTTATATCATAACCTTTCTCTCTTATATTTCTTAAAAATCAGTTATAGCCTTTTATATAGGCCTAAGTGCCTCCTTGAATTGCTAAACGCATGCATATTAATTTAAAAGAGTCACAGAGTTCAAATGCGGTGCATGAGAAGAGCGACCCTCTCTTTTGGAGCTGGCTAACCTTTACATGATTCACAAATCCAGCTCTTTAACCCTCTACCCAAATTCCCAGTGCAGTCGGTGGGTTTATAAGCAATTGTGGCTTTAGGACTAGCCAAATTATGTCAAGCCATAATATCCGGCGGGCAAGAATATTTTCAATGCGAAGACTTCAAATGCAGAATAAATACCAAAATGCATAACTAATGCTATGACTTAGATTTTACATAGCCGCTGGTTATTAACCTACATAATAATAATTGTTGGAAATGTTTGTTAAGGCCCATATACTGAGAAATGCATAAACCAACAATCCTAAGTACTATGAAATTGGTCTAGTAAGCAACCCCCTAGAAACTGGATAGAAACACGCTAAAACCATTCAGAACATCTTAGAAATAATAGGATATGAAGATGATGATGATAATTTGGATGGCTGTGGTTGGCTAATGTCAAATTGTTTTACTGTAATCCCGAGTTGTCCAGACCTAAAGGTGCACGTAACAGAAGGTGATGGATCTTTTATTCTGTATCGAGGGAAACAGATTATCAAAAAGAAGTGAGGAGGTTCAGTTCATAAAATGTTGGTTGCATGGTACATTTCAGCGTATTTTTAAATGGAGTAGACTTGCTTATTACAGAAACATAGTGCTTTAAAGAAATAAGTCTGAACTGAATGTAATGTCATTGGACACTGCATAATATTTGTAATTGCTTTCAATTAGTTGAACCTACAAAGTAGGACTTGAACATATCTTCGTATGTAAATTCATAATGATTGCTATTTTCTTTGAAATATGGTTAAAGTGTATTGCTGGATATACGGGCCAGTTTGTATGATAAACTGAATTAAATATCATTTATATCAAAGCTTATCATGTTTTTAAATATAGTAAACACATTTTCAAAATGTAATTTAGTGCACTTAAAATATATTTACTTTGAATTAGCACTGTTGTTTTAGCGCGTTAGTTCAATTAATTAGTTATGAAAAAAATAACGCGATTGTATTTTTTAACAAATAACGCACTCGCCCCAGATATGATCTTCATCTTATATTTCATACAGTTGACTGTTAACAAACAAGCGGGGGCGAAATGATGTAGCCTGAAATGTTTCTTAAGTTTAATATATTGGAGCAGAAATGCACCTTATGAGTTTTTGTCTGGTATTAATATAATATGATAACTAGCAGCTAGGATAAAAATTGCACAAGTGCAATGGGTTTAAAAGTGCACTGTATGGGATTTACAAGTGCACTGTAGCTTAATGTTTAAAGTTTAATGTTATCATTAAACACAAAAATGGCTTTAAAATTATATTTTAGGGGTATTTTCACAACCAGATTCAATTTGTGTAATTAGATTAATCACCACAACATTTAATTCATTATATTAAAAATTGTAATCAACCGACAGCCCTGCTTTAAATGAATAGCACACTTCACTTAAAATTCTAATCAAGTACTTTAAATGTGCTTTAGTATGTCAACACATCAAAATAAGAGTACTATTTTAAAGCATGACAAATGATTATTAAAACATGATTCTAAAGTTCTTTAAAAACTTAATATGACATTATTACGAATTGCACTTAAAAAAAAGTGTTTAACTCTCTTATATGCTGAAGTAGCATTTTGTTTTATCTGCAATTACAGTTAAAAAAAAAAAAAAAAAATCTTGAGAGCACATTAAATCCAATAACTCACACTTTTTCACAAGAGGCAGATCTAATTGCGATGAGATTTGAGTTATGGTCAAATGTACTAAAGAGGTGGAGTTCAGTGGATGAAATGATTGGACAAGTCAGGAATATGTCACTATACAGAGAAGTCAAAAGATCAAGTTATGACATTTAGAAAGATTTTTTTTTTAAATCAATCACACTATGCATGGATGAATAAACCACTAGATCATTAACATGCATTAAGAAAACTCATAGGGTGAATTTGCATTTTATGCTGACTTCAAAGATCTCAACATTTTAAAGAGTTCACCTCCCTGCATGTGATCGAGTATCAATATTTAAACAACTAACCCCATTACAAGGTTTAAATGAACAGTTTTTCTACTCCTTGAATATTGAGTGGACAGATGGCCAATAAATACTTTCCCTGGTTTTCGATTTCTTTGGCACTAAAACTGCTCTAACCACAAGACAGCAGTTAAGCAACGGAGAAACTCATTCATATTTGAGCAGCGGGCTTGTAGCTTGGGCACCTGCCTCTCACCTGTTGCCCCGTCACAATAGAAATGGCTCCATCTCTTTGCTTCTGGGACATTGCCGCTGACACCAGTTGTTGATGGAATTGAATAAAATTGACTCTAACAATAATGCAGAGCAAACTCTCTAGAGAGTGATATTGGTGGGTGAGGAGTGATGTTGTCCTCTCTGACACTCCTCGCACTCACTCCGAGCAGGGCTCGAACCCGGGTCTCCGGCATGGGAGGCGGACACACTAACAAGGAGGTTAAATGGCTACAGCCACTAGCGTCTGTCGCTAGTGCGTCTCTTGAGATCGGGGAGTGAGGTTTACCTGCACAGCACCACTCGCTGGCCTCCGTTACAGCTGCACGCCTGTCTTTCTGAAGTGGAACGGCGGCTGTTGCTGTGGGCCAAAACAAGGACTTGGAGATGTTAAAGCTCAAGTTGGTAGAGATGCTCATTCGATCAGGCCAGCAGCAACTGATAGTCTAGGGCTCCGTTCCAACAGAGCACAATATTCAGGCTCTGGAAGTAAAAACCCCATTCATTTTCTACATAGGGAAAGTCATTTTGAATGATCGCAATTACCTTTTTTTGCTTATTTTCAGAAACAGGCTTCCATAATGATGTGATTCACCTTGTAGCTGGTTGGTTTGATTCATAGCCTACAATGCTTTAATAAAAATCCCTATGAAAAATAGTCAGTGGAAGAATACCTGGAGCCAAGGGTGCTGAGAAAGTGGGTGGACACTAATCAAGTCAAGTCACCTTTATTTATATGGCGCTTTTAACAATACAGATTATATCAAAGCAACTTTACTAGTGTTTAATAGGAAAATAGTGTTTCAATAATGCAAATGACAATAGTAAACACTAAATTTTCCGTTGAAGGCAGTTCATCGTTGAATTCAGTGATGTTATCATCCAGCTCAGTTCAGTTTAAATAGTATCTGTGCAATCAAGTTGACGATATCGCTGGAAATGAAGTAAACCCCAACTAAGTAAGCCGGAGGCAACAGCAGCAAGGAACCAAAACTCCATCGGTGACAGAATGGAGAAAAAACTTTGGGAGAAACCAGGCTCAGTCGGGGGTTCTCCTCTGACCAGACGAAACATAATTAATGCAGCCTAAAAATCCTTTAACGGATCTGGATATTAAAAGCTTATTAGTGTGTTATGTGTAAGCCAGGTTAAAGAGAACAGGGCTAATATGGTCATACTTCCTGGTTCTAATAAGTACTCTTGCTGCATTTTGGATTAGCTGTAGTTTGTTTACTAAGCGTGCAGAACAACCACCCAATAAAGCATTACAATAATCTAACCTTGAGGTCATAAATACATGGATTAACATTTCTGCTTTTGACATTGAGAGCACAGGCCGTAATTTAGATATATTTTTTAAGATGGAAAATGCAGTTTTACACATGCTAGAATCGTGGCTTTCTAAGGAAAGATTTCAATCAAATAGCACACCTAGGTTCTTTAATGATAACGACTTTAAGGTCCCACTGACTTTTTTTAGCAGTAAGAAATTACTCGTCATCCAGTTTTTTATATCGACTATGCATTTCGTAAATTTTTCAAATGGGTATGTTTCACCAGGCCAAGAAGAAATATGGAGCTGAGTATCATCAGCATAACAGTGAAAGCTAACACCATATACCTCCCAAGGGTAACATGTAAAGTGTGGAAAGTAATGGTACTCAATACTGAACTTGTGATCGATATGATACCTCTTCATTCACAGTTATGAAAAGATAGCGATCAGATAAGTACGATTTGAACCATACTAATGCACATTCACTAATGCCAACAAATTATTCCAGTCTATGCAAAAGAATGTTGTGGTCAATAGTGTCAAACGCAGTGCTAACATCCAGTAGCACTAATAGAGAGATACAACCATGATCAGATGATGAGAGCAGGTCATTTGTAAATTTTAATGAACTGCTCTTGCACTTTATATCTATATCTCTATATATGTAGACAGTATTCTGAGGTTTCGTAAGCGCCTTTCCTACATTAAGGCTGTGTTCATTAGCTAGTTATGGCTGATTTCCAAAGCAGCATGTGTTATTTGCAGGGAAGGCAATCCCAGAATGCACTGCAACAAGCTCCCTTAATAAACTCCAAGATAGCGGATGCAGCAAAAGTGATTCTGATTATAAATAAACTGATAATTAATTAAATACTCTAAGTAATCAATCAATGTACAGGTGCTGGTCATATAATTAGAATAATCATCAAAAAGTTGATTTATTTCACTAATTCCATTCAAAAAGTGAAACTTGTATATTATATTCATCCATTAAACAGACTGATATATTTCAAATGTTTATTTCTTTTAATTTTGATGATTATAACTGACAACTAAGGAAAATACCAAATTCAGTATCTCAGAAAATTAGAATATTGTGAAAAGGTTCAATATTGAAGATGCCTGGTGCCACACTCTAATCAGTTAATTAACTCAAAACACCTGCAAAGGCCTTTAAATGTTCTCTCAGTCTAGAACTGTGGGCTACACAATCACGGGGAAGACTGCTGACTTGACTGTTGTCCAAAAGACGACCATTGACACCTTGCACAAGGAGGGCAAGACACAAAAGGTCATTGCAAAAGAGGCTGGCTGTTCACAGAGCTCTGTTCCCAAGCACATTAATAGAGAGGAGAAGGGAAGGAAAAGATGTGTTAGAAAAAAGTCTACAAGCAATAAGGAAAACCGCACCCTGGAGAGGATTGTGAAACAAAACCCATTCAGAAATGTGGGGGAGATTCATAAAAAGTGGACTGCAGCTGGAGTCAGTGCTTCAAGAACCACTACACACAGACATATACAAGACAGCATCAGAAGCATCTAAAGACAAAAAGCACTGGACTGCTGCTGAGTGGTCCAAAGTTATGTTCTCTGATGAAAGTACATTTTGCATTTCCTTTGAATATCAGGGTCCCGGAGTCTGGAGGAAGAGAGGAGAGGAACACAATCCACGTTGCTTGAGGTCCAGTGTAAAGTTTCCACAGTCAGTGATGGTTTGTGGGGCCATGTCATCTGTTGGTGTTGGCCAGAGACAATTTATTAGAGACATGCCACTTCCTCAATCCTCAATACAACTATATAAGGAAAACCTGTAATGGCAAATATGGCAGTTGTATACACATGTCCCACCCCTCCCACTTGAAAGCCAATCATCTGCTTTTAATAAGTCAAGCCGGAAAACATTTAAGCTTATTGTCTGGTTCCATTGACGTATGCGCACAGTTGAGGAACCCTTGTGCATGCATAGTAAAAGTATAACATGTGGGGGAAAAGGCGTTTTAAACCTTATTTTGGGAAAAGTCATCAACATTTTTCAGCAAATTTTTTTTTCATATTTTACTGCCGTTTCTATACATGTAGTTTTATGTCCCGGTGACCAGTGAAAATGCAGTTCTGACTCTATGCCCATTCATTTAGATAGGAGCCTGGTCTTGTTAGTCTGAAATAGCTGCCCAGAGGCATTGCCAAGGACTTTGTGTAGGTCCACTGTGTTTTCTGAGGTCCAAGGTCAACACAGCTGTATACCAGGAAGTTTTAGAGCACTTCATGCTTCCTGCTTTATGAAGATGAAGATTTCATTTTCCAACAGGACTTGGCACCTGCACACAGTGACAAAGCTACCAGTCCCTGGTTTAAGGACCATGGTATCCCTGTTCTTAATTGTCCAGCAACCTCGCCTGACCTTAACCCCATAGAAAATCTTTGCGTTATTGTGATAAAGATGCGATATGCCAGACCCAACAATGCAGGAGAGCTGAAGGCCACAATCAGATCAACCTGGGCTCTCATAACACCTGAGCAGTGCCACAGACTGATCCACTCCATGCCATGCCGCATTGCTGCAGTAATTCAGGCAAAAGGAGTCCCAACTAAGTATTGAGTGCTGTACATGCTCATACTTTTCATGTTCATACTTTTCAGTTGGCCAAGATTTCTAAAAATCCTTTCTTTGTATTGGTCTTAAGTTATATTCAAATTTTCTGAGATATTGAATTTGGGATTTTCCTTAGTTGTCAGTTATAATCATCAAAATTAAAAGAAATAAACATTTGAAATATATCAGTCTGTGTGTAATGAATGAATATAATATACAAATTTCCCTTTTTGAATAGAATTTGTGAAATAAATCAACTTTCTGATGATATTCTAATTATATGACCAGCACCTGTAGTAAAAAAAAAAAAAAAAAAGTTACTTACTATTTGTGTGTTCTGAGTATTTTTATGCTTAAAGTGCAACAGTTGGGATCCGAAAGTAAAATTACCACTCATTTTCTCCATATAGGTGATTTGATTTTTAATGATAACTCATCTGATGGTAACCTTCAAAGACAGACCTACTATAATTTGTGCAATATATGTGAAAAACATTGTTTATATATGTCTAATCTTTAATAGTTTTATATTTATCTGACATTTTTAAATGAATTATCATTCGCAATACTTAAAGGGGGGGTGAAATGCTATTTCATGCATACTGAGTTTTTTACACTGTTAAAGAGTTGGATTCCCATGCTAAACATGGACAAAGTTTCAAAAATTAAGTTGTACGTTTGAAGGAGTATTTCTGTTCCAAAAATACTCCTTCCGGTTTGTCACAAGTTTCGGAAAGTTTTTTTCAAGTATGGCTCTGTGTGACATTAGATGGAGCAGAATTTCCTTATATGGGTCCTGAGGTCACGTCTGCCGGAAGAGCGCGCGCTCCCGTATAGCAGAGCACTGAGAGCACAGACGTTCACTGATCAGAGCGAGAGCGTCGCAAAATGTCACAAAAGGAGTGTGTTTTTGGTTGCCAGGGCAAGACAACCCTGCACAGATTAGCAAAGAAAAAACTGCATTAAGGGATCAGTGGACGGAGTTTATTTTTACAGAGCATCAACGGAGTTGCGCAAGTGTTTGTGTTTTTTCCCTGCATTTCTAAAATGCTTGTTTTACAAACAAAGCCCAGTTTGACGACGGATTTGTGTATCGTTTATTTCTTAAGGATGATGCAATCCCAACGAAAAAGGGTCACGATTGTGTGTTGGAACCACATGCGGTGAGTAAAACTGCTTCAAATATCTCTGCCTCCTTGTTAGTGTTCGAGCCCCGCTCGGAGCGAGTCCTTGCTGCTGCTGCTCTCGTTCAGTTTCAGCTGTCACAGCTTCCAAACGCTCTCGACGCAAAAGCCTACTGGCGCTCGTGACTCTTAACCTCCGCCCACACTTCACGCCTCCAGGCGCTCGTGTTTTTCCGGGAAAAATCGGTACAGACTATCTTTCTCTTATGAATATAATAAAACTAAATACTTTTTGGAGTTATGAAGGATGCAGTACTACTCTATAGGTACTCAAGATTAACAGGATATTGAGTGAAAACGAGCATTTCACCCCCCCTTTAAAGGGTAACTCCACCCCAAAATGAAAGATTTGTCATTAATCACTCACCCCCATGTCGTTCCAAACCCGTAAAAGCTCTGTTCGTCTTCGGAACACATAGTTATTTTGGATGAAAACCTGGAGGCTTGAGACTGTCCCATAGTCTGCCAAGTAAATAACAGTGTCAAGGTCCATTAAAAGGTATGAAAAGTCATCATCAGAATACTCCATCTGCCATCAGACGTGCAATCTGGGTTATATGAAGCGACCGGGACACTTTTTATAAGCAAAGAAAACAAAAATAACGACTTTATTCAATCCTTTATCAATGGTCTGCTCTGGTTACTCCATATTATCATGCTGCGTGTGCTCTTCTGTGTCCTCCGCACCACAAGGATGCGCTGTTTCTATATGTATTTAGCTTTGATTTTAAATAAATCAGCGCTTCCTTGTGGAGCAGAGGACACAGAAGAGCACACGCAGCTTACAGTTATATGGACAGTATTGGAGTATTGGTATATACAGTATTGTTCAAAATAATAGCAGTACAATGTGACTAACCAGAATAATCAAGGTTTTTCGTATATTTTTTTATTGCTACATGGCAAACAAGTTACCAGTAGGTTCAGTAGATTCTCAGAAAACAAATGAGACCCAGCATTCATGATATGCACGCTCTTAAGGCTGTGCAATTGGGCAATTAGTTGAATTAGTTGAAAGGGGTGTGTTCAAAAAAATAGCAGTGTGGCATTCAATCACTGAGGTCATCAATTTTGTGAAGAAACAGGTGTGAATCAGGTGGCCCCTATTTAAGGATGAAGCCAACACTTGTTGAACATGCATTTGAAAGCTGAGGAAAATGGGTCGTTCAAGACATTGTTCAGAAGAACAGCGTACTTTGATTAAAAAGTTGATTAGAGAGGGGAAAACCTATAAAGAGGTGCAAAAAATGATAGGCTGTTCAGCTAAAATGATCTCCAATGCCTTAAAATGGAGAGCAAAACCAGAGAGACGTGGAAGAAAACGGAAGACAACCATCAAAATGGATAGAAGAATAACCAGAATGGCAAAGGCTCAGCCAATGATCACCTCCAGGATGATCAAAGACAGTCTGGAGTTACCTGTAAGTACTGTGACAGTTAGAAGACGTCTGTGTGAAGCTAATCTATTTTCAAGAATCCCCCGCAAAGTCCCTCTGTTAAAAAAAAGGCATGTGCAGAAGAGGTTACAATTTGCCAAAGAACACATCAACTGGCCTAAAGAGAAATGGAGGAACATTTTGTGGACTGATGAGAGTAAAATTGTTCTTTTTGGGTCCAAGGGCCACAGGCAGTTTGTGAGACGACCCCCAAACTCTGAATTCAAGCCACAGTACACAGTGAAGACAGTGAAGCATGGAGGTGCAAGCATCATGATATGGGCATGTTTCTCCTACTATGGTGTTGGGCCTATTTATCGCATACCAGGGATCATGGATCAGTTTGCATATGTTAAAATACTTGAAGAGGTCATGTTGCCCTATGCTGAAGAGGACATGCCCTTGAAATGGTTGTTTCAACAAGACAATGACCCAAAACACACTAGTAAACGGGCAAAGTCTTGGTTCCAAACCAACAAAATTAATGTTATGGAGTGGCCAGCCCAATCTCCAGACCTTAATCCAATTGAGAACTTGTGGGGTGATATCAAAAATGCTGTTTCTGAAGCAAAACCAAGAAATGTGAATGAATTGTGGAATGTTGTTAAAGAATCATGGAGTGGAATAACAGCTGAGAGGTGCCACAAGTTGGTTGACTCCATGCCACACAGATGTCAAGCAGTTTTAAAAAACTGTGGTCATACAACTAAATATTAGTTTAGTGATTCACAGGATTGCTAAATCCCAGAAAAAAAAAATGTTTGTACAAAATAGTTTTGAGTTTGTACAGTCAAAGGTAGACACTGCTATTTTTTTGAACACACCCTTTTCAACTAATTGCCCAATTGCACAGCCTTAAGAGCGTGCATATCATGAATGCTGGGTCTTGTTTGTTTTCTGAGAATCTACTGAACCTACTGGTAACTTGTTTGCCACGTAGCAATAAAAAATATACTAAAAACCTTGATTATTCTGGTTAGTCACATTGTACTGCTATTATTTTGAACAATACTGTATATGGAGAGTACGATAGAGTACGATAACTTTTCATACCTTTTAATGGACCTTGAGACTGTTATTTACTGTTATTTACAATCCATGGGGCAGTCTCACGCCTCCAGGTTTTCATCCAAAATATCTTAAATTGTGTTCCGAAGACGAACTGAACTTTTACAGGAACGACATGGGGATGAGTGATTAATGATAAAATTGTAATTTTGGGGTGTAGTAACCCTTTAATGGGATCGTAGTTCTTTTCCTAATTAAAGTCTTTGTATTTTTGTTTGATTTTCATATACTTTTTGCGACAAATGACAGTTTATAATGTTGTGATTCACCTCTCAGCTGTTTGCTTTAGTTATGGCTTATAACTCTTTAAAATCCCAATGGGAAAATGAATGGAAAAAGCCGATGTGGGTTGTGTGTTAAATCACTTTTATTGTACGGACAGGATGTCTATGTAGGTAGTCGGCAGAATGGTCCCCACCAGGTTTTGAAAAAGAGCCTGGTTTTGGCTGTTCAACCAGCATATGGATACTGACTTGAGCTTTTCTGCCAAGTTTATCCTTCAGGATACAAAGGCTGACATAATAATGTCATATCACATTTCAACTTCCCTAAAAGGTATGGATTCAAACACCTCACAGTTCTTAACTGAACGTCACAGCCTAACAGGTCCGTGCCCTGTGAGTGAAGACAACATATGGACAATGCCCTCCCTTCCTGTTTCAAGGGAATGTTGTTCTGGCTGGGTGGACTCCTGGGAAGGGGAGCGCTACCTTTGACCTCTGGGAGAACTCATTTACTCTGACCCACAGCGAGAAGATGATGGGATCTGCAGAAAAGGATGCAGCTAACCAGCTGTCTCTGGCAACACACCGCAGTCCTATAGAAGCCCAGTGATTAAACGTTCCCCTTCTGAGAGGAGCAAAAGAGCCACATCCATTATCACCCGTCCTACTTTTATCCCAAACCATTATACACTGGGATTCTCCACACAAGCTCCATCATTGAAAGGTGACATGTGAAGAGCTGCAGGAAACTTTTGCATGAAAAATTGCATCTTTCTGTTATAAAACATGCTCATTATATCTGGGCCAACTGGGTGGTGTGACTTCAAAAATGTAAACTAGAGAAATTTTCATTAATATATATATATATATATATATATATATATATATATATATATATATATATATATATATATATATATATATATACTGTATTTTTATTTTCTTTTTACTTACTGTTTGTTTGTAAAAAATAAAAATAAAATTACTACAAACTTATTAATCAGGTTAAATTAGCATACAGGGAATTTTTTTAAATGGTTTTTATTTAAAAAAAAAAATCTTTTTTTAGAAAACAAATGACCATAATTTACAGTTTAGGCTGCATTGATTCAAACAAAAATACAGAAAAAATAGTAATATAATGAAATATCATTACAGTTTTCAATTTTAATGTAGATAAAAATAAAAATCTTTTGTAACATTACTGTCACTTTTGATTAAGTTGATGTAAACTTGGTCAGTACAAATATCTATTTTTTAAAACTTATTGTCCTCAAACTTTTGAAAACTGCATATGGAATAGTAAAAATATGAGCCATTTTAATAGTAGAATTATATTTAACAGTAGAATTATATTTTGTCAATGTTTTACCTAAGTTGTATTAATATATGAGTAATTTGTAATTAAATGAGATTATTATTAAAATATATTTAATTTACTGATGATACAAATACAGGTATAATTCTTCAATATTTAAATATTTTTAATTTTCATTTGATTTTCCAGTAAAACAACTTTATTTTGACAGCTACTGTGTTACCATGATGTTAAAATGACTCTTGATAGAAGATCTGGTTCTTCCATCATTGCGTGTTTCCATGCGTTCATGCATCAAACGAATCTTAATGAGGTAAAGTTTCGCCCCTATGTCTTTTAGCCCATGTTTTACTGCTCTCTTTTTCTCGGCAGTGACAGCTGTGGGCCTGACATCACTTCCCAGCCCTTCATGTGCTGAAGATGTAATTCAAGTAGCCAGTATTTACAGACTCAGACACATCTTTCTGGCCTGTCACACATCCTTTGGGATCTCACCCTGCCTCATGTGCCAGCAGGAAAAGTGTTTTGAACCGTTACGAACTGTTTATGTAGAGTTGTGCCAAAATGGTAAACTTTTGTAAAGTATCGTATATGCATGATATTGTTAGTCATGATTTATAAAAATACATATTTGCCAGACATTATAGGAATAATAAATATTCATTGTGAACATTGCAAAGTAAATATTTAAAAGATATAACAGAATCTTATAAGGCACTTGAGTAACAGCATCTTCATGAACGTAAACGAGAGCAAATGTTTATATGCTGGTTTACATTTCATTCAAACACCATGTGTGTTCACACAAATGGCACAACTATCCATTTGCCTGCTTATTTTTTAATGTGCTGCTGATTTGTAGTTATTATTTTTCTTATATTTTATTATTATTTCAGTTGTATTTATTTTTTTCCAGTATATTTGGAAATAGATCTTAGGAACTAGATTTAAGTATTTGCATTGACTTCATAGAACAAAGCAGCATCTGCTTAAAGGGTTAAAGAGGCCTTTGTTCATCGCCTGGAGTCATGTGAGACACTTTTATTTAATGGATGAGCTTTTTATTAAACTTCTCTTGGACTGATGGAGTCCACTGAGTTGCATCAAATGGCTTGAAAGATCAAAGACCATTTTTAAAATAACTCCTACTGAATTCATCTGTAAGAAGAAAGTCTACATCTAGGATGACTTCAGGGTGAGTAATTTATGGCTTAGTTTTTCATTTTTGGCTGAACTAACCCTTTAAATGAATACATGTAAATGCAATGTGAAACAAGGGTGTAAAACTTGTCGCCACAATGCTGTGGGCTGTTTTCAGAGTGTCTTTATGCAGTTGCTAAGGTGTTCAAAGTGTTTTTAATGGGTTGCAATGCATTTGTTAGGCCAGCTGCGTATCTTCTTGTTCTCTTTTGCCTGAATTTTGAAAGATCCCCAGTCTCTGCTAATGAAATGCAGTATTGTGATGAAATTTACTATAGTTCACTGGAGCTAAAGTGTTTTTATTGCATAGGCAAACGGAAACAGATGACTAGCTTTCCAATGCCTTGTATGGGAAGCTGAGCACATAACTAGCATCCAAACCTCAGTAGTTGAACTTCATAAGTGACTGATTCAAGCAGCACAAACACACGTGACACTAATAGCATTCCTCATGAGAACCACACAGGAGACCAGACTCACAACTGATATAGCATAGGCTCAATACTCTGCTTAATAATATATTTACCTTACAGTAATTAATAAGGCACTTTTCAGTAGGACAGTTGCTGTCTTTGTAGATCTGCTGCTTCATAATGTTACAAAACAGTTCTGTTTTAAACAAACTTTATATTCATCATAGAATCCTGAAAAATAATAGATTATGGATGGTTTTCTACAAAAATATTAAGCAGTGTATTAAACAACTGTATTAAACATCGATAATAAGACAATGACAACATTTTCAGCTGAAAACGTATTAAGGTGAGACAAAGTGCTTTTTCAAACTAGTGGAAGGAAAACATCGAAAAGACATGTTTCTTTTATAGCACTTTATCTGTTTGTGTCAATAGATTTCAATTACAATACATATTTTTAAAGGCCATTTTCTCAAAATGAGTTTTTTCTTCAACACTGAGCCATAATTCTCCACTTCAGTAGCACTTACACACACCAAACTTGACATTTTTATTCCTGTCTATATTCTGAAGGTTTTTACAGAGGGATTTGTTCATATATATTTTCCTTAATTATATGCAACATTTTATTCCCCCCAAAATTGTGAAAACATATTGTTTTCTGGCTGTTCAAAGTATTTTCTGAATTACGGAGTGACAAAAAAAGATAACCAGAATTCCCTCTGTAAAAACATTTGACTCTAATTTGTCAAAAAAATTAAACAAAAATTTTGAAACTGACTTCATCTAGTGTTCAGATTTTTGTACTAGACATTTATGCATATTAGCACATATTTCATTCATCTCATTTGCATATTTAAACATAACATTTTTGAAAACTTGTAATACAAAAAATGTTTGCAATAATCAATGTAATCAATCAACTGGGTAAGTAAGGTGATAACTATTAATTTTTTTTTTTTTTTGCCCTATTCACCTGCAGTGTCTCGCCTTAAAGCAGTTTTCTTTTTTTCAAGTTTTTGAAAACAGTAGTGTTATTATTTCCAAGTAAACTATAAAAATGTGAGATTGTGGATTCATGTTATGTGCTCGGTCTATGTACTGTATATGCGAAGGCTAGTGTTCTTTACACTGCAAAGTAACATGCCAACTGTTTCTTTTTCTTAGATATTTTATGGCGATTGGTGTGTATTCTGCTACTGGGATGGAGTTTGGAGCATTGGTGTTAAGAAAAGGAAGTAATAATTATAAAGTAAGGGTATTACTTCCCTTCCTTTGAAACCACATAACTGTGATTTCTTGTTGCATTGTTGCATCAATAGGAAGAGAATTATAATAATATAAATGAGGTTCCAAGAGCCCAACCAAAGAGAGCACTAATCACTATAATGGTGATTTTAAAGTTAAACTAAACTTTTTTTGTTATGAGGTTGCTTTTAGAAGGTGAACTAACTTCTAATTAAATCATTAGTTAGCCTATTTTCCATGTTGATTAGCGATCTTTTACAATTTTATTGTTTTTCATAAACACCCAGCTTTTATTTGGGTTGATATAATGCCATGATATCTATAGAGTGAGCAGCTTCAAATACCTTGGGGTACACATCTCCGAGGACCTGACCTGGACTAATCACATTCAAGCTTAAGTTTAAAAAGCCAGACAATGACTGTACCACCTAAGACACAGAAAATTCAAGGTTTCACCTGGAAACTATCGGGGCAATAGAAAGTATATTGACTTTCTATTGAAAGGCATTTCACCGTGGTATGGACACAGCTCGGCCCAGGATCATAAAGACCTGCAAAGAGTAGTGTGCTCAGCTGAGAGCATCTCCAGAACTGATCTTTCTTCTCTGCAAGACATCCACACCAGGAGAGGTAAATCCAGGGCTGTTCAGATCCTCAAAGACCCCATCCACCCTGGAAACCCACTGTTTAATCTGCTACAGTCAGGCAGATGCTTCTGCAGTCTGATGGCACAAATGGAGAGGCTCAGAAGAAGCTTCTTCCCTCATGCTATCAGACTGCTAAACATGGACATTAAACACACTGCACTTTAGAGACTATGGTAGTGTAGGGTTACCCAATAACTCTCTGCACTTTCTTTTTTTGAGATGAGCTAGCTATGCAACTCATCCTCGCTGCACATTGTTTACATCTCTGCACATCATCTTAGGTATATATTGTGTGTGTTTAAATTATTTTTTTGCAGCCTAAAAGACTATGCCAGACCTCCATTTCACTGCTTGTTGTATGTCATATAACTTGTCCGTGTCAAATATAAGTTGAATCTTGAATATCTGTTGCAATCGACCATGCTTGAGTCACACAGAGACTTCATCATTCAGTGCGCAAAACACAACAAGAATAACAAGTAAACTTTATTATTTTTAATTAATCAATAACCATTTTATTTACTCTTTTTTTTTTGTGAGACATTTTTTGTGAAATTGAAAAAAACCAACAACAAAAACAAACGGTAAAACAAAGCATTTGCATAATTTATTCATGCCGCAATGCACTCTGGGAGTTAGTAATTCTGAATAGCTATACTAAGCCAAGAGTAAACTTATCTAAAAAAAGTAGAAAATTAAACTTAAAAAAAGTAACTTATCAAGTTCTACCTACAGCTCTTTTTTAGTCACTAGATCTCGTGTGTAAGTGAACTATCCTTGTCATGTAAACGTACCCTTAGAATGATTACTAAAGACTGGAGTAATGCATCACAGGAATACATTACATATTAAAACATATTCAAATTAAAAACAGTTATTTAAAATTGTAATTATATTTTACAATATCACCGTTTGTTTTTGCAGTCTAAATGCAGTCTAAAAACATTTCAGTGCTACTTAAACCTACTTCATGTACTTTACCCACATTTGCCTAGGTAACTTTCACACTGTTTGAAATCTCCTCTTCTAAATGATTCCACTCAGCAAACCTCAGCAAATATCTAAGAACAAGCAGCAAACACTTGCCAAGGAAAACACTTTCTACCATTTAGTGCAATTACCCAATTTACCTTGCAAACAGTAATCAATCTCTCTCAGTCCCAGGTGTCAGATGTAACAGTCAGACTAAAACATACTCATTCACATTGTGCTATATCCTTTTAAGAAACACGTCAGCAACATTTTGCAAAGCAAGTACCTTTTTAAAACCTTTTTTTAACAGAATGATTTCAAATGTACTTTTTTGACATTACAAATAAAACAATTTAAAAATGCACAGAACATTCACTTTAGTGGCTTTTTATTTCAATAATACATTCTTTTATACTTTAAAGATTTGAAGTATGCCACAAGTACACACTTTCACAGGGGTCAGCACAACTGGAAAATACTGCATGACAAATCAGCATCCAGGATCTGTTTTCTAATGTCTAATAATACCTTTCTTTGCAGTGTGCTGGTATGGCAGCATCAGTATTACTCATATTATGAGAACTGATTCATCAAGTCTATAATGAACTCAGAAACACGGGCCATTTAATCCTCGGCACATTTACAAAGGGCTGCCAAAACAGGCAGGATCCCAGGCCATTGCAAGGATTGTGAGGAGCATAGACAAGAGCTGGAGACCCACTGGGAAGAGAGAAAACATTGGCTGGCCCTGTCTGACACCAGGGGTTAGGGGGTCAACCTCAGCCACTGTAGGCAGCTTAGAAGAGAGGCTGTCCCTCTCCCCCCAGCACCATCAGTTTGAAGAGCAGGCAGCTGGCAGGTGTCAGGAGTTACAAAGGGCCATCTGTGCGCGGAGAACTGTCCCCACCATTCCCTCGCCTGCTACTTCATTAAACTGTCCACTTTATAAAGCCAGCTCCAGCAAACTGACCAGAGAGTGGGACCTGCTCCAAAAGATGTTTTCTCCCACTTTGTCAGGAATTCACACAACTTTGTTTTGTGTACTTTTTGTACTTCAAGTCAAAAGAGCAATATTATATATATATATATATATATATATATATATATATATAGATATATATATATAGATAGATAGATAGATATAGATATATAGATATATTAGGGTTGTCATTTTAAAGTTATTATTTAAAATAAAAAGTTAAAAATAGTTAAAATTTAAATTATTAAAATGATGTATTTGAAGTTTTTTTATATATTTATTATATTTAATTTATTAAAGAACAGGTCGTAGGTCATTGTTTAAAGAGATCATTGGTGGAGACCTTTTTTTTGTGATCATGCATTTATGTACAAATTATGTTCTCCATAAAAAACATTAAAAAAAACATTAGAGGACCATAAAAAAAAAAGAATTATTAGTTTTGTGAGCATGATAAATAAATGGGGAAAAATAAATTGTATTAATATTTTATGCTGTCTTCTGTAGAAGACACCAGGACAAAGATGTTTTAAAAAATATACATGAAAATAAATTTATTTAAAAAAACATGCCCATTCTACACACATTGTATCTAATTTGCAGTTAATGTGGTCTTGGGGTGACATGTAATGTAAAAAAAAGTGTAATAATGGGAATAATAACTTGGCAACATTTTCATAAGAACATTTCATAGGAATATTGATCTATAAGTTAATTCCCTGTTAACTTCTTGTGTCTGATTTGCATGCATGCAACATTTTGGGTTCATATGAGCAGAATTTCAGAATCTAAAATTGGATCAGATTAATTTGGATTTCCAAAACAATAGTGCATGTAAACATACTGTACCTCATCAGATCGAAGTTTCATTGTGGTTGAGCTCAGCCGAGCTGATTAGTGTTTGCATAAAAGTCTTATTGAGCCGTCGATATGATAACTGATGGATTATTTGATTGAATAAAAATGAAGTTTAACATTGGCTTGCTTTTCAAAATGTTAACATAATCAGCTAATTCACTGATTAACAAGTTTATTTATTCAAAGCCGTTTTTGCCATTTATAATAATTATAATTATTTATATTTTTATTTCTAATGTTTTATCAGTCAGTTAATGTATGGACCACTTGAAATACAGTTTGTGAACCACTGAGGCACAATATTCTGAGTTTTGCTAAAGATTTAATTCAACGGTATTATTCAATTGTTTTACAGGTTTGATTTTAGTGGCAGATTATGACAAAACAAATCTGAATGTAAAAATATTAAATATGAGCATGCACAATAAATAGTCAATATCGGCCAATATATGTCTAATATATTGACAGTACTAGTGAAAAACAGACTGTTTCACTTATTTTTTTTTTAGGTGGGTGGGGGTAGAAAGAGTTAAATCTGTGACAAACCTGGAATGGAAAGGGTGGTCTCAGGATGTGAGAGGGAAATGGCCACAGTAAGGAAAGGCTCATTCTTTTCATTGTCAAATAGGAAATGGGCACAGATTCCAAGGAAACTGTCTTGTTCCTGACCCATTATTTGGGCAGACCCCCGTAAGGGGGAAAATCCCTTGGAAATGTGCAGCTTTCTAGACATCTATCCATGCACATTATTGCAGTCTGTTCATGTACTGTACATATAGCCGAGATAAATCTGCTCCACTCTGTAGCTTGTAAAAGAACCAGTCACTTGGATAGACCACATGACTGACATGTAAAGTGATAAATCACTTGATTTGTTTTCATACACAAAGTAGTGACCTGTAATTGTCACCTTCTTTCTTCCTGATTACACCCATAAAATTCCGGTTTGTTGGTATAAATTAATGGATTTAGGTTGAATCAGTTGTGTTAAATAATATTTTTGCCTTGATTAAAACCAGCTAATTTAGATTTAACCAGTTAATTTTTAGTTTACCGTTTATTTCGTCCAACATGTAGGATGTTTAAATCTGAAATCCATGATAATAATATGTACATGTTGGACTTCGTGACTAATGCCTTGAAATTTAGGAAGCTGGTCTTTTCCTTAAACTTATTTTCAACCCATTTTCAACATGCATTCCTCCAGTAGTCACATTAGCGTCTGGGTGCTTTCCAGTGGTTTGGAAGCTCACATACCATCAGAGAAAGGGAAGTTCCTCTTAAATGTGACAAATGCCACTGATTCTGTACTTCACTACACGGTCACTAGATAGAAAACAGTAAAAAAATGTCTGCGATCGATACATTCTGTTAGCATGCCCTTCAAGAAGAGAAGTACACAGTAGCATACTCCTAAAAAGAGTACTTAATAAGGAAATTATATACTTTAAAAGAATATGCCTATAGTGTGTACAGAATGTAATGATTTGAATGCAGTGATACGTAATGCATGTTACTTGCAATTCAAACAAAAAGCATTAAAGTTTACATATTAAATACAATTACACAATCATAAGAGTAATTTTTGACCCACTTAAGTGCATCCGTATATGTAACTACCTATAAAAAAGTGTACTGCTGAATGTACTAAAAAAGCTTTTATAGCAATCTGAAATACATTTTAATTTAATCATGCATTTTATATATTTATATATTTGTAATTACACATTTGTGATGCTGAAGTTGCAGTTTAGTACACCAAATAATCTGAAATAAAATATTTAACTTTAATTACAGCTCAAATTATAATCATGTACTTAAGTCTGTTAGTCAGTCAACACATCATGACATATGTATCTCTTTAAAGAATAACAAAGGATTATTAAAAAAATACATAAATATTTTATTTTACAGTATACCACAAATTGCACAAAACATTATTATGAATGTACACATTCAATACAGTTAAGTGCACCTTTTCCACATGGGTGTATCATCAGAGTTTCTTAAGTAGGACGTTTAGTACTCCAACAGATAAAAATACATGTAATTTTAATATAATTATGTATCATTTTATGATTTGTAGTGAAAACAAGTAAAAGGTTTTGTGACTTAGATGCCCCAATATGCAATAATGCCTGAAACATTGCCAATGAATTATTACAGTAAAGTTCTGGCATGCACAAAAGACACTTTTTTACTTTACATTGGAATAAAAATGGCTTTGAAACACTTTTCTCTCAGAAACTGAGGTAAGACTGAAATGGTACTCTCTTGTATAAAACATGCATTACAAAATAGTCTTATTTACAACCTTAAAAAGGTTTTTTTTTTTTTTTACAGTGTACAATTAGCATATGTGTAGTTTTGTTTTTGTAGTATATGGGAAAGAATGAGCTTCTAGAGCTCAAGATGATATTTTTGGCTTTCTTTCTTTATTTTGCATTTTGAAACTACTTAGCAGCACAAGTTCGGTGACAATAACACTAATCCTGAGCAAACAAAAAAAATCACACATTTCTGCTCATTGTTTGTTGGAATTTTTATGCTTTTAAACTCTTACCCAGAGTCAGTCAGGATAATACTTTTGTCTTTTCCCCCCCGTTTCTTTCTCTTTTTGACATTGCTGACAATGCTGGCACACACTGCTGGCACGGTGAAGTCCTCCCTGCTGTGAAGTGAAGCCTGCTGAACACTACCAGCAGCGAGACCTCTAAAAGCCCAGATAGCATTTCTCAGTTCCTCTTTCATTGTTTTCAGGTTTGAAGTCATGGTTCGGCTTGTTGAAATGATTTTCTGATTCAAAAACATTCGTTTCAGACCAGGAGAGCAACAACAGTACAAAAATAATGATGTCATTAAAGCAAATAAAAATCAATCACCATTCACGAGTGAAAGGTAAACACTCTCTACATTGTGTCAGGTTCAATCAAACAGTTTATGGCTGTGGTTGTGTTTACATTAGCGTTTCTTTTTCCCCTTCCCTGTGCAGTAGATAGAGGGCGGATACTGGCAAGGGCTTCCTCTAGGTCCTGATGCACTTCCTCAGTAAAACTTTGAGCCAGACCTCATCAGGCTAAAAAATATCAGAGGCATTCTACTGGAACAAATGCGCACACACAAAGAATTCGAGAAGTTTTAGTTACATTTTTTTTTTTTGTGCTGTCAAACGATTAATCGCAATTAATCACATACAAAATAAACATTTTTGTTTGCATAATATATGTATGTGTATTGTTTATTTATTATGTATATGCAAATGCACACACATGCATGTATATATTTCAGGAAAAAAATATTATGTTTATATAGTAAATATATTTGTTTATAATATATAAATATAGACGTAAATATTTTCAAAATACTGTATGTGTGTGTATTTATCTATACATAATAAATATACACAGTACACATATATATTATGTAAACAAAAACTTTTATTTTGTATGCGATTAATCGCATTTTCTGTCAGCCAAACCTTTTTGACATAAAATAAGTATTGAAGTCCCTTTGAGATTTAAAGAAAATATTTTGTTCCCGGTTCATTGATGTCAGTTAATGACATGGCATCCAGATAAACAAATAACATTTTTATTATTTTTATTATTTTAAAGGTATGTTGTTTGGATTATTACAGGATTATTACAGTTCACTTAAACTAAAACCATAAAAATGTGTTGTTTTAAATAAAATAAACATTAACTGAAATAAGATATATGAAAAATGAATTAAACATGCTGAAATATGCATTTCTCATTTTCATTTAAATAATATTAATAAACAAAAATTAACAATAATTATATGCATGTATAAAATAAAAACTTGACAAAAGCAAAACAAAAATGACAACAACAACAAAAAACACAACAAACAAAAATACTTGAAAATTTACATTTAAAATGCAAACAAAACTTTTTAATTCAAATATGTAAAAGTGTTTATTCATTATTTATTATAATATACTTTATTTTTCCTTTTGATTTTGAAATGAAATGCCACATGTTCTTAACAGGTTTTGAGAGATTTGTTCATAAATTAATTCAGGTCACACACACTCATTTTGTGTTTGATGACTTTAGTTTCACTGTTGCTCTTGGCTCAATTGTCATCTGCCTGTTAGTGATGGTCAGTAGCCAAAGAAAATAAGCTAAACTGAAATAGTGAGTGGGCAAGTGGAAAAAGAAGGACGCACTTAAAAGGGGGACCCCACTTATGCCCGCCATTGACAATGCTGCAACCCAAGTGGAAAGAGCCATAAAATCGATGACGCCCACTGCCGTGTGAGCCACCATGCGTGCAGAGAGTGAAAAAATATGCGTGTAACACTTGCGCTGAAAAAGCCTGTGTGTGATGTTCTGTGAATAGAGTCCTCTGGTGCTGAGTATAGGAGGAAATGTGAGTCCGGTGTTATTGATTCCAGTCAACAAATGAGTCCATGTAATCCGTCTGCCTTTGTTCCGTTCACTTGGCCGAGCTGTTCTCATTAGCCCCATGTGAACGGTCAACCTGTCAGCAGGTCGGCTCTCCAACCGACTGACCTCTGACTCCGGCTCATTCTTGGACAAATTAAATCTTACAAATGACAAATCCGGGCATGCAGAGCTCCCTGTGCCGCAGAGGCACTCCAGCTCCTGTGCCCATTAGGCAGGGCAGGCAGAAACCCCCTGTCAGTGGCACTCGCCGGACCTCTGGGAGCGTTAACGTTCATCCCTCCTGACAGCGAGCAGAGGTCCCAGAGAACAAACGGCTGGGCTGGGGAACGTGGCAGGCTGTTTGTTTTCGGCCTGGTGGAGAATGTCACCGCAGAGGGAAGGTCGCATACCAAAAGGTGCCCTGCCATCAGTGAAAGCTTGCTGCTTTTGCTGCATGTTCCTCTCTCTGTAAACTGTCGCTCTTTTAACACTACCTCCAATTTAAAACTGATGTTGTCCAACACAATTTGAACTACAGATGGAATACCTCAAATCTAGCAGCTTGTTGAGAAGAGGGGTGCTATTACTTTTTTAAGTGACCACACTTGTGATTTTTTACTAGTGGTGGACCGAAATATCGGTCGATATTTGGCCTTTTTTAATTATCGTATAAACCAATACGTTTTTTGGTTTGGCTGATGCCAATGCATTTTGGCCGCACTGAGAAATCCAGCACCAGTTGGTCAGAGCTCCTATAGAACACAACAATCGGGTTCTGGAAGTACAAAGTACATTCATTTTCTTTATAGGGAAATATATTTTAACAATAGCTGATAAACATTTGTACATTCTTCTGTTGAACTCATCTTTTCACATCAATTCAATTTAACTTTTCATTTTTATATATAATTGTGTTTAATAGCAGAATTTGTGGTGAAAAACTACATTACCCATGATGCTGTAAAGAATATTCCACCAGTCAGACACAACAAAGAGAGCGCGCCAAGAGATATTTAGCTCCGCCCACTCCCATGAAGCACCGCAAATTATATAATTGAGGTTCCTACACTTAAAATACAACAAACTTGAACTTGAACAATGAACTTAAAATACATTGTTTCTAAAGATACAAGAAACAACTTAAGTTAATACTTTAATAGTTAATAGTTTTATATTTCTCCATCATTATAAATTCAATTAATGTCAATCACAGCACTTCATTGGATTGTAGTTCTCACTAAAGCCATTAAGTACACATTATTGTAGCATTTTCTTTTTGTCGGATTTTCATTTAATTTTTTTTCTTCAAATAATAATTTGTAATGTTGTGATTCTCCTCATAGCTTCTTGATTTGGTTCGTGGCTTTAATGCTCTGTTTAACACTTTTGACAAATAAATTATTAGACAGAACTGTCGAACAAAGAGAGCAAATGGTACACATGAAAGTTTTATATTATTAGTAATAGAAAGGTAAAACCTATAATATTTTCTCATCTACAGTCAGCATTCAGTAAACATTTAAATCATTTAAACAAATCTTTGAAAATCGAATAAACACTTAATTTCACAGGCCTTGCAAACATGCGAGTCCAGCTGTGAGATCTTCTGAAGTTTGCATTTATTGACTGCATAAACCTTTTCTTTGTGATTCAGATGAGGACAGGAGAGTTCACTGTTTATGCAACTGTTAATGTCAATTTAATTTCACAAATTATTATAAATGTGTTTTTATTATTGTTAAAGGGGTCATATGATGCAATGCAATTTCAAGTTTTCCTTTCTCTTTTGAGTGTTACAAGCTGTTTGTGAATAGTTAAGAAAAGTGATTATATTTTGTTTCGTTTTTTTATAAAGTACATTTAGAAAAATGTTTGGAGCTTTTTTTTTAGATATAGATATAAAACAGTTCAAGCATATCACAATGTTAGTTTAAATGTTTAACCTAGACGATTGTGTGGAGAGTTAGAGCTGAAGGGCGCTCTGCAGGACATGGAGGCGCATGCGCGATCACTTGCATTTTTTTCTAACAGTGGAAACACCTTAATACACATTTTGAACATAAAGGTAAGAGTAATATCTCATTCTAAACTTTAAAGGGGCTAGTTTTATTTGTGTGCACAAAACGTTGTGCTTTTATAAAATAAAGAAAACAAATGCTTTTTGCCTTCTGGGGTTTGAACAGGAGCGCTTCACAATGATAAACCTAAACTCAGCTAATTGCCACTCAGACCCCCTCCCCCCCCCCCAAAAAAAATTCATAAATATATATATATATATATATATATATATATATATATATATATATATATATATATATATATATATATATATATATATATATATATATATATATATATATATTAGCCTCTTTTTTTTTAACCCATGTCATGAATTTGTTGTTTTCCCATTTCTAAAATAGCCAACAAATTAATTGTTGTAGGCTAACCCGATCTTATGAAAGTGCTTATAGCATGATTTTCTGCTTCTATTTGGCATACTCTTTCTATGCAGAAATTTACTTTGGCATGCAAAAGACTGATAAATTAATAATTAATGGCACATCTGGTTCAGTCGACAGAAATACGGGACACACAGGCCTATGTTAACTGCTGAAATGTTTGCGTGCATTAAACCAAATACACAAAATAATGTTATTTTTACCAACGTCATCGGCATCAACACATGAGTATCAACCATCAAAAAATTATTGGTTGACAACTACTTTTCACCTGCATGATAAACTGAACATCTGAACATAATGGAGACTTTGAGATGGGCCATTTGACCCTAGCAACCACACAGCAACACCCTGGCAACCACCGACAACCTTGCTATTTTATCATTGAGTGAGTTTACACAAGCACTGTTGCATTATCTTAGGAAGATTCAAACAATCTTCTGTATCAAAATGCTATTTTAAAAAGAGTGTGATGTAAAAAAAGCAGGCATGCATCATGTTTGGGTGTAAAATGATGATCTTCTTATCCATACACAAATCAATGACTTTGTTTTTACTGTGTTTCTGGGACTCAAGGGAGGAAACAGGCAGAGTTTCCTGCAGCAGTAACACTGCTCGTCTGCTATCACTTCTCAGCATAACCCATCTTAATCAGCAACTCTCTGTTATTCTACCACAAGAGGAAGCATTGCTGTTTGTCAGCCTGCAAGAAGTGAAACAATTCAAAATTAAACTTTAGAGATTTCAAAAGTGGAACCAGAATGCGAAATAACATTTTCTAGGTACACTGTCAAAACATTTTATGTAAGAACGTTTAACGTTTAAACCTAATGTTATTACACGTTCATATAGTATTAGGCCTACTTTTAAATGAAAAAAGTGCACAATACACTACTTTGGATGCATTATTAGTTTGTAGTTTTGTGCATAACAATGCGATTAATTGCGATTAATCAGAGACAATAATGCAATTAATCTTTGATTTTAAAAATAATATCATTGCCCAGCACTAATATATACCGTATACACACACACACACACTGAGTATGCATACATGCCAAGTCAGAAAGTCAGCTTTATTTCTAAAGCACTTTATAAAATACAGATTGTTTCCCAGCAGATTCACAATAGTATAACATTTCAAATTCTGCTGTAAAGCACCTCTATCAAGTCAATGGTGTCATTATACTGCTCAAGAAAGTTCTGTATTGATTCAGTTTCGTTGCATAACTATATAAATTCATCAGTTTCATCCATACTGTATATACAGTGTATATGTTCATATGCATGTATGTATGAGCTATGACAAATTCCTGTCCAATTGTAATTGATCTGATTGTTAAAAGCAGATTTAGACTTTCAGATGTGCAGTTTGGCAAATATGTCACTGCGTGTGTTTTTATCTCTTTCTTGTCTTGGATGCATTGACACTGTCATTGTATAAAATCTGCCCTGTATTATGACGTCTTGAAAGTAAGTCATAGTGCAAGCAGCAAATCTTATGTATTTTGTTTCCAGACAACACTACGATTATGCTAAATATGCCGAAATAAAACGTTTGGGAAACGACTGTAAATACCCGTCACTGTTTTAATGTGTTTGACTGTGTCTAGTCTAAGTCTGTGTTGTCACAATGAAGTCTGTAGGGAGGAGCAGAGATTGGGCCCTGCCCCCCTTGTGCTCTTCAGTCTCCCTGTGAGCGGCCTCCTCTCATTCTTTTCATATTTAGATGAAAGCAGGCCTTCTCTGTCTGCTTATTTGCATACTGGATCTCAGAGCTGCCGTCACTGTGGGAGGGGGTTGAGGATGAGAAAATGCCAGCACAGGCCAGCAGTTACCAGGGCAGGGATGGTGCAGTGCTAGTCATCCCATTATAGGGCGGTGCTCACCATCTGTTCGCTGTAGTGCTGGAGCAGCCTGTAGACCTGCGGCCCGGACTGAGGAGGAGGCCGTCTGGAGCCAAAGGCCTCGGCTCGCTCTTTCACTAGTCACATTCAAATACATATACACACCGGATGAGAGGATGAGATACCTAGAGACCAAGAGGAAATGAGTGAGTTCATTTAGTCAACTGCCTTGCAGCCATCATCGTGTAAGGGAGTATCTTAAAAGAGTAGTTTGCCCCAAAAAATGAAAAAAATAAAAATAAATCTGTAACCATTTACTCATCTTTAGGTTGTTCCACACCTGTATGAGTTTCCTTCTTCCAAACAGTTGACGGTAGCCATTGACTTCCATAGTATTTGTTTCTTTCCTTCTCCATTATATGGAAGTGAATGGCTACCGTCAACTGTTTGGTTACGAACGTTCTTTAGAATCTTCTTTTGTGTTCAACAGAAGATAGAAACTCATAAAGGTTTGGAACAATTTGAGACTGTGTAATTAATACGGGTGGCACAGTTCGCTGAAAAAAACCTGAACCGTTCGGTTCACCACACACGGTTCGGCACGTGCTGGGAAGCCGGTTCAACTTAAATCTTACAAAGCATCTGTAATATGGTTTGCTTTAAATAACATGTAAGCATAAAACAAACAGGGTTCAGCTAATATGTGTTTCTGTTGATGAATGCCCATTCTGGCTTCCCAGACATTACAACAATGGCGATGAGAAAAAAAAAGAAGAAAAAAACCACAATCTACAATCTGATAGCTCGCGCTCACAGATGAGATCTGAACCTCACACGTTAATATGTGTTTAAACTAAACTCATTTAAAGGTGCAATTTGTAAGATATTTGCAGTAAAATATACAAAAACCACTAGGCTAGTGTTACAGATTTTGTCCAGCTGATTACTAACGATATCTCTAATGTTTTCAACATGTTTTCAATGTTTGTAAATCATGAGAAAATTCCCATTTTAAACATTTTGAACCATGCCACCCCTTAGTAAATAATGACAGAGTTTCCATTTTTGGGTGAACTAGTTAACTGAAATATAACCTTGTAAGTGACAGAACTGAAACAATATACACAGGCAGAAACTCACAAAAAAAAGCACACAAGAGAGTTTGGTGTGTTAGCATGCTGCTAAGCTAACAGCATGATCATCTGATTAGTAAAAATACACAACACTTAAATATTGGGTAAAATAGCTACATTTCAATTAGATCATATTAGATTAACCAGTACTTATTTTATTAGTAAATTATTAAATATTTAATATAGACCTCTGAATGTCACGATTTACCAATTCAAATCAAGTTTTGTTCAAAGGTTTAGAGTCAGTACAACTTTTTTTGTATATTTTCGGCGAAGGACAACGAGCCAGGATTTGAAGTTGGGTCGCCTTGATCACAGTTGGGCTGTATGTTGACGTGCTAACTGAGGCTACTGGGGCTACTTTTTTATAGACATTTTTAATAAAGGGTTAACTGATCCACAATTTTTTTTTAAATATTATTATTACTATTTTTAATAAATCAAAGAATCCCACAAATATTAAGCAGCAAAAATGTTTTCAACATTGGTAGTAATAATAATAATAATAATAATAATAATAATAATAAGTATGATGTCATGGAGTAACAATGAGGACTGGAATAACAGGAATAAATTACATTTTTTAAATATATCAAAAAAGAAAACGGTTATCTTAAATTATTATATTTCACAATGTAACTTTTTTTTACTGTATAATTGATCAAATAAATGCACCCTTTATTTGAACACATACAAAAATCTTACCAACCTCAAACTTTTAAATGGTAGTGTATATTATTATCATTATTATTATTATTATTATTATTATAAAACTATATTTTTAATTAGCCATTTTTGTTTTGTTTACTGCTTTGGATGTTTTTTTTTTTTACTTTGTTGCAATGCATTATGGGATTTTCTTTTTCATTTAGGTTACATCAGAAATATTTATTTAGATGCACATTGTGCATGTTTACTGCCGTGGTTCAGGTCACCATGATTTTGCCCAGTAAGACATGTTCCTGGATCAACATTATTGTCCAAAATTATAGATTTAACCCAATCCCTACCCCAAACTTAACCAATACCAATACCAATACCAATAATTTATTCCTAAAATCAGTAGGAAATGATGGCTGATTAACAAAGGTGTTTAATCACCTAACCCTGATCGTAAGCTGAAAACAGATGTTTCCTGAAAGGTAATATTGGTTGAATTCTGATTGGTTGATTGGAATATTGTTCTAGGATCAACAAGGATGTTGATTCAGGAACATGTTGTACTTGGTGAAATCACGCTCGCCCCCTGGTAGACAGCAACAAGTAACAAGACGCCAATTTCTAAAAACAACACTTTATATATATTACTTTTGTCTAAACTTGAGTTTGGTTGATGGTTTGTGGCCAAGAGTCCCATCCCACACCCATCATCCTCGTGTTATGGCTTCAGTCCACTCAAATATTTATTCATAAGCACAAAAAGAATTGAAAACAAAGTCTATGTAAAAAGGATCACAGTAACATGTTGCTATATGGCCATTTTCTGTAAACACAAAGCTTCCACCCAATCCGTCCAAGTGTTGTGCAAGAGCCTGTTAGCCGGCTTCCCTCCTTTGTCCCTCGCTCTAAAGAATTGTCATTCATTGTTCTGAAAGTTACCATCCTCAACTTTCCCCGTCTGGCATTGGAAATGATTATCATGTGAAGAGAGCAGGCATTCAGCGCTTGCGGCCATTAATCAGGCGTCAGTCCACTTGTCCATTCCCACATATCACGCTCGATGCCGCTTCAGAAGAGTCGTGCACCGCTGCTCCCCTCTCAACAGCCAATCGCAAGCCACGTATGGATTGACACTGATTTGGTGCTGGTAAGCCAAAGTGTTTGAGTTGTACAGTGGACTTTCTGTGTTTCGGTGAGACTCAGATCCCATCGGTTGAAGTCTCTTGAAGTCATTATACTGTGACCTTCACAGGTCACTGATGGATCTTCATATTCAAGACCAGCAGCTGCTTGTGACTCCTGAGTTTGGTTCACACAGGCCAAACGTCATCACATAACACCCATAAAGAATAAATAGCTATTAACTCTTTGTGACAACTACATTTCACATGCTCTTCATTTGCATTTGTTGGTGTCTCCTAGTCTTTCCTGCATGGCTTTTGAGATCTTTATGGGAGAATGCATATTGCATATGTATATTTATATCTTCTGCACTGGTGGACATATTGAAGTGCTCTTCTTAAAGGCACTAATGTCATTACTGGGTGGCTTCAGCTGTATTATTTTCTTGATCCATGAAAATCTTACCAATAGAGATGTCACCAGGGCCAATTGAACATGACCTGGGATTAGGCAGAGCTGCAAGTGTCAGTTTATCTCTTCCTGTTTAATATATATCAGCTTTGTTTAGCCAGTAGCTATCGTTCTTCGGCTCTGATTTTAAATGTGTTTTTTGTCATTCAGTTTTGATTTAATTTTAGAGGGTTATGATAACAAAGAGTGCTGCTCTATACTCTCACAACTCCTCAAAAAGAACTAAAACATTATAACCCATCACACATGGGACTCAAGAACAGTCAAAAAAACTAAAAAAACAAAGAAAGTTAAATATTGCACAATACAGGCACTAGAATATAATGGAGGGAAAAGATGCATGAAAGCATAAATAGATAGATAGATTTATTTTAGAACATACTGAAACAGATATAAGTACACCAACACCAATCCCCGCACAATTTACTGCTGTCTGTCTTTAAAAGCAGAAACTCCTCTGCTTTTATTTGTGTGTGTGTGAGTGTGTGTTGCATTCGCCCCCTGCTCCAATTCTTTTTTATGCTGGACTTGGGATATGTGCACCACTCGAATGAGTTGAATGCTAGCTTTAGAGGCATCTGTCGCTTGTAGCCTTCACAACATCTGCTGCTATTGCTCCTCTTTCCCAGCATGCCCTGGGATATGGTTTCTCCCAAAGGTGGCCTTTGTATTCACCATTGTCCATCCTATCATTGTCTTCTACAAGCAGTTCCCACGATGCAGAGGAAGTTATTGTCATACCTCCAGACCTGTTGCCACACAACAACTGTCAGAAGTGAGCTTCATATCATAGACAGCCAATCTGTTTTTCAATATCATGCATAATATAACCATTTTTGATAGCCGATGCAAGACAATTGGTGAGGAGCAGCAATAATAAAGCTGCTGCATAATGCAGTCAAATGATGTTTGAATGTGTTGAAATGCATGTGAACTGGACTGTGATGCCTGCCCTGGGCTGCACATTGTTATTATTATTATTAATTCATGTCTCTGCATCAGCATCATGTATACTTGCTCTATGATGACCCTTCCAGGAGAAGAGAGGAGCGCAGGGGCTAAAAGGCACTTTGACCTTTATCGTCCACAATGCCCCAGTCACCACAGGACTAGATGTGAAGACACAGCAGATGTTAATAATAAACTTTGCTAATAATAAACTTCATGAATGTTGCCTAACCCTAACCCTCTTTTGAGCTTGTGAAGGTATTCTTGAATGACAAATTGTATCCCCAAAATTAAATATATAAATGAATAAGAATATTTATTAGTTTGCTTGCTTACTTTCTTACTTACCTACCTAACTTATGCACTACAAGGCACAAATGTTGAATAATTTATTATTGTTTAATGTATTTGAATAAAGTCTCTTATGCTCACACCGAGGCTGCATTTATTGGATCAAAAACACAGTAAAAAAAAACCATGAATATTGTGTAATGTTGCAATTTAGCATAGCTGGATATCTTTTTTAATAAATGTTTAAATGTAATCCTTTATAATGTATTCCTGGGAGTCATTTCACTGTATTTTCAACATCATTCCTCCATTCTTCAGAGTCACATAGAAATCATTCTGATACGCTGATTCAGTTGTTATCAATTGTTCATATTATTATCAGAAATATTTTGCATTACTTTCTTTTTTTGATGACATTTTGAATTTCGTTCATAATTCTTTTTTTATTATCTACCCATATATATATATATATATACATAATTATATAATATATATATATAATTATAAGAATAATCATGTTTCAAATCAGCCTATCAGAATGATTTGTGAAGGATCATGTGACACTGAAGACTGGAGGAATGATGCTGAAAATTCGGCTTTCACTCACAGGAATACAATATATTTTAAAATATATTAAATATATTTTAAATTGTAATGTTATTTCACACTATAACTGATTTGCTGTAATTTTATCAAATACACACATGGCTGGTGAGCAGAAAAAACATCTAAAACACATTTTTGGCATATATTTATTCATGTTTTTGTAATTATCAGAAAGTGGCTGCCTTCGAGAAGTGAATGAGCTTGTGAGGCTGGCGGCTGCTTTCTTCTTCAGCTGTGACAAGCAAGGCTCTTTCTGTGTGTTTTAAAAACAAAGACGCCACCCTCTCCAGATCAGTGGCTTTATTTCGGAACAGGGTTCACATCAGTCAAGAGGTCTTTGGGTCCCTGATGGAGAGTGAGAGTGATTGATGATCTCCAGGGCCCGAGGTGCACTTCTTCTCCTGGCTGGGTGGTCTCTCCTGGGCAATGTCAAGGGGCACTTTTGGGACCCAATGGAGAAGGTCAGGAAGTGTCCTCTAAACCTACCTGGGTAGAGTTTAAGATAAATAAATCCTTTCATCAAACCTTCAAATTTGAACACATTGTGTGGCCTGCACAAACACCCAAAGCCAGTTTGAACTCCATAAATAGCTGACATTTGAAAAAGTCCATTTGGCTAAACGTGTGTCAATGGATAAGTCAGATGTTTGGGTCAGATGTCATCAAGGGACCGCCACATGTTCGAAGTGAACACATTCCTGAAGATTTTCTAGCGAGGAGGGATTTCGACACATGTCCTGAAGAATGTGTACAATTTCTGAGATTTCAGCTTATGAAAACAAACCTTTTTTGCAATATGACAGAATATAGTCTACCATTTGATGGGAGGAATTTGTCGGTATAAATTTGAAAATATGTGCCCCATACAAGTCATGATAAGAAACTTGCATTAAATAAACATTAAATCATATTCAGGCCATTTACTTTTTCAATGCACATTCCAGGTAAAAATAATAATAAGTAATAATAAGTTCATCTTCATATGTATCTAAACTCTTAAGTGAAAAAGAAAGTACATTTTAGCATACTTTTCAAAAGTGTAATATATTTCAGAAATAATATAATTGAAACGAATATACTTAAGCAGAAACTGAATGTAGTGTTTTTGGACATAGTTCAAATTTATATCAAATTTATGCGTGATTTCATAATTTATTTTATTGTCATTATAAAATTACAAGTATGCTGTGAAATGCTAAAATATACTTACATGTAAAACTACATAATGCAGTTTCTATTGAAACATGTCTGTTGTGCATTTTTAAATATATATGTTATCATATATTGATAAATGTGATATTTAAAATAGTATTAGAAATTGTTAATATATTCATTTTAAATGTATTATTGAATAACACAAAATGTTCAAACACTGTATCAAGTACAACATATCAGAAAAGTGTACTTCTTTAAAGCTTGACAGAGGATTATTAAAATATACCAATTTAAAATGTATTTTACAGTAAAACTTTCGTAATTTGACATGATGACTAGTTGCACTTAAATCAGCACTTGAGTGTGTTAAGAAAGTGTACTCTTTTCAAGTACACCTAAGTGACTTTTTATTTCATTAATTTTCTATTATCTGCAAGTATATTTTATATATATATATACATATATATATAATTATATATAAAATTATATATATATATATATATATATATATATATATATATATATATATATATATATATATATATATATATATATATATATATATATATCATCCACCTGACTGTAAAATCCACATTTTATGACCACATTCCCCATGGATACAACTTTTTTACCCCTTGGAATATATTGTCTCGTTTGGAAATGTGTTTTAAATATGCTTTAACCAATCAGAATTGAGCTGTATTTAAAAATCATTATCTGTTTTATAATGTTTTTACTCTGTGAATCATTATGTTTTGAAGTTTTCTGTGCCGCTGTTTTTGTTTCGAGTCACATTTATCATTCATTTGTAATGAATAACCTTTGTCTTCTGGTTTTCGTCCATCAAGTTCCAAATAAGATAACAAAATAATCAAAGTGCAAGTTTATTTTATTTACTAGATTATCCAAAAATGTGCTTTCCCACATGATTATTTAATAAAGAAATCTTTTTTTATTGAATTTTATGAATCCAGCAAAAGCTCACTTTTTAAAGCAGTTTCTGTTTGAGTATGTGCGCCCACAAAAGGTGAATAGCTTTGATAGAAGAGGATGAAAGTTGTCCTCCAGATGTCACATTGGTCCATTTCACTGATTCTGTGTACCAACAGTGGCTCTTCCACCCACTGACTTCTTTTTGTTTGCTCTCAATTGTCCTGGATTAAACCGTTTTGTTCCCCGAAAACTTTCCTTGCAGGACTCTGAATCGCTTCTCTACCAAAGCAAATGAGATCTAAGGGCCCAGGTTGTGAGAGCTGAAAGGGGGCGGCTCTGCATTGTGAGGACTGACAGGTGACCAGTACGCTTGAACAAAAGTTGGGTCATCCCTGTGGCCAAATCCTTTTACAGATGCTCGTGTTCCCCTCTCACCGCAATCTGTCAAAATTTCACTTGCCATTGAAGGGACCGGCAGCAGAAAACAGCTTTATAGGGACCACGCCAAGCAGAAGTAAGGTTGCAGATACAGGCCGATTGCGAGGCATGCCGTACACTACCATCACTCATCGCTTCCCAGAACAAAGAAGAAAGACAGCAACTATACGACAGAAAGAGAAGCTATAATCTGTGACGGGATCTGTCCGTTACGTGGAAACACTTAAACAACCAAGCTCAGCTGAAAATCTTCCCTTGTCATGTTAATGTACTTCATGGTAGCGTCCTGCTTATAAAAGACATAATAACCAGAACAGAACAAAGCGTCTGTGGTTAAACAGCACATGGAAACGCTATAATATAATATATAGCCAGAAACAGAAAACATGCCAAGAAATAAATGAACAAAAAGTGAAAAAACAGGATTGGCTTCACAAGTTTTTGTTTGTTTGTTTGTTTGTTTGTTTTTTGACCAATGGGATTTCACTGTGGGCGGAGCTATCCAGCATTTACAACACCTAGACCTTCAGGTTTCATCATTAAGGTGCAAAACTATTCATTACAAACTGTACACTGAAACAATGCATGTTTTATTCATTGTTAAAGGTCATATATGCACAGATCTCTGAAAGTACACTGACCTGGACAACACCAATATTTGATTTAACAATGGCCCTGTTGATAGACTGTAATGGTGCATTTCATACATTGTAAATCTATCAAAATTATTAATATATGTTTATTTTTTTATAACACTATACTTTGTGTTATATTTTCTTACATTTCAGAAAACTGGTTAAAGGGCTAAAGTGAAAAAATGAAAATGCTGAAAATGTACTCACCCTCAGGCCATCCAAAATGAGTTTGTTTCTTCATCTGAACATATTTGGAGAAATATAGCATTGCATTATTTGCTTACCAATGGATCCTCTTCAGTGGATGGGTGCCGTCAGAATGAGAGTCCAAACATCTGATAAAAACAACACAATAATCCACAAGTAATCCACACCACTCCAGTCCATCAGTTAATGTCCTGTGAAAAGCTGTGTGTTTATAAGAAACAAATATTCATAATATTGCTAATAATTCTCCAGCAAAAAAAAAAATAAATAAATAAATAAATAAAGTTTTCAATGGAGGAAGTGTTATTATGTATTAAACATCTTGGATGACCTGAGGGTGAGTAGTTTTTAAGAAATGTTCATTTTAGGTGAACTATTTACTGCTGCATGAGTGTATCTAATGCAACGGGGATGATGACAAATTTGACATCTGTCTTTAACAATTCTGATTCTGACTGTAATCATTCTCTCAGTATTTCTTCCATCTTTTTGTATCATGGATTTTGACTTTTGCCATTGGATCATATAGAATTCAAATATTCTGAATGTTCTTGTGCTTTTTTTTGTTTTTTTAAACGAGATTATATCTAATGAATAAAACACCAAACACTGTTGAAAACACTCAACTGAAAAAGATCTGATAGAAGATATTTGAGCAGTGTGTCAGGCCTACACTGAATGAAGAAACAAAAGAGCTGATTTAGGCCTGTCTCCTGACTTTTTCCAACTCAGCGAAATCCTATTGTGCGAGTGAAAAAAGTTAGGTTAAAAGCTTAGCGTGGCATGTGAAAGCAACTGTCCAACAGTTGGGTAATACCAGCGAATGTATCCTCTCTGAACCCACAGCCAAAGACTCGTCACATTCTATAGAGCTCAAGTCACTGCTAACTTTCACAGTTATTGATCTAAAGAAAATATCAGACAAAGTAAGATAGGAATTAATTACTTTTTACATTTTTAAACAACTTAAGCAATCTTTATTGAACTTTTAGACCATTGTATATCAACACTGACATGCTTAACCTAGCTGCTATATTATTTCAAACATAGTCAGAATTAAGGTAAATGATCTATGAAATAAAAATAGGAGCATAGTGTAAGTTGACAGTTGCTAATGTTTCTAAGAGTTGTTCTGTATAAAAATGGTTGGCTGATTATCTTGTCTCATTTTTAAAAGCATGGTATAATGTGTTGTGGCAAGCGAAGGTTTTTGAACCCCTTGCAGAATCTGTGAAATTGTGAATAATTTTAACAAAATAAGAGAGATCATACCAAATGCATGTTATTTTCTATTTAGTACTGTCTTGAGTAAGATATTTTACATAGAATATGTATGTAATTTTTAAGATCACAGTATTAAGATCCATGGGTTCCCAAACTTTTCAATATTCTAATAATTCCAGCAATTTAATTTTATTAGCCTAATATATATATATATATATATATATTTGTCTGGTGGACTATGTCTTTCATGTAATATATCTTACTCAGGACAGTACTAAATAACAAATAGTATAAATTTAGTATGACCTTTTGTTCAAATTATTCACATTTTCACAGATTCTGCAAGGGGGTTCCCAAACTTTTGCATGCCATTGCACGTGAATTGCAATTTCTTAAATACTACGTTTTCCTTTAATTGAAGTGTCCTATCACCAGTAGAATGACTTCATAAAGCTGTTCAATTGTCTGCTTAAACAAAACAAACCTAATGGCATCTTTAAATATCTAGTTTGGCTTGCAGATTGTTTTGAATTGTAAAAATGAAAGTACTGCATATTTAATTCACATTAGGATGTTAAGGAAGTGCTCGTGTTCTCTGTGTAATTCACATAATGAGCATGGCTGGTCGGCCTAAATGAAACTTCAACCAAGCCATTTGCTAAAAATGGTTTAGATGTTTTTGTCAAAGAGCTCTTACATTTCAAAAATATCCTGCCTAGGATCGAGGCTGTAATTTGTGATACCGGGTGTGTCTTTGTCTCACTTAGTGAGGTAGAAAGGAAAAACATAATCAGTTTGTCACATAACTCTGGAGATGAATGACTCAAAGATGGCTAACAGATTAACTCAGTAATATCTTCTTGATATTTCATACAGGATTTATTTGGAAAAATATTAAGGTGATTTTTTTTTTTCATGGGCAACGGTCATAAAAACAGTTCCTGTACATTTTGACAGCATGTTTAAATACATTTACATTAGAAAACAGTCACATCGACCCGAAGTGCCTTATTTACAATAGACAAATTTTCAAAATGAAAAAAGATTTTAAATTACATCAGACTTCACACACGCGAAAAAAGAAACCACAAACACGCCGGTCACAGATAACGCTTAAATAAAAGAAATACAAGCTTACAAAAAACAAATCAGTCACAAACATAATTGATGGCAGTGTTTTCCCTCTTCTGATCCATGTAATGATCAGAGACCTTCCAGATACACACTGCAGTCAGTGCAGATGCATACACAGTATCCGATTCAATTGTGTGTTAAATACATTAAAAATAAAACCCATCATAGTGCAATGAGGTAAAACCGTCCCTACAGGAAGTGCAGCGAGTCCGTCTGGCACGTTCCTGGGAAACAAACTTTGAGAGTCCGAGCCAGTATGGCCCAACGTCCTTTCCTGCAGTCACTGTGTGTACTTCAGTTGAGAACCAGCTCATTCTGAATATCACCTTCAACATAAGTTTCACAGCAGCAGTCACATGAAGGAAACCTTCCCTCTGGTTTCAGCAGCATTACTGGAGTAAAACCCCCTGTAGAACGAGACGAGCTACAGCTCCGTTGTGGTGTTACACCTAAATCAAGAACAGCATAAATTTAGCATTCAGAAATCTAGATTTGAAGACTAAAGGCCCGTTCACACCAAGCACGATAACTATAAAGATAACGATAAAGATAGAGTTCTAAAAATCGTTCTTAATATTAAAGAATAGCAGAGTCCACACTACAACTATAACGATAAAGGCATAGAGAAACGGTATCGTTGGAATCATTTTCAGAACGATTTTTTTCCAGCTGATGAACGATACAAACAATGACATCCAATCAGAATCCATCCTGCTGTAACGAGCTCGAGGATTTAAAGTGGCAGACGCACGTGCGCTCAGAATAAACAGACGATATCGTTCGCTGGTGTGGACACTAATATCGTTATCTTTATAGTTATCTTTATAGTTATCGTTCTTGGTGTGAACTGGGCTTAACTTCTCATGACTGCAAGCGTGGTTCTCAACTTACCTCGGTTGCAATAATACATTCATCCTTCTCCTCTGATAAAACAAAGACTGACTGGTACTTTGTGTCTTTGCACAAAGATTCTGTACGTTTCCTCTCTGAAGAGTCGCTGAAAATAAAAAGAAGCAACTTTAGTACTGGGTAACAACACCCAACGGCCATTTTTAGTTGCCGAAATCCATACGCAACAATATTTACCTTTTTAAATGATTTCTGTGCATCTCCTCAGAGTCGTAATCGAGAGACTCACGTTTTGTTGCTTCGCTCTTCTCCGAGTCCTCTTTTCCCACGTCCTCCTGCTTCAGCTCATGAACAAGATTGTAATCCACTAGCGAGTAACGAGATTTGAATCCGTTTTTTTCCCCGCCCGCGGAGTCGCTCTGAAGGTCCACTTTCTTGTTGATGTTCTTCAGTTGCGTGGATCCGATGACGCTTATGGAAAAGTCCTTGTCTCGGCTGCAGACATTGGTCAAGTTATTCATGGTCTCGATTTCACTAGGGCTATCGATCTGCTGGCTCCTCTGCTGTAGCTTAAGACGGATGTAGACGACCGAGACGGTGCCGCCGATCAGGACTAAAAGCACTAATATAATCCCAGCGCAAACCGCCGTCCAAGGAAACCCACCATCGTCCTCATCATAAGAGTATATTTTGTCGGCTCCCTCAACGGCTTGTCCTTGTTGGTTCTCTGGGAGCAAGAACTGACAGTTACGTCCTCCGTAACCCGGGATGCAAGCGCACACATAGCGGCTGTCCCTCTCGTGACAAGTGGCACCATTGTGGCATGGGTTGTGGACGCATTTGTTGATAGCAGAGGTGCAGTTCTTCCCTGTGTATCCAGGCGGGCAGGTGCAGGTGTAGTCGTTGAGTCCATCTTGGCACGTGCCGCCGTTCTGGCAGGGATAGTTGGCGCACTCGTTGATGTTGTCTTCACAGTGCGTTCCAGTGAAACCCTCAGGACACTGACAGAGATACGAGTCCACGAGATCTAGACACTGAGCCCCTGGAGGAGAAGAAGTAGGACAGAAGGCATGAGACAACGGATTCAGACAACCCACAGTGAGCATTTGAGGCGTTAGAATGGGATCGTTCAAAGTACCGTTTGAGCAAGGGTTGGAGCTGCAGTGATCAATCTTCTTTTCACAGTTGAAACCAGCGTAGCCCGCGGGACACTGACAGAAGTATCCTCCTTCAGGGTTGTCAGCACAGCGTCCACCGTTGAAACAAGGGCCGTCGGCGCAAGTCATGGCACTCAGCTCGCAGTTTTTTCCATAGAAACCAGGAGGACATGTGCAGCTGTAGGTGTTTTCGAGATCCTTTGAAATCCAAGGAAGGATTGAAGAGAAGTTATGACACTGAAAAAACTCAAGTCATACACAGAGAATGAAATACATCTGCTGCAACTCACAGTGCAACTGCCTCCGTTTCTGCACGGGCTGCCAGAGCATTCGTTGACCTCAATCTCACAGCTGTCCCCAGTGAAGCCAGGTCTGCATGAGCAGGTGTAGCTTCCCTGGCCCGTGTTGGTGCAAGTGGCCCCATTCTGGCAGGGTTTGTGATGTGTGCAGTAATTGAGATCTGCAACACATAATAAAACATGTAGGTTAGTCTCCTGCTGCATCTAGTGTCAATGGACAACTCCAACAACTTGATCAACTACTTAGTTCACGGTGTCAAAGGCTCACCTTGGTTACAGAAGAGGCCTCCCCAACCCTCTTGGCAGTTGCATTGCCATGGCTGTTGGCAGGTGCCATGCAAACACCCCGGATAGCGGATGCAGTCGTCACAATACTTCCCACTAAATCCCACTCTGCATCTAAAAGCATTGCAGAGGAACTGTTAGTATGTTGTTAGCTTCCGTTGCGATCAAAGAAAAAGGTATTAAACAGAGGAACTGAAAATCTTCATTACACTTACTTGCATTCACCAGGTTTGTCACAAAACCCATGGTCTTCATCACATCCGGGAAGACAGATTGCTATACAAAAAAGATGTATTTATTAATACCAGTTCTTTTCTGACACAATTATTATTCCAGTACAGTAACAGCCCGGTTTTACCAAGCTACTTTTTTAACAAAACAACAACAACAAAAATTCTCACTACCATTGGAAGGACACTCTAGTTAACACAGTTGCACTTATACAAAAGCTTCCCAAACAAAAGCCCCTTTCTCCCCTAACTGTGGGTCAGAAGTCCCCTTTTTCACTCTGTTCATCCAACCCCCTCCCCATAACGACCCAGAGCCGGCGCAGATAAGGGTTGGACAGCTGGTGTACATGGTGCCAGTGCAGGACAGCTGCTCTATTGTCTACCTTCACTCTGCAGCTGCCTCCTTCCAACAATACCTCACCGCTCTGAGCCAATCAGCGCCGAGCGCTCTGCCAAGTAACCAATCAGGCGTTACATTTAATCTATGGCACGCGTGCCATTATTTGGCCAACGTCCCTCATTTGAATCACACAAACGCCTGTTGCAACCATAGCGACGAAGTTTGTTGTTGTTGTTAAAAACCGAAAACATGCGCACTAACTCTTTTCAAATGCAGGCAAAATAATGCTATATATCCTTTACTACTTACATTCTGTGCAGTAGTGTCCTTTCCATCCGGAGTTGCAGATAATTTCTCCGCGCTCTCCGCAGGTGAAGTGGCCGAAAGTGTCGTCTCGGGGGCGGCAGAAGACCGAGCAGCCCTCGCCGTAGTAGTGCTCATCACAAACGAATCTGTAGGAGTACTTCAGCTCTGTCCTCCCAGCAACCTGGAGGTCCTGGGACCACTGCTCTCCCACGGTCAGGTGCCTCTGCGTGGTCATACGACTGATCAGACGCTCTTGGTTTTCTGTGGACGGTTTAATTTCAGCGTTATCTCGTTGACGCACACTAATGATGTCTTAAAACACTCTCTCTCATTCACTGCATTTTCTCCTTACCTGTCGACAAATCGTCGTTGGAATCGGTGTGCAACGCCTCGATAATCAGCGAAAAAGTTCCCTGAAATTTAAAAAAGCAGCGTTAATATGAATTTAATCGACAAGCGGAAGCGCATTCCTCCACACCTCCCCGCTGTTTTACATATAACGGGAGATGCGAAGGGCTTGAGGTGTGATCGCACTGGGGATTCAAGCCTCATTTCGCCCATTTCACACTTACTTATTGCAGTAAAATGAAAGGTTTCGGAATTTCACACTGAGCTGACAATTATATTCCAACCCAGGGAATGTGACTTTTCCCATCCCGCCAACACCACTAAATACCCACATCCTGAGTCCTTATGCGTCATTATTTTAGGTTTTTATATGTTAAACATGCTATAAACCACAGTTAAACGTACATATGTATCCAAATATAAAGTATAATGTATAAAAGTTCAACATTAATCTACTCACCGGCCATGTGAACCCAAATGGGAACTGGATGGGGTTGGTGAAGGAGCTGTCAGGGAAGCTCTCGGGAACTTGGAAGGAGTTTGATCCGAGCACTGGTGTAACTGCGCCACCGTAGGTGCATGGAGGATCTGGAGACACATTGGTTTGGTAGTGTTTCAGGCAAATCCTAAAAAAGGTTTTGCATTCACACTGCTGAGTATCTGACGCGGATCCTTTACAGCAGTTCGCGTTGCCTGACACCCCTTTCTTGTTAAGAAACTCCTGCAACTTTAACTCGAAAACCCCAGAAGAGAACCCCTGGAAAGAAATTGAAATTGGACTCGTTACTAAAAGTTGCCACCACAAGGCAGAAGACATCTCTTGTGAGATCATTGCTCAGATACATTAAAACAGACGCTGGCTTTAATTACCTGGCTTATCATGAGACAAAGCAAAGCAGCTATCATAAGTTGTCCCATGGTGGAGAGGATCTGAACTATGTTAAGCTCCACGGGCCAGGCACTTGTATGAAACCGTGTCTCAATAAATCATTGAGACCCGAAGTTCTCCACTCAGTGGGAGGCAGCTCTGGCTGATGCTCTGTGTTGACTTAATCTGCTCGTGCAAGCCCATCAAAGTCCCTCTTGGTTAAAAATAAATAAATAAATAAATCAAGCAATTAAATCCCAAATACGAATATAAATAGGAAACCCCAATGCACAAAAGGGGGACGAACAGGAAATTCCCTCAGAAGATGATTACTCCAAGTTGTCAAAAGTTTGCAGTCCACTTGCGGATTCTTTAGGAAGCCGGAAAAAAAAAATGCAGAAACCCCAGGCGCACGGTTATCGGTTATTTCCCGTTTATACAAATGGCTGGAAATGATCCAAACTTTCCTCCCGTGCTCTTGTTTCCATGTGAGAGACTGACTGGATTGTGCGTGTTTAATGTCCCAGTCCTCCTGCAGCCGGTTATATACAGGCAGCGCCTGCTAGGGTAATGAGATGCAAATGAGCTACTCCCCAATCTGGCTCTGGTTGTCACAAAGGAGAACTTTTCAATCTACACCACCCCCAACCCCCCAAGAAAGAAAAAAAATATCGGCAAATGGTCACTGAGCTGTAAAATGTGCAACTCTTTGCCACTGGGAGCGAGAGAGAGAGAGAGAGAGAGAGAGAGAGAGAGAGAGAGACTAATTTGCATAGAGGAAAATAAGCAACCTTGAGAATCCTGTACATCCCACTCTGACATTAAACCACAAATTGCATCACACATTGCAGGAATGTCGCATTCCTAATAACAGGACAAAAGTGCAGTATTTTTTCCCCTGGGCTTTTCATTGCATCATGACTTCATAAGGAAAACTGGATGTGTCTTTTGTCGTGTAGTCATTAAAACGTTTTAGGGTGCTAACCTTTTTTTCTGTTTTTGGATTAATTTATTTTAAAAAGGCATTGTATAATGTTTACACAAACAAATTTGAAATTGTAAAATGTATATAACTGTAAAATATGCTAATAATAAATATAGGAGGCCGCATGAAATGTTGCAAACATGAAGTAAATAACAAGAAGCAAAACAGAATAACAAACAATCATTATTTTCATTCACTATTTTAGATAACTGCCTCGTGATTATGCGTGTGTATAAATATTTCTTAATTTAATAAATAAGGTCTACCACGAAAACATATTTCACAGTAAAATTATATTCATTTTTTTTACATAAATAAATATCAGTAATAAAATATTTACAATTTTGAGAAGGTAACTTGCAGTTAACCGGGTTTTCCGTAACATTTAACTTTCACTAGCGATTTTCAAATTTAGCAGTAATTGGGTGCCTCACATAATTAGGTCTTGTAAAGCAAGAATGAACCTTCTCAGTGTTTTAAAACACTTCGTTTCAGTGGTTTGAGTTTTGGTGACTCTGTAAATTCTTTAAACTGGATTGTAACCGCGGTAGTGGTGTGTGTCGTTCGCGTGGCTGTCATTAAGGCACTTTGTTATTGTGTGAGGGAAGAATGAGCGCTCTCTCTCTCTCTCTCTCTCTCTCTCTCTCTCTCTCTCTCTCTCTCTCTCTCTCTCTCTCTCTCTCTCTCTCTCTCTCTCTCTCTCTCTGTGCTCAGCTGTATGGTAATTCCCACAGCACCTGCTCCCCTCACAATGTTGCGGGGAGAAAGAGCTCCCCTCTCTACACGTCATCCCTGACAAAAGTACCTAGCAGCTTCTGTTGTTTTGGTGTTTTATCAATTATTTTGCGTTTAATTTGACGAGGAAGTTCCCGATGCGTTCTTTTATTCTTTCATATTGTTAAATGAATCCAGATCTCGATTTTTTACGCTCTGTCTCGCGAGCGTTTGTTTGTGTGGATGCGCGAGGGTGGTCTTCATTAGCGCGTTAATTAAAACCGCTCCAGAGGAATGCAACAATGGTGCATCAGTGACGCAGTTACGCGCACTAGTGCGCGTGATCGGTTTTGGGACTTGATGAAAATTGCTCATAAAGTAATTCATTCCTAGTTTAGGTATACAGAAATGCCTTTTTAATTATCGAATGCGTTTCCTGAAGAAATCATTTACTTGCAGTGCGACAGGTGTCATAGCAACACACTCCTCAGTTAGTTACTGAACCACTGGCCATAAATAAGAGCGGAACCGTGTCACACAGCTATCATCACACTTTCACCCACAATTCTTTGACCTGACGTTGCCCACATTTCCCGATTACCCCAGCAAAGCGTCGCTGAAAAGCCCTCAGATTTATGCCCACTTCGCTTATTCTTTTCAAGCATAATTTATGCCACGCAATTCTGTCCTGGTTAAATCAAGCAGAAAGCTCCTTTCTCGCATTCCTCCTCTTTTCTGAAGGTGGACTATGGGGAGACTGTTTAACTTAAGTGTTTCTATAGGGGGCTGTTGTACTTTAACTCCTGCCCACCAGTAGCCGCGAGGAACAAAGCCTGGACTCGAGGTCTGACTCTTCATCTTTCTTTGCGCTTTAATTTTCATTGATTCTGAATACAAGGGGAGCCCTCGGGGACTCTCTCTGAAGACGCGGACAGCCCCCAAGCCAACCATCTGCTCTCGACCAAATGGCGTTTTTTCACATCACAACTGCATGTCTCTACTGCCTCCCCGGGCAGCGCGCAGCCGCGCACGCGCAGACTTCTCCACACGAGACTGGGAGCACGAGCGCGCACATGAATGCCGCTGCTGGGCCATATGGTTAGGGAAGCTGCAGTAAGTGACCGTGGGAACACGAGCAGTGACGTCTTGTGGGATGGTGTCTGCGAATCGATCGGTCAAATTAAGTAAAGCGCGAATGATGCTCAATGAGATTTTTTCACCCCTCATATATACACAACAGGAGACGCGGAGGTGATGAAAGTGTAATGGCATCATGCATGTGAATACTTATGTTGTGTTCAGGAAAAGGACACACCATAGTAAGAGTAGGTTCCCCATCATGACGCAGCAAGGACTTGCACTGATTAAAATAACAATGGATGTGTCGCGTGGCTCGGGTGGCGCATTCATTATCAGGAAAAAAAGCAGCAACAAGCAAGAAGAAACATTACAACGTACAGCGAAAAAGATGCATCCAGTCTAGGAAATTACTTAAGTTTAATTTGTTGTTGTTTGCCGCTGACTGTATTGGTGTACGTGAGCTATTGTCCTGAATATGATTAACAGTCTTGATAGAGTTTTGAGTGTGTTGCTCGTGCGTGCGTGCGTTTGTGTGCGCGAGGCTAAGAAAGAGAGAGAGAGCAGGAGGGGTGAGTGAACCCTTCAACAGGCTTGAGGACTGTCGCGTGCCATCGTCCTTTAGGGACCATCTGCCCCTTTCCCTGGAGTGGTTTTGTTTATGTCACAAACTTTGGTTAAAAGAGAAAGAAAAATCAATAATTGGCCCAAAACTTGTGCTGCTCATGTAGGCTACATTGAAATCCCGCGTTGGCCAAATGTGACAACACATCTGTTATTTATATTATGCAGGTATGATTCATAGCATAAACAACTGAAATGTGGAGAGGGGAAAGCTAAACTTAAATGTAAAGTTTTTATCACAGCTAATTTGAATAAAATTAATTAATTAATTAAAATACCAATAAAAATAATCCCATATCAGATTAGGGGTTGACCTACTGTACTCAAGTATAAGTGTCCTTATTCTTATATGACCGTTTTTGCTAAAAAGAACATTATTTTGTTTATTTGGTGTAATGAAATATTTGATTTTCAATATTTGATATATGAAATTTATAATGAATTTATGCGTTTTAAGGTTTAAAAAAAAAAAAAAAATTCTGCATACTGTACTTTATTGTTTCTACTCTATGCCCTGCCTTTCTGAAACCCATAATTTTTTTTTTACAAAGCTCATTGGTGCTCTGATTGGCCAGCTATCCAGTGTGTTGTGATTGTCTGAATACATCAAGCATGTGATTGAAATGTTATGCCCCTTATGCATGTCCTGGTCAGAACACCTGTGCGACAAGACAAAAACAATAAAACCCATTACAAACGAGCCATTTGTTGCAACTAGTGGCGACATAATTACTGATTATTATGACTTATACTGTCTTTTTTACGCGTTGCGCTGCATCTCGCTGCATATACATAAAACCATGTCTGTGTTTGTGATTGGAAAAAATGACAAACAACAAGCGCTACTCTACACTGCTCAAAACTCATGTTTGAATCATCAGTGCAAATCCTTTACACATATAAACGTACTTACAGGCTGTGAGTCAGAAGCGGCAGCACTGTAGTCTTCTCTCCAGGATCAGGAAACAGTCCTCCGTAAAATGCACTGCACATATATGAATATTTGGGCTGAACTGTTCTGGAACAGTGTTGTAAATACAACTTAACCACTGATTTCTAGTTGTGTCTTCTTTTGAAAGGGCAAACAAAGTATTTTCACTTTCACAATGAAACACACAGTGTCTGCACGACATGGCGCCGAAAACAACAATACTACATCGAGAATCAAATGTATGCCTTCATTCTTAGCGTGAACATTTGGGTGGAGTTATGCAAATCATCCCACATAGTGACATAGACATGTGGGGGCGTGTTTAAACGAGGTGTTTCAGGAGGTCGTGGACGAGTCTTAACTTTGATAAAGAATATCTCTTTGGGTTTGAGACTTTAGTCTTTGCAACTTTAGGGATTGTATCGATTCATGAACAGCTTGTAACATTCCAAAGAGAAAGGAAAACTTGAAATCGCATCATATGACCACTTTAAGTGATAAAGGACTCTAGTGTTCCATATCTTTACTGATAGCGTCACTGCAACAGTGAAGTTCCAGGCATTCACACACACAAGTGTTTTTAGAATGTTTATTCATATTACTTTAATTATTCTAATGAGTGAGAAAAAAAGACATGTAAAAATGCATCATATGAAATCGTTTGGGCTACAAAAGTTTGAGGACACATTGAAAATATGAGATCTAAAATTTACCCTATGGAATGTTTATGGTATATTGACATTTAGAAGTTTGGTTGATAATGTAATTTGTCTTTTAAAAATAGTAATAAAATGAGAGAAAATGCAAAAAGGAAACATTTCCTCTCAGACTTTTGGACCCCACTGTATTTAACAAAAGCATCAGACCCACAAGAAGTAACATGGCTTTGTTTGTACTCTTGCTAAGTGTTTCTTTGTTTCAGGCAGCGATGGAAAAGCACACAAGGGCAGGGGGTTTCTTGATCTATAACGTGTTATATGATGGAGTCGTGGAGTGCAGTAACATGTATGATGCATTTCTGTTATGTTATATCTTGTTTGCAACTGATGCAACTTATTTACATTACGATCTAATGTGGATTTCTCCATTATAAATAAAGTAGTCTACAAAAAAGCATTACAAATATTTCCCAGCAGTGTTTGCTGTTGTTAAATAAACTCATCTGTTGAAATAAAGATGGGATGAAATTTAAATGTTACATATAAGTTATTCATGGGAATTAAATCCTGCTTTGGCATCTAACTGAAATATAATATTTTTAATACTACAATTACTTAAACTGAAAAAAAGGCAATTTTTAATAACAAGATTTAATTTAAATATGATTTGTATTTTTCCTTAACTTAGGCATTTTGTTGATGTACAGAAATGTAGGCTGTCCTCTTACTGTGCCGTTAACAGAAAATAAATCTCCTTTGCTCTGTGGTATTCTGGGAATTGTTTTGTTTCTGTCCAATATTTGTGGTGTGGGCAAATATGTGGTGAACATGCCGTTGAAAAGAAGGGCCAGACTGAAGGGGACAAAACATATCAGATTTCAAACACTCGAGACTACACTGTAATTTTGGAAAGGCTGTGTCAGGCAAATTATTTCTTAACATACAAGCCTATTGCACAAATGCCCTGTCTGTGCCGCTTTTAAGGGATTTTTTGCGTTGTTACTCTCAGTTTATACTGACTGCTCTCTCTGTTTTATAGATTGTTCTGGTCACACTGTGTCAGTCAAAGAATGGTTCGTCTTTGCAGGACATCCTCTGAAGGACTCACTCCAAAAGCTCTCAACCATCGACGTATATCATTAGTTATGTTCTACATATTTGCTCGTCATAACCTTTACCCTGATTTGCAGTCTGCATGTGTTTACTGTAGCTGCCTAATGTCAAAGCCAGTCAGAGTTGACCGATTCCAGAGAAAATCATGTCCTGTAGTATTTGAAGGGCACCAACTATGGTTTTGTAGCTTTATTAAATAATTATAGGTGGAAGATATCAGTCATAGTTAATATTTTAAGCTGTTTAAGAATCACATATTGTTTTGATTCGTCATGCATCTCCTTACAACAAGACATTCGTTTCTGCATTGATTTATTGTTAACTGCATTAATTTATTGTTATCAACTTGAAAGTCTAGTCCTCAGTCATTTACCGTATAATGCCTCTAAATGTGAAAAATGTATTTCAGCCTTAAATAATCCTCTGATAATCTTAAGAAATCTATGTTCTGTTTTCAAGTGTACGGATTCTCTTTGCTCTTTTGAATTTCCGCAGTGATCACGTTACACAGATGGGATAAAAAGAAAAATGCCATTTGTTTTGATCTGCATTTTGCTGCATTGCTAATTTCATCACTGCATTACAAAGCTTTCAACATGATTTTGAAATTTATTTCTGAGCTGGGTCAAAAGACAGAGAAGTGGCAACGCTATCTCACAACCAATTCGTATGTATTTTACGAGGTGGCTTATTCATACGAATTTGTACGACCTCACTCGTACGATTTTATACGACCCCAGTGACGGTTAGGTTTAGGGGCGTTGTTAGGTGTAGGTCATTCGTACAAAATCATACGAATTGTGCAACTCGTAAAATACGTACGATTTGGCAACAATCCTATGAATTTGTACGAGTGTGGTCGTACGAATTCGTACGAATAAGCCACCTTGTGAAAAATGTACGAATTGCCATGAGATCGGGTTGGAAGTGGTCTGATGGCTCTGTAATTTAGGATGGACCCAGAGGTGAAAGCAGTCCAAACATCAGGTGTTTTCTGACCTGTATGAGTTTACTGAAGCCCTTTGACAGTGCTTTGATTGCTGTGATTTGTCTCGTAGCCCACGTCACCGTTCAGGTGTGTTTAAACTTTTCATCATCGATGCCACGGACCACTGAGGTTTTCGCTGGAATATAAACAAATGGCTTTGTTCAGGTCCTTTCACACCACGTATGCTCCGTTAGCCTTTATTTATTAATGATGTGGCCTGTTTGCATTTCAAAAGAGTTTCAGCAGTGTCTCTTCAACGCTGTTTATTGTGTGTAGTCCTTATCAGGCAGCTCAGATACCCTTGCATTGTGTACAGGTGACACTTGATGCTTGTTGTATATACTCGAGTGTGATTTTCACAGGTTGCTTGTAGAATAAAAACACTGTTTGTTCCCTGGATCTAGGCAAGGCACTTTCCCTGGAAGACGTAGATGCATATCTAAGCTGTTTGTGTCAGATTCAGACTGTCTGAAAGAATTGCTTTTACACTCATATGCTCACACATTTTAACTGAGTCTTTTAGAAAACAGTAGTGGTCATGTGTGTTATTTTTTTTTACATTACATCCATTTATGCAGTTGGTTATATTACTAGGTGCAAACTTGAGTTTGACTCCTCCCACTAAACCTGACTTCTGTTGTGACGGAATGTAACTTCATTCATCACTTACCATTGTATAAATGTATATGTATACAATTTCAATAAAACAATTTGAGTCAGTGTCAGCATCAGCAGAATACAGTTAAGTGTTTATGGAACTTTTAAGTTGCTTCTCGAAAATTAGCGAGAGGTTCAGGTATGGTTGGGATTGGGGAAAACCATTCCACCAGTTTGAGGAACAGTGAATGTGGTAGTTCACCTGAAAATGAAAATAAATTAATTATTAAATCAACATTATATGGCATTGCATATCTTCTTTTAAGTTCTATAGAAGAACAAGTCATAGAGGTTTGGAACGATATGAACAAAATGAAATATGAAATATGAAAACTTTCATTTTTGGATGAACCATCCCTTCAGTTTCAGAACATTAAGCCTTGTTTTAAAGTGAAAAATCTGTCATCAGTTACTCATCTTCGTGTTGTTCCAAACCTGTATGACTTTCTGTTCCTACATTAAAAGTCCATGCAACCAAAACTTAGAAGACCCAAAAGGCATAAAGGCATGCACAGGCTTCTGTGTTGATGTGCTCTATGTATGTACAGTATGTTTGTATATTAATAAAAGATCAAAATTAAGAATAACAAAAAATAAATAGTATGTTCATCATATAAAATGATCATATTTCTTCGAAAGGTCATTATGACCCTTGTGGATCTTCTAAGATTTGATGGAATAGGCTTTCAGTCTACGAACAAAAACTCAGGTTTTATAAAAAATATCTTGTATATTGAAGATTAACCAAAGTCTCATGGGTTTGGAACAACTTGATGGTGAGTATATGATGACACAACATTTACATTTTTGAGTGAACTATCTAAAATAGCTATAGATGATAAACACTGTAAGCCATGTCAAATCATGCATGGAAATGCAACAGATCGAGTCCTTTTACTTGAGAGATGCATCATATTCTTAAGCTATTTGGAAAAAAAAATTGGGGAAAGAGACTGGAGGGATGATTTCTGGTTGCTTTGCGACATTCCTCTCTAACACGACTCTAATTGTGGTCTGAACCTGAGAGCGATGCTCTGTTGACAGGCTCCGAGTCGTCCCCGCCGGCGACCACAGGGCTATTTCAGCTCCCACCCTAATTTAAGCTTACTATGTGTGCTATTTCAGACACGGCTGCCAAGGGCGGCCTGTGGTTTCTCAGCGCTTGGATTGAGAGCCCTCCCCACCGCGCAGATAATGGATGATAGAGGGACAAATTAGAGCCTCTTGGGAGACATCCAGCAAGCCACCTCCTAATTTACAGATCCTCCTGTGTCTACAGCCGCCCTTTTCGCGTCTGGTGTGAATCCCTCCAGTCTGTTGTATTCAAATGCTGATGCATATCTCATCCTTGACTTGAGAAACGCCAGGCTGTTGACAATACAAATGAACTATTAAGTTGTATTTGTATTTTTACAGATACATGTTTATTTACTTTTGCTAATGTGGTTCAAGCAAATCATTTCAATCACCCAGACTGACTCTGTATCTTTTAGGCTTTGTGATGAATGTTTATTGTACGCTTTGGCCACAGTATTTATTTATATATGATCCCAAGTGTTTATGTTGTGGCTCAAGTGAAGTGATATGCCTGGGGTTGTGTTGCCCACAGTGTGTTGGGCGATGAATGATAGCGTTGAGGGATTGTGTGTGTAGAGGGCACACACATCAACCAGTTTCGGGTTACTTGCTGACCCAGAGGTGTGTGTGTGTGTGTGTGTGTGCTGAAGGCGCGGCGGCGACAGCCTGCCGCTGTCCAGATGAAAGTGTGTATAGCTCTCCTGCCTCCCATGTGCCATGGGGTGATGGGAGCACCTGTTACACACGCCATTGTTGTCTCCCATTGGGAGTTACACTGTCACATCTGCCTGAAATGTGAAAAGGGATGGGGGGGGGGTGTATTAGGAGGCTGTAAGAGGCAGACAGATGGCAGGAGAGTCTCCAGGGGCTGCTTGATTACCCCCCTCTAATCTGTGTCCCCCCCCGTGTTGCTTTGTCATAGTAAGGGAATGTAAATGCAAGCTAAGGATGCCACTACACAGCATCTGTAAAGGATGTTATTGCATTTTATTATTCCAGTTTAAACATTCAAACATTCTTGTAGTCATTTTGAGAAACAATCCAACTCATATATATTTAAATACAGTTTTTGTTTGAAAGAAATCATACTTTTATTCACCAAGAATGTATTCAGTTGATCAAAATACAAGAGGATTACAAGAGGATTTACCAGAGGATTTTCTTTTAATCAAAGAATCTTGGCAAAAAGATGTATCGTGGATTCCATAAAAATATTAAGCAGCACAACTATTTTCAACATTAATAATAAGAAGAAATGTTTCTTGAGTAGCAAAACAATAATGCCTGAAGACTGGTGCAACGATGCTGAAAATTCAGCTTTGCATTCCAGAAAAAATTACATTTGAACATATGTTAAAACGGACAACTGTTATTTAAAATGTTGATAATATTTCACAATGTTACTGTTTTTACTGTATTTTTGATTAGATAAACGCAGCCTTGATGAGACTTCGTTTCTGTGTATGTATGAATTTGAGACTGGTTTGTGAGAACCAGTTCTATTCAGAGCTAGATCCTTTTTATTTTTCAGAAACACTTAAGACAAATCGTTTTCATGTGATTCAGTTCTATTACTGGTTCCTTACCATAAACACTTTTGAGTCATTTCTATTTATTGAGTTTTGAGCAGTTCTGGACAAGTCTAACGAGTCCATCATACACTGAATCAGAGCAAGAATCATTCAATTCCATACAATTACAAACCATTGTCCTGTAGATTCAGCAACAGTGCGTGGATCACTAGTACAAGCGCTTCAATACAGTTATCCGTTTGGATGAATACAGCCATTCAGGAACCATTAGCAGATCCAAATCATTCAATTCCAGTTTTGAAAAACAGGATCTGTTCTTGATTCCCAACCCTTCAACTGCTGGTTTCACACACAGCCCACAATGTTTATTTAGTAAATAAAAAATTGAAAGTTCATTGAAATACCACACAAGACTCAGACAAGCCTTGTCTTGTCATGCGTGAATGTTTACAGTAGTAACATTGAGCAGATGTGCATTAAGGTATGGCACAGGTGCAGAGCCTGAACACAAGGCTGTAGTTTGCCATTAACGTGTCCTCAGGGGGTCCAGCGGTCCTTCAGGCATCTGGCTGGAGCAGCTCTCATTGTTCACTGTTGAAATGCTTGCAGAGCAGCTGCTGTTCTGGTTTGTTGTCCCACTCTATACCTTACAGCAGCAGGGTGGCATCAGAATTGTCCCGAGGCCTATTGACTTCCACACTGAGCAATTAGTGGCTTTAAAGGTGCTAAGACATTTACGTGTCTTTTTAAGTGGTATAATCAAATCCGGTCTACTTCATCCCGCTCTCTTAACCTTATGCATAAAAGTGAATGTTATGAAATGCTCTCGTTTCTCTGAAGTGGCATGGTTTTGAGGAGGAAGTAGGGCCTGTGTAAACAGCATAATATTTCAAGTGGCCAGGCTCTCAATCTGTGCGTCTGGAAGGGTCGCTGCTGTCAGTTCGGCTTTATCTCCAGTCTCCCTTTTGTTTGCTTTAGTCTAAGCTGTGTTTGAGAGCAGAGCAGGTGGCAGGCCAGTTTTACGTTTTGATGTCACGGAAGCTAATCGGTCTGTCTCTTATCTCCTGTCGGTGGGGGCGAGGGACCAGGTGACCAGCGGACAGTTTGGTTGTGTGTGTGTGGGGGGGGGGGGTGGCTGGGGCTTTTGTAAACATCCCCTTGTTCACACAGCCACTTCAGGTGAGCTCTACAGGGTCACACCCTGCCTTCCTGCAACCTGAGTTGAAAAACACAATAGGATTTAATGGTGTGGTGAATTAAAAGCCAAACTAATTAAAAAAACTGTGGTTTTAAGGAACAGTTTTCTCACAAATAAACATTCTGTAATCATTAACTTGTGTAATTTCCAACCTGTATGACTTACTTTCGTCGCTAAAACACAAAAGGAGAAGTTTAGGAGAATGTCCCAGCTGCTCTTTTCCATATGAAAGCTGGAATGTCAGGTAAACACTGCCAAAAAAGCATAATGGATCCATTAATTTGATCCATTAAAATCAATGGAAAAATTTAGATTTAATTAATTGAGATTTTGTATTTCGTACGTTGAAAACATTCTCTTTCGTCCATTTGCTTCAATTGCGGTAAGCCCTGTGGTTGGTATTAGAAATGTGCCTACCAATATCGATTGGTCAAACTTGTGAACATGAAATAAAGTTTGTACTGAATACCTGCATTTAGTTTTCATTCTCACTCAAAGATATCATATTACTCTGGAAGATACCTGAAAAATTGGGTTTTAGATAAAAATAAAGTTCCCTTGTTGATAATGTAGTGAGGCATTAAGCACATCTCACACCGAAGTGACTTTCAAACCAAACAGATTTCTGTTGTCCATCACAATGAATTTGCGTAATTAATGTGAACATGACAAAATATGTGCTGGTAACTTTAGCAATTAAAATAATAAACACGCCCTTACTCGAAACTCCTAATCGTGCTGGTTTCTTACACAAAGATATCACATGACTTCGAAAGACATGGAATATAGGTTTTAAAAAAAAGAAACATTTTGTAGGGAAAAAAGTAGTGCTGTCAAACGATTAATCGCGATTAATCGCATCCAAAATAAAAGTTTTTTTTTTACATAATATATGTTTGTGTACTGTGTATGTTTATTATGTATATATAAAAGCACACACATACAGCATATATTTTGAAAATATTTAAATGTATTTACATGTATATATGCATATTAATATAATTTATATTATATATAAATATATTTAAAATATAAACTACATCTTTTTCTTAAATATATACATGCACGTGTTTGTATTTTTATATACATAATAAATATACATGGTACACAAATATATTTTGTGAACAAAAACTTTAAATTTGAATGCGATTAATCGCGATTCATCATTTGACAGCATTACAAAAAAGGTCTATTTTATCAAAAAAGGTCTATGTTTATTGTCAATAGTGTAGCAAAAGTGTCACACAGAAGTCACTTTCAAACTAAGAAACTTTCTGCTGGTCAATGCAGATCGTAACCCACTTGAACACAATCGAAATCTGCTTGGGGAACATTTTCACCCATACATGAAACTCCATACCATTTGGAATTTTGGAATGACTGGATTTATCTTTTTTTTTTTGGAGTAATCTGAATACACCTTTACAAACTATTGTGTTTTGGGTTTTTTTTTTCTCTTAAATCATCCTATAATCCCTCCCCCATGTAGAGCCCTGTTGTGGACCCTAGGGCCGGCCAGCTAGGCTCTCTCTTTATGCGGGGTCTGACCGACCCCATCGCAGCCAGTGGTGCTTGTGGTTTCCCTTATTCCCTTATAGTGGGTGAGCTCATGCCGAGGAGGACCTTTGACGGCCTGCTCTTCCATTCAAAGCAATCCCACTCAGACTGTCCAAAAGAGGAACTTCTTGAAGGAAATTTAAGCACAGGAAAATGCTAACAGATTAACATCTGTCTTGGATGATCTGATCACAAACGACTGGACTTTTCGAAGCCACACATAACTGGCCACACAGAGCCCTTGTTTTAGCAAAATGGTTGATTGACAGGGGAGTGGGCGGTCTTTTATTGTGGTCTGGGATGCTTTAGAATGGATTGGAAAATGGAAATGCAAATGCAGTGCTGGTTTGATTAAGTTAAGCTAATTTGACCACTTCTTAATTGGATCATTGGAGACTTAAAGGGATAGTTCACCCAAAAATCGAAATTATGTCATTTATGACTCACCCTCATGTCGTTCCAAACCCGTGAGACCTCTGTTTATCTTCAGAACACAGTTTAAGATATTTTAGATTTAGTCCGAGAGCTCTCAGTCCCTCCATTGAAGCTGTGTGTACGGTCTACTGTCCATGTCCAGAAAGGTAAGAAAAACATAATCAAAGTAGTCCAGGTGACATCAGAGGGTCAGTTAGAATATTTTGAAGCATCGAAAATACATTTTTGTCCAACAATGGCAAAAACTACGTCTTTATTCAGCATTGTCTTCTCTTCCATGTCTGTTGTGAGAGAGTTCAAAACAAAGCAGTTTGTGGAATCCAGTTCATGAATGAATAATTCGATGTAACCGGATCTTCTTGAACCAGTTCACCAAATCGAATTGAATAGTTTGAAACGCTTCACATCTCCAATACGCATTAATCCACAAATGACTTTAAGCTGATAACTTTTTTTTTTTAGAGCCAATGGATCAAAACATATAAATAATTTTTTGACCCACACATATAAACATGAGATTGTAATTATAAATAAAGTCAGAAACTAACTTTGCTTAGTCACCTTCCGTCTTCATGGAGGTCTCTGGACCTTATGACCTCTTTATATTTATTATGGACTTCAAAATGTACTTCAAACCATTGAAATGCATTCAAAACATCTGCTTTCAAATGTCTTTTATCTCTCCTTTTTTAAATAAATACCATTAGATATGACATTGATACATTTTTAAGATTGTCCCTTTTGTATGGATTTGGCTAATTATAGATACGCATACTGGATTGAGATGTTGAATACTTCTTTGTATATGCATTATGCAAGTTATATCTACTTCGTCTGTTGTCTTTTAGCCCTCTTGGATGTCTTTGTTCCTGTCCGTCAGAGAGCTGTCCCCGGTGTCCCCGTCCACAGAGATGGTGCGGATCACTCTGAATTTCCTTATCCATTTCGTATCCATCACTTTCCTCCAGTGTTAATAGTTGTGACTCAAATGGTGAGATGTCCAGGTTACTTGCAGATAAACAATCGCCAGCAATCTTCATAACACCCTCCACTGTTTGGTCTGTAACAGTGGAAACTATTTGTTCGGCAAACTATTTTAGATCGAGGGGATGCTTTGACATAAGAATAATTCTGTGTTGCTTTTCATAGGTTTCAATCTATATTAAGTTACATAACAAGACAACAAAATTATAATGTGGAAGCTGTTACAAACTCCTTGAGCCCCTTTTGCTTTTTACCACCATCCAGAGTTTTGTGGTTCTGTCCTAAGATTAAAAGAGACCTTATGGTAAAATTGTCTCCATCTGGTTTCCCCCTTGATGTCGAACTGCTCATGTTGTGTCTTAGAGACAAATAGGCTGCTTTTTGTCATCAGATATTATGGCAGAGTGGCCCAGTGCCTGTGTTTTGAATCTCAAGATGTATCCTGTTAGATTGATGTTGTTTTTGGTCGTCTGTAGTTCCAGCTAGTTTATTTTGTCATATGCTGTTCTTAGAGCATCTGTTGTGAACAACATGTTTTCAAACTTCAAAAGAATTTGAAGAATCGGCTGTGGGATTCTGTCAGAAATGCCTGTTATCCCTTTCAAAACATGCTATGGGATTTTTGGAAGCTAAATTTGAGCCATTTTAGTATTTTATAACCAAAAAATCATTACATTATAAATATTTCTTTCTGCTTATTGATAGTTAATAAGGTAGTTTGGTAAACTTGGGATGTGGTCTACGATTAAGAGAATATAAATATGGTCATGCAGATTAATATGTGCTTTAAAATTAATAATAAACCTATGCATGCTAATAAGCAACTAGTTAATAGTGAGAATTGGTCCTTAAAATTAGGTGTTACAATATTTTACATATAAATTGAAAGAAATGGCACAATAATAACTAGCTAGTTTGAAATCAAATGTTTGGTTACTTATAAGTAAATTTGTTTATGAAATTAAAGAAAAATGTTTTTGCATTTCATTATGGAATGTTATTTTGAAAATCATTTGGTGAAAGGGTTGACTACAAAATATTGGACACAGATCAATATTTTAGGTCATTCGAATAGTTCATTATTTAATTGCTAAATATAGTCTAAAAGTTCACAAAATCTGAGGGACCATTTTCGAAGTGGATTCAAACAATTTATGCGTGTTATCTATCTAGCTAACTATCGAGTATTTCTTGCAACAAAAAGCATGATATTTATGTCTCTAGAGCTTAAAAAAGTACTGGAAGTCTAAAGAGTGAAAATTTAAAACAGAAACAAGAACCTCTCATCGCTCAATGCTCCTGAAGACCGAAACGAGATTGTTTCTGACAGTTTGTCATTCCTTTCTCATTTTTTTAATACTTCCTAAACTTTGCCTCTTTTCCCTGAAATTAATTTACCCCAATATTTTTCTGTCACTAAGAGGATTGTTTTGAATCTCAGATGTCCTAAAGTGTCAATTGCAATATGCTGTCAGAGCTAGACGTATAAAAGTCTGGTTGTAATTTATATATGCGTTTGAGGCAGTAATCATTGCCTCAGTCTTTTGGGGACATGGTGGTGAAGTTCAGGCTTCAGAATTGTACGTTTTATGTTTCCACTGATGCTCCACTGCAAATGCTAATTGTGAGAGGGTCAAACCTCCAATTAAAACTGCATTTAAATGCTTCTTTTCTTGCCATAGCGAGACTCATGGAGGCTGATAATCTGCTTCGAGAAAGACGACCCCAGCTCCATCACAGCAGACAGCAGCCCAGAACTTCATCACACTACCAGCAGTGTATACCATAGTACCGCCCATCCGTCCATCCATCCATCTATCAATCTATCTATCCCTCAATCCATCCATCCATCCATCTGTCCGTCCATCCATCCATCTATCCATCCCTCAATCCATCCATCCATCCATCTATCCATTCCTCCATCCACCCATCCATCCATCCATCCACCCACCCACCAATCCATCCATCCATCCATCCATCCACCCATCTGTTCATCAGCCCATCCTTCAATCCATCCATCCATCTGTCCGCCCATCCATCCATCCACCCATCCGTCCATCCATGGCGTGGAGAGGCTCTGTTAGTTCAGCAGAGACGTGGGGATGCTCTGGTGATCCCATGGTGTTTATACTGGATTCCAGAAGATCAATGCTGACTTTACTCTGCTCATGAAGATTATTGGTGACTTGATTTTGCACATGAAGATCAATGGTGAATTGCTTTTGTTCATTAAGATGAATGGTGACTTGCCTTTGCCCATGAAGATAGTCGGTGACTTGACCTTGCTCATGAAGAATACTGGTGACTGGACTTTGCTCGTGAATTTCATTGGTGACTTGCCCTTGTCCATGAAATTCACCGGGGACTTGACTTGACTCCGGAGTGTCAACAGTGACTAGCCCTGACTCTGGAAGGTCAACGATGACTAGTTCTGACTCTGGAAGGTCAACGGTGACTAGCCCTGACTCTGGAGAGTCACTGAGCACCTGACTCAACTCTGGAGGGTCAACGGGAACCTGACTCGACTCTGGAGGGTCAACTGTGGCTGTAATTCTGTGCAGAGGCGCTGGACAAGCAGCCATCTTGTGCCATGACTCTGGACCGGCGGCCATCTTGGGCCGTGGCGCTGGACCGGTGGCCATCTTGGGCATTGCGCTGGGCTAGCGACCATCTTGTGCTGTGGCACTGGGCTGGCCGCCATCCTGGGCAGTGGTGCTGGGCTTGCGGCCATCTTGGGCAGTGGCACTGGGCTAACGACCACGTTGTGCAGTGGCGCTGGGCTGGCGGCCATCCCACCGGAAGAGACAGGAGTGGCTGGGGCATCCCATGGAAGCCAATGCTGCAAGTAGCACATGAATTCCCAGAACCCAAATGTGTCCAAATGAACCATTTCCTTTTGAGGAACCGGGTCATCCAGCCCGCTTTTAAAATAGTCCCTTAGGGCCACATAATTATATCCCATGCCCTCGGCCAGGGACCAGAACACCTGTGCCATGGCACCCACCTCATTGCCCTCTTGGCGGAGGGTGGTTAATTTTAAATATTTAGTCATACTGGCTGGGGAACAGGAAACATCAAACGACATACCGCTAGATCTTTAGGGATGGAGTCCTTCTGTGACAATCGGGGACCCAGTGAAACGCAGGAGACGATAGATCCAATCGCAGTATGGGTTTTATTGGGTAATCCAAAGAGAAATCAAACAAGCAGGGGTCAAACCATAAATCCATCCAACACAGAAACCAACAGGAAAGGAACAGAAACGGGAACAGGAACTCGGAAGACGAGGAAACTGGGTAATGGAAGGAAAGGACTCCATACAGAGGAGGCTAATGACAATTAAGTGAAGGCACCTGGTGCAATTAGTAGGAGTGCAATTACTGTGATGAAGGGACAAGGCTAGTGGGAATTGTAGTGCCTACGGTGAGGTGCCTAAAGGGAAGTGAGCACACTAGTGGACACCCAGGGAAACAGAGAATAGACAGCATGACAGTTGCAAATTGTAATCTATGAGATTGTGTTTACTGTTTTCTGGTCAAATAAGTAATATATCTTATAACTGTCTTATTATTGGTCATCCAATATTTAAAAAAATTTAACACACTCTGTTAGTTTATATAATTTTGAAGTTTAATCTGGTCTCATTGAGATGTATCATCAGCAAAACACTATCCATCCACCCATCTATCTATCTGTCAATCAATCTGTTCAGTCTTTTAGTCTTTTGTCAAGCCTATACGTCAAAGTTGTCCACAACACTGTACTTTTGTAGTTTACAGCATGCCTTATTTGTAGAATCAACCTTTTACTTCTAATCTGCTTTGACAACTGAAATGACTTTTATTTAGTTATAAATGGCCCCAGTCTTAATACTAAACAACACTGCCTGATGTGAAATGAATATAGGCTCCTGTGGAAACATTTATCACCCACAGAAAAAAGCAGTAATGAACTGCTTTCCCAGATGTGAATGTTTATGTCCATGTTCAATTAGATTCTGCCCTTTTGATTTGACTGCGGATGTTTGTGACATGATTCTGAGGAATCCGTTAAAATCACAACAAATTGTTCATGAATGTGCATTTTTACCAAAGGACAAACTCTCCTATTCTGTGTTCAGTGATATCCTTGAAAGTCTTCAGAATTATATCTTAGATTGCAGTCTTTTCTTCCCTTCCGTGTGTATGATATGATTCAGTGACCTCAATGAAAGCTTCCTAAACCGTGTGCCAAACCCGTTCGTTCTGCTCAGACTCTAATTAGTCTCAGATGATCTCTTACCTTTCAACTGCTGGTTTGGCGTTGACTCCAGTTGTTTGCAATTACAAAGATAATTTGTCTCCCACAACACATTCAGATTCTACATTTTCAAGCAGTCATTCTTAAAAAAAGATGTAATGATAATGTGCGTGTCATTTCATCAAAAGTTGCAGTTGTGGGACCAAAATGCACTCTTTTGGGCTTTGAATTTTCATTTTTATCTTCAGCCAAAGTTAAAACACCATTGTGATACTTGTGATTTATTGATCTGATCATGATGATACTGCAGTCCCAAAACAAAAATTCTGTTAATTAATTTATTACTATCCAGATAATAAGTTTTTTGGTGTGTCCCTCTCTTTACCCATAAGGCTGTGAAACCTCTGTTGTCTCTGTTGAAGTGTCTCTGTTAGGTATTGTTAAACACCCAAGAGAGGAAATAGGATATGGAGAAAGTTCCACAGCTTAAGTGCTCAAGGCACAGCTCTTCCCCTTATCTACAGAGAATGAAAACCAGTACTAGAAAAACACGTGACTCGACAAGGAATGGCTAGAGCATATAAACACCGCAGGAAAAGGAGGCGACAGATTTACTCATCCAATGCGAAGAGCAGACTGACGGATCTTTGGCAGTTGAAAAGTGTTTGAAATCGACAATTGGGGATCATTGAAAATTGAATACCATGAAACCATCATTGCCATCAAATTGGAAATCACATAGGAGTCTGAATGGATGAGAATAACTGAAAATGTGTAGAAAACACGAACAGTGACTGGTAGGTAAAATAAAAGTTTCTTGAGCAGCAAATCAACATATTAGAATTATTTCTGAAGATCATGTGACACCAAATCATGGAGAAATGATGCCAAAATTTCAGCTTTACGTCACAGAAATAAATTAGATTTAAAAATGTATTCAAATAGAAAACAGTAATTTTAAATTACAATAATATTTCACAATATTGCTGTTTTTATTGCATTTTTTTAATCAAATAAATGCAGCCTTGGTGAGCATAAGAGGCTTATTTTTAAAAACATTGCCGAGCTCTTTTTGGCTCTGTCAAAAATGTTTATGTGTTATCGTTAAACATTTGTTTCCTTACAGAGAAAATTAACAGGATTTTTATTTTATTTTCGAAACCCAGCTGTCATGCTTCAATGGAAACGGTTGGGAAGTATCTTATGCAAATGAAATGCTAAATGAAGTTATTTTATCCGTACAGAATCATTTCCTGATTCTAAATCGGTTTGCTCCGTCCTGGCACGACTGGGTGCCTATTGTGTATCCAGTGCCTTTTTAAAATAAACGTATGAAACCACCAGATGAACAATACAACAACACATTTTCCTTTTCATTTGTTAAATTATAGCATGTGTTGGACTGTGTGTATGTCTGCGCTAATGGTAAATATAGCCTCTATTCTCATGGCTGTGTGGTCAGAGCTCAGCAGGCTGACGCTGGAGTTAGTGTGAGGGGGATTGGGTGTCCTGACTCAATGAGGGAGGGCGGCCGTCGCCTCTGCAGCAGGCGCTGTGGGGTGGAGGTGGAGACACACGCTGCCACAAGAAGCCAGACTTTGGCACGCTGTCATCACTGTTTCCTTCACAGAGCACGAGAGCGACAGAGGCATGATGGAGCCAACAATTATCTGGCACTCCATCCCTCGCATATACACTTTCTGCTTGTGGAACTGAGGAGGGGCTGCTCTTTTGAGGATGGGGTCCATTTTGCCGAAAACTGTCTCTGCTATAACAAAACACATCAGTTACAGTAACAAGCTATTCCCTGTACTCTATAACAGTTCTGTTCGGTATCTAAATAATAAAATGACTTTCAACTAAGGTCAGTTCTCTTTTTTAAAGCCATTTATATGTTTGTATGCATGCACTTGACAAGATGTTTTATAATTAAATATAACAATTTTGCTGATAGCATCCAATATTGAACAGAAACAGAAAACGCTTAAGCAGTGTATTATTTACTGTAACCCCTTTCAGACCATCACAATTTATTTGTTTGTTTGTTTACTGTAAAGTTGTTTGAAAATGTCACTGGAACGTTTGTCATGTCATATCATGTAATTTGTTTTTTGTTTTGTTTTTTCATATTGATTGATTGATTGATTGATTGATTATTCTCACCAAGGCTGCATTTATTTTAAATATAATAAAAATATTAAATACCCATTTGCATTATTTGAATCTTGTGATGCATTATTACTCCAATCTTCACATGATCCTTTAGAAATCATTTTAATATGCTGATCTGCTGCTCGAGAAACATTTATTATTGTTATTATTATTATTTATTCATGTCGAAAAAAGTTGGACTGATTTGTATTTTTGTGGAAATCATGATAAATTTTTTTTCAGGATTCTTTGATTAATAGAAAGTTCAAAATAACAGCGTTTGTTTAAAATAGACTTCTTTTACTGCCACTTTGATCAACTGAATTCATCCTTGCTGAATAAAAGTATTAAAAAAAATACATTTGAAAGGTAGTGTATAATAATTATTCCCTATGACTGTCTAAACTGTTTGTTTTTGGACTCAAATTTCAATGACCCCCCCCCCCCCCCCCCCCCCCAAAACCAAACCTGTTGTGTTTCCTGGTAATGATGTAATCAGACACCGTGAGGACATGTTTGCTTGATGATGGTGGTAATGATGATAATTACAGATTGTTAGATCTGTTTTCCATAATAACCACCCCTCTGCCACTTTTGGTTTTTGCGTCAAAACATAAAGTCGTTCCGTAGTTAAAAATGACCCACTGCTTCCTGATCTAAAAACAAAATAAAAACGGCTGTCTAATATTACAGCAGCATCAGGTAGTGTTATGATGTGCTGTGTGGACATATCTCTTTTCACCACTGCTTAAAATGGAGAAATGGCTTTGCATGAGTCTAAAAATACAGAGGTGTACTGAATACATACACAGCCACTGATATTTATGGCAGCAGCTATGAATAGAGGACTGAAAAACTCAGGAACTGGTCCCAGATTTACTCTGGCTGTAATTGTATGTGGACTCCCACCAAGATATAAACCAACAAAAGAAAAATAGACAACTGCTGGAAAAAATAACCCTTTTATTTTTGGTGTTGTTTTTGGACTAGGGGGCAAATTCTGTGTGATGCTCACCGATGCTTACAAACCTTCATAGAACTGTTTGTTTCTTTACTGATATGTGTCTTACATCTACTTGCCAATGTACAGAACAACAGTTAATTATGACAATAATAAAAGGTTACTGTGATTTTAAATTCATTCTTAAAAAAGGAAAAAAAAGAAAAATAAAACAAGCAAAAAGTTGAATAGCAGACCTTGTGGTTAAAAGCTACACTGCGCAGAACTATAAAGAGAGATCTTACTATTAAAAACATGTGTTTGTCATACATAAATTACATTTATGAACTTTATAGCATTACTATTTATGTTTTTGTCAGTATATGATACAATATGACAATAGGGTAAATTGTGGTCACATTTAATGGTTACATGTATGGCAAAATTCTGCAAAATCCAGTCATTTTACTTATAATCCATGTGATCATCTTGTCTTGTCTTGTCTGTTGTTTTGCATTGGATTGGATTATGTTTGGAAATATCATGTTGGTTACCAACATTCTTTAAAATATCATTTGTGTTCGTAGAAAAGAAAATCTTTTTTTTAAGATTGGAATGGATTAGGTTTAGAATTAGGTCAGAAAACGATACAGGTTTTTTTTTTTTTTTTTTTTTTCTCTTGTTTTTTTGTTTGTTTGTTTGTTTGTTTGTTTTTTAAGATTGGAATGAATTAGGTTTGAAAACAACATTTTGGTTACCAACATTCTTTAAAATATCTTTTGTGTTCGTAGAAGAAAACCATACAGAATTTGTTTTGTTTTGTTTTGTTTTGTTTTTTGTTGTTGTTGTTTGTTTGTTTGTTTTTGTATTAAGATTGGAATGGATTAGGTTTGAAAACAACATTTTGGTTACCAACATTCTTTAAAATATCTTTTTTGTTCGTAGAAGAAAACCATACAGAATTTGTTTTGTTTTGTTTTGTTTTGTTTTTTGTTGTTGTTGTTTGTTTGTTTGTTTTTGTTTTAAGATTGGAATGGATTAGGTTTGAAAACAACATTTTGGTTACCAACATTCTTTAAAATATCTTTTTTGTTCGTAGAAGAAAACCGTACAGGTTTTGTTTTGTTTTGTTTTGTTTTTTGTTGTTGTTGTTGTTGTTTTGTTTGTTTGTTTTTGTTTTAAGATTGGAATGGATTAGGTTTGAAAACAAAATTTTGGTTACCAACATTCTTTAAAATATCTTTTGTGTTCGTAGAAGAAAACCATACAGAATTTGTTTTGTTTTGTTTTGTTTTGTTTTGTTTTGTTTTTTGTTGTTGTTGTTTGTTTGTTTGTTTTTGTTTTAAGATTGGAATGGATTAGGTTTGAAAACAACATTTTGGTTACCAACATTCTTTAAAATATCTTTTTTGTTCGTAGAAGAAAACCGTACAGGTTTTGTTTTGTTTTGTTTTGTTTTGTTTTGTTTTGTTTTTTGTTGTTGTTGTTGTTGTTGTTGTTTTGTTTGTTTGTTTTTGTTTTAAGATTGGAATGGATTAGGTTTGAAAACAACATTTTGGTTAACAACATTCTTTAAAATGAATTGTGTGCTCTGCAGAAGAAAACCCATACAGGTCTGATGACATGAGCATGCATAAATGATGACATATTTTTAATTTTGAGCTGTATTATCTCTTAAAGAAAGCATGTATGGTCAGTTTTGGTGTTTAAACTTTTTTTTTTGGTTGCTGTTAATGCATAATTTTGCAGCAGTGACCTGTTGCTGTCTGTGGAGGCATGTCAAGCAAAGACATGTGGAAGCATCTCCACCTCCTCAGAACAGAAGTGGAATGAAATCACCCAAGGAGAACAAGAGAGCTATATATCAGTCAGCCCTCCTCTGTCCCAGACCACCACGTGAAATACGGTCTGTCCACCTAGCTTGGTTAAGTAAAGTGTGTGGAGAAATGCGAGGGTATTTTGCCTTTAAAGAGATTTTGTGCTGCTATTCACTGCTTTAAGCTAATCTCTCTTTGTGATACGTAACAATGCGCTGCCAAATGAGGAGGAAATGTCAGGTTATGTTTCAGAGCCGGCCTCCTTCCCACCCTCCATCTGTAGTAATGGCCTCGGGTCATTGGAACATATGTTGCCTGTTGCACATCCACCATCTGTTCGCTTCCACTGATGAAGTGATCCTGCTGCCCATTCAGTGAACAGATCCTGAAAAGAGTTTCCTTTTCCCCTCTTCATGTGTGTGCAGAGGAACGCACATGTCCCACGGCAGGGTCATGTAAAGGTTTGTTGTTGTTGACCTGTGTGCGCTGCAGCAATCCAACTGACCCCACTTCAGCACTGGAGGCGACCGAACAAACATACTCATCAAATGTTTATTTTGTAACAGCCTATTTGTCTTACTCTTATTTATTTATTTTATGTTTTAGATCATTTTTATAATATGCATAATCCTTGTGTAATGCTGTGTTGATGTCATGTAGTTGGAGATGTTTCAGAGATTCTGCTGGAAAAAGCTCTCAACTGAAACACACACACACACACACACACACACACTGTTTCAGTTGCAACAATTGACACAGAATTTATTTTTACTTTATTTATTTATTTCCTACAAAACAGGTTCATACAAATTACTTTCATCATCATGTCATTAATTACTCACCTTCATGGCATTCCAAACCTGTATAACTTACTGTATTCTAAAAATATTCTAAAAATAAAATAAATAATTACTGTATTTTTAGTCTAAATATAAATAATAATGGGCCCCACAGACACGGAAAACTTATTATTATAATTATTATTTCTGTGTGTGTGTGTGTGAGCTTGTTTATGTGGTTAATGAGGAAACAAATTTGTATAATGACATGGGTATGACACAGGTATTACAATCAGGAGGTGGTTTATGAGGACATTTTTAGTGTCCCCGTAATTCAAAACGCTTAAACGTTATTTTGAAAATCCAAAAATGCACAAAGTTTCCTGTGAGGGTTAGGTTTAGGTGTAGGGTTGGGATAGGGCAATAGAAAATACAGTTTGTACAGTATAAAACCCATTACGCCTATGGGATGTCCCCATAAACCACATACACCAACATGTGTGTGTGTGTGTGTGTGTGTGTGTGTGTGTGTGTTCTACATAAAAAACTAAGTCATATGATTTTGGAATGACATGAGGGTGAGTAATGACAGTATTGTACTTATTTTGGGTGAACGGACACTTTATTCAGTTCACCTCAATATACTCTACTAAATAATTGAAAACAAAGAAAGTGTGCCACTAAATATAACAATACTGTATGAATGTTAAGGTACCTATCTACCTTTAACTCCTAAAGCTGCTGCCATTTAGAATGTTACAGGAATATGACAATCAAGTGATAAAGTCAAAAAATCTATGACTTTTACTAGTTACTAAACTTGTATTTACTCAAGTACATGAATACAAATCTTGGTGAGCAATAAAACAGTTATGGATGTTGCAAAATCAAAACATTTAATGGGGATGTTTACACAAATTTGACGAACACATGAATGTTTTTTTATTAAACATAATCTTAATTGCAATATTAAGCACGGGGAATAACATTATTAGCACTCAGCTCTCTTGCAAATCTAATTAGTTGTTTGAAACATTCCTCAATCTATTTTTGGATATAGATGGAATAATGGGTGAATTTTTTTCAGTCAGCATGATCCTAATTTCAACAAAACAGGCCTTGTAGCCAATTAAATTCAAACTGTTTAATGTAAAATACAGTAAAAAAATCACATAAGGAAGAATTGTTTTGAAAATTGTTCAATTATATTAACCTATTTGATCAAATAAATAATAAACGTTTATTCCTATATATTTTTACAAAACATTTTAAAACATGACAAATTCATTGCAATTTTTGCTGTTTTATGAGAACTATGTATCCCATGAGATTATTATTTTTTTTTTCATAAATTTAATGTCAAAATTTACATCAAATTTAATCAGTTCATTTAATATAATGAATGCAATCTCCGTACTCACTTTTTTCCTCACATAGTTACTTCACCTAGCATTGATATTTCATAAACTTGATTAATTTAATTGGTAATCAAAGTTGGTTTGAATGGCTGACCCTACAGGGTCCCGCCAACGGTCTTAACAGTCCTGCGGGAACTTCTGGTTGATGTTGATCAGAGCGCTGTGCATCTGTGCTGTTACTGATTGAATTTTATGACATCACTTTGTACTCGCATGACTCCCAGGTGCACAGACCAACGGCATTGAAAAAAGACGGCCGTTGTCAGTGAGGGGCTCTTTGTGAAGCTACTGTCTACAGCACAGATGCTGATGAAGTCTGATGATGCTACACACAACCGACAGCACCCTACCATGAGGAGCAAAAACAAATCCACACAAAAGAGCCGAGAGAAAAGTCAGTGAGCGCTGAAACTGAACCTCACTGACTTTGGCCACAACCTTTCTGCTGCTTTACAGCTCAACTGTATCTAACTGATAATACCTGAGCAGGACAAACACACGCAGGGCTGTTGAAGACCTGTTAGCCATATGGCAGCCTTCACCTATAAAGCATGAAACTAAAGCTGTACGAGCCTACTGGGAAATGTTTGCAAAACTTTATCAGTAATCAGGACTCAACGGCCCACCTGCAACAGTTCTCCATGTCATCTGAGATGGGGAAACAAGTACTGCATCTTTGTTGCATTAAGCAAAAGTAATTTAACCATTTAACTGAAAACAGCAAATTGACAATATCAACGGAGTGAAAAATTAATCAATAAAGTAAAACTATACACAGACACACACACACATATATGTGTATATATAAATATATATCTATCTATCTATCCCTGGGTGTCCACTAGTGGTCTCAGTTCCCCATAGTCACCCCACTGCAGGCACTACATTACCCACAATGCCTTGTCAGTCAGGTCCCCGTGGTCCCTCCAGAGTCGAGTCAGGTCCCTGTTGACCCTCACGAGTCAAGCAAAACCACAGTTAGATCTCATGAGTCAAGTCAAGTCACCAATGATCTTCATGGGCAAGGTCAAGTCACCAATGATCTTCATGAGTCACGTCAAGTCACCATTAACGCTCATGAGTCAAGCCCAACCACAGTTAAGGCCAATTTATACTTCTGCATCGAGTGTACGCTGTAGTGTATGTCGTAGGCTACGCACGTAGGCAACGCCGTCGTGAGCATTTATACTTCTGCGTATATCTGTTTTGCTCTGCAGTTACACCGCCGAAATGCTAGTTTACGCGAGCGGGTTCCACTGTGTTTACATTCCTCGATCCTCGCCGGCTTCTACGAACAATGGCGACTGAAAGAGAGCAGATCATGTTGGAGCTGGAGCTTATCTGTCTTCTTCAATTAATCGCTCGGTCACTTGGTCCATTTCCATGTTGGCTCTTCACTGAATTTCGGAATTTAAAAATGGCGGGTGGTCCAGAGTGCAGAAGATCATTCTGGAAATGCGTAGGAGGAAATGTGATACTACCAAGCCGACTAATCACAGATCTTTCAGTCCGCATCGTCGCCTCTTCACGTCTCCGCTGAACTACCGGAGCCTCTTCACGTCTACGCTGAACTACAGGAGCCTCTTCACGTCTCCGCTGAACTACAGGAGCCTCTTCACGTCTCCGCTGAACTACAGGAGCCTCTTCATGTCTACGCTGAGCTACAGGAGCCTCTTCACGTCTCCGCTGAACTACAGGAGCCTCTTCACGTCTCCGCTGAGCTACAGGAGCCTCTTCACGTCTCCGCTGAACTACCGGAGCCTCTTCACGTCTCCGCTGAACTTCCGCAGCCTCTTCACGTCTCCGCTGAACTACCGGAGCCTCTTCACGTCTCCGCTGAACTACCGGAGCCTCTTCACGTCTACGCTGAACTACCGGAGCCTCTTCACGTCTACGCTGAACTACCGGAGCCTCTTCACGTCTCCGCTGAACTACCGGAGCCTCTTCACGTCTACGCTGAACTACCGGAGCCTCTTCACGTCTACGCTGAACTACAGGAGCCTCTTCACGTCTCCGCTGAACTACAGGAGCCTCTTCACGTCTCCGCTGAACTACAGGAGCCTCTTCATGTCTACGCTGAGCTACAGGAGCCTCTTCACGTCTCCGCTGAACTACAGGAGCCTCTTCACGTCTCCGCTGAGCTACAGGAGCCTCTTCACGTCTCCGCTGAACTACCGGAGCCTCTTCACGTCTCCGCTGAACTTCCGCAGCCTCTTCACGTCTCCGCTGAACTACCGGAGCCTCTTCACGTGTCCGCTGAACTACCGGAGCCTCTTCACGTCTACGCTGAACTACCGGAGCCTCTTCACGTCTCCGCTGAACTACCGGAGCCTCTTCACGTCTCCGCTGAACTACAGGAGCCTCTTCACGTCTCCGCTTAACTACAGGAGCCTCTTCACGTCTCCGCTGAACTACAGGAGCCTCTTCATGTCTACGCTGAGCTACAGGAGCCTCTTCACGTCTCCGCTGAGCTACAGGAGCCTCTTCACGTCTCCGCTGAACTACCGGAGCCTCTTCACGTCTCCGCTGAACTACCGGAGCCTCTTCACGTCTCCGCTGAACTTCCGCAGCCTCTTCACGTCTCCGCTGAACTACCGGAGCCTCTTCACGTCTCCGCTGAACTACCGGAGCCTCTTCACGTCTACGCTGAACTACCGGAGCCTCTTCACGCCTACGCTGAACTACCGGAGCCTCTTCACGTCTCCGCTGAACTACCGGAGCCTCTTCACGTCTACGCTGAACTACCGGAGCCTCTTCACGTCTCCGCTGAACTACCGGAGCCTCTTCACGTCTACACTGAACTACCGGAGCCTCTTCACGTCTACACTGAACTACCGGAGCCTCTTCACGTCTACACTGAACTACCGGAGCCTCTTCACGTCTCCGCTGAGCTACAGGAGCCTCTTCACGTCTCCGCTGAACTACAGGAGCCTCTCCACGTCTACGCTGAACTTCCGCAGCGTCTTCACGTCTACGCTGAGCTACAGGAGCCTCTTCACGTCTACGCTGAACTACCGGAGCCTCTTCACGTCTCCGCTGAACTACAGGAGCCTCTTCACGTCTCCGCTGAACTACCAGAGCCTCTTCACGTCTCCGCTGAACTACCGGAGCCTCTTCACGTCTACACTGAACTACCGGAGCCTCTTCACATCTACGCTGAACTACCAGAGCCTCTTCACATCTCCGCTGAACTACCAGAGCCTCTTCACGTCAGAACTTCCTAAGCGCCTCATCCTATCCTGTCATGGCCATGGAGACCATCTACCATCTCATCAGGGCCACGGAGGCCACCCTTATCCTGTTCATGTTCTCTATTTCAGGCTTACCTAACCAGACTTGCTCTCCTGTGCCATCGATTCCACTGTGGTAGTCTTCTGCGAGACTGGTGGGCTTCTGTCTCAACCACACAGCTGTGGTGGTCTTCTGCGCCACCCTTGTGGATGTCAGTCCCGTCTGCTCGGCTGTGGTGGGCTGCAGATCCATCTGCGCCATCTCGGTGGGCTACTGTTCCACCTGCTCCACCCTGGATTCCAGCCCTGTCGGCTCTGCCCTGGGACCCTGTCCCTCCCCCTTATCCTCCACCAGTCCACCTCCCTCCTGGTCTCTGTGTTCCTTGGTTTGTTCTTGTACTCAGTGGAGCATCTGGTAGCTGCTCCTTAGAGGGGGGGGGGGGGTAATGTCACAGTGTCTGGTCTGTATTTCCCGGGTTGTCCACTAGTGATCTCACTTCCCCATAGTCACCCCACTACATGCACTACATTTCCCACAAAGCTTTGTCCCTTCATCACTGTTAATAACACACCTGTTAATTGCACTCAGCTGTCTCCACTTTCATAGTTTTCACCTGTCTATATAAACCAGTCTATTTCTATCAGTTTCATGGAGTCCTTGTTTTCCGTCACCAATCTCGTGTTCCCTTGTGTTTTTCTTGTCTCTTGTTTTTGGACTGATTTTGTGGTTATGACCTCTTGCCCGTTTTTGGATGTGATTTTTCGATTCCCCATTAAATACTGCGATTGGATCTCTCGTTTCCTGTGTGCATTCGTTAAAAGTAGTGCTGTCAAAATTAGCGCGTTAACGCATTCGATTAATTTGAAATATTTAACGCGTTAAAAAAAAATAACGCAATTAACGCGGTTGCAGTTTTTTTTATTTCCAGTTGTGGTCTATGTGTGTTCAACGTGCAAAGAGATATGGATAAGACCAAGGAAGGACTTTTAGATGGAAAGTTTCAGTATAAAACTCTGCCGGATTACTCTTCAGTCTGCCACAAGAAACATTACTCTTCATTTAGTCTGCCACAAGAAACAGCAACATTAAAATCATGAACTCAAATGTCATTGTTTAAAAAAAACAAAAAACAATGACTGTGACAGTGCGTAAATCAGACCTTTCTGTAACACTAACGTTAATAAGCTTAAACGAAAATAACGAAATAATTGTGTAGCGGAGTATTTTTTGTACACTGTCAATCACCCCTGTACGCGTGCATCACTGTCCTCCTCGCAGCTGCAGCAACTTGCGCTCTCTCTCTTCCTCAAGCTTTAAAACAAAAAGGGGACAAAAAGATCATATTGTCTTTGTGCATAGGCTATAGATTAATTAGATAAATGAATATCTAAATTTGTGCCTTGCCGTCTACGGTATTTTTTAAAACTTAGAAAAAAGATGCTGCAGCCAATGAGCAGCCAGCGGGGGCTGCAGGACGACTCAACCTCCGCAGACAGTTTTTAATGTTTATCAGACAATAAATACTCAAGATTTTGCTTTAGTATAACTCACAACGAGTTTCACACACCTTCTCCGGCCACGTTGAGTTGTTGACACTTAACAGTGGGAAAAGGGACACATGCGCTATTCACTTGTATAACTTAAGGGTGAATGGGTAATGTAGTTTCTGCTCTGGGTGGGATGAATTAGGAAGCTTGCATTGTGAAGGGCGCTCTGAAAATCGGCAGTGCAGGTAAAAGATTAAAACCTCTATTAAAACAGATGTCCAAATGAGCGTACCGGTACGCTACAAGCACGTTCTGGGCGCACGGAGAGGTGGCGGTACGCTCAAGAGCTATATTTGGAAGTGGTGGTACTGAGTACCAGTGCATACAGGCCCACTTAAAGCACTGGCAATGACTATACTTTGGATTTTTTTTGCAGTCCACTTAGAATTCAACATGGAAATCATTTTTGTTTTTTATTGGCATTGATTGTTTTGAAATTCAAATGGTACTTACATGCCTGTGTTTTTATTTCTGTAATAAATATAGCTTTCAAGCCAACAGTTAATTTGGAGGATATTGATGGTTTATTGCAGGTATGTTGTTTACATGAGAAAATCTGTGTTACAAGTTAAACAAAAATTCCAATAAACAATCATATTTTGAATTTAAATAGTTTCTTTGTCTTGAGTTGACATTAATTATTTACATTTTACATTTACATATCCAAAAAGTTTCAGTCTTTTAATTGCGATTAATCGCGATTAATTGCGATTAATTTTTAAAAAAATTGCGATTAATTAGTTAATTTTTTTAAATCGATTGACAGCACTAGTTACAAGATCTCCAAAGCATGTTTAATTATGCATTCATTCATGATTTCTAATTATGCATTCAATTATGCAATCATTCTCTGTGAGGTTCAGGTCAGGTGAGTTGGCTGGCCAATCAAGCACAGTAATATCATGGTCATCAAACCACTTTTAGCACTGTGGGAAGGTGCTAAAGTCCTGCTGTAAAATGAAATCAGCCACTCCATAAAGCTCGGAAGCATAAAGTGCTCCAAAATCTCATGGTAGATGACTGCATTGACTTTGGACTTGATAAAACACAATGGACCAACACCAGAAGACGTCATGGCACCACAAATGATCACTGACTTTGGAAACTTCACACTGGACATTGGATTCTGTGCCTCTCCAGTCTTCCAGACTCCAGACCTTGATTTCCAAATGAAGTGCTAAATTTACTTTCATCTGAAAAGAGGACTATATTTTGATACAGCACCTTGTGAACAGCCAGCCCTGTCAGAATGTGGTTGCATGTTCTAAACTGGCCCAAGAGGTATCCAGTATTTATACTCAAAATTAACCAAACTAATCAAGCTCAAAATGGAAATATTCTACTTTTCTGAGATACTGAAGTTTTAATTTTCCAAAGCTGTAAGTAGTAACCATCAAAATTAACAAAAAACAAAAATCTTGAAATATTTCAGTTTGTGTGCAATGAATCTAAAATATAAGAAAGTTCGATTTTTATTTTAATTAAATGAGAAAAAATAAAAACCTTTTCCATATTATTCAAAATTTTTGAGATGCACCAATACACACACACACACACACACATGTGCACATAAGCATTACCATGATGCATACATAAGCTTTATATCATACAATTGTGTGCATTTACTTTAATTTTTCATCTTTTAACTAGTCAGTTTGACATAGATGTCAGCTTTCTTTTTAGATGTCATTAAGGTAAAAATATCAAATTTTGTTATTTCTGTTCTGAATGCTACACTAAAATTTTGTTCAGAATACATGTAATGCTCATCTAAACGAATATGTGAATTACACTGAAGGGCGCTCACTTCCTGTCTGCACCACGTTCACGTTGTGACACAGTAGAAAACTCGCAGTAGAGAATGCATTTATTTATGTCTAATGGGAGTTGGGCAAAGCTAATGGTGTGTGTGTGTTCACTTTATGAACTTATAAACAACAAGAACTGTGATTGATCACTTTGTCAACCAATGGTTTCTTCCACAATAAGCTGCAGTGTGGCACAGACTCTCTGCCACAAGTCAAAAATCGGGTTACGAGAGAAACAAGCAACAGTGTTGCTGTTTCTTAACAAATGTAAGTTACTTTTTAATTTTTGTTTGTTTATATTTATTTCATAATGTAAAATTAAAGGTTTTAGTTATATTTTATTGTGCTTTAACGAAGTATGTTTATTTTTAATTTACAAAAGCACATATAAAGCACTTCATTATAATTTTAACTGTAGTGTTTTATTATATATTACATTTTAATCTAATATATTTTAAATGCACTGAAACGGCAGTTTCATTATTGTAAATGTGTAATTGCACACATATTTTTTTAAATTCTGCTGATTTGGACAAAAGGCCTAATATTACCTAATTTGATTTCATTTGAAGAATTTGACAACATAAACTTTCCATAATTTTTTTTTTTAAAGAATGCATGAAAATTATGTTTTTTCTAATTATATGTATCAGCTTTAATATATTTATCAACATAAACAAAGCAGTCAAATGTAAAATAAAATAAAAAAATAAATAAATAAAAGAGAAAAATTGCATTTATTGTCAAAAAAACATAAATGTGAAAATAGGCTAAGAACTGTAAGCTGGCTCAGAGAAAGATAGGAACTTTGTGTCTTTGCCAGTTTATCTGCTGAGTAAGGAGTAAAACAAGACTCGTTCACCTTACAAATGGCTGTCAAAAGCAGAAATGCAATGAAATTCACATTATATTTTTTGAGAAAGTATAACATGCCTCTATTTTTGGAATCAGCACCATAAATTTAGTAAGAAACAAGTATTAGATTTCATTCAGCAAACACAATGCAGTGTGGTGTATAATACGTTCTCGTTTAATTATTGATAACATGCATTTAAGTGCAGGTTCAGTTCACACTTAATTATATCTTTACCTCAATAAGTACTACTTTAAAGTTATGATAGTGTAAGTGTAGGCCCTATTTCTTTTCCACAAGAGAATGTGTTATTTTATTTTTGTTGTAGTCAGCAATAGTCAATGTTTCTTTTAACAGTATTAAAAGAAAAATGTGTGTGTTTTTTGCTCAGAATCAGTCCCAGATTTCTCTGACACACACGTGTGTTCATTTAACTGGAAACCTGATGCACAGACAGTAGTAGCGCATGACAGCTCTCTCTCTCTCTCTTGGTTTTATTTTTCCCTTCAGTTGAGCACACATGAGTCCACAGACAAACTGGGCGTTAAATTTAGCTCAGTTGTGTTTTACTGGAGCCTGTTCGTCCAGTCGTTGCTGGAAAACCTCAGGTCACAAAACAAAAGAAGGAGAAGAAAACCCCACAGACTGCATGCGGTGGTCAGCCCGTCCCCAGCGTCCAGCAGCAAACACATTGAATCCAGCTTTATTTTCCCTCACATTTGTTGCTGATGAGTATTTCAGTGTGAGACTCTCAGGGTAACCAATGGCGCAATAAAGGACAATAAAAGAGGACAAAGCCCTCCAGAGCCTTGGAAAGCCTCTTATTATTGTTTCTTTTTACAACAGCCATCTTGACATTTGGGGAGCTTTGTTTCTGAAGACTCTGGAACAGACTCAAAACCTGCGTCATTACTGCTTAAAGATTGCTTCTTGCTGAAAATGGTTGACTTAGCAGCAGGCGCTAGCAGTTTTCCACACATGAGGTTAAGCCATCTCTGTTGACTGACTAGCATGATGCACTTTGATATGAATATGTGATCAGGGATGAAGTGGCTAGTGAATATTATTTAGGTGGCAGCATGTTTGTAAGTGGATGGTTGTCATTGCAGAATGAACACTTGCCATTTTAATTATCAGTGCCAAAAGCTTTTGCTTGGTGTTAAACCGATAGTTTGTCCCAAAAACTTAAACTGTCAATTTTTATTTTTTTTCTACAGTGGAAGTTAGTAGGTCTAGTGTCCCACAAATTTTCACTAAATAGAAAGCAGTTCAAGTAAAAAAAAAAAAATTAATATATAAATTTCTTACTTTTTTCAGTTTTTTTCTCAGTATTTGATGAAAGAATTTTCTTTCAGCTGCATTTTTGTTTTGATTGATTTGATTGATCATGATTATTTCTGATAGATAGACAGACAGACAGATAGATAGATAGATAGATATAATAAAATACCATAATTATAATATGATTATTTCATGAATAAAATATAAAGTTTAAAATAAAATATAATGGTTATTTTTATTTGTATAAAATAAATAAATATTTCTAGTAAATAAATAAATAAAATATTATTTTTATAATGAAGTGTAATGATTATTTCTAACACATGAATAAATAACATAATGATTAAACAAAATATACTGAGTATAATATAATGATGTATTATAAAAATGTAATATAACACATAATTTTATGATTTTATTAATTCCTTCATTCTTCCATGTATTTTTTAGTTTATTATTTTTATTATTTTTATTAGTTTGCTATGCTCCTGTATGTGATTATGAATATTATATTTTTTCATGTAAGGTTATCAGACTGAATAATGTATTTAGATATGCAATCTGCTAAGCAAATGTCTTGGTCTTGTCTGATATGTTCAGCAAAGTTTTCAGCATTATCACAGACTAAACACTCTGAACCGTTTCACTTACACTTATAAAGCAGAAAACATCCAGCACCTAAATTATTTTTCTAAACATTTGCACCGAGACCAGGAATGTGACCTCTCTTCTACCCTGCAGCCCCAATTACCCATAAAGACACAGGGCCAATGATAAAATCCTGCTGCTTTCATCTGCCAAAGATGTATGCAAATCAAAATAGGGACTGGTGGTCTTTCCCCTCAATCATTACCCATTATTATGTTTCTTGCGAGTATGTTTTGGGATGACAGAAAGTGCTGCATGTCCATCATGGCATCCGGGATTTCCTGTGATCATTTAGATGGACCCTCGGCAGCACAGGAGTCACCCCCTCCTGAGATGAGTCGTGCAAGTACCCTTCCCGTTCGAGAACTGCAAATTACATGTGCATTTTAAAGCCAGCGGGACGAACAGGCTTCCTTATGCCCCAAACTAGTTTTCCCACGCTACGCCTCCCAACCCCGTGACCCCTGATGGAAACGTCTCTCCACAGCCGGCTTAGCTTTGACGCTCAACTGTGAACGCTCTAATTCCACACAGATGGCAGCTTGAGCAGCCACGCTCTTCCTGTGATGTTACATCAATCACGTGCGTGATGGTCCGGGTTACAGCGCAGGAGCAGGGGTCACGTTCCTTGTCTTCTCCTCGGTGACCCCTCGGCCCGTCTCTGAAGAGGCTCTCAGGTGAGGTGTCCATTATGATAATTCATGGTGGAAGTCACGGCTGTTATGGCCTTTGATCCTGCTGATGGCACATTAGCATCGTCCGTGATTCACGCAGTCACTCTCTACGGCTCTGGCTTGAATAGAAAGTGTTACCTTGATCTCAATGATGCCATACTTCTTAAAATTATTTTGATTCTACAGTTGATTTGAACTGAAAACGTTTTTTTTTTTTTATATTTGGTGACCAAACGAAAGGTTTGATGCATTTTCCATTTTTGTTTGTTTTTGTTTTTGTTTTGTTCTTTATCATCATTTCAATGGAGATTTTATGTTCTTCTAAATTCCATACAGTGGCATGTATTCAAATTACAGTTCTTCGATATTCAATGTCTTAATTAAAAGGCTGCAAATCTAGTCATAACTTGATAATAACATGGTAACATCCAAAATGCTGACTTTTTTTGTGCATTGACTTATTAATGAGAAGTAATTGATCAGACAAAAAATGGTTTTATTTGAGAAAAAAACTTTAAAAATGACTTTTATAAGCTCACATTCCACCGTTCCAAATAATAAACTAAGTAACACCCAAAACCTTGACATTGTTGCACATCTACTCATTCATAAAATATGGCTTTAATTAAGTTAACTTTGATTGACATTTTTGCACCTTGCACTAGGTCACAAATGGCCTGGTAATGCGAAAGGTTTTAAATGCATTAGAAAGGACAAAGTCAGGTTACATTGGGAAATCTTACCCCATGTAATGTGACAACCAAACCTCCCAAACCTCACTCGATGTTAAATGACCTCTACCTTTATTCTGTGCGATAATTTTAAAAATATAGTCAAGACTTTAGAGACTTGTATGGTTACGACTTTCACAATGGAAACCCGTTAAGAAGGAAATAGTATGACAGTTAGCCCCGGTCCCCTGTAAATCATTTCACAAAGCTTGTGAAGAGGAAGGTATGTGAGCAGTCAATCCTTTCATTTGACTCAGGAAGAGGTGCTGATTTTCCATGCTGTGGCCCAGGATGTCCAGATCTGTTACAGAGCATAACTGTCTCAGTGGGTTAAAATATTGAAACCAGGTTGGAGTCGCTGCGTTCCCTTGCTCCCCCTCTTCTCCCGAGCAAGCGAGACGAGCCCCGCACGATCAGGATAAGGTGGTTAACTGAGCAGTAAATTGTACTCCCTGCTCTGTAGACAGGTAAGTGACATGTTGCCGCTGGCTTTGATAAGTGCCACAGCTTCCTCTTCACAGACGTGTGTCAAACAGCGGCTTGAATGAAGCCCCGCTCATTGACTCTTCTCAAGGAGGTGCTTCAGACCTTCGTGTTGTTCTCTAACTCTTGCTGATCAAACAGACAGGTGATAATTGAAGCGTTTGGAGAGTCCTGTTTCATTTGTTCTCTTATCATGCCAGTTCTGCTCATTTAGCAAGAAGATGTCATGAGAAACCGCCCACAGGCTGGAAAACATTACCAAGACTATCAAGCAGGACAGTGCCTGTCAAAACATGTTACAGTTCACATTTTAAAAATAAAAACAAACATTTTGCATAAGAAAAACGAAGCCATTAGCAATATTTGAATTTTGGCGTTATATTTATTTCCCACCAGATTCTCATTGCTAAAACATAGATTATTTTCTTTTATATAATATATAATATTATCTATACATAATTTCAATTAAAAGACATATAAGATAAATAGATCTAAATCAAAATTATATATATACTTTAACAGAAAAACGGGGGAGAAGTAATGACAGTTTGGTAGGGAAATGTAGATTGTGATTAATGGTACATTAATATTAACATTTAATATGTTTAGTAATAAACATTCAGTAATCCAATTATTTTAAATTGTTTAAAATAAAAATTTTACATTTTATTGAAATCATAAATTAATCATGTTTACTTTACAATTTAAATGATAAATATTTTTTTTCTCTCTTTCTCATTATTTTATTTTATTTTTCTCCATTACAAGAAAAAACAGGATTTCATGTAAGAAAAATAGAGTTTATTTTTAGGATCATTAAAAGTGATCGTCTTGTAATGTGATTTTCAGTTATGATTATTTCCCATTGAATTGTCACTACTTTAAAGCATGGATTTTTTTTAGATGATATATATAATTTATACATAATTATGTATCTAAATGATATATACTTTAAAAGAAAAAAAAAGGAAAAAATCTAAATTCATTGCCATTACCATGACAATATGGTGAGGAGATTAATTATGAATGTATTAATAATACATACATATAATACAATAAACAATTACAGTTACAGTTACAGTAATAATATCTATAGATGGATTAATGATGCAATACGGTGTACTGAAATACAGAAATAAAAACAGTACAAATACTGAAATCCAATGACGTTTTTACTTGAAATAAATTAATGAAATATGTCGTACAGTTTAAACTCTAAATAAATGTGGGGGAAGTGAAGTATAACAACATCACATTGGCTTTATTTCCTTTTGTCTGTCTGTCTGTCTGTCTGTTTGCTGGTTTGTCTGTTTGTTTATTTGTTTGTCTGTTTGTTTGTTTGTCTGTTTGTTTGTTTGTTTGTTTGTCTGTTTGTTTGTCTGTTCGTTTGTTTGTTTGTCTATCTGTCTGTCTTTCTGTTTGTCTGTTTGTCTGTTTGTTTGTTTGTCTGTTTGTTTGTTTGTCTATCTGTCTGTCTGTCTGTTTGTCTGTTTGTCTGTTTGTTTGTTTGTCTGTTTGTTTGTTTGTCTATCTGTCTGTCTGTCTATCTGTCTGTCTGTCTGTTTTTCTGTTTGTCTCTTTGTTTGTCTGTCTGTCTGTCTATCTATCTGTTTGCTGGTTTGTCTGTTTGTTTGTTTATTAGTCATGTCTGTCTGTCTGTCTGTCTGTCTGTGTGTCTGTCTGCCTTTCTGTCTGTCTGTCTGTCTGTTTATTTGTTTGTTTGCGTGGTGTGAGAGCTGATGTGGGTGTTTGTGATGGTGGAGGGTTGTCATGATCCATTGACCCTCCGGCTGATTTGGGGAAGCGTTCCCAGAGCCCTTGCTGCCCATCAGGTGTGAATGAGCTCTCACCTAACTCATGCCTCACACAGATGGCCCGTCACCTCACAGAGCCATGAGAAAGAGCCATGGATCAGCTAAACAGACAGGGACACCACATTCAGTCTCCAGACATTTCATTTTCATTTCATTTCACTCAATCCTGTGTATTGAATCAAACCGATCATGGCACCTATAGCTACTTTACCCATCAGACAGCAGTGTAGCATGACATGTTTTAATAATCCTGTTTTCTCCTAATAATGAACAGTTCATCTTTCAAAGTTTCCTTTCTTGTATGAACGATTCATTTCAGTCAAACGGTTCATGCAGTCACTTCATTTGCCTGTAATCTAACGTAAATGGGACCAGTCCAAAAAAGGTTCAGTAATGAATTGCATTGATTCATTTCCAGTTCATGCAGATGCTTCACTTACCTTTGTTCATTTGTAATGTAACTGAACCGGTTCTTTCAGAAGAATCAGTAATTCAGTTCTTTTTAAATCACGTCTTTTTGACTCAATCTAACCTAAACTGAGATCTTTCTTGTTTCGTACAATATATTCATATATTCATTGATAAAAATGTATACATGAAAGAGTATAGCTGCTTTAAATGTAAGTAGATTCATCAGTAGTGTTTTATTGATAAGCATAGCCATACATTTACATAGTAATCCAAGGTACTTTAGATTACAGTAGATTACAACAGTTGAGCTGTTTTTACAAGAAATATTACATTTACAGTATATATGTCATTTTCTATGTTACAAAGTGAAAACAAAAATACCCAACAGCACTCTCATTGCAAGTCATAACTATTTTACATTTTGGCGAATTGGTGGCGAAGTATGAATTTGAACATTTTCATCCAAATTCAGTTTAAGGAGTGGACATTCGTGTTTTCATGACATTCATGTTTTCTTTTGTTTTTGTTTGTTTGTAGAAACGCATATTTGTGAATTAATTTCTTAGAAATGAAATAATATATTTCTGTTTTCTCATAAGACCTGATGAATTCAGCTACATTTGTCAGACTTTCTCCAATAAACGAAACCCTGAGTTGAGTCAGGGCAGGCCTGGCGGAGAGGAAGCACTAGCACACACTTATCTCACATCACATGATTAGCAGCTGCTTTTAGAAACTGACCATCCTGACTCCTCTGCTCCACCTCTTCCCTCCCTGATAACTCTGTCACTCAGACGCCTGCAGTAAGGCCCTGCTTTAGGGAACACTAATAATGAGCTAATAATTAGTCATGTAAGCCGCTGATAAGAAAGCGGAAGCTGATGTGAGAAGAAGGGCAGAGGAAAGATTTTACTAACAGGGTTTTGTGTATCTCACAGTCTCCAGCTGTGCCATATCAGATTCTCATACTGCGGTTGATTTTCTAATGGTTCCTTTGATATGGATGAGTATTTTTGGTGTTTTTCCCCCAACAAAGGAAATGGATTGTCACTTTATCGATGTGCATTTGTTAACTTGGACTTGGTTAGAGTGTGTTAACCTAATGAGTGTATGCATCTGCCTTTTACTAACAGACCAGCTACTTTGAATTCAGTGCAGCACTTCATGACAACAAAACAGGTCTTGGCTATTTTGTGATCTGATTGAATTATATCTCTTTCCCACAAGCTGGTGTCTGCTTTCTACCCTTGACACCCCTTCCTCACGCCGCGCTGTGGGAAAAGAAAGCCATCCTGATTGCAGTGTCTAGTGTTCATTGTAACAGGTAATTCAATTTTACACCATAGCCGGTGACTGCACAATGCAAAGGCTGACGGCATGTAAAGACACAGGGAGGGCTTCACTAAACAGCCCTTCATGGCTCATGTATCTTCATGTGTGTGTTCAAGTCATGTGGATGAGGGGATGAATGGACTGAATCAATGAGAGCGGCTCGTCTGACAGCGCGCGCCCTCTATCTGTGACCTGCAACTCCACCCAAACTGCTTTGTCACCATTTTACATTTACTAGAACAAAATCACTTATCTAATAATATGTGAATATAAATTATATATATATATAGTACATTTACATTTATTCATTTAGCAGACGCTTTCATCCAAAGCGACTTACAGATGAAGACAGTGGAAGCAATCAAAAACAACAAAAAGAGCAATGATATATAAGTGCTATAACAAGTCTCAGTTAGGTTAACACAGTACACGTAGCATGGGATTTTAAATAATATAATAAATAAAAACAAAACAGATAGAATAATAAAAGAAATGAGCAAGCTAGTGTTAGAGGTCTTTACACGCACACACACACACACTCACACACAATTGCATAATAAATGACAAGAAAATAGAATACAAAAAGATTAGAAAGGTAGTTAGATTTTTTTAAGAATAGAATTAGAATAGTGAGTGTTAAAATATAATATATATATTTTTTACTTCTCATACTCACACCATATTGTGGTAGTGCTTTTATATTGTCTGTTAATATTATCCTCCCTATTTATTCAGTTATCTACAAAAAAGGAGCATGAACCTTAAAGAAAAGTAAAGAAAAATAATTTTGAATAATTAACGCATTATTGTTTTGTTTAATATTACTATTTGCAGATTATTAACTTATCTGTAAAGAGTAATGTGCACCAATGTAATGAAACAACAAGTTTTTTGACTGAAGTTCATTATTCAAAGCAACTTGACCACTTCATCCCAAACCCTGAAGAACTCATTTAATATCAGCACATTGAGAAGCCTGAGACGCCTTTGAATGGTCAAAGGAAGACGGATGGCGTTCATTTGATTTAATTTCTAAATCCTTTAGAGTCCTTCAGACCAGCGTTTCTCAAGTGGAGGAAATAAGGGTTGCAGGTCTGTCCTGACAGGCTCATGCATACACTGAGCAAAGGGCATCACATTTAACATTTAGGTCTTCCAAAGTTTAAGCAAACGAATTAAAAAAATTGACTGAAATTTATTTATTTGTAAGTTGGTCCAGAATATTGTAGTTTGACAAAAAAATAATAATAATTTATATATATATATATATATATATATATATATATATATATATATATATATATATATATATATATATATATATATATATATATATACATACACATATATAGTTGATCATCAAAGGCTTCTCCAATCAATCTCTCATGTAACTGTCACTTGGTACAAGCAATGGACAGAATCACATTCCCTCATCCTCAAAAACCATGAACAAAACTACACAAGGTAAAAGAAAACAAAACCCAGAGTGCATTATTAAAACAGGAATAACAGGAATGGAGATGAGAGAAAGACGTCTCACAGAGGGCTCAGACGTTATGTTCATGTCCCTCCTCCTCTTTTAATCGCTCCTGTCGTCTCTGCTGTTTCCCAGGCTGCAGGCCAGCTATTCATACCTCTGAGATCACAGCAATACAACGTCTGATACAAACATATAAATGCTGCGCAAAAAAACTATCAGAGAAAGCTACAGTTTGGTGCTGGAGGAGTGGAAGAAGAGAAGTGCTGGGGATGTTGATGGTGCCAGTGACAGATGGTGTATGGTTCAGGAATGCTAACAGCACTTTCACGGCTCCTTTCCCACAGTAACGCAAACTTAAGAGGTGAGAAAGCCAATTTACTGGGACAAAATTCTGTCTCAGTCTCTGTCCTGGCCAAGGAAATCCCGGCTTCATATAAACCCGCCCAAATGGTGCTCACACCTCTTGAGCGTTCTGCTGAGAAAACCCCTCATTTGGCACATTTTAACAAAACAGTGACACTGGGGCAGAACAAATACAGCTGAAGACAGGCCCATCAGCATATCTCAGACCGAATCTGATGACCTTTTTGGCCATTTATGCACTTCCCTAGAGAACTAATTGTCTGTAGAATGGATTTAAAGGTGAACTGAAACATTAAAAAATTTTAAACGTTGTTTGTTTGAACAGCCCAACAGCAAAGTACCCAAACAATGTTTCTTTGTGGATGTTTGGGAAACATGTTTGATAAAAGTCATTATGCTGTGTTACTAGTGGAACTTAAATTAACAACACGATCTCATGAGTTTTACAATTTGCCGATTTTGTATGAAGTTGTACAATTTGATAAGTGGTTAAATGTAAAACCTTTAGAAAACAGCATGCAGGTTCACCCCTAAACCTAATGGAGCCTAAGCAGATTGTATGGAAAATTCATACGCATTTGCTAAGAATTCGCCAAAACTGAAAATAGTTATGAATTGCCATAAAAGTGTGTTGGAAATTACACAATTTAAACATATAAAAATGTGTAAAATGGAGCTAACAATACTTTTATCCACATTTATCCAAAAAAAAAAAAAAAGCATCTCTATATTCTTTTGCAAATCTCCAAAACGTTCCTATACATAGAATTCAATGCAGTTTCCAGCTGAAATTATCTCAAGTTGCTGTAAAACACTAACATTTAGTTAGTTTAGGGGCAGATTATTGGTTGAATTTGCATATTGTTCTTGCACAATAATATACAATGATACACAATAATAAGAAGAAGCTTAAAACGCACTTCATGCAACACCCTTCAAGCTCTGTCTCAGTTATTTGCATTATCATTGGGTCCACAAAGTGAGAATGTGGACATATTCTGGAAGAAACTGATAGACATTATTGTGAGGGTGTTAAAGCATGAGAGTGTTCTTAACCCTAATCAGGAAATTAAGTGGAAGGAAAACAGCAGAGATGTTCAATAAGAGCAAGAGTAACTGTCATCCTAAATAAGAGAAGAACAGTGAACAATAACTGAAGCAGACCTGAGAGGAGCGACACTAAGCACAACTGTCAAACTGAGTGTGTGTGTGTGTGTGTGTGTGTGTGTGTGTCATGTTTAGAAAATCTGCACACATCAACATACAGAGCTAATAAAATATCTGCTTCTGATGCATGTTCATGCATAGACAACAGATGCCTTTCAGAGTCAGGATTTACGTTTGGGGGGAAAATCAGCAGAATTGTGTCAAAAAGATTTAAACTTAAAATGTGTTAAATGAAGAGCATCTTAATAATGCATGCTTGGGCTTGAAGGTGTGTAGTATGTGAAAGGCAGGCGATTAAATTCAGTTGCAGATTCCATGTGAGTTCATAGCTTACTACACTGAAAATAATGACTTTGTAGTGTGGTAAAATCTATTACATTAATTAATGTAATTTATACATTGTAAAATCAAGATTAAGTTGGAACTATAATATCTTAAGTAAAAATTACACTATTTATTCATGTAATAACATAACTGAGAAGAAAGAGTAAATTGTATTATATATTTACAAGTACTATTTAATGTTTTATGGTCACAGCACATTCACCTAAAAATACTAAGTAAATGTTAATCTGAAAAGCTAAGTGCGTTTGAATCCGCGCATTTTTTTTTTTTTTTTTAACGATCCTTCTGGCAGTGGCAGAGATGGTTGGTTTGGTTTGGGCGGTCACTTTTGGCTGACTTATCTTCGGTAAGTTTTGACTTTTCTACTTTAGATTTGTGATAACAACTATGTGTTCATTTTCATGGTTTGATTATTGCATAGACGTTACGGTTCAAAATTGTCTGAACGTAAGTTTTAATCACGCCATTATCCACTTCTATAAAGTTGAGACTGATGGTTAGTCAAAACTAAATGTAGTTAAATTAAATTATTGTTTTAAAATTAAATTTACTTAATTACTTTTAATAAATAGAACCTGCTAAGTTAAAAATAATTAAGTAACATTTACTTAATGTCTTCACAAATGTTACATTTAGAGTTAAGTAAATTTCACTTGATACTGGCAAGTAAGTTGTACTTGATATTACAGCAGTAAAATTTACTAAGAAAAATTGAGTGCAAATTGTTACAATGATTTTATCAAGTAAATCCTACAAGTTGTTTTTATCAGTGTACAAAGCAAAAATCTCATGGTTTGTGGTTTCCTCCACAGAGTGAAGAGTTGTAAAGACAATGTGATTGCGTGCACTAAAGGCATGGTATTTCTTGAAACACAGTGGGGATTATTGTGCTGGTGGACCAGTTTTATGCCCATGGGAATGCTACTGATAAGATCGTGTTAGTATGTGACATTTATATTCAACATTTAAGAATTATTTTCTGACAAGAGTTTCCAGTGTTTCCAGCCCAAACAAGAATAAACTGAATGGTACAGTCACATGGATAATAAGCAGAGTTAAGAAGTTACTTTAAAACCATAACATCTGCAGTTTCAAGCTGCTCAAAAATGAGTTAAAATACACTTACACACTACAATCAACTTAGAAATTATTGCTAACTACACAATCATTCATTAATAAAGGTTAACAGTTTCACAGTTATTGTGAATTTTAACTTTTATATTATTACAAAAGGTTTCTATTTCCAAAAAAAGGAACTGTCTCAGGCATGCAAGTGCAGCTACTAATACTTTTTATGAGAAACATGAAATTCTCCCAAACTTTTTACTATGTTTACGATTAAGTTTCATATTAGAAATCACCAAATAAATCTGACAACAACTGTGTCATAAATGTAATTTCTTTTGCTCAAATAACATTATAAAAAGCTAGTTTTCAGCTTCTGAAAGCGCAGTCCTAGACGCACGTCTAACGGCAGCTGCAGTGACACGCTGACTTTACTGATTAGCGATTGGCTCTTTCATTCACAAGGCGGGGCTTCCTGCGATTGAGCGCCATAATATGAAGCCCTGCATTTGTTCCCCTTTCACAACTTTACGAGTGTCAATAATAAAGAATGTTTCTTGAGCACCAAGCACATTAGAATTAAGTATTGAAGACTGAAGATAGTTAGGACGGATTTAATGTCTTATTAAATATATAAACCAGATAACATCATTTACTTTTATAATAAAAATCATGTTTATTTTGCCTGAAATAAAGCAGGCATCAATTAGTATTACACTGAACAGACAGATTTACTCTAAATAGAAGCAAAAACCATCTCTAAACTGGAACTCAGTGACTGAATGAGTGAATAAGACATTTGAAACTAAAATGAATGTTTGCAGCTTTTGTTTTCTCAGCTGTAAGGGACCGTTCACACAGAACGTGTTTTTACATTCCACTGCACTATACATACTTCACCATTGTTTTTCTATGAAAACATGCTCACTGGACAAGCTCAAGTTAAACTAAGTTAAACTTTTTTAAAAGTTAGAGTCTAGAAAAGTCTAGACTTTGCGCTTTTCCCCCATTCCACCGCTTGCGTCTTGCGTTTTTCGTAGCTGGCTGCGAGTGCAATACAATGTGATCCAAATATCAGTAAAAAAAAAACTGTATTTTCTCACACTTCACCACAGCTGAGCTACTGTCACGAATGTAAAATGTAGTTAATTCGCTAATCTCAACTAGTTACTCCCCAAGATTGATAACGACTAGTTGAGATCAGTTAGTTTGGCTAATTATACACTTAGCTCCAGCATTCAGTCCAATGCTCTGAAGTACCTCCCTTGCATCTGGTCCAACAATAGCCGAAGCCTGACTTTGTGTCTGCAGCTTAGGTGCTCCGGCTCTGACAGCTCGGATGAAGCCGTTTTGAGTCTTCTCAGAATCATTAGCATTCTACCAATCAACTGAGGAGATGCTCCCACACCCCCAGAGTCCACAGACACACTGCCATATTGTGTGAAGGAGATCCATCATCATGTGGTAACGGGAATCCCTTGAAATACGCCTCGTTCCCGTTGGCTCACAGACAGTATTGCATAGGAGCTGGGGGTGCTAGGGTCATACAGTCCTGGGAAAGTTAACTTCTCCATTTAAATCAACAAATGATGTGGCCTTCTGCCGAGTATATGAATGTGCCCGGTGGCAGATGGCAGTGTTTCATACCCATAGACTCCAGCAAACCCTAATCCCCGGGGGATCGTGCATTCCCGGGTCATCAGTTGTTCACATCAAGGAGAGAAAAAGGGGAGAGCGCAAGAGACAGAGAGAGAGGGGAACTCTCGTTCTCCCCCTCCCAAAGCGAACAAACACATCTCAGGCCACTTCAGGAGAAATGTAAGCCTGATTAGGTGTCGATCATCTCATTAGTCTGTGAATATTGGAAAGCCTCATGAATAACAACACCGAGTAATTATAAAAGGGCAGACGGTGTGTGCTAGCAGGACCTTCGTGGTTTATCGAGAAGAACGAGGTTCAGTAGCATCTCAAACTCGTTTAGTTGTTCGACTGTCATTTGTTTCTTAGATGTCTGCTGTTTTTCTTCATTGTTTGTTTAGGTGGGTGAGTGGCGCACCAGTCCCACGCTCCAGCCATGTGCGAGTGTTTGTACATATCAGCTGCTGTGGGTCAAACAAAGAGGCTCATGTGACTCAGCAGTTGAGGGAATAATGTTCCTCCCCCCTCAGGCTCTTTTGCTGAGAGACTTTCTCACACCTCTCCATCTGGACGGGCTTCTTTCAAAACGTCAATCACAGCAGGGACTCTCATTTTTCAGCCAGGTTTGGGGGATGACCCTCTCTGGGAGATTTGGTGAAAAGTCAGTCAGATTGTTGATTTCAACTCAGGATTTGAGAGAAATGATGGCACAGAAGTTGACTTTATCTCGCCTGGAGGTGCAGAATGTTCATAAAAGTCATCTGACTAAAGAAGCTGTTGATCTTTTGTTGTAAACAAACATAAAAAATATGTAAATAAAAAAAAAAGATTTCATGCTTTCAGGTCTAATGAGTCAAAATCATATAAAAGGTGCTACAATTTAAAAACTGAACAAATCATTTAAAAAATAAAAATACAATCAAATGTGACAGGTGATCTGACTCAAGTTTTATTATTATTATTATTATTATTATTATTATTATTATTATTATTATTATTATTATTAAAAATAGAATACAAGAACTCTAAGGTAACAGCATATAATAAAACCAAATACAATAACCTTAAAGGGATTCAAGTTGTTGTGTCTGATAGTGGTTGTTCTGCAATTTTACAAGCATCGATAAATGGAAATGATTAGACTCAAGTGGTCTCATAAAATGTCACTGAAATGTGTGTGAAGTTTTGTGTTTGAGCGCCCTCTGTCAATAAAACCAGGAAGTGACACAAGTGTGTGTCCCCAGTCTTGTGGCCATACTAACGGGAATGAACAGAGTACATAAATGTAATTATATTTAAACAACATAATTAAAATAAAGAAGAAAGCCGCTTATTTTCTTAAATGTGGATTATGGCAGGCTACCGTCATTTTGTGCAAAAATACATTCTTTTAATTTCCTTCATTTTAATCTGTTCATTAATGCATTAAACCCTAAATTTTATTTCCATCATATCCTCCTGGTAGTATAAACATTTTTTTTAAAAATATATAGCGTTATAATATAATAAAGTGTTAAAATGTGTTTTGTGGTTAAATTCATACCTGCATAATTTAAAACAATGTGTAGTCCTATGTGAGAAAGAGGTGTGCCCCAGGGATCAATACTGGGGACACTTCTCTTTTCTATTTATGCAAATAACTTTCAATATATTTTAATGACTGTTGTATTTAACTCTATTGATCACACTGTCATAAAAAGAGACAAAAACACTTTCTGTCCTCATTTCAGGCTGCAAAGCAACAAACTTTGATTATTTTAAAGAGGGTGGATTCTTGATAGGCTTTTTGATAGGCTAATAAATTAGTGCTACATTTTTTACATTTACATTTTAATCATTTAGCAGACGCTTTTATCCAAAGCGACTTACAAATGAGAACAATAGAAGCAGTCAGGTCAACAGGAGAACAACAACAGTATACAAGTGCCATGACAAGTCTCAGTTAGTCTAGTATAGAACGCATAGCCAGGATATTTTTTTTTTTTTTTTTTTTTTTTTTTTTTTTTTTAATTAAATGAACAAAGACAAGAAAATGAAAAGTACTGGTGTTAGTAGGTTAAGTGCAGGCGAAAAAGATGAGTCTTCAGACGTTTCTTGAAAATTAGTAAAGACTCAGCTGTACGAATTGGGATTGGGAGGTCATTCCACCAGCTGGGCACAGTCCAGGAAAAGGTCCGTGAGAGTGATTTTGAATTTCTTTGGGATGGCACCACAAGGCGTTGTTCACTTGCAGAGCGCAAACTTCTGGAGGGCACATAGGATTTAACCAGTGAGTTTAGGTAAGTTGGTGCCGTGCCAGTGGTCGTCTTGTAGGCAAGCATCAGTACCTTGAATTTGATGCGAGCGGCTACTGGTAGCCAGTGTAACCTGATGAGGAGAGGAGTAACATGAGCTTTTTTTGGCTCATTGAAGACAACCCTCGCTGCTGCATTCTGGATCATTTGCAGAGGCTTGACAGTACATGTAGGAAGGCCCGCCAGGAGAGCATTACAATAGTCCAGTCTGGAGAGAACAAGAGCTTGGACAAGAAGTTGGGTTGCTTGCTCTGACAGGAAGGGTCTAATCTTCCTAATGTTGTATAAGGCAAACCTGCAGGACCGGGTCGTTGTAGCAATGTGGTCAGTGAAGCTTAATTGATGATCCATCACAACTCCTCGGTTTCTGGCTGTCCTCGAAGGAGTTATGGTTGACGAGCCCAGCTGTATAGAGAAGTTGTGATGAATCAATGGGTTAGCTGGAATCACCAGGAGTTCAGTCTTTGTAAGGTTAAGCTGAAGGTGATGGTCATTCATCCAGCTAGAAATGTCACTCAGACAGGCTGAAATGCGAGCAGCTACCGTCGGGTCATCTGGCTGGAATGAGAAGTAGAGTTGGGTGTCATCAGCATAGCAGTGATAAGAAAAGCCATGCTTCTGAATGACAGATCCTAAAGATGTCATCTAGATGGAGAAGAGAAGTGGTCCAAGTACTGAGCCTTGAGGAACCCCAGTAGCAAGGTGGTGTGACTTTGAAACATCACCCCTCCAAGACACACTGAAGGATCTGTCAGAGAGGTAGGACTTAACCCACAGGAGAGCAGTTCCAGAGATGCCCATCTTTCTGAGGGTGGACAAGAGAATCTGGTGATTAACAGTGTCAAAAGCAGCAGACAGGTCCAGCAAGATGAGTACCGAGGATTTTGAAGCTGCTCTTGCTAGTCGCAGGGCTTCAGTAACCGAGAGCAGAGCAGTCTCAGTTGAGTGGCCACTTTTGAAGCCAGATTGGTTGCTGTCCAGGAGGTTGTTCTGTCCAAGGAACATAGAAAGCTGGTTGAACACAGCTCGCTCAAGTGTCTTTGCAATGAATGGAAGAAGGGATACCGGTCTGTAGTTTTCAAGAAGCGCTGGATTTAGAGATGGTTTCTTGAGCAGTGGGCTTACCCGAGCCTGCTTGAATGCTAAGGGAAATGTTCCAGAGTGAAGAGAGGAGTTGATAATGTGAGTAAGTGAAGGTATGAAGGTATAGTGCTTATAGTCCTAAAACACACCAGTCCAGAAGGTGGCGGTAAAAACACAAATTGGTTGGTTTGCCAACCGCCAAAAAACACTTGACGAATAAGAAGACCCGTCGCTAAATAAGCAGACTTCCGCTTCCGGTGAGCCTGAGGTCCGCCCTCTGTGAAATGGGTTTGCTGGAGAGCTGTTGATTATGTTGACTCACACGTGTTAAGGGCTTTTTGTTTTGTTTTTCAAGAGACTTAAATCAAATACGCGTTTATCCCCTTCCTTGTTTAAAGTGAGTTTGCTCACTTTCTGGCAGACTCGTCTGGACTCTTCTATCGTTTGTGTTTGTTCGTTTATAAACTCCATCAGCAGCGCTAGCAGCTAACAGTAACACACCGGTCTGCTCTCATCTAAGGGTCACTGCACACTGAAATGTGACAAGAGCTGAGTTTACACAGACACTAAACCTGCCCTTGAACTCAGCAAACCGGATTTCTCTCATTTACGCGCTTTTCATCCACGAAACCGTCATGGGAGCTTACTTGTCTCAGCCCAACACGGAGAAGACCACAGGCGACGGCGGGAGCGAGAGCATGAGCTTCGGCTTCGCGGCCATGCAGGGCTGGAGGGTGTCTATGGAGGTAAACACACAGCTGAATTCACTCTCTGTGGATCGCTGATGATATCTGAACATAAACACGAGAGAGTGACCTCTAGCCGGTGTTTGATCTTCATAGAAGTGTGATCGTGTTAGCTCTGTGTTGTGTGTTTTGTTTGGCAGTAGTGATGTGCGCCAGTGAGGTCAGAGGGACTCCCGTCACGAGCTCTTTTCTTACGGCTTGTTTTGTTTCCTAGGACGCGCACAACTGCATCCCGGAGCTGGATGAGGAAACCGCGATGTTTGCGGTCTATGATGGTCATGGAGGTAAGCTATTGACCTGTATGGGCCACAACACGTGTAAGAGACTTTAAAGAGGGAATTCACCCGAAAATGACAAGTCTGTATTTCTCAGATTCAGTGTCGCTCCAAACCAGTCTGCTACTTTTTCATGTGGACAACAAGTTTTTTTTTTTTTTTTTTTTTTTTTTTAGTAAAACATGTCTGTCAACCCTCCAAAAAAGAACCATATAAATAGTCAATATATCATAGTATTGTGCGAAGAAAAAAAAAAGACTTAAAGTGGTGGTTCACCCAAAAATCTGAATAACCTCCTCCTGTGGAACCTAAATCACGTTTTTTTTTTTTTTTTTGGTCTCTTTTCTTTGTGTATACGGTGAAACCAAAACAGTTTGGTTGCCAGTATTCATCAAAATATCACCTTTTATGTTTCACAGATGGATGAAACTGATGAATTGCAATGATTAACTTTTTTGTGGATGAACCATTCCATTAAAGCTATAGTTCATCCAAAAATGAAACATGTCATCATTTACTCACCCTAATGATGTTCCAAACCTGTGAGTTTCTTGTTTTTATTGAACATTTAAAATAACATTAGTAACAGAACCGTAGACGATAGCCACTGACTCAAAAAATACTATGGGAGGTGATGGCTACCGTCAACTGCTTGGTTATCAATGTACTACTTTTGGGTGAACTGTCATTATTCACTTAAACTCTCACTTTGTGGCCCTAACGTACAGTAGGTCAAATCATTTTTGGGTGAATACGATTCTTGGATGAGTTATCAGTTTGATCGTTTCATTACTGTGTATCTCCAGGTGAAGAGGTGGCTTTGTATTGCTCCAAGTATTTACCTGACATCATTAAAGAGCAGAAGGCGTATAAGGATGGCAAACTGCAAAAGGTAACCCTTGCTGCGTCTCAGACGGTTGTTTGTGCTCGTCTGATAATGATCCATATCATTCGCGACTGCTGTGATCCTTTAATTGACTCATGCCTGCTACTCTGTGGTATTTTGGTAGAGGTCATGTGTGTAAATATGATCATTCTGAATTGATTAGAAGGGTTTTGCAGAAAATTACCGTGTTTGACTGTCGTTATTGTCTCACGTGCCTTTCTGTAGTCTAATTAGATTATATCATATCTGAAAATGGGGATAGTCACTGGCTACGTTTACATGCAATCAAATAATCTGCATTTTAATGTGTGATCGATATAAGCAGCGCGGCACAGTGGTTTATATTCTCACTGTTGCCAAATTATGCCCAGAAATGGATAAATATTAAGTGTACAGTTTAAAAAAAATAAAGAGCCATTCTCCTAAAATGTTTATCATGCACAAACAGTGGCATACACTCTGTATGGTCAAAAAACCAATGCTAATTTGAAGCTTGCGACATATAAACGTGCTCATCAAGCCAATCTCTTGGTTTAGTGTTCATGTAAACACTACTTTCAGATGCATCAATCAGAATTACTTCAGTCCAATTGAAACAAAAGTTGTGCATGTAAACATAGCCATTATGTTTGTGCTGGTTGCTGTCATCTTCCCAGGCTCTGGAAGATGCGTTCCTGGCTATAGATGCCCGGATCACCACACAGGAAGTCATCAAGGAACTGGTTCAGATAGCTGGACGCCCTCAGGGTGAAGCCGAAAAAGTAGCGGATGAAGATGATGGTTAGTGTCGGGGTTGTATGTGTGGCCTTTACCTTTAGATGACCTTTGGACTCCAGGGTCTTCTACTATCCACAACAATATGCCCTCGTCCTGTCTTTTAAAGAAAACGAGTGTCCATAGACAGATTTAAAGAAATGTTTGGAAGATTTAAGATGCTTCCCAATGCTTTAGATCCTATTATAATGTGTTTTGGTGTTTTTATAGTTTTCAGTCTGTCTTATGGAGATTACTTCCCTTTTAAGTCTTTCATCTTATAGAAATTGTTCTGAGCATCCTGAGAAATGTTGTTTTTAGGTCTTGTTCTTATTTTGGTGGGCTGTTTAATTAATGCAACATTAATACTTAAGATACACTTGCATTACATTTCTTATTTGGTTAATGCTAAGCAATGCTATTTTTAAATTCAACATCTGGTAATGATACTTCTCAATATATAAGTGACGAGCAATTGCAATGTGTGTTGTGAGGGTTTCCGATAATGAGCTTTAGTCAGTGTTTTGTCACCTAAGCTGTAAAATGCGAACAGTTTCACTGCTATGAATTAACGTTCACCTTTCCTGTCAGTTGATAATGAAGAAGCAGCTCTGCTGCATGAAGAGGCCACCATGACAATTGAGGAGCTGCTTAGCCGCTTCGGACAGAACCAAAACAAAAATGCCAAAAAGCCGTCTCCGGGTGCCTCTAAAGAGTCTGAGGATGAAGAGAGATCTCATGCTGAGAAGGCAGTCAATGGTGAGATGGGAAGCAGGGCGTCTGAAGCTGACAGCAATGGGAAGGAGAAGGCAGCGGGTGCTGGAGATGCAGCCGCAGGCTCCAAGATGAGGGCCTGCAGACGGGCGGCTGCGTCTGCTTCTGATGCTGGTCCTTCCTGCTCCTCTTCTGCAGCTCCTGCTCCAGGAAGTGCCAAGTCCAAGTTCTTCGAGGACAGTGAAGAGTCCGAGGAGGGAGAAGATGAAGAGGAGGGTAGTGAGGAAGAGGTGAGGGGATTAATCTAGCACGTTTGGACAGTTCAGGACTAGGTTTGTGTTATGGCCGAGGTTCTGTGTTGCTTACTAAGAAAAGTAGGAGAAGCCTCTGATTATAATAATTTTCATTTAATAAATGACTTGTGCCTCAGAGTGGGCAGACAAAACACAATGAATGAGGTCGTTGTTTTCAGAAAATTCAGCTTTGTGTCACAAATTACGTTTCAAAATCTATTAAAATAGAAAGTTTTTTTTAGTGTTTTTTAATCAAAAACTTAAACTGGTTTATTTTCTAAATATATGGCACAGTATGTACTGTACAGTGTACTAAATGCTATTTTGAAATGTTTTTTTTTTTTAAGTTCTACTTTACATGAATGGTATTATTTTCTTTGTAACTTTTTTTCATTTATTTCTTTCTTTTTGTTTTGGCCAATAGGACTGCAGTGAGGAGGACGATGAGAACAGCAGTGAGAACGATGAAGAGGATGACACAGAAGAGGGAGAGGAAGAGGATACCGATGAAGAGGAGGAAATGTGCTTGCCAGGCATGGACGGCAAAGAGGAGGTGAGCATGTCACATGGTCTCTGAGATCTGGTTCATTGTGAATGTAGTGTTTGTTCATGAAATGCAGCAGGTGATAATGTTTCTGATCTCATTCGGTCTTCATGTTGTTCCTGTTCTTCAGAAACCTTTTTGCTATTTTTTTTCTGTGGAACACAAATGAAGAATTTGTGGACAGATCATCCCCAGTGCTGTAGCAAACACATTCAGATTTAGCTTAAAAATAAAAATAAGCATGCATATTATTTTGGGTGAACAAATTCTTCCTGAAGCCAATGCTTTGAAAACTTCAAATAGGTTGTGTAAGGAGTGGATCACATGACCATGTGCGTAGTCCATTTGATTTACTTCTCTCTCTCTCGGTTATTCAGCCAGGTTCAGACAGTGGCACCACAGCTGTAGTTGCTCTTATTCGTGGGAAGCAGCTCATCGTGGCCAACGCTGGAGACTCCAGGTGTGTGGTGTCTGAAAAGGGAAAGGCGGTGGACATGTCCTACGACCACAAGCCCGAGGACGAGCTGGAGCTGAGCAGGATCAAGAATGCTGGAGGGAAGGTGACGATGGACGGCCGCGTCAACGGAGGCCTGAACCTCTCCAGAGCCATTGGTAACACTGCTGCTTCCTGGCTCATTTATCTGTGCAAATGCTTTTATTTTGCACATTTAGTTTTTGGTTAAAAACAGTATAACAGTAACAGATGTTCTTGTGTTTTCTTGAAGGTGATCACTTTTATAAAAGGAACAAGGCTCTTCCCCCGGAGGAACAGATGATCTCTGCTCTACCTGATGTCAAAGTGCTGACTCTCAACGAAGACCACCAGTTTATGGTTATCGCCTGTGATGGCATCTGGTAAGACTAATAACTCAAATATAACATGATTTTGTAAGTTGGATCTTTAGGGCTGTGAGAGGTTTTGATAAGGTCGCATTTTACATTTTTAAAGTAACATTTTGCTTTGAGTTCTTGGATCTACCTTGTGCATGTAATTGGCTATATTAGCACGTTTTGTTGACGTGATTGATCGGGGTAAAAATTAATTTTGTTCACTGCACTGTGATGACTACGTGCATAACATCTAGGTATAATGTAGTCACTCCATTGAATGTAATGTTCACATTGATTTCACTCTGATGTGTGATTGTACCTTGCATGAGAAATGCTTTGAAGGAGTTCCTCTAGTGAGCTGATTACATTTTCTGTGTGGTTACATTTGTTTTGGTGTGTTTAAAGGAATGTGATGAGCAGTCAAGAAGTGGTGGACTTTGTAAATGAGAGGTTAAAAACTGAGGCTGGTCAAAACAGACCCCTGTCTGCCATTATTGAAGAGGTAAGTGCTGAAAGTTGTTTTGTGTTTTTAAAGGTTCTTATGATTTCAGTAATGCAGCTCTGTAGATGTGTGACACGCTCTCGTGTTAAAGCACTCTTCTTGGCAAGATGGTAATGTTAACTCCATCAGATATGTATTAAGAGACTTTTAAATGTATTTACTAGGGCCGGGACTCGATTAAAAAAATTAATCTAATTAATTAGAGGCTTTGTAACTAATTAATCGAAATTAATCGCATTTTAATCGCATATAAATGTTGACCTGAGAACAGTGAGAAGTCTTTTTTTTTTCACATGGATTTATAGTATACCATTGAATAATGACTGAATACATAAGCTTAAGCAACAAAATATTGTTTATCTTTGTTCAACCAAGTCTAGCAGACCAGTGCAATTTTTGCCATGAAGTGTAGCAATAGCATATTTAGAAACAATTTAGAAATAGTACATTTCAGAAATTCAGGAAGCTTATATGTGCTGGAACCTTCTGTAAAGTGTTTTTTTAAGTAAAACACAACACTGTCAATTACATTCAGAACATTGGAAACCCTGACTATTAGAAAACATCTCTCTGTTGCTTCAGAGGCCATAACATACTAAGTCCAACTCTCAATAACCTTGGCCAAAACAATAAAGAGTTCAACATAAACTGTTGCACCAACAAAATAATACATAGTTCAACATAAAGTGTAAAGTCCACACTAGCTGCTATATGTTTTGCGTTGAGGTGATACTTGAGGCTCAATGTGCTGCTGTGGTGATATGCGAATGCTAGTTGGTGCTCCAGTATAATGGGTCCGCGGAAACTCATCCAGTGAGAAACGTTCCGCGGTGCACAAATAAGTTATTAAAAAGGCGGGAATTTTTTTTCTGTAATTAATTAATCTTAGTTAACGCGTTATTTTTGTGTAATTAATTAATCTCAATTAACGCGTTAAAGTCCTGGCCCTAGTATTTACTTAAGTCTGGTGCAGTGTTTATTTAATGTAAAAATACTACGAGGCTACACGCCATTTACATTTGTTGTTTTGCTGCTGTATATATCCCGGTTTCTGAAATTATTAAATAATTATTACTTGCATTAATATTGTCTTGTAGTCATTATAAACCATGAAGAAAACAATCAGTCCGCTTGCTAAGAAGTGCTTGTGTTTGCCGTCTAGCTGCTGGACCACTGCTTGGCACCAGACACCTCGGGAGACGGCACAGGATGTGACAACATGACCTGTGTAATCATCACCTTCCCCCCACACCTCGGGAGCAACAGAGGCGAGAGCAGCAAGAAGCGGAAGCCGGAGGAAAGCGCAGAGGAGGAAAACGCCAACGACAGCAAAAAACCCAAAACTGAATAGAAGTGCCGTTGTTGAATGTGTTGATCATCTTCAGGACACTTTCCCGTTTGAATACAGACCACTGGGAACGTTTTAAGGATCGCTCCACAAGAAAGAGCGTTTTAGTTTTAAACAATTCAAAGACGCAAGCAACTAGAACTGTTAAACCCAGACCATTTGTCCCGTAGTTGATAATTGAATAAACAAAGCGCAGTATGGTAGCAGAGATGACACACGAGTCTGTCTCCTCGTTTATGTACATAGTGTTTTTCCAATAACTGTCAACTTTATTTGATTTCTCTTTCTTTATTTAGTAGGGGATCATTGTCAGTATTTGTGACCTTTTTTCTGAACTCCAATATGGTATTGATCAAATGCATTTTTTTTTAAATATAATGTGATGAAAGATACTTGTCTATATTTTTCCTGAGGAAGCCATCACCTTCAATAATCGTGTTGAAATGGTCTCTGATGCTGAATTACACGGACATTCCTTTCTCCCTTGTTTCTTGTTAGTGAAGAACATCTTTCTGTTTGCGTTGCTATTGATCCTAATGTCAGTAATAAATCTTTCGTTTCCATTAGAAGGTGAACATTGGGATCAATACCTTATTTGGAAGTAATTCAGTAAATTGCAGTTATAGAGTAGAAATCCTCACTGCAAAATAGGAGTTTTCTCATTGTCCTCCATCTTGAAGCATCCATCTAATTCATTATACAACGTGTTCTGGAATATATTTTGGTACTTTTTCAGAACATCTTGGTGGGTTGTTCAGGGAAGCCATTGCTCAGAACTACAACTTTTTCTGTATTAATAAACAAGTGGAGACAAGTACAGCAAAGATGTTTTTCTTGTGGGGAATTGAAGTTTGCTCAAGCAGCAAGGAAATTTGGTGTCTGTCCGTGCTATCTGTTGTTTGTGTGCTAAACATTAAATACTGCTCCAAATACAAAGCACAGTCATTGTACTACAGTGGTGACATGCGTGTAATAGGCACATTTTCTATAAATATACATGCACATTTTAAACTCATTAGACTGAATTTAATATTTTTACTTTCAAAGTTGTTAAAAATAACCATTCACAGCACTTGACCCCCCTCCCCCACATAAATTAACATGTATTATTAAACAACTATAAATGGATTTGTTGTTTGTGCTTTTGTAAACTACAGTTCTCTGTATAAGAGAGTACACTTTAACTTAAATTCAGCAAGTACTCTTTACTAGAAGAATACTGTTTTCTTAAAGTGATAAAATGTGTTGCAAATGAGAACACACTCCTGTAATTTATCAAATAAAATAAAGGTGTTGCAGTGATGAGTGCCTGGTTCCCACAGTGAGGTTCAGGTGTAGTAAAGCTCTTCTATAGGGATGAATGAGTGCTGAAGGTGTGCTTTATCAATGCTGGCATGAATTGATGAACCGTGTGATATAATATAAAAACTTGAAGATGCTACCCTCTTAAAAATACATTTAAGTTTTCCCATCTTTTCATGAATTGTATTAGTGATCACCATTAGAGATGCACATTTTAAGTAACTTTGCCATGCGGTACTAAAGCAAAAAGCCCAAGGAATCTATGATTTACCTTGAATACAGAGCAGATGAGGGACGTGTGTTGCAGAGTGCCTAAAACCACGTATCTGTATTCACAAGATGTTAACTGATGGACTGGAGCTGTGTGGATTAATTGTGGATGTTTTTATCAGCTGTTTGGACTCTCATTCTGACGGCACCCATTCACTGCAGAGGATCCACTGCTCTATCATGTTGATAGTTAGTGATTCTATAGGAGACACCTGTGTGAATCTGAGAAGAAATTATTTCATATATCCACTAAAACACCAAGTGGATAAACGTTATCACCAAAAAACAAAAAAAATTCTCAGGCGGCATTTATTTGTAGATGCCTTATATCCCATAATGCAATCATATTCATGCATTTCAAAGCCGACTTGTGTCCACTACACAGATAAAATACATGAGTTATTTATTCAACTTCTTAAATATGATTCAGATTCTCTACAGATGCAAAAAAAAAAAAAGAACTGCACAACCAAACTTCTATACTATAATAACACAAAGAACAAGAACAATTAAACAAATTTAATAGTAGTCAATCCTGAAAATATTACTAAGAAAGGATGACATAATAAATTGAGGAAAAATGAACATGGACAGACATTAAAGGAATAGTTGACCCATTTGATGAATATTTACTACCCTGAAGTCATCTAAGATGTAGATCACCAATGGATCCTCTGCTGTGAATGGGTGCCGTCAGAATGAGAGTCCAAACAGCTGATGAAAACATCACACCAGTCCATCAGTTAACATCTTGTGCAGTGAAAAACTGTGTTTGCAAGAAACAAATCCATCAAGATATTTTAATCCATTGCTTTCGATCCTCTATGATAATGTTTTCTACGGTGGAAAGGTTGTCTCGTCTGAATCAGGAGAGTGATGTGCACAGATTAAACAATGCTTGTAAGCTAAACAATTCAAAACAACCATGTGAAAGGTTTTCGAACTGAGAGGACAAGATGTTAACTGATGGACTGGAGTGGTGTGGATAATTGTGGATAATTGTGTTGCTTTTATCAGCTGTTTAGACTCTCATTCTGACGGCACCCATTCACTGCAAAGGAACCATTGATGAGCCAGTGATATAATGCTACATTTCTCCAAATCTGCTTTGATGAAGAAACAAACTCATCTAGATCTTGAATGACCTGAGGGGGAGCAAATTTATAGAAAATTTTAATTTTTGGTAAACTATTCCTTTAACCAAGTCAAAAATGCACCATTTCAGCCATTTATGTAAAACATACTGTATTTCAGCATGTGGTTATTGTACCTCATTTACAGCTACTGCCATGAGAATTTAACATTAATTAAATTTTAGAATTTATTTAAATTGCTTAAATTCAGGTATTAGACATAAGAGTGTGACAAGCTATTTTAATATTTTTATAAAATAAATATGCTCTCATAGAAAGTCCCTAAAACTTCATTCTAGGCACCAAATGTTGTCCCATTATAAAAGAAGGGTATTTCTGATGCTGCAAATTCCTTTTGATTGTCTAAAGTTGACCCTCACAGATGAGAAGGAAGGTTGTTTAAACAGACTCACTTACATCTGCTTGATGTTTGGTGGCATACAGCAGTTTAATGGAATTAGACATCCTCGATTGTTTCGTATCTTGAAATTGATTTCAAAATGATTCAGTTTATATAGATACAGAGCAATGGTTTCAAACACCACAAGAAGGTTAAGCAAGTCAAAAATGCCTTAAGTATTATCTGAGAAGGGTCAATCCTGAAGGAATGAGCTAGTAACTGTAACGAAAGAGAATACTAATTGAATGCATATATTAAATCTCAACATCTTACCCATCATCTAGTCAAAAACACACTTGTCTTACGCTGCAGGCTCCACTTGGAAAGTGAACCTCCCGAAGAGTTGTGACCCCGTTATCTGCAAAATAACTGCTTGTGTCAGCACTCATAACATATCTTTTACATTTGCAATGCATGTCAGCACCAAAATTGTGCAACAATTATTCAAAGCCACAGGCAAAACAATGCCAGTAGCTGCCTTGTGCTGTCAGACGCACCTGTTGCTCTCTATCCATCACAAGTGATCTAAGAACAGTGAGGCAAATTTAATGAATTTTATAAGGATACCAGAACTCTTTTTCTCCTATTGTAAAAACAGAGGTGGTTGCAAAAAGGCAGACCAAAGAGATTCTACAGCAAACCTGTGCACCTTTCCATGAAAACTGCAGGCTGTTCAACTAGATACGGTTCAAACAGACTATTACACAGATTTGACCAACCACTGAGATCATGACTCTTGAGAGCAATCCAAAGTAGCCTGGATGTCTTCATTGTTAATAACAGCCATTGGAGCATCAACACACACCTCTCTGAGAGCCAGCTTTAACCAGCAGTGTGAAGTCAGAAACCATTAAACCATATAAAAGTGTGGTTTTCATAATTAAAGTCAAAATTATAGCTCAAAATGTATTTTTAAATATTAAAATTATTAATTAATTACCATAGCCCATAACGGGAGTAGAACAACTAGATTACATTTCAAAATAAAGCGAAAAGTACAAGTCAATAACAATGTCCTGGTGATTTTTATTAATAATGTATGTATTGATCGCGTTGTTTGTGTTGTTAGAATATTATTTATGCTTTTAAGAGTTTTGTTCCAGTAAAGCAACATTTCAAGGTTTTGACGTGCACAAGCACATCATATTATTCACGTTTTGTGCTTAATTTCTTGATTCAGCTGTTTTATCTATACAACATATAATATAATGCGATATATTTTTCATAAAAAGTTTGTGTTTACTTTTTTGTTTGTTTATTAATTCCAAATTAGCCTTAATATGTTGTAGTTGTTTTGCTGTATAAAATGTTTGTTGTTTGTTTATTAATACCAATTTAATGTTACTGTAAGATGCTGCAGTCGGTTTGCTACCTAATATTTTTGCGCAAGACTTTTAATTTGAAAAATAAAATTAAAACGGCTCTTCTCTGTTGAAGTGTTGTCGGGAACGCGCGTGAGTCTGGGATGTAACTTAGCGTATACATCCGTCGCTTGTTGGACCAGCGTTTATTTAGTTTATTTATTTAGTTACACTACAACAGAATGAATGAGCCCGAAGGACTGCGGTTAAGGAGGTTGAACAGACCTCAAGTAATTAGAGATGAAGCCCATGAACCCCAGTACAAAAGCACAAGGTGAGACAGCCCTACCTGCCTTCTGAAACATTTATATTTCCTTCAGTTTAACTCGTGTCAAATGTGTCCTCTTCCAGTCAGCATCCCTGACATCCCTGCTGGTATGTGTGTGTGTTTCAGCACTTACAGTGGGAAGTTGTTTCGTGTGACATTCCTGACACTAGTGTCTCTCGTGCTCTTCCCACTGCTCGTGCTCGTGTTCCTGCTGGAGTCTCCCATTCATCCAGAGGTGTTCAGGTGAGCTCTCTGCTCTCATTAACCACGCACTGGCCTGGAATCAAACACACGCTGCTCACGTGGGGGAATTCAGGTGTACAGGGTTAGCTCGGTCATGGAAAACCTGGAAATTTAAGGTCCTAAAATGAATCCGGCTTTGAAAAGTCATGAAGATATCTATGGGGAGTGTAAATGTTCCAACTGCATTTTGCTTACTTGGATAAAAAGTCCTTTTCTAGTAGTCATAGATTACTAAATGATTCATTTGTGGAATAAAACTTATACAATAGGATATTACTCACGCAGCAATAAGCGTGTATGTGCATGTAATGGTGTACGAGGGGTGAATAGAGGAATACAGTTGGGACATTGTGTCATACAGATTCCATGAGTTATACTCACTGGTACTAGTCAAGCGATTTACTGTTAAATGTCTTATTACAAGCTGGAAATGTTGCAATACCATAGAAGCCCTATTATATATATATATATATAATTCTTCTAAACTTCTAAATATATATATATATTAGTGCATAATTGTTTAAGTGCATCATCGGGTGTTTTAAAGTTCTCTTTTTCTTTTTGGAATGTTCGAGTTTGGATGTTTGGAATGTTCAGTGTGAACGCACTACCCACTCACTATTTAAACTACAAAACGTGATAGAACAGTGCATAAGTAGAAGATTTGGAACGCACCTATTGACTTTAGAAGACCTGGAAGATAGTGCGTGAATTATATGGACTGATTTTATGTTTGTTTTTAAACCACCTCAGACATTCTGCTGCAGAATGAGTGAAAGGAGATGAGACACATATTTGTTTGAAGCGTTCCTTTAATGCTGATGGAAACCCTCTTTAATAATTATTTTCCGTCTGATCCAATATAACCCTTTCTGATCTGAGCCTCATGACCACAGTGTTCTTGAGCCTCATGACAAAATCCAATATAAATATCTTAAGCCAGATCCCACCGTGCTTTCTCATTTCTATTTTAGTTCTGACGGTAGTTTATAATTGATGGCTCTGCAGTTGATATGCAGACATCTCCTCAACAGATGAACGTGAGTCTTGACTAATGTCTGTTCTGTTTTTACTGATTAGTCTGAATGAACCCCCTCTGATGACTGGCTGTTACGAGCCCAACCTAAAACTCAGACAGGCCGAGCGACTGTTTGAGGACCTGCTCATCGGCCCAGAATCCCTTGCTAACATTGGAGGTCAGTATTTACAATGCAATGCAGTCCAAGCGTGACCTTTCACCCAGTTTGTCCCAGCTGTTGGTCCGCGTGCACTGATTGAGGTTGTACAGGCCAACACAGATGAAAGTTGAGCTGACAAGGAGCGTGTGATTGATTAGGTATATTTGTGTCGCACGCTTGCACACCGTGACCGTAAATAAGGAAGTATGATATATGGAAGTGTGTGTGTGTGTATATAATTTGGTGTGCTTAAATGACAGCATGTAATGTTTCTGAATCATTCTTGTTTTGCAGATGTTTTCTACACTGGGACGGCGGATGGAAAGATCCTCAAAATCGAGGGAAGGAACATTCATGTGTTAGCAACACTTGGCAAGCCACCGTGTGGTAAGAAAACCACAAATATTGAACTATTTCCTCAAGCGCCGTGTAATGTCAGAATTCAACACGAGTGACCTTAGTGTTTGAAAGGGCTCTGTTGCACAAGACATATACTAAACTATAATGTTAACATTTATAAAAGAAAATGCATCAATCTAGCAAATATATATTATTTATAGTATTTTTTTAAATGCATGGAGTATGTTTCAATTTATAATATATAATAAGTTTAAATGATTTTGTTATGTGCTCAATTTTAAGTCATAATTATTTTCTTTTATATATTTATATATATATATAAGCGCTAAATTTTTTGCATTTGATTTATGTCACTGGTGCAATACATTAATGCATGTGAAGTGGACATGCATTAATGTAACATATTAAAGCCCTTCATAGAGATGTTTGAATGTTTTCTAAAGTATAGTATAAAGGTGTTTGATTCAGTGGAAATGCTCCTTTCTTTTGCCTGCTTGTGGTTTAAACTGCTGACACAGTGGAAACAAACATTAAATGTGCTTAGGATTTTAATTGTTAACTAGCTCATGCATTTTGCTCCATCAGACGCATTGTTATTTGACATCAGTAGATTTATATTAATTGAGTTATGTTGATTAGATATCATTCAAATAATGCCACCATCAAATGCTGTTATTGTTGGTGTTGAATACCCATCAAGTGACTTGTTTCCTGATTCACAGGCTCTCAGGAGCATGAACACACCTGTGGACGTCCTCTGGGAATCCGGGTGGGGCCTAATGGCACCTTGCTCGTAGCGGATGCCTATTTGGGACTGTTTGAGGTCAATCCTGTCACCGGTGAGCAAAGGGAACCCACATATTCTGCCCTAACATGTCTGCACTCATTTATAGGAATAATTCATCCAAAAAATGTGTTCAAAATACACATTTAATGATTATTTTTTCAGCCACATGTTCCAAACCTGTAGTTAGTTATTCGTTTTTTTCCGTGAGACACAAATGGAGGAATCGAGGATTTGTTTTCAACAATCGTTCATAGTGGCCATCTCTGTCGAGCTGCAATGAACAAGCGCCGTCTCTTTCTGTCTTTTAGGTGAGGTGAAGTCTCTGGTGAGCACAGGGAAGATGATCGGGGGTCGGCGTCTGGGTTTCCTCAATGATCTGGACGTGACTCGGGATGGGAAGAAGGTGTACTTCACGGACTCCAGCAGCAGATGGCAGCGCAGGGACTTCATGCACCTGATCATGGAAGCCACGGCAGATGGACGGTAACTCTTTTATTATTTGGAGCATTGTCACTGATTGTTTTGGCAGTGACTGATGTTGCTCCTGTGCTTGTTTCAGTCTGCTGGAGTATGATACCGAGAGCAGGGAAGTGACCGTGATGATGGAGAACCTGAGGTTTCCAAACGGCATCCAGCTCTTCCCTGATGAGGAGTCTGTTCTCGTGGCTGAAACCACCATGGCCAGAATAAGGAGGTGCTGCTCACTCAACTGCTCTTTGATTACTTTGATCGCTGATTATTCAGAAACTTGGATAGTGTGTTTTTTTTGTTTGTTTTTTTTAAACATGAGAAGATATTAGCCCCAACATTAGAGCTACACTGACAGCCAAAAGTTAGAAATAAGATCTTTTTCAATGTTTTTGACAAATTTATTTGACAGAACTTTTATTTGAACAGTAAAACCGTAATATAAGGAAGTTTTATTACGATTTAAAAGAACCGTTTTCTATTCAAATGTATTTTAAAATGTGATTTATTCCTGTGACGTCAAAGCTGTATTTTCAGCATCATTCCTCCAGTCTTCAGTGTCACATGATCTTCAGAAATCATTCTGATATGATGATGATTTGCTGCTCAAGAAACATTGTTTATTATTGTCACTGTTGAAAACAGTTGAAGCGATGATGCATTGTCTTTGATTAAAACGTAGTTCAAAAGAACAATATTTGAAATTTGAAACGTTATAAATGTCTCTTTACTTTCATTTTTGTTAATCATACTCAACTTTTGAATGGTAGTGGACCATGGTTTTCACACACACACACACACACTCCGCTGATTCACGCGGTGCTCATTCACTGCTCTTGATGGCTCATGTCTGCTGGAGGCACAGGCCGATCTCCTTACCTGGAGAAATGATGAGTGCATGCCGTTTCAACGGACTCCATCATTAAGCTTCCTGTGTGGAGAGACACATAGTATGTTTCTCTTACTAAAGCCAGTGTGGTCTCAGACCTGCAGAAGTGTTCATATCAATGTGCTCATCTGCGATGGTCTGGTGGTTAAATCAGGACTTTTATGTTGACTCGAGGGGTTGCTGATGAATTGGAAGCAAAAGTGTTATGTTGCTAATGATGCCAATGTTGATGGGCTCAGAAAAACCAAACACAGACTGTTCTGTTCTCTTCACAGGATTCATGTTTCGGGTCTCATTAAAGGAGGGATGGATACATTTATAGACAACCTCCCGGGATTTCCTGACAACATCCGGCGCAGTTCTTCCGGTGGATACTGGGTCTCCATGTCCGCTGTGAGACCCAACCCTGGCTTCTCCATGCTGGACTTCCTGTCCCAAAGACCCTGGTTAAAGAAGCTCATATTTAAGGTATTATCATTCATGGTTATTAAAAAAAAACATGTTTTAACTTTTCAAATGACATATATTTATAGTTTATTATTTTTAATCATTCACAAATGTAAAAAAATGTAACCGCAAAATAAATCAAGACACATTAAGTAGAAAAAAACAGACATTTGTAACGTAGATGTTTATTAAAAAGGTTAAACATAACGGAAAAATACAAAAATCACTTTTCAAATTGACAAAACAACGGAAATGTATAGAGTAGATGTTTATTTAAATTGTCTTATTTGATTTAGATGTAACATAAAAATAATTATATTTCAAAAAGACATAAATATTTAGACGTTTCTAGCTGTTTATTGAAATGGTTTAAAATAAAGTTAAATGTAAAATAGACATTTACAGCCATTTATTTAAATTAAATGTAAAGGTAAAATAATAAATCACTTCAAATGGACATATGTAAATATTTAAATGGTTAAAAATATAGTTAAATGTAACAGTAACAAATAAATCACTTTTCAAATTTACAAATAGAGATTTAAAATGTCACGTTTTTGTTATTTTCCTTCATTCAAGAACAAGTCCAATGTGAAGGCTTCTTAGGAAGCAGTTGCCTCAGTTTTCTGACTATCCTAGTTGGTTTTGAAAATGTTACTGTAAATGTGTTTGTGAAATGGATCTGCTCCTCCACGTGTTGTGCGTTCAGCTGTTCAGTCAGGACACTCTGCTGAAGTTCGTGCCGCGCTACAGTCTGGTGGTGGAGCTGCAGGACGGAGGGTCATGCGTGCGCAGCCTCCACGACCCACACGGCTTGGTGGCGGCGTACATCAGCGAGGCGCACGAGTACAACGGCCAGCTGTACCTGGGCTCCTTCCGCTCGCCGTATCTGTGCAAGCTGGATCTGAGCAAAGTGTGACACATCACCAGCCATTTCACCACACAAACAGATTCTGAAGCTAACATCAACAAGACTTACTAACCACACAGTCCCTTCGTCTGATCACCGTTCTCTTCATTTAGCTCTGATAGATGCCTGTGCTTTTGTTCCATTAACCCGTGTGGGTGACTTTCTTTCTTTTTTTAGAGACGTGCAGTGTGTAATAAGCTCTCTGACAGGCTGTTTTTTTTTTTTATCTTAAGAAGTGCCATTACTATTTTAGTTTTTCCCCCTTGTGACATATTTTCTGCAGTTTCTGTACATGCATTATTTGCACCGACTGTCTTCTGGTCCTTAAAATAGAGCTGCTAACAGTTTGTGATACAAGGCACTGTGATATAAAACGAGATGACTGGTAAAAACATTAATAATTTCCGTGGGTGGCATCATCGAGATGCTGTTTAGTGGAAGTGAAAGGGTATTTTGATGTCATTATTAAATGAATCTGCTGAAACACACTACTATAATCATCTCCGGTTCTAGAAATGCTCCGGCGTTTGAATGTTTTGGTTCGTTTTTAATTGAGTGGTTGAAATCACCATTTGTATATGTTGCTGAAACGAGATCTGCGTCACTCTCGGCTGGTTTCGTAGTATTTAGCACACCTTTACACAAGTATCTGCGTGTTTAAAGTTCATATTTACGTCTTTAAGAATTATCAGCAATAATATACGTTAACCGTGGTTCTCAACTGGTGAGGTGTGACCCACGTGATTGGACAACAGTGAGGAAAAGAGAACAATGCTAAATTGAAATAATAAATGAATCAATTTTGGGTAGTTGGGGAAGCAAAATAAATTGGCTTAAAGGAATAGTTCGCTGAAATTTACTGAAAATGTACTCACCCTCAGGTCAACCAAGATGTAGAGATTTGGAGAAATGTAGCATTGCAACACTTGCTCACCAAAAGGTTCCTCTGCAGTGAATGGGTGCCGTGAGAATGAGAGTCCGAACAGCTGATAAAAACGTCCACAAGTAACCCACACAGCTCCAGTCCATCAGTTAACAACTTGAGAAGAGTAAAGCTGCGTGTTTGTAAAAAACAAATCCATCAAGACGTTCAAACTTCAAATCATTGCTTCTTGCTAAAATAGTCCTCCATCCGTAATGTTATTTTCTCCAATGAAAAAGTTGTCTCGTCCGAATCAGGAGAGAAATATGCACAGATCAAGCTTTTAGAAACAAAAACAGTCCAAAAATGGATTTCGATGTCAAGAGGAACAACAAGGAATGTTTTGTTTTTTTCACTGGAGGAAGTGTTATTATGGACCTGAAGCTATTTTGGCCAGAAACGATGGTTTGAAGTTAAAATGCCTTAATGATCAATTTGTTTCTTAGAAACACAGCTTTACTCTTCTCAAGATGTTAACTGATGGACGAGTGCTGTGGATTATTGTGTTGTTTTTATCAGCTGTTTGGACTCACATTCTGACGTCACCCATTCACTCCAGAGGAACCTTTGGTGAGCAAGTGATGTATGCTACATTTCTCCAAATCTGCTCTGATGAAGAAACAAACTCATCTAGGTCTTAAGGCTGGTTCACACGGCAGGATAATTGGGCCGATTTTAGCCCCGATTCAGCCCTTCCGACAATCTTAGGATGCTCCGATTATCGTAAAATAATCTGATCAAATATTCCTGCCGTGTGTGGTGTGTTAAGACTAATCTCCTCTGCTCGGAAGAATGTCGGGACCGCTCCGATCTCAAATCGGGGATATCCAACATGTTGGATTTATTTTGCCCGATTTCTTCTCGTGTGTGGTGTCCCCCGAGGACAAACAATCACGCAGCCTGTGGACTGTGGCGTGTAGCCAATCAGAAAGCGAGGTGACGAGGCAGTGATAGTACCGGGAAACAAAATCAAAACAGCCGGCGTATATAATATAACAAATACAAATAAAGTCGATGGGCATAACTACATCCACAACTGCAGTCCACCAGAGTACATGGAAACTAATATATGAACGTTTATTTCAACGGTTATTAATCTGTGTAGTACGTAACAACATTTCTATGAGATAAAACAACAACTTATCTCCATATCATGATATAGCAAGTATAGTCCATGCTCGCGTCGTCTCCACCTCTTTGACCATCGCCTTTTCTTATTTTTCTTATGTTTTTTTCCCCGTTAAAAACAAAGCACAAACTATGGCCACTGCATCCTCTTTGTCCGCCATGATTGTTTACTCTAAAGTCACGTTTGATCTCGAGGGATTTTGCGAGATTTCCCGTCTGACCTGGGAATGCTCGGGAGTCAAATCGGTTCGTGTGTGATGTGTTGATATTGCCGTGTGGCTGCACACCACACACGGAGCGACCAAAACTGTTAGACCCGTGATTTTTTATCGCCATGTGTGGGGTCTCTCAGGTTTGGAAAATCTGCCGACAATTTTAAAATCGTCCCGTGTGAACCAGGCCTTAGACGACCTGAGGGTGAGTACATTTTCTGTAGTTTAAAGATTACAGAATAATGTTAGCAGCACCAAAGTCGAGGGTTTGAAGCCAAGGGAAGGGGGATGGAGTCAGTGGAAGATGTTGAATTCAAGCTTCTGACAAAAATAAGTCAATCGACATCAAAGATTGTGTGTCTCGAACTTGCAGTTGTTTGATCTAAAAATAATTTATGAACAAAAACAAATGTGCTAAATAAAAAAATATATAATATAAATAATGCTTAATGTTGCGTTGTTTTATTAGACATCAAAATATATATTCTAACAATTAAATTTTCAAATGTACATCAATGAATGGTTTACTATCAATGCATTTCATTTTAGTTTTAAGAGCAATTTGTCACTTTTTTGTGATAATGCTTTGGTTGCTGCTTCTGAAACAAATCCAGCTGAGACCCGCTGTCCCATCGGATGCATGTACCCACCTAATGGCCATATGGAGTTATGAATCTAGGACAAGGATGGCATCCACATTCCCAATAACATATAGTAAAAGAGAAGTCACAAAAAAAACAAAATCAATAAATCAGTTCATACAAACCCGTTGGATGTGTGTTTGATCAGTGCTGGTGTCTTTCGAGGGTCAGTTTACTCATAAGATCTGCGGCTCAAAGGAAAAGAGCTCCGAGATCGAAGCGATGGCCCCTGATACATCACTGAATAATTTACACTCAGAGTCAGTCGACACAAGCTCAGCATCTGATGAACTGAAGCTCACTGGACATCATAACCAGCACTGTGGCTTATTTTATTTTCACATTCAGTTCGGTATTAAATTAGCATGACATGCCAGGTGGAGCCATTGAAAAACAATTTGATGAAAAGGATTTCAGAATGTGTAATCGGAATGACATTTAAAATATGTAGTTGACATCATGTTCATCCATGGAACGGACCACACGTCAAAGTGACAGAAGAAGGTCTAGAAGAGAAGAAAAGATCATAAAAATCATATTTATGATTGTTATTCATAACTTCAAAATATGGTTTAATAAAGCCTACTTGTACGTATTAATTCTGGTGATTAAATTATCTTGAGATTTACATTTTTTAGGGTTCTCAAAAACTGGAAAATTTGGGAAATGTGACTCAAAGCTGAATTTAGGCATCCTTACTCCAGTGTTCGGTGTCACATGATCCTTCAGAAATCATGCTGATCTGCTGCTCAATTACTATCGGTGCTCAACTGTTAATAATGGTTATTATTAATAATATTGGAAACGGTTTTTGATTAATAAAACATTCAAAAGAACAGCATTTATTTGAAATAGAAACCTTTAGTAGCATCATCTTTACTTTCACTTTTGATCAACTTAATGTATCCCTGTTGAATACAGTATACACTGTGCCAATCCAAAAATAGCTAAATGCTAAGCTTATAATGATCTTAAATGACTGGTAAGAACATTTGTATGAATTAGCCAATGCTCTCCTTAAAAAGCATGTACTGTATGTGAGGTTTGATTCAGAGTTGTGTGCAGTGATGATTCATGATAAAACATGAGTTGCATGGTGATGGGCCAGAGCGGTGTCTTTGAAGATCTGGTGAGAACTACAGTAATGAATGCATCTCGATCACAGTGAATCATGGAGGATGATGGGAGGAGTCTTTCAGCTGAAGAGCTACCAACAGTCAATTAATGCTTTGGAGTAAAAGAGAAGATTGCAGAATTGCTTGCTCACGACAAGTTAAGATAAAATTGTTATCTAAAGAGAATCTATCAGATGTTATTTTTCAACAAGGAAATGCTCCTGTCTGCACAGACAACCAAGAACTGGCTTGAGATCAAGTGCATCAGGCTCATGATTCTGGCGGGGGTCATAGTCCAGATTTGAATATTTAGTCTCATATTAAACTCTTGCTAACTATTTATAATTATTATAAAGCCATCAATATTAAAGTGAAGCCATGAATATTCTAAAAAGTAGTGTGCAAGTTTAAACACACCGTTTATACATTTAAATACAACCAAGTTAAAGGCTATCAGGTGACACTGAAGACTGGAGCAATGATGCTGAAAATTCAGCTTTGCATCACAAGAATAAAGTCTGTCTGTGATTTAATGAAGAATTCAGAAAACTGAACACTTATTTTGGCTTCACAGAGTTACTTCAGATGCAGAAAGCCATTTGAACTTCTCTAGCTCCATAGAAAAGCAGTCTTACCTGCCGTAACCGACTGTCTGTCTGGAAGGGACAGTTGTTGAGGTCATCAGTGTTGCCCCTCTTCCTGCACACGGTCCGTGTGATCTCCACTTCCAGAATGTAGCGGATGCCTTTGACTATCTATAGCAGAGCAGAGATCGGATGACGCATGTACACACACACACACACACACACACACAGTGAGACGTATGGGCATCTGGAGTTATACCTGTCTCTTCGCATCATCAACAGCTGATGCTTTGAAGAGGAAGGCATCGTTGGATTTATTATTAAATGAGTAGGTTCCAGTCAGGACGGCCTCCTTCACCCCAGTGTCATTCTTGCTGACGTTCTGTAGAGTTCCTGGGATTGGTTTGCTGACAAATGCATGGACTGGAACTTTCTCTTTAGTCAAAGGAGAAAAAATGCAAACATTAGTCATTTTTGCACAGCTCTTTATACAAAAGAACATCATATTATGTGTTGCTCAATTACAGACAATAGCCATTTAAGTGACCATATAGTTCATCCTTCCAAGAAGACACACAAAACTAAACAAACATCTTCATCTACAAACAAATAAGAAAAGAATTATAGGAAAAGCTTGTCTTACCGAGTGAGCATAATCCTGCTAAGAAAAGCAAGACTAGAGCCTGATAAGAGACCCTCATGTCTGTTGAAGTTCTCTCAATTCTACTCAGCAACTTCCTGTTCAGCAACACTTCAACCACCAACTGTGTGCTGCAGTCCTCTAGAGGGAAGGCACATTTCCCATTGGTCAGCAGTATTGTTTCCTACGTGGACTCTCAAAGGCCTTTTACACAGGAACACAGGTGAAGTCAATTGACTGATAATTACTGCTGGAGTACAATGTGATGTTCCTTAAAGATGCTTCAAAACTTATATTTTTGATATATTGATTTTTTTAGTTTTGATAGTTCCAGATAGTTCCAAGTGCGTGTAGAAGTTGAGGGTTTGCTTCTAGAAATATGAAACATTGTAGAGACCACCGAAATCAACGAGAACAAAGAACTGAATCCTTCCTCAGACTGAACTGAAAGAGGTTGTGTGTTGAAATGCTTTGAAAGATGCAAGTGAACTCCTGTGGTTTCCTCCCACATCCGGTGATGAAATTAGCAGATAAGAATAAACGCTTACATGTGAGTAGTGCATCTGAATGTTGATTTATTGGCTGAGCAGAGTAAAACTGTGTTGATTTGTGCTAGATTAGAGATCTGCATCTCTGCAGTCAATAATATTCAAAATGAAACTAGTTGCGACCCATTTTTTGTCAAGTCACCTTAGCGCTTTATGCAATACAGATTGTGCCAAAGCAGCTTTGCAGTATTAAACAGGAAAAACGAGTCAGAAAACAGTCAGTTATTCAGTTAAAATTAGTTCACTGTTGATTCATTGATGTCATCGTCCAGCTCAGTTCAGCTCTCTTCTAATAGTGTCTGTGCAGTCAAGCCAAGGAACCAAAACTCAATCGGTAACAGAAATGAAGAAAAAAAAAAACCTTTGGAGATACCAGGCTCGGTCCTCCTCTGTCCAGACGAAACCAGCATGGCATGGTTTATTAATTCCAGGCTGCAACGCAAATCGGATTGAGCAGAGGACTCGTCTGGTTCTCGTGGTCTTGTGAGGTCGTCTAGAGGTCGTCTCTAGGTGCTGATCCACCCTCTGGACTGGATCCGGGTGACTGCAGTGACCCTCTGATCTGGATACAGACTGGATCTGGTGGCTACAGTGACTTCGGAATAAGAATAAAACAGACTAATATTAACATAGATGCCATTCTTCTAACGATGTAGCGAGTACATCTGGTGTTATGGAAAGTGTTCCTGGTTCTGGTTTACCAAATTAATGCAGCCTAACATTTGAATTATAGTAAAGCAGTAGTGTGTTATGTGTAAGCCAGATTAAAATAATAAATAATCAGGCTAATTTGGACTAGCTGGAGTTGTGCACAGAGCAAACACCCAATAAATCATTACAAGAATCTAACCTTGAGGTAATGAACGCATTAATTAATGTTTCGTCATTTGACATTGAAAGCATAGCAAATATATATATATATATATATATATATATATATATATATATATTAATAATTAACACCTCTGTTTTTTTTTTTTTTTTTTTTTGTCGTTTTTTTAGAATTAGGCCGGGCTGCAAAGAAATGTAAAGTGGAGTATCAGCAGCATAACAGTGAAAGCTAACACCATGTTTCTTGTTGATAGTTGTTGTAAGTGTGAAAAGCAATGGTCCTAGTACTGAGCCTTGTGGTATTATGCATTTACGCACTGCTACAAATTGATGATGGTCAGATAAGTATTATTTGCACCATTCCAAAACAATTCCACTAATGCCAACATAATTTTCCAATCTATCCCTTAACCAAAAAGTAGAATACTTCAAATTTATTTTACTAAGTATACTTAAGTAAAGGTCAGGTATATTTTTAAGTATACTTTATGTATCAAGTATACAAATATCAGTGTTCTAGAAGTATACATGTAAGTGTACTGTTTCAATACTCCTTGGGACTAAATTGGTCCACCTTCTAATAAAAGTATACTTTTAAGTACACTTTATATATAATGGTAGCAAACCTTAAGTACACAACTAGTTTACCTCTATGTTTGTAGTTTGTACTGCAATTATACTAAAAGTGTACTTATAGATCTACTGACAGTTTACTAATTGAATACTTTGTACATTTTGAAGTACAGTCTCAGTAAACTACTAGTTCAGTAGTTTTATACTGCAAGTATACTCATACGTTTTCTTTAAGTGGACTTTACATCATACTTTAAGTATACTACTATATTACTATTTAGGTTTGAATTTGTATATAATGCTTCATGCACTTTTTTTAACACTTTAACGAGGGTTAGTTTAATAAAAAATAAAGAAATAACATCGATCAACACCCCATAACTTGACTAATTATTAACTCTTCATTGGTCAACATTTTATTCTATAACGTTACAGTTTTGATGCTGATTCATATCAGATGAATCGTGTTAGATAACGTGTTAATATCTGTTTCCTTTTCTTCTTCACTTGTGTTTTCTTGGAAATTATGTGCAGAAGATGTGTATTAGTGCCCTCTATCTTATAATAATGAAAACATGAATTCTAGGAATATAGCTCAAATCTATTTAGAATTTTAGTAGCTAAGTATAAGTCAAGTATACTTAAATGTCTTTTTAAGAATATTTTTGTGGAGTACATTTCTGAGAAGTAAATAAAAAGTAAACTAAAAGCATAATTTTCCTATTTTTAGTTTACAAGAAATATACAAATAGCATACTTGAATAAACTTCTTTTTCGTAAAGGATTCAAAAGAATGTTGTTCAAGTTTATTTTGTATAGCTCATTTACAATAGAAATCATTACAAAGAAACGTTGCAGAAAATTTAGTTTTTTTTTTACAATATTTAGTAGTAGCTTATAAGTGGTGACTGTCAGTTTGTGCACATATGACAGGATTTTTTTGAAAAATTAATACAAGACATAGTCAGCCAGACGATGAACATTATTAACAGCAATTATTATATGATGCAATCACACTTGTAGCAATATTTGTTAGTTCTGTTTGTTGATTCAGGGCTAGCATCAACTGGGGTCCTCTGAGGGGTCAGCATCATCTCTTCTCAGGTGTTCTGGATCCAGACTGGAGCTTGTGTATATCCTAACTACCTTGTGTCAAAACAGAGAAACAAATAGAGACATCATTAGCATAGCTGCTGTTCCAACAAACTAAATTAATTAGTTTATCCAAAGAAAAAGAGTAAGAATGCACATTTGATCAGATGCAACTGCAGTCACAATTTATGAGATGCATTATTTGAATGCTTGGCAAAAGAGATGTGTTTTTAATCTAGATTTAAACAGAAAGAGTGTGTCTGAACCCCGAACATTATCAGGAAGGCTATTCCTGAGTTTGGGAGCCAAATGTAAAAAAGCTCTACCACCTTTAGTGGATTTTGCTATCCTAGGAACTAACAAAAGTCCAGCATTTTGTGACCTTAGGGAATGTAATGTGGTAGAAGACTAGTTAGGTATGCAGGAGCTAAACCATTTAGGGCCTTATATGTAAGTAATGATAATTTGTAACTGATACAGAACTTAATAGGTAGCCAGTGCAGGGATTGTAAAACTGGGGTAATATGATCATATTTTCTTGACCTGTTAAGGACCCTAGCCACTGCTTTTTGGACTACCTGTAGCTTGTTTATTGAAGAAGCAGGACAACCACCTAGAAGTGAGTTACAATAAACCAGTCTAGAAGTCATGAATGCATGAACTAGCTTTTCTGCATCAGAAACAGGTTACATGTTTCGTAGGTTGGCAATGTTTCTGAGATGGAAGAATGCTGTTTTTGTAACATGGGAAATATGGTTTTCAAAAGACAAGTTGTCTAATATAACACCCAGATTTTTGACTGTAGAGGAAGTAACAGTACATCGATCTAGTTGCAAACTATAGTCTACTTGATTCTGTGTACTGTTTTTTGGTCCAATAAGTAATATCTCTGTCTTATCCGAATTTAATAGGAGAAAATTATTGGTCATTCAGTCTTTTATATTTTTAACACACTCTGTTAGTTTAGATAATTTAAAAGTTTTATCTGGTCTTGTTGAAATATAGAGCTGAGTATCATCAGCATAACAGTGGAAACTAATCCTGTATTTTTTTATAATATTACCAAGGGGCAACATGTACAGTATATTGAAAGTAAAAGGGGACCTAGGACGGATCCTTGTGGCACTCCATATTTTACTGATGATAAATGAGATGACACCCCATTTAAGTAAACAAAATGGTAGCGTTCGGACAGGTAGGATCTAAACTATCTTAGAGCCTGCCCTTAAATACCTGCATTGTTTTGTAATCGATCTATGAGTATGTCGTGATCTATGGTGTCGAATGCAGCACTGATTAAAGCTAGCAATGAGATGCGTCCTTGATCTAACGCAAGAAACCTGACTGAAATTCTTTATACAGATCTTTTTTTTTTTTTTTTTTTTTTTTTTGCAGGAAGGAGCACAACTGAGCAGACACAGTTTTTTCAAAAAATGTTAGAAATAAATGGAAGATTTGAAATGGATGTGTAATTTGCCAGTTCACTAGGATCTAGTTGTGGCTTTTTAATAAGAGGCTTAATAACAGCCAGCTTAAATGGATTTGGGACATGACCTAAAGATAACAACAAGTTAATAATATTGAGAAGCAGTTCTTCGGCTACAGGTAACAACTCTTTTAGTAATTTAGTGGGTACAGGATCTAATAAACATGTTGTTGGTTTAGATGCAGTGATAAGTTTATTTAGCTCAGCCTGTATATATAGCTATATTATAGCAGTTTATCTTTGGGTGCAATGGATGAAACTGAAGTATTAGACACTGTAGAATCTACATTCACTATTGTATTTCTAATGTTATCTATTTTATCAGTCAAGAAATTCATAAAGTCATTACTATTAAACGTTGATGGAATATTTGAATCAGGTGTCGTCTGGTTATTTGTTAATTTAGCCACTGTGCTAAAAAAAAATCCTTGGATTGTTTTGGTTATTTTCTATGAGTTTGTGTATATGCTCTGCCCTAGCAGTTTTTAGGGCCTATCTATAGCTGGACATTCTGTTTTTCCATGCAATTCTAAAAACTTCCAAGTTAGTTTTCTCCATTTGCGTTCAAGACTACGAGTTTCTTTCTTGAGAGAGTGAGTATTACTGTTATACCATGGTAGAATACGTTTTCTCTAACCTTTTTCAATTTGATGAGGGCAACAGCTTCTAATGTATTACAGAAAATAGTGTGCATGTTGTCAGTCACTTCGTCTAATTCATGTGTATTTTTGGGTACAAATAGCAGTTGAGATAGATTAGGCAGGTTATTTGCGAATCTTTCTTTGGTGGCTGGAACAATAGTTCTGCCCAGACGGTAACACTGAGACATATAGTTAATATCAGTAATACTCAGCATGCACAATAAAAGGAAATGGTCTTTAACATCATCACTTTGAGATACAATATCTATAGCAGTAAGATCGATTCCAATCTAGTGTATGATTAAAACGATGAGTGGGTCCGGTGACATTTTGCTTGACTCCAAAAGAGTTTATTAGGTCAGTAAACGCAAGTCCTAATTCATCATTTGTATTATTAACATGAATATTAAAATATCCCATGATTAGCGCTTTATCAACTGTAACCAGAAGGTCTGAGAGGAAATCTGCAAATTCTTTTAGGAATTCTGTAAACGGCCCTGGTGGTCTATACACAGTAGCCAGAGCAAGAGATTTAAAAGATTTCTTTTGCAGTTGTGGTCAATAGTGTAGAACATAGTATTAAGATTCAGTAGCACTAATAGAGAGCTACAACCACGATTGGACAATAAGAGCAGGTCTTTTTTTAACTCTGATATGAGCTGATAAGGTCTAAATCCTGACTGGATACCATTTTTCTCTAAGAAAGAACATAATTGTGAGCAGACGACCTTTTCTAGTATCCTTGACAGAAAAGGGAGATTTCATATCGGTCTGAGAACTAATTATCCAGGATCAAGTTGTGTTTTTTTTTTTAATGAGAGGCTTAATAACAGCCACACACACAGCTATTTTTGGCAAGTTATTTTATTTTGACGAAAGATTATGACTGTTATTTTTCCTGATAAATCATACAGAGTAAAACCAGCAATTTAAAGAATAATAAAAAAGTCAATAATAATAAATTAGAATTATGACATTTAATTCAAAATTGCTATAAATGTGTATATACATCTCCCATCTATATACATTGTTATAAAAAAATGCACGTACATGAGTGTTTTTGTGTTTGTCGACCAGTGTACTTACTCACCCTTGACTTCCTCTTAATATTCAGTCAAAGTTATGACTAAGGAAACCAGTATAGTTTATTTTGATTTCCACAATTTTTTTCTGTTTTTTTTAGAGGAAGTTGTGGTCTAAGATGTTTATCTGCTCTATTACAGGCTGAACTGGCCTTAAACAAAAATATCTGTAGCCATTTGAAATTAGATGCAATCACTGCTTTTAAAACACATTTAAAAAAAGAGGCTACATACATGTAGCATAAGCATTTTTATTATTATTATTATTTAAATTAAATTGCATAATTTCAAGATTTAATGCTAACAAAATGGTCCGATTTTAGCTTTATGAAATTATGCTAATAATGCAAATTCGGTCTCTGACAGCAGGTGGCGCTTATGGAACAGCTGCATTGCATTTCCTTCGTCACTGCTGTAACCAAAGCATTGCTGAAACAATACTTCTTAAATATGCATTATACAGAGGTAAACTAAACGAAAATGTCTTCAGAAATGTTCTGAGACCAGTCAGTTCCTTTCAGAGTTGCATTAATATTTTATTTTGAATTTAATATTCAATATTATGAATTTCCTTTAATTTTGCAAACAGCTAGCTTGCTCTGTCTGGTACAGTAAGTGCTTGCTGAAGAGAGGTATGTCAAAATTATAAGACATAAAGTCAAAATGTTGACATAAGTCAGAAAAAGACAGTACTTTGATAAATCATAATTACCACGAAAAGTCCAGATTAAGTCAGTTGTAAAATAAAAGGTCAAAATGAGATAAGTAAATGATGAGTTATTTGCATGGAAGCCCATTTACTACACATCAGGAAACATGTTTTAGTTAATCATAATTCATTCTCATCATAATTATGAGATAAAATGTTTTAAAAAGTCAATGAAGAGATCAAGTTGAAATTAAGAGATAAAAAAAATTGCAATTCTGAAATGCAAATTATATTATAATACCAAATAAACACACACAGATATGTACTACATATCACACATGAGACTGCTATTGTCAGAAGATGCCACCATTCAGTTTTGGTTACATTATAATTACTATGGAAATCCATAAAGCATGCTTTGGCAAATAGAAAAGTCATAATTAATGGTGACAATGAGTGAGTCTTAAGTGTTAGTTATTAAATCATTATTGATTAGTAAAAAAAAAAAAAAAAAAAAAAAAAAGATTCATTCAGTAAAAAAATAAATATGACCAGTGAGCCTCATGAGTCATTGAATCATTCATTCCAACGATTAATTTAAAACAATGATTCATTCAGGGGGGGAAGAAAAGGTCTTTACTAGCATTACTGTGTGTTGCTTGGGGACATGGAGCAAACACAGATATACAGGTAGCTGGAAATAAAAACAACAGCACAATTGTGATGTTGATCCGATGTTCAGCATGATTGCTTGTGATATTGCTTTCTAAAGTAACTCACAATATAGGTTATCTTGCATTTTAGAGACAATCTTAGGTTTATCATATATGGTTTAGTGTATATAGTAATAAAATATATAGATTTTTATACATCATGGATAATCCCTATGAAAATAACGTTTGAATGAGTCACATTTACAGGCTCCATTATGTGTCTGAAGGAGCTGTCTAAGTTTGTATTCATAACCTGCAGATGGCACTGTGTCGATAGAGGTGCATCCTGTTTCCTCATCCTGAGGAGAAATGTGGCATCTTATCTGCTCACTTCTGCTTCTGGACACTTCTCAGCTCACAGAACTTGAAGGATGGTGCTCATATCAAGTGTTTATCCTTGTGCTGAGAACATGTAAAGGCTTGTTCCAGCCATTTCTCAATCTAGCCTGAAGAACGGCTGCTGCACTTCAAGAACTGAAGGCTATTTTTGTCTTAACAGAGTCCAGATCCTCATCATTACAAAACGCTGAAATCACTATCCGTCTGTTGTTGCTTGTCCCATGTTAATAGCTTCTTTTGACATCCAATATGAAGATCAGTTATTGCATTCATTTTCTGTTCAACATCTTGTTGTTTTAACATGAATCGAATTCAAGAGTTAAAATATATATGTTAAATAACCTAAAATGTTACATTCAGCAGTCGTATCTTTGATATGAAAGGATGACATGAACAATAACAAAAACCCCTCTTTTTTTTATATTGGTGAAACGGTTTCAAGTGGTTCAAACACTTTCTCTCCCAATGCTGAACAAATGCTAAGGAATATTTCCCTTTAGTAGCCTGTGATCAGAAAACATAGATACCTAAAGGTCTGCATGTAGACTCTCTGTTTTATAAACGTAGCTCTTCGTTCTGTTGTAATGTTAGATGTGTTGCTTGAAAGCTCTGCTGCAGAAGATGAGAGCTTAAATCGAGAAAACACTTTGTTTCCACACCAGCAATGAACGAGATCTCACTTTGTGTTTGTAAATGGAGTAAGCGGTGTCTTTTTATATCTGTCTGCCTGCAATGCCCTAACAACGACTCACATCAACCTGGCAACATACTTTTGAACACTTGCATGTAACAAATAGCTAGAACAGACCACAAACCCTTTACACAGACCTAGTATTCAGCAACATAGAAAACCCTTGCGACCGTCTGCCTCAGTGTGAGCCTTTTAGACTGCATGGCCCCCTACTGTTCAAGACCATATATATGAATAAAAAAAAAGAAAAGAAAAATCATAATAATAATAATAAAGTAGATTTGTCAGTTACACAGAATAGTGATTGACAGAAATCACATGAGACGTGCTGCAAAATATATATATGAAATTATGCATATGCTAACATGCATATTCAACCAAGTGCATATAAACATTGAAGGAAAAGGGCACGCAATGTACATGCACCTCACATTAAGAATCAGTAAAGTGTAAGTGACGAATTAACCCTTGGCATTTAAACCTAAACCACTGAAAGACGTCTGTGACACTTACAGCTTATTTTAAAGCTTGTTTTGTCTTATTCTACATTATTTTAAGCCATTTAACAGCCTCTTTGGAAGTACAGCGTATTTGCACCCAGGCATAGCAATGGCCAAACAACATCTAAGCAAACACTCAACATACAAACTTAAAAAAATCTGTCCAAATACTAAAAAACCACAAGATATGCAGTAAAACCTTTCAAACTAACATTAAAATGTTTTTGTGAAATTCCAATGAAGGCTTCGTCAGGGCAGTGTTCAAACTTTACTTTTCTATTTTCTTCCTCTCAGTCTTTTTGGGGGGAGGTCATTTGTCTTTTGCATGGCAGTAAACCTCTGTGCGCTGCTAAACGCATGTTGTTCTGTGGATATTGGAAACTGCATTGATTCCTGCAGTATCACGAAGTTATTCTATGAGTTATACTGCATCATTAATCAGCATGATGTTGGGTGATGTTCCTCTTGCTGGCCGGTGCGACCTCTATATTAATCTGTCAGCTAATGGATTCAAGCTGGTGTGGAACAGGAAAATGATTGTGTGTGCTCTGTGGCCCATCTGGCTCTCCAGAACAAGATGTGAGGACGTTTGGGTCAGTGTGTGTGTGTGTGTTCACTGCGGAGACAGCTGAACTACCTTCAGCAGGGTTATTACGAGGGACAAGCCTTTGTCCCAAATTGACAATTAACAGTTCTCTGAAAAAAAAAAGGATTTTGCACAAAAATATAGAGCCTGTGGTGATCCATGTGAAAGAGAAGTGTTCTTAATTGCATTGAATTTAGTTTATTAAATGTGTGGTTTGTGAAAAAGACACTGGTTTTGATGAGTATGAATAATTTGTATGCTCTGTGTTGTATTAAAAGAAATGCATTCCCTCATCGAGGCTCTTCAGGATTGTTGCATCTGCACGATGAACTTTAACCCTTTTAGAACAGAAACACAGATGCACATTTCTCACCCTTTTAAACAAGGACAGACTGCTCCACTGCTAGAAGGTAACCTAGCAACAGTTAACCGAGAAGTGATGCTGGATGGATGTTTTACAACGAATCCCAGGACGCTGGAGTCTGAGAGGCATCTACTCGAAATATCAAGACATCCACACTGATGATCTATTAAACTGAGATGACATTCATACACCTGGGCTTAAGATGGAAACCAGCATCTGGGGCAACCAGTGAAGGAGACGTTTCTCACCGCTTTTTTGTTGTCTTATTAAAGGATTTTTATCTCATTCTCTGTTATTCTCTTGCATTCTCGGTCTCTTGCATTTGTAGGCATCAGTGATGTCAGCAAATAAGCATTAAAATGATTTCTGGATGATCATTTGATGCTAAAGACTGGAGTAATGATGCTGAAAATTCAGCTTTGCATCACAGGAATAAAATACATTTTAAAAGTAATAAATAGCATTTTAAAGGTGCTGTAGGGAACTTTTGTAAAAAAAAATATTTTTTACATATTTATTAAACCTGTCATTATGTCCTGACAGTAGAATATGAGACAGATAATCTGTGAAAAAAATCAAGCTCCTCTGGCTCCTCCCAGTGTCCTATTGCCATTTGTAGTTACTGACCGCTCCCGGTAAGAAACAACCAATCAGAGCTGCGGTCCGAAACTTTGTTTGTGTTCAGAATGTAGAAAAATGTATATAATAAGCGAGAACACCATGAATCCATTTTCCAAACCGTGTTTTTAGCTTGTCCTGAATCACTAGGGTGCACCTATAATAAGTGTTTATATTCGGACTATTTTAGATTGCTTCGGGGGTACCGCGGCGGAGTAACCCAGTACCTTTGTGGTTCTTCATAGACATAAACAGAGAGAAGTAGTTCCGGCTACGATGTTCTTCCGCAAGACGCAAGCAGTTCTGTTTATTAACCGCTAGAGCTTGTGTCTTGCGGAAGAACATCGTAGCCGGAACTACTTCTCTCTGTTTATGTATATGAAGAATCACAAAGGTACTGGGTTACTCCGCCGCGGTACCCCCGAAGCAATCTAAAATAGTCCCAATATAAACACTTATTATAGGTGCACCCTAGTGATTCAGGACAAGCTAAAAACACGGTTTGGAAAATGGATTCATGGTGTACTCGCTTATTATATACATTTTTCTACATTTTGAAAACAAACAAAGTTACGGACCGCAGCTCTGATTGGTTGATTTTTACCAGGAGCGCATTACTTTCTGCAAATGGCAATAGGATCACTGGGAGGAGCCAGAGGAGCTTGATTTTTTCACAGATTATCTGTCTCATATTCTACTGTCAGGACATAATGACAGGTTTCACAAATATGTAAAAAAAATGTTTTTACAAAAGTTACCTACTGCAGCTTGAATTGCTACTCCATTGAAATCTTTCGAAACTCAGTTACTTTTAAGGCATTGAATTTCAACACGAAACACTGCCATAATTGAAATGTAATATTAGAAATATTATTATTTTGTATTATTATTTTCAATGGAAAATATCAATATCATAATTATTAGATAAATATAAATTATTGCAATGAAATTCTCTCAAAATACAAAAGAAAAAAGTATAATTGACCAAAAATATATTACATTGATCGTACTGAAAATCAAAAAATAAACCATTACATTTCAGGTGTTCATTCACTCTTGACCACGAACAACACAAGTGTGTCCCTCAAATTAACTCTACCAGAGGGTTAAATAAAGATAAAAATGTCCCCATGAAACCTTACTGAAGATTTGCTGTAGCCTCCAAATGCCCTAAATAAATGAAAGCATAATGTCACTTCTTGTGTGTGGTGCCCATAATGCCCTTTATTCCCATTAGAGTATAGCTACAATACAATGATGGGTTGCTGATTTTATCATGACTTCCTTCGGCCTGCATTAAGTCTCTTAAATGACAGTAGAAACAGAAGCCATGCAGCATCACCTAAGAGAAACAATCCACTGTGAAAGAGTCAATCAATGTGCAATCTGAGTCTTCGACCGATTCTTCTCATCTATGAGTATGTCGAATTCTATGAATAACATATGAAGTGTTTGGGAGCTCAAAGCAGGGAGGATCAGTGCTGTATTGGGTCCCTGATGTGGTGCTCAGGAACAGCACTTGAGACTAGAAATGGAAATTGAAATATGACAGGTTTTTCCACCCTGTTTGCTCAACAGAGCAGAAGTAATTCCTGAGATTGACCGACACCATGTACGACCAGTGATTAGTGGTTTGTAGCATCTTGACACTGATGATGATGTGAATCAACAGTTTTAAGAAGAGAATATGGTCATTTCCTTTGTTATTACTAGTGAAAGTCGGAACCAAGACACAATATACCTGATATTTCATCCTATATAATTTCTGAGCTTCTCTCATGGACTGAAGCTGCTGTTCTTCTCTGAGAATGTAGGTCAGAACCAAACGTTATACTCTCGTTCTCTTTGAAGCTTTGAGGAATTACAGTGTTGGCTCAACACCAAAGACACACACCGTATCTCGAGGCCCCCCTCTTCTTCCAGTACCTCCCACTCATATTCCTTTCTTTCTGTATGCCATCTTTTGTTCTCTTCCCTTCACTATATCTCTTTATACTAACTTGCCATTTTCTTCATAAGCACGTTAGCTTTCAAAGTCAGTTGTGGAAGTGAAGGTCACCCTGTTGTCGATTAAATTGTTTGGTTCGACTACCCCACAGCGCAAGTAAAAATATGAAATCATACACCATTTATCAACACAAACATAAACATCAAACATGAGCTGCAACTGACTCCTACATGCCCTCTGTCGTGTTACATCCTGGTGCGACCAGCATTTGCATAATAATTGAAAGCCCATTGCTGGATGAGAATGATTTGCATCTGACTGCATTAAATGTGATTTTAAAAGGTGATTTATTCTTTCTTTCTTCCTTTTAAATGAGCACGGCCTCTCCGTCGGTCTTTCAGTGGCCGCCTGTTGTTGGTTTGTGCATCATGGCGTCAGGTAAAACTAATTTCCTCAGTAAATCATATCTAGTATCAGACAGAGCCATCCTGTAAACACCAAACAACCGATCTCTAGTACGGCTAGTGTCTGATTTAAAGTCATTTCCTTCTGATTTTTCTTCAAAAGTCATAAGTTATGTTAATCAATATTTGAAGCATATTTGCTCTTTATTAGTACTTATAACACACACATAAATGCCTTATGATCACATTTTAGATCCCTTAATCCTATAACATAAGTAAAATTAACAATCTTACTATCTATAAATAAGTAGCACATTAAGAGATTATCTTCCTTTTATTTATGTTCAGAAGCTGTTGGTCAGACTTAAAGCTTTATGGAGGTTTCTTTAACTACATGGCACCTCTGCCTCAGGTTTATTTTTACTAAAACTGACAAAACTTCCAACTTTTTTATTTTTGTTATACGAAGGTCAAATTTATTTTTTTTAAAAATTATACGGTTTATATGGGTTTTATGTTGTTTATTAACTTACCCTGGTAAAAGACCCTGGTACAGTGGGGCTCGAAAGTTTGAGAAATCCTTGAAGAATCTGTGAAAATATTAATAGTTTTCAAAAAATAAGAGAGAACATACTAAATGCATGTAATTTTTTTTTACAAGACAAAAAAATTGCTTCAATTAATAAAATAACCCTATTCAAAAGTTTGGGAACCCTTGGTTCTTAATACTGTGTGCTGTTACCTGATGATCCTCGACTGTCTTTCTGTTTTGTGATGGTTGTGCATGAGTCCCTTGTTTGTTCTGAACAATTAAACTGAGCAGCGTTCTTCAGAAAAATCTTTAAGGTCCTGCAGATTCTTCAGTTTTCCAGCATCTTTGCATATTTGAACCCTATCCAGCAGTGACTGTATGATTTTGAGATACATCTTTTCAGACTGAGGACATTTGAGGGACTCAAACACAACTATTAAAAAAGGTTCAAACATTCACGGATGCTCCAGAAGGAAACAAGATGCATTAAGATCAAGGTAAATTGTGCTTAATTTGTGTTCCGGGAAACATACAAGTATATTTTGTTGCTTATGAAGGGCAGAACGAAATGGAAAAAAATAATATTTCAACAAAATAAGAAAAACTTATTAATGCATCTTGTTTGAACTAACTTTGAAGTTAGCTTGGCAAAGCTTGCCTGGGTAGCCTTGGGGTAAAAGAGTCAGAGTACTTGTGTGTCCGGCATTCTTGAGCTGCCCCTCTGTAAAAAAAACGTATAACAGTTAAAGTTTTCATAATGTTTTTCTATGGACACTTGCTTTTTTCTATTCTAATAAAAAAGCCTACTAGGCTATGACAACAGCTTGGACAAAAATGAAGCAACCAAAACACACTGATGCAACCATCATATAACTTAGTCAGGTTAACATTAAAAAAACAACAACAACAATGCATCACGTTAGTGCTGAAGCTGTCTAGGTGATTTTAGTATGATTGGTGCAAACGTGCATGAAAACCCTCATGAGAGACCCACAGGTACAAATACGTTTCCTCATCCAGGATGAGTGCTGATAGGTACTGGGTGTCAGGCGCATTTGGGTCTTCATTGTGATCTTCAGCTCAAGATTATGTTCATATGTTCACTGAGATTGATGGAGTTTCATTTGTGTCACATTTGTGTCACAGCTCCTGGGGATCCCAACACACCCACTCCCCATTTCAATAGTGAACTAGGGTCTGAAAAATCAACATGTAAAATAAATCCAAAGTTTGATATTCATGTTGCATATATAAAGTTGTAAGCCTGTTCGTATGTACCATCACTTCAATGTGCACTTGTGCAGTATCTGGTGGGTTAGAGATGGAAACACTAATCTGTATGCAGAACAACATCAATTCCAATGCTGCACTTAAAACATTTCTTTAATAAATCAAATACAATTTTAATTCTGTTCAGGTGGAAGTATTAACAGGAGCAGGACCTCGTGTGATTTCAAGTTAATTCAGGATTTCAGTGACTTCAGTGACCGTTTAGTTTGATGTCATTTTTGTTGCACCATCACTTGAAATAAATCAGACTGATTACTGTTAATGTTATAAACAAGCAATAAAGTTATAAACAAAAGTAAATAAAGGCATAATTATAGTAATTTAAGTGAATAAAAACTAATAATTTAACACAAGTTTTCATATTTACAATATGAAAATTGGGAAAATGGAAGAAATAGAAAAAGTTGATGATAGAAAAATAATATACTCTTTTATTATTTAATAATGAGTAATCATTAGGAAATGCCCAGAACTAATTAACTAATTAAATAAAATTTTGTGCAGATTTTATGCAAAATGGTGGCAAAATCAGAGTACTGCATGATTTTTAACTCAAGATCCAATTGTCAGGGTTTTGCACTGTCACTTTGTTTTATGTTTGTTTCTTGTGTCTAGTGTCAGCACATGGCCTTGTTAGTTATTTTCTCAGCCATGTGCTCCTTTAGCCCCTCCTTTATCCTCCTTGTTTCCTCTTTACCACACCCTCTTGTTACCCTAGTTGGTCTAATTTTATAGGCAAAATTATAAAAGAGGTAGTTTTTAATCAGCTTAACAAATACTTAATCTCAAATGGATACCTGGACAATTTTCAATATGGTTTTCGACCGCATCACAGCACAGAGACAGCACTCATTAAGATAATAAATGATATTCGCTTAAATTGTGACTCTGGCAAAATATTGGTGCTGGTATTGCTAGATCTCAGTGCTGCGTTTGATACTGTCGATCATAACATACTACTAGAGAGACTGGAAAACTGGATCGGGCTTTCTGGGATGGTACTCAAATGGTTCAGGTCATACTTAGAAGGGAGAGGCTATTATGTGAGTATAGGAGAGCATAAGTCTAAGTGGACGTCCATGACATGCGGAGTCCCACAAGGCTCAATTCTTGCACCGCTCTTGTTTAGCCTGTATATGCTTCCACTAAGTCAAATAATGAGAAAGAACCAAATTGCCTATCACAGCTATGCTGATGATACCCAGATTTACCTAGCCTTATCTCCAAATGACTACAGCCCCATTGACTCCCTCTGCCAATGCATTGATGAAATTAATAGTTGGATGTGCCAGAACTTTCTTCAGTTAAACAAGGAAAAAACTGAAGTCATTGCATTTGGAAACAAAGATGAAGTTCTCAAGGTGAATGCATACCTTGACTCTAGGGGTCAAACAACTGAAAATCAAGTCAGGAATCTTGGTGTTATTCTGGAGACAGACCTTAGTTTCAGTATTCATGGTGGACTATTAGAATGGGCTCCTCACTGGCCTTCCCAAAAAGACCATTAGACAGCTGCAGCTCATTCAGAACGCTGCTGCCAGGATACTGACTAGAACCAGAAAATCTGAACATATCACACCAGTCCTCAGGTCCTTACACTGGCTTCCAGTTACATTTAGGATTGATTTTAAAGTACTTTTACTCGTATATAAGTCACTAAATGACCTAGGACCGAAATATATTGCAGATATGTTCACTGAATATTAACCTAACAGAGCACTCAGATCACTAGGATCGAGTCAGTTAGAAATACCAAGGGTTCACACAAAACAAGGGGAGTCATCCTTTAGTTACTATGCTGCCCGCAGTTGGAATCAGCTTCCAGAAGAGATCAGATGTGCTAAAACACTAGTCACATTTAAATCTAGACTCAAAACTCATCTGTTTAGCTGTGCATTTATTGAATGAGCACTGTGCTATGTCCCAACTGACTGCACTATATTTTCACTGTTTTTGTTTTTTTACTGTAAAATCATTTTTTAACTGTTTTTCAATTTAAGTAAATGTTTTAATCATTTTAAAAGTTTTAAAATGGCTTGTTTTATTTTTGTTATTATTTTTCTTCATGATTATTTTACTTTCATTTATGTAAAGCACTTTGAATTACCATTGTGTACGAAATGTGCTATATAAATAAACTTGCCTTGCCTGCCTTGCCTTGCCTAATTGTGTTCACCTGTCCCTCATGTATTTTCCTCCCTATTTATAGTGCACCTTACCCTTTTGTGTTTGCTGGTCCGTGGTCATTCTCACCCCCTCAGTCTCTGCCTGTGGATGTGTCTGAATATGTGTCCATGTCTGAATATGTGTCCATGTCTCCCTGTCTGGTTGGTCTTGTGCCCTTGTTTTGTCTAGTCCTTGTGATTCTATGTTCATGTCATGTTAGTAAGTTTTGTTTTTGCCCTTTGCTTTCATTTGTAATATATATTTAGTTTTTCTAGTCTTGATTCTTGTTTTTTTTCTTATCATTCTCAGGTTGGTTAAATTGGTAACTTCTTATTTTGTTACTTTACTTTCATTAGATCATTGGTTTATATTATTTGTCTTGGCTCTAACTTGTGTTTTTGTGGAGCTTTGTCCTGTCTAGTCTTGTGTTCGAGTTCCTGTCCCCAAGTGTGCTGCCCTGGTTCTACCAGCCTGGCATCTGGTCTGTCTCCAGAGTCAGTGGTCAACAACGTTTCTGAGCTCTGCTCTATGGTGCCTTGTGTGGCCTTCTCTATCAGCCTGGTCTTGCTGCCCCCTCTGTTGCTCAAGTATTCTTTTAGTTGTTTAGTTGCAATTGGGTCCTCCTTCCCAGATCCCTGACACCAATAATAACAGAAGTAAGATATTTCCTTTTTTTATTATAATATTTTTTTTATTACTTACAGTAAGCTTTCAGTGCAGTTCATTTCTAGACTTGATGTGCATAATGGTTACTTACATCCTTAGATTTGATTTAATTGTCTTTTTCACACAGATGATGAGATTTCTAATAGCATATGGCATAATACATAGAACAAGAAAAATAATTGACCATAAATACGTAATGATGATGTGAATTAGTCACTGCTACTTCAAAAGTCATGGCAAATGTGAGCACACTCATTACTCTCTGATTGCTCGGCTTAAATATGTATTTTTATTTTAATTATTTTTCTTGTAATTCCTGCATGCTTGTCCTGAAGCATAGAATAACCTTGAAATGCAATTGGAGCAGTCAACTTCCCGACTAAACCATGCTGACAGCTTAAAGTGTACCTTTTTATAATAAACCTAATTAAGTTGCCATGAAAAATGATTAAAGGTGAAGTGTGTAATTTCTGCATCACTAGCAGCACCAACAGAATTGCAGAGTTGGGTCAGGCTTTGGCACAACCACTGGCGTGAGTTCAGGCCGGGACTGTTTGTTTCAGTGATCTGAGAAGACAACCATTATAGCCATTAACAATCATTATATTTCAAATCTGTTTGATGAGGGGTTTTTTTTTTTTTACTGTTTAACTACAGTATAGCAGTATGTCCCATGCATTTTGCTGTAGTTGTACTTTATACTGGCAATTAATTCTACATGTATTGCATTGGAAATAAATACTGAAATGCATCCATGAGTGAGAAACGGAGCCGTCTCTTTAGAAGGGAAGGTTTTATTTGGTCTCCAGGCTGTGTAAGGCCAGCTTTTGTGTGCAGGAGAAACTCAATCGCTGTTCATTTCTAATTAATGGCCCTGGAGGAAAGGCTGCAGCAATGATTTCTTAGCCAGACACCTCAGCACAAAGCCTTGCCTCTGTGATGAATGTGCCACCAGCTTTTTTCTTCTTTTGTTCTGTAACTTATTTTCCTGTCTATTTATTTTTTATGTTGTCTAAATCATATGACTGTTAATCTTGTCCATGCAGTGCTATACAGTGCTATACAGAGGTTGTATGAATCAAAGCAATGCATTTTTATCCGTCGTTTAAAGACAGTAGATTCCATGGCTCTGTTCCAAATCTGAGTGAGCTATATATATGTATGTATACTACAAGTGCACATTCAAAAACAGTGAAGCACACTTCTTTGTGCCTATGTAGACTGTTCCAAAATGATCACTTGCAAGGTTTCATTTGAATTAGGATGAAAGCCGTACACAGCAACACAAAGTGCAACACTTAAGTGATGCAACAATAAACACTTCGAAGAATAGTCATAGACAAGGTTGTTTGAAAACTTTTACACTCTAAAAAAGTGCTGCCCTGCAATTTCTACCTTACAGAGCTATTTCTCCTCGATTTAACCCAGTTTAGGGTTGATTCAAAAATAATATTTTTGACTTAAATTAAAACAAATGCCAAATAAAAATTTTATTTTGTTCCCCCCACAAAACTTCTGTTTGTTCACTGGACACGCTTTGCATTGCAGAATAAAATTCTATGCAGTAAATATTCCATACACTGTAGAAAAGAATAGTAAGTTACTATTGTGTCTATCCCATTTTTTTATAACAAATATGCAGTACAAAATCTTACAAGCAGTGCTGCTGAGAAAGTCCTTAAATTTGCCCAGCTTTATTGATATGCACCTCACATAAGCCAGGATGAACATGACTTATTTTCTCCAATAATACATTCAGGTCAAATCAGTTGGATCGCTGCTCATTTGAATAATGAATTAATTGTAGCACTGGACAGTCAGATAAGGCCACAAGTCATTTCAATCTGCCAATTATGAGAATGAAAACAACAGTGTTTACAAAACTGCATCCACCCCCAAGTTATGGCATTTAGCAGGTATTATGTTGCAAGCTGATTATTTGGGTTACTGTGGGATAGAGATTAACTAAAGCCCACAAATGCAGTAAACACATACTAACATTATTAAAGCTCTTGAGATCACATCTGTAAACAACTGTGCATTAGGCTAATTGGGCTCTTATGCCCAGATGCCATTTAACCCTTTTAGCAGAGTAGGAGCAGTAGCGCTACAAATGGAGGTGGTTATGCTGTGAATAACAATCATGTTTCATTTGTCAGGAACAACATTTGTTGTTTCACTACAATTGATGGACAGGTGGATAATTATAACAATGTATTTTTAGAGGGTAGGCTCTAAGAAAAACACAGCAGGGAAAGGAATGTGCCGACAAAGGGTATTTATACTTTATCTGCTCCTGAAGGTCAAGGCTGAATTTACTTGATCACAAATACAGTAAAAACCGTAATTGTGTATTTTAGTTTGAATCGTTTTATATTTTAATATATGTAAAATGTAATTTATTATTCTGATGTAAAGCTGAATTTTCAACATCATTACTCCAGTCTTCTCATCTAATGTGAAGATTTGACTCTTATTATTATTATCAATGTTTGCAACATTTGAGTTGCTTCATATTTTTGTGAAAGCCATAATCAATTATTTTCCCAGATTCTTTGCATTTTTCTGTGTCCTTGTAGAATAAAAGTATTAAAGCAATAGTACACCCAAAAATGAAAATGTGCCGAAAGTTTACACACCCTCAGGACATCCAATATGTACAAGAGGTTGTTTCATCATTAAATTAATTTAGCATTACATCACTTGCTCACCAGTGGATCCTCTGCAGTGGATGGGTGCCGTCAGAATGAGAGTCCATCAACTGATAAAAACATCACAATAATCCTCAAGTAATCCACACCACTCCAGTCCATCAGTTACCAAAAGCTGTGTGTTTGTAAGGAACACATCCATCAAGATGTTTCAACTTCAAACCATTGCTTTTAGCTAAAATTCGTCTGAAACAGGAGAGAAATATGCACAGATCAAGCACATTTACAAGTGCTAACAATCCAAAACAATTGCTCTTTTGATGTAAAAGGAAACCAAGAGAAATTTTCACTGGAGAAAGTGTTATTATAGACTCATATTTTGATGGTTTAAAGTTAAACTGGTTTAATGATGGTTTTATCAGCTGTTTGGATTCTCATTCTGACGGCACCCATCCACTGCAGAGGATCCATTAGTGAGCAAGTGATGGAATGCTAAATTTTTCCAAATCTGTTTAGATGATGAAATAAACTCATCTACATCTCAGATTGCCTTAATTTTAAACGAATGTTAATTTGTGGGTGAACTATTCTTTCAATATAGTTAAAGTGAGTTATTTGGTACTTCCTCAAAAGTGGATCATTAATGGAATCGTTAAGTGGAATCTAAGCCAGATGATGTTCAGCTAATCAGAAACAGTATTACACATAATCATGTTATTAAATTATTTGAGTTATCATCCTGTGTTGTGCTTTTTTTTTTTTTTTTTTTTTTTGAGATCGTAACCTCGGCCATCCCTATATATAAAATGCATGAAGTGGCCAGGCTAATAATATGTTTAGTTATTCAGCCAGCCCATGGGAACTAAGGAGAGAAAACTTCAGGACAGAGAACAGAGCTGAAACTAGTCAAGAGACCGGTGCAGCTGGACACTTTTAAGAGAATAACTGAGCCCAAAATAAATCACTGTCAACAACACTTTAGATTAGGGAACACTATTCACTATAGACAGATTGCTTTATAGCATGCATATTACAACATTATTATATTATAACATACAACATTATATTATAACATACTGGCTGTTTAGAAGTACTAATAAAATAAATATTATTCTTATATACAAACCCGATTCCAAAAAGGTTGGGACACTGTACAAATTGTGAGTAAGAAAGGAATGGAGTAATTTACAAATCTCATAAACTTATATTTTATTCACAACAGAATATAGATAACATATCAAATGTTGAAAGTGAGACATTTTCAAATGTCATGCCAAATATTGGCTCATTTTGGATTTCATGAGAGCTACACATCCCAAAAAAGTTGGGACAGGTAGCAATAAGAGGCCGGAAAAGTTAAATGTATGTATAAGTTGCAAATTGGTCGTCCAGCTGTTCCTTATAAGTCGATTGGGTATAAAAAGAGCCTCTCAGAGTAACAGTGTCTATCAGAAGTCAAGATGGGCAGAGGATCACCAATTCCCCCAATGCTGCAGTGAAAAATAGTGGAGCAAAATCAGAAAGGAGTTTCTCAGAGAAAAATTGCAAAGTGTTTGAAGTGTTTGTTATCATCATCTACAGTGCATAATATCATCCAAAGATTCAGAGAAACTGGAACAATCTCTGTGCGTAAGGGTCAAGGCCGGAAAACCATACTGAATACCCGTGATCTTCGGGCCCTTAGACGGCACTGAGTCACATACACAACTCTACTGTAATGGAAATCATAACATGGGCTCAGAAATACTTCCAGAAAACATTATCGGTGAACACAATCCACCGTGCCATTCGCCGCTGCCGGCTAAAACTCTATACATTTTCTCTGGGTCAAGGCTCATTTAAATTGGACTGTGGCAAAGTGGAAAACTGTTCTGTGGTCAGACGAATCAAAATTGTAGTTATTTTTGGAAAACTGGGACGCCATGTCATCCCGACTAAAGAGGACAAGGACAAACCAAGATGTTATCAGTGCTCCGTTCAGAAGCCTGTATGGGGTTGCATAAGTGTGTGTGGCATGGGCAGCTTAAACATCTGGAAAGGCTCCATCAATGCTGAAAGGTTTATCCAAGTTCTAGAACAACATATGCTCCCATCCAGATGTCGTCTCTTTCAGACCACATACTGAATCAATTACAACATCATGACTGCGTAGAAGAAGGTTCCGGGTACTGAAATGACCAGCCTGCAGTCCAGATCTTTCACCCATAGAAAACATTTTGCACATCATAAAGAGGAAGATTTGACAAAGAAGACCTGCGACAGTTGAGCAACTAGAAGCCTGTATTAGACAAGAATGGGACAACATTCCTATTCCTAAACTTGAGCAACTTGTCTCCTCAGTCCCCAGACGTTTACACAATGTTATAAAAAGAAGAGGGGATGCCACACAGTGTTAAACATGGCCTTGTCCTAACTTTTTTAGACGTGTTGATGCCATGAAATTTAAAATCAACTTAATTTTCCCTTAAAATGATACATTTTCGCAGTTTAAACATTTGATATGTCATCTATATTGTATTCTGAATAAAATATTGAAATATGAAACTTCCACATCATTGCATTCTGTTTTTATTCACAATTTGTACAGTGTCCCAACTTTTTTGGAATTGGGTTTGTGTTCTACATGGCCATGTTCTATGGTCCATATGATCCATATTCTAGTGTGAATGTGACCTTTTGAACACACACAACACACAAAAAGATATTTTGAAGAATGCTGTTAACCATTGGGGACCATTGACTTCCACTGGACAAAACAAACAATGAGCCATTTCTCAAAATATCTTGTTTTATGTTACACATAAGTCAACCAACAAAAACAAAAAGCACCTTTAATATAAAATTTACAAAGTTTTTTTAGAATCCAAGGATCTACTCTGAATCAATACATTACTATAAATTAACATTAGGTTATTGTTGGAGCAAATGCTGTGTTGCAAATCTGCTATTACTGATGTTCTGTTAACATGGTAGTTGAATCCACAGTAAAGATACATTTCTCTGTATACATGTGGAAAAATCAAACCCAGAAAGGACATATGCCATATTTTGCTGTCTGTCTATAACTGAACCATAATTTAATTATTTTCAAAGTAAAAGAAATAAAACAAATCTGAAAGCAAATGGCCCAGATTAAACACACCAACACCATTTTTGAATGAAAAGACCACATTTAATTAGCATGAGCTTGCTGGCAAGAGGTGTTTCCCAAAGTATGGGAGATTCATACATTGACATGTATAAACTGAAAGCCTTAGGACTTGATTACAGAGTAGTTCGTATTAAATGTTACAGCCCCATGAGAATGATTTCACCCTTACATTTTGAAAAAAGTCAATGCGCTGGCTTGAGCAACCCATCTATATGGCTTTATGTTCATTTTGTGTCTGTAATATCAAAAGAGAGTTGAAAATGCCCCTTCTTGTGTCACAGACAGTAAGATTGAGTAGCTCTTATTAAAAGGGCTTGAAAGCACTGTGGCACCTCAGATTGATGCTTCGTGTACTCCAAAAAACATTCCAGAAAAAACACTGATTGTTCAGATTCAGATCCCGTTCACATCTTTAGAGAGGTTTGATCTGTATATCAAATACTCTGTTTGTGACGAACCAATATTAAAGTCAACAGGAAATACTGTTCATAAACCCTTTTACTGTAAATTTAAAATTAGACATGTTACCGAGTAAAGCAAAATTCAACAATTAAAAAAAGAAAAATGGGTAGACTTGGGTAGGGTTACACCAGCCGTTCGGAAGTTCTTACTTAAATTGGAACCACACTAAATCCTTTGTAACTTATACTAGCTTAGTTTGTAAATAAATCCGTGCTTGATTTTTGTTGCACCATTTAATACATAGTCACGTAATGTGGCGTTTATCTTCAATTATCTAATAGGACCCAAGTTGTTAAAATGCTATGATTTTTTTCTAATTATGGTTGTTTCTATCTTATTGCGCCTCACATAAAATGACAAAAATTTGTTTTTCTATGAAAATATGATACTACGTGATGAAATAACATTGCAATTTCAATTGACAATAAAAAATTATATAAAAAATAAATAATTAATATGATTGATATTACTTGCCATGCAAAACGCGGAGCGATGAACACAAACTGTTTACATTTACATTTATGCATTTAGCAGAAGCTTTTATCTAAAACGACTTACAGTGCACTCAGGCTATAATTCATTATTTTATTTTTTGTCAATATGTATGTTCCCCGGGAATTGAAGCCACAACCTTTTGTGCTGCTAATGCAATGCTCTAACACTGAGATCAGGTTTGTAAACAATAATTTTCACGTAATATTCTCTCAAAATGTTAACAGCCATATTAGGGGTATGCGATATTTATCATCTATGATAATTTTGTAATTGTTGTTTCAACGATGAGCAAGTTGCCATTATTGATGTCACTCACTTCGCAAAAACAACCCAAAACATGATATGATGTATGATGTTCCCAAATACAGGTATTAGCATGGTCAAGTGAGCATAATCGCAAATGTGATACTGATTTTATACAACAGTTCAACAAACAAGAAGTTAATTTTGGGGTAACAATTAATTGGGTTACATGAGTTACATTTTAGACACAATATTATCTGGGGGTTTTTCACCAACAAAAATAGTTACAAACAAAGCCGGAAGATTTGTTTCCTGAGTGATTGGATCTGTTTTTGAATGAATCATTTGAGTCAATAATATGTTCATAAAGACCGGGTCTGCATCTGAAATCACATCCTCTCTTAAGTAGGAACTTTTACTTTTACTTTACTTTGACTCTGAGCCCGGAATATAGCCCAAACCCAGAGAGCCCCCGAACCTTGTTAATGAAACATCAACTGTCACACACTATTTTGTTTTTGACCTACTATATCGTAGGTACAGTAAGGGTGCGATTTCGGATGCAGCCAGTCACATGCTTAGTTTCTAAATGAATCATTGTTTTGAACACATCATTTGAATTAATGATTCAATGAATCACTCATTAAGACAGGGACTTTCTGGAGGTTTTAGTGTCATATTTATCCATGATAGGCCTAAACCAGCCAAGTTGCAAGCACAAAAACACACTCAGCCAAATATTGTTAAAGTATCATTAAAATAATCAAGAAAAAAAAATATTGCTCACTTCTACATTATGTATGTCTATAAAGTTTGTCAGGTAAAACATGACCTTATTGATGCCATTTGATCATTCTGCTCTTTCATTCCAACTGTTACATCTGTTTGGAGGCTTGTTTAGTCAATACTTAGTTTATGTGTAGAGTTGGTGCAATCCAAAAATATTTAATAGTAAAATGCACTTTTACATCAAAACTTGTAACTTGCGCACAGCTGGTGCAACCGGCCCCTGATTTCATCCATTGGAAATTGCACGGATTGGCCATCCATCTGATGACAAAAAGGAAAGCTGTACAGTGACAGAGCAAATAAATCCATTTTGGAGATTTTTTTTTTTTTTTTGGAAAAAACGTGCACAGTATGGAAGAACTATTTTTAAGAACATGCATTAAAAAAATAAATCAGGTTTTCATATCGACTTTAACTTGGCCAAAATCTTTTGTGTGTAGAAATAGATTTGAACTTGCACAAACACTGAGCGCAAAAAAAACAAAAAAAAACAATAGTGATGGGCGGCACATTCACATGAAAATGCAGATAAGTGATCAAGACCATTTACACAAACGCTGATCTTCCCAACGAAATGGAAACACGACTTTTAAAAGTGCAGGAGTGGAGCACATTGCTGGTGAGTCCTGTATCGTGACCATTGGGTGTTGTCCCAAAAAGCAGATCCCAAAATAATCAAGTTTTCTTCCGACCGTGAGAGTGGTTTTGGACATGGGAAGGCTACAAGTGATTGTTTTTGGAGAGGTATGCTATAAGAGCCACAGCCACACCCACGTAGATGCCTGTCCCGATGGTGATGGACAGTACGGCGAGGAAGAGCGCACGTCTGGAGCTGGAGCTGGCGTGGTGAAAGTCTCCTTTAGTCAGCGCTTTGTTAGTCTGCGTGAGAGAGGGAGAACAAAGACAGAAATAGAACTTGTTTTGAAAACGTTTGGAGTGTGAACGAGCTATGATCGCATAAGAGAGATGCAGAGAGAAAGAAAACAGAGACATTACTAACTGGCCGCTCTCCAGCAGCTTACTGACAGATCTGGTAAAGTGCATAAATAATAAGTGCTGCATGACTCAGAGCTCTCCTGCGGGGACCCGCAGCCTTTGAAGTCCAGGAAATGTTGCCAAGATTAAAGACAGACATTTCTGATGAATTCATTTACATCTCAGCACCCCACTGCCTCGTTTTCCTTCCCTGTTCGCTTACAGATCTCCTTTCTGACCGCTATGAGCTATTTTGCCATCTATTATCTTGATTTATTACATTAGGGAGAAAAGCTGGACTGTCTGTTTGTAGGCTTGTGTCTTTCATCTTTGCCAACATCCATCAAACGGGTCGGCCCACAATAACCTGATGATGCTAATCGGGTCATATTAAAATTGCCATCAAATTTAGCAGCCGATCATAATTCAACTACTTCTGAGCGACTGCATCATCATGTAGGAACAAAACAAAATTATTTTAGTCATGCTCAACCTAAATATGAGCTACAGTAGCTCGTCTGTTGGATCAGACCACACAGGCAATTCCTTAGGTCCATACGTGCATCATTGAGCATTGGCTGAACCTTGTCGCCGGTTAACCACTGTTGATCGGTGTGTATTTCTAGATAAAACATTTATTTTATTATGTTGTGTTTTCATATTGGCACATACAAATTATGAAATCACTTTTCCTTGTTTAATTACTAAAAAAGTTTAATTGTCTAAGTTCTCACATTAAATACCACCTCTCTATGCCATTTTAGAGCAAATACATATACACCACCATTCAAAAGTTTTTAATTTTCTTAAAAGAAGTCTCCTATGCTCACCAAAACATTTATTTGCTGAAAAATGCAGTAAAAGAAGAAATATTTTAAAATATTATTACAATTTGAAAAGACAATTTTCTATTTGAATATATTTTAAAATGACACTTAACTTTTTATCGGTAGTGTAAATATCAAAATAAATGGAGAAAGGTGTTCAGATATTTAGACAAATGATGATTTTCCAAATCATATGGGAATGTGACTTGTACATGTCCTATTTCCAATAACATGCACTAATGCACAAGGAACATGCATTAAAGCTGCAGTAGGTAACTTTTGTAAAAATATATTTTTTACATATTTGTTAAGCCTGTCATTATGTCCTGACAGTAGAATATGAGACAGATAATCTGTAAAAAAAAAAAAAAATCAAGCACCTCTGGCTCCTCCCAGTGCTCCTATTGCCATTTGCAGAAATGTATTGCTCCCAGTAAGAAACAACCAATCAGAGCTGCGGTCCGTAACTTTGTTTGTGTTCAAAATGTAGAAAAATGTATATAATAAGCGAGTACACCAGGAATCCATTTTCCAAATCGTGCTTTTAGCTTGTCCTGAATCACTAGGGTGCACCTATAATAAGTGTTTATATTCTGACTATTTTAGATTGCCGCGGTACCCCGAAGCAGAGTAACCCAGTACCTTTGTGATTCTTCATAGACATAAACAGAGAGAAGTAGTTCCGGCTACGATGTTCTTCCGCAAGACGCAAGCAGTTCTGTTTATTAACCGCTAGAGCGTCAAAAGTTACCGACTGCAGCTTTAAGAAAGTAAATGGTCAGTTTTTGAGCTGATCCAGTAAAAGAAGAAGCTAAAGTGATTCAAGAATTCACAGGCATATTGAGCTCAAGACAGTTTCTAGTCTCTGGAAGATCCACTAGTTTCCTGCGAAAGTGGTCATTGACAGGGCAGCAGTAAAAATTTATGTGGTCTGCCTACTACTGGGTCTCTTGAAATTACTGCAAGATGTCAGCACTCCCCACAGCATGGCTACATGCTGCAGACAGGCAGGGGAGTACATTAATGGCATGGAAATAACACAACGGTCAAAGAATGAAATTGAAAATGCAATTTTCCAATTTCCAACTGCATTTTTGTTTGTTATACTTGACAATGACTGCTGTCTTTTACAAAGCTTTGCTGCAACCTGGCCAAGCTGGTCAAAAATGAAGGTGATTTCATTTTGTAAGTGTTTTTTTGCTGTGTGATTACTAATTTAATAATTTTTAGGTTTACTTAAGCTATTATTAAATAACACCTGGCAATTAGATATTTCATGCTGTAACTCTTCAAATAAGGCTAGTATTACTTTTTTGGCATACAGGTATATTTGTTCCATACTGTTCCTTACTTTTCTACACTCTTATAATAAAAGGTTCCAAATGTTCAGTGATGCCAAAAAACTATTTTTGGTTCTTTCAGTGAACAGTTCTTAAAAGAACCATTATATTCTTACTGTAAAGAACAATTTACTTAGACGCATATACAGGAACTAAGGCATTTTAACTTTAAAGTGTCCTAATATTGTGTTGGAGTCCCCTACACCAGGTTTAAATGCATCTAAGGTCGGAAAACATTGCAATTTTCTCAGAATATACATTTAATATTAAAATATTTTTTTGAATTCTCATCAAGTTTGAGCTCAAGGTATGAAAACCCCTACCTTCCATAAGCCAACTTTGCTCTCATTGGTCAGCTGGTCAAGTCTGTAGTAATTGATCTTTCAATATACAATGCGTGTCGGAAATGAAAAGTCCATTATTTTTTGCCCAGGTGGGTTACTTGTAAACAAAGATGCTATAAGGTTAAAAAAAATGGCATCGATATTACCTTATCAATTCAAGCCCAAGTCCGAGGATGATACCGATGCAGTGAACCAGAAACTCCATGGCAAGCAAGACTTGATCAGGATGTTTCTCAGTGGTAAGTTTAAACTTTGTATGTGATACTTTACATGATGTGACAGCAGTTCCCTTTCAGTCGGTCACTCTGGACATTATGTCGGTGACCAACAAATTGGGATCTCACTTCAAGAGACCAATCTACTTCAAGTGTAAACTAAACGATGCACATTGGCATGTAATTATTGAATCCAGCTGCCGCTGATCATAGCTTGAGCATAAACAGGCAGCAGGTGCACTGCATAACAGGTTTTCACTTCAGAGCCAAGCGACAACATTATTCTGCTCCATTCAAGTCTCTTCAGTGAGCTACGAGTTTAACATGCCCTTGGAAGCTTCTGGTGTTGACGGTATGGCGCTTCAGCAGGGGTCATTCCTGTGTCGAGTGGGTTGCAAACTTCAGGCCGCACTACCCCCTGTCGTGCTGCAAGTGGCCATTCCCCTGTGTGCCTCAGAACTAAAAGAGCATTTTCCTGAAAGATAAATTTTTCTAAAAGAGCTTACATGGGTACATCTTTGTAAAGATGACGGATCGTCTTTTTAAAGATGCCATTTCAGCCGTGCGTTCCTGGATGTGGTTGGTACCTGGCAACAGGTGATGGTCACAATAGCTGCCTCAGGTGTCTAGGCATTAAACACGCTGAGGTGGCTTTTGTGGATGAGTCATGTTCCCATTGTGTTGGATGATGACCTTCTCAGAGCTGCGGGCCAGGCTCGGTTTCCACAGAAAAAAGGGATATGCGACTATGCTTTCCCAAGCCGCCAAGAGGGTAGGGCTCAAGTGGAAATCTCCACTGGGTCCCGACACCTCAAGGCTGGATGATTGGTTTCTCAGGGTGGCTCATGCTGGTTCTAAGTGCCCCGCCTCTGTGCCTTTCTTACCGGAGGTGCATGAGGAGTTCAACAGGTCATGGACGACAACTTTTACTGTTGGAAACCGATCTGTTGGTTCCTCCTCCCTCACCACCCTTGATGGTGGTGCATCTAGTTGGTATACAGGGGTCCCCCGGTGGAGCGGTTGGTTGCGATGCAGTTGTGACCTAATACTGCCTTCACACAGTGCTAGATAGAGGGTGCCTCCCATCGGGTCTGTAGGTACTCGACTGGCCAGCGATGCTTATATGGCCTTTGGAGAAGCTGCCTCCACCTTACAAGCTATGGTGTCACTCCAGGTTCATCAGGCCAAGGCACTGAAAGACCTCAATCAAGGTGGTCATGATCCAGATGTTCTGAAAGAGCTCCGAACCACTACTGACCTCGCGCTCTGAGCGACGAATGTCCCCGTGAGTTCTCTTGGTCGTGCGATGTCCACATCCCTGGCTGTGTCTGTCTGATATGAAGGATGCTGACAAGTTCAGTTCCTTAATGTCTGTGTCCCAGACTGACCTGCACAGAAGCAGACTAAGGCGCACACCCTGCCCCGGCAGGCAGCTGCTTCCTCCACCCATCTGCTGGCTGCAGCGCCCTAGCCTGCTCATTGCCAAGGCAAACCCCCTGTGTCCACCCCCACTCCCGCACCACATCCGCAGCAACTTCCAGCACGCGGTGCAGTGGAGCTGGGCGTAGGCAGGCTGCACCTACCCTTCTTGGCCCTGTCAAACCTGGCCGTGAGCAAGAGCAGAGCAAGAAGCCCCGGTACAGGAGACCCAGAGAGGGAGGAAGCTGCTTATTGGGGGATGATGAAAACGCCTCTTCCTCCCCCAGAAATAATCTGTAAAGTCTCTGGGTCCCAGTAGGGCACGTAGCAAATTGCCCAACACCAGACCTCACTCCTCCTTCGCCAGCCGGCTGCTGCAGTTGGTTCGAAAGCGTCAACAATGGCCCTAGTCATGCACCCTCTGCCAACCTGTGGAACCAGGTAAGCATTGCACTGCACACTCTTGGACGGGCATATCGGTACAAGGTCCTGCCCTTTGGGCTCTCCCTGTCTCCCGGTGTCTTCATGAAAGTCACAGAGGCTCTTGTTCCCCTCAGTTCGCATCCTCAACTATCTAAATAATTGGGTTATACTAGCACAGTCTCGGGATCAGTTGTGTGGGCACAGAGACTTGGTGCTCTAGCACCTCAGCCTGTTGGGTATTCAGGTCAACTGGGGAAATAGCAAACTCTCCCAAACCCAGAGGATCTCTTTTCTGGGTATGGAGTTGGATTCGGTCAAACAGACAGCATTCCTCACAGAGGAACGTGCACGGTCAGTGCTGACCTGCTTGAATTCAATCAAGGGCAGGATGGCGGTCCCACTGACACTATTTCAGAGGCTTCTGGGGCATATGGCAGCTGCAGCGGAACTCCTGAGCAAAATCCTGGTATGCATTGTACCTTCTGCCTCTTAAACGCAAGCTGTGATCAGCCGCAGCTGGACGCAATAATTGCATGCCAATGTGCATTAGCTAATTTAGTATACACTCGAAGCAGTTTGGTCTCTCGAAGCGAGATCCAAATTCGTCGGGCACTGACGTGACCAAGACGTTTTATAGCATTCTTTGTTAGTATTTTCTTATTTAAGGTGCACGTGTGAGAACTGCGACAGGCTGGGATTATACAAACGTGTTACTTTGTGACATTTATAGGTAACTGGCAGTAAATACAAAAATATACCGACTCGTTAAGGTGGTTCAGGGTCAACTCTTTCTTTTGAGAGACAATATCTTTATTTATCATGCAATTTTTTATTAACAACTTTGCAGACTGTTTACACCAAAGGATAACTACATTACAAACTGCAAAAATATATATTTTTCAAAAACCCATATGACCTGCTCTTTAAACCGTCATTTCCAAAGTCCATAATAGATAATAATGCTTCCTCCAGTCCAAAAAAAATTAAAAACATACCCTGCTGTCCTTTCACATAAAAAATCCACTCATATATTAGTTTGGAACTTTTTTTAGACTATTTTTGCTTGCAAACGGTGCTTGATTTGTGCATATTCCTCTCCTGATTCAGACGAGACAACTTTTTCACAGGAAATAGCAATATTATGGATAGATGATTTTATCCAGAAGCAAAAATGTCTATATTATGGATTTGTTTCTTACAAACATGCAACTTTTTACTTCACAAGATGTTAACTGGTGGACTGGAGCAGTGTGGATTACTTGTAGATTATTTTGATGTTTTTATCAGCGGTTTGAACTCTCATTCTGATAGCAACCATACATTGCAGTGACTTTTGTTGAGCAAGTGATGTTATGCTACATTTATCCAAATCTGTTCCCCTGAAGAAACAATCTTATCTACATCTTGGTTGGCCTGAAGATGAGTACATCTGTAGCAGATTATCATTTTGGGGTGTACGATTTCTTTAAGTTGAGAGAAGAATTTGTGGTTCAATTACATTTACAGTTAGTGTACAACAAGGGTCTTGTAATTTGTAAATCATAAGCTGTTATGTCATGTTCAGCAGGGGTGAGCACACCTTATTTCTGCTTTTAACCAGAATTCACTAAATCAATCACAAAAGACTTTATTTAAAAAAACAGTCACTGACATTATCATGATGCATTGTTGGAAAAGCAAACAGTCCATTGGTGCAGCTCTGAGCCCTCGTTGGTACACATGAGGATCTTGTGCGGATGCTTTCCCTAGGGCTCGTAATACAAACAGAGTTAACATGATTTTTGTAATGCTTACTGTCAGGCTATAAATTTTAGCCCTGCAGTCCAAGAAGCAAAGCAGTATGTTGTTATATTCACTTAGGTTATTCATTTGTTTGCCTGGCATATATCTTAAATGTTCTTAGGCCTCTGGAAATGTCACATAAGTCACAAGCACAGCCACTTTTACTATTTGCCTTTCAGACCATCAATTGTTTTAAACCAGTCAGGTATATGTGAATCTATGTTAAGGAAATCAAAATAGTGTAATCTCCAGTATTTTTAATGCCGCTTTTGTTGAAAATTAGACAAAATTAGTCATGCAGTTGTATTTGAACTTAGATTTGCAAAGTAAATGTGCTGTTAATGTGCACAGTTAGTGTGCAAACATGATTATCAGCCTATTGTTCCATACAGTACTGTACTTAGTTGCCTAATTACTGCTTCAGTTTAGACATGCATAATTAATTGCCATCAAATCAAAGTAAAAACAAATTAACAACAGAGCAATGACAGATGAAAAAAAAAATAATCAAATGAGACAACAATCGCTCACTTAGTCAAATTAGTGATTAACTTTGCAGAATATATTTCAATTAGTAGTAATATGAGACATTCCTGCATAATCAACGGCAGCACAAATACATATTGACTTGTGAAGTTGGCTTATTTGAATCTCGGCTGTGATCGAGCACAGAGCACCAACGGTTTGCTGACAAAATGAAAACGATTGTTCAGAAAAAGGTATTTTATTCAAAGCTTATGCTCTACAAAGCCCACACTTGCACCCTCTCTTCCCAAAACGTTACATAAGAAGCTTATTGTGTTTGAGTTAGAACACGCTCTAAAAGCAATGAGTCAGATTATGCACAGCTTAGCAAAAGCAGATAGGACCTATATGACCTACCTAAATTAATAATTACTTGTGCTTTAAGGTCTAATAAGAACAATTGATCTGAAATTATAATTTGATTGCAATACATCTGATGAGATGGGTTTTTTTTTTCTGTACCGCCATGTACAAGCAGCATTCGTAAATACGCAAATTTGTAAGGATAGTGAGACTTGAATCAATCTAATAGCTACTACATATTCACAAGAGTGATTTATTTAATATTACATTTGAATGAAAATGTTGAATGAAAATGTGATATAATACTACTTGTTATTATTTAGAATGTTGTAATGTCCTAATATCTGCAAAAAATAAATCCTTAAGCAGAAACTATGATGAGATCCATCGCACCATCACACAGTTTTATCCCAATCTAAAATTCAAAATTGCTTCCTTGCTTTGGTGAAAACCTTGAAAATGTACACAGATGCAATCTCTGTGAAAACATAAAAAATGCATCTCCCAATACACAGATATAATTAGTAACCAGTGAAACAAAATCACAAATACACATGAAACCGTTATATAATGGGCGTCATCACATTTTCATTAAAATGTAATATTAAATAAGTTAATGTTGTGAATATGTAGTAGCTATTAGATTGTTTCAAGTCTCATTATTCTTACAAATGTGCATATTTACAAGTGTTACGCTCATTAGCTGTAGTGCCAATGAACTCCTACAGAGGGCACTCCACTCAGGACTCTGGAATCTTCTATTTCCATCAACCATCAGATGTCACTATATCATCACTTGGACACTAGCACCTTTCATTCTGTTGCACCACACCCAAACTACATTCCCCATGAGTCACTGCATCACAATCACCTTGCCACACCTGCACCTCATTCATCAGCCAATTTCCTTGCAACACCTGCACCTCATTTACACACACAAATAAGCAGCACAATCACTCTCACTTACTGTGAAGTCTTGTTTAGCCCCTCTAACATTTCTGAGTGTTTTTTCAATTCTGGTTATCCCTGACGCTATTTCTGATTTCTGATTTCTGCCTGTCTGACCTTTCTGTTTAATAAATGCTGCAATTGAATCCGAACATCTTTGACTCTTCACTGTTACAACAAGTGCTGATACTTTAGCCTGGACACCACACTACTGCTTTCTGCTATACTTTACTGGGGTTGTAGAGCTCCAGTACAGTGATCCAGGCACCTACAACTAAAAGTAGACTCATCTCAACCACGTATCTGCATATATTCCTGGTTATAATGCTACCATGATCCATAGAAAATCACAAACATCTCTTTTAAATAACATTCTGTTTAACGTCTGCTTTCCATGAACATTAATAAGAGCGCCTCAGTGAACAGCCACATTTCAACCATGAACCAATTCAACCAGCTTCGTTTGAAGTAAAAATGTATATTAGAAATTTGAGCAGATTGTTCCTGGTCTGTGCAGAATATCAGACTCAATATCAGACTCTTAAACATCATTTTATTCATTTTATGGGAAAGCAAAACTGTATTCTGCACTGAATTTTGTAAGATATTGCAGACAGCACATGAAAGCAAAATGATTCTATAAGACTTCGAATTTAAGCCAAATGCTTTAGATGTATGATTCAATTTCTATGAAATTACATTAGCAGACAGCAATAACCTTTTAAAATGATGCCACTGAACAGAATATAAGAAAAAGAGCCGTTCAAAGAGGCTGCTTCGGCCTCCCTCAAGGCACATTACGCCTGGTTCATGCTCACAGAACGTCCCGCTGGTGGATGACTTTCACATCGGCCATCCATTAGCTACTCGCTAAACCCAGCGAGAAGATGAAAAGCCCTGGAGAAACGCTAGATGCATAATACATGACCATTCAAACTGTATTACACTCAGCCTTCAACATACACACAACTCCAAACTCAAAGCAATGATGTTACATTTCAATTGAAATTTAATCACCTTTTCTTTAAGTATACCGGAAGTGTCTAGCAGAGAGAAATAAAAAAAATCATAAGAGAAAGACCAGGGCTAGTGTTAGATAAGAAATCTGTTACAATATCTACATCAAGTTTGATGCAATTATCAAATTAATCAAACCTGTTAGTGGTATTTTTTACAGTTATTATTATTTGCTATTATTTCAACACTCTTAGTACTAATATCACAACTATAGTGCACTCAAATATTTCAGCATCTTTTCAAGTCTTAGTACAATATAGACAATCACAAAGTATTCTTTTCACTACCTAAAATAAGTGTTTCATATATAGAAATGTTTCATTCACAGTAACCGTTTACTATAAAACTTTTTATTTGCATGTATTCTCATTGTTTAACGATTTTGTCTACCGTATTATTTAATCTAACTCATCTAAATGGTTAACCAGAGAATCATTTTCTGCATCTATAGACAGATTTAGTTTCTATAGAACTTGTTTAGAGTGAGGACAACCAAATTGAATGAATTATTTTTTACAAGTGATTTATCTTAGATGCTAACTACTATTTTGTAAGTGTGTGTGTGTGGTTTAGGTAAACCCTATTTAAAAGTGGCATCAAATACAGCATTTTGTATTTGTGTGATACTATATATATGCTTTTACAAACATTATGGATTGTAATATATTCTGCAACTGTGAGTTTGTGCTACAAGCCACTGCTCTGTATATGTCACAGTTAAATTCTGTTTTCAATAAGATGTTTCTTGATCAGCATTCAGTATTTTAGTTTTTAAATTTGGTTTTAAATAAAAAAGTCTGGTCTTTACCAGTGTCTTTGTTTACAGACTAAATAAAAGTATGCTATATAAATAGATTATTCCAAAATGTTAAAATCAAAAAATGTTGGTGCGAATAAAACAAAGATGCAAAGTGTTTTCATTCATCCAATAAAAAAAATAAAAAATATAGTGTAATGATTCACATCTATATTTTTTTCACTTGAGCCAATGAAAAATAAATAACTATTCTCTCAAGTAAAAAAATATAGATGTGAATCATTACCCAAAATTTTTTTAATTGGATGAATGAAACACTTTTTCTCAGTGTGCTACAGCAGGTGATTTTTAAATCAAATTAAGTCAATGTAATTTTAAGGTAAAATAAAACTAATCAACTGTCGTTTACTTCTGGCTTTTCAAACGTGTATGCAAGTTCCACTTTACAAAAAAAAAAAAAGTTTCGTCACAGTTTAGTCCGTTTCGTTTCTCATCCAACACGTGAGAGTTGATCTGAACCTCTCTTCACGGTCTACTCGTGTTCAGGGCTCGGACCGGTAACAGTAAGCTCGCGCAGAAAAGGGATTCTTATTTGCTCGCCAGTACACCAACAGCTGATCGCTTCCTGCTGCTATCTGTGCCTCAGAGTCGGACATGTAGCTCTGCATTTCCAGTGCTGATCGGCTGCCCGTGTCCTGTGCACAGATTTCGAAATACTTACACACAAATGACATAGCGAACGATTACAATGTAGTCTGTGCACACGGCCGCACTTCCGGAAAAATCGGCCTAAAAAAGACCAAAAACCGTCCGATTGCCGATTGCGTATTTTAAGCAAAAACCTGCCGGTTCCGATTTATGGCCGGTTAACCGGTGCATCCTTAATAATTTATCATTTACACCTGTTTCTCATTTAGTTCCTTGTTTGGCCTGTGGGTATATGCACCCCAAAGTTTTCAGTTGTGTTTGTCAGTTCTTGTTGCTTTTGTCACTAGTTTTGTGATCTGTCTCTAAGGTTATGTTTTATATATTAAAGCTTTGATTGTTAGAATTTAAATTCTCCTTCACCTTCTTGGACCACGTGATGCAATATTTGATATGTATCGAGCATCTTTTAGATGATATTAATAAATGTATTCTGATATTCAGAGTTTAATCAGGTGTTTTTTGCGAAATTCTTACATGATCAAATATTCTGCAATGTGAATCTCTTGAGGTTTGTATAAAGATCACAGTGACTTGATTTTGGTGTAAGCTTAGATTTTAAGAACCAGGCTGAGAAAGGGTTTCTATTTTTTTATTATTTATTTATTTTCAGGCAGAGAATTAGAGAGCTGTGGGTGTTGAGTCGTGATGTACCGCATGAAAGAAAAAGACAGAGAGAAACAGAGAAACTACGTTTAAAGTCTGTGTCAAATATGAACACTGAAGGTTTAAACGCACAAACCCATTACAATTTATGAAAATGAAGCCTGTTTTGGGACCATCAATATATTCTAACACTGACACTGTCATGAAATAAACTGTATAGTTTGCCCTAAAGGAGGATCGGGAATAATAGGGGACAAGTATGGTGAAATTATCAATAAAACTCTGAAGACCATATAATAACAATAAAAAAAAATATTATGATTATTATTATATTGTTGTTAACGAGTAACAACAACAATAATAATATTTTCCTATGTGTTATTATTATCCATTCATTAATATTATTATTGTTATTATTATTATTATTATTTAGATCCATTGTGCTACTAATACTGTAATAACAACAATAATAATATTAATAATTAATAATAATATTACTATTGTTGTTGTTACTATTATATAAATATATATATTTTTTTCAATAAAAAATGAAGTAAAATGGATGCAAAAAAAAAAATCCTACCCTGCCTAACAACTTCTACAAAAAATGTTGCACCCCAAAATTATTATTTAATACCATTTGTAAAGCAACTCCCGACTTCTTCTGGCTTATTGCTTTTTATAAAACAGATTGTTGAGACAAAATATGCTGTAAAGTAGCCAGTATAATGTATTCACAGCTGTGACCACGCATTAGTTGTGATATGTTGCTAAGCAACTGTAAACAGTCTACAGTCTTCCATGGAACCTTCCATTCCACAAAAGATTCTTTATGGTGGAAAGGGTTTTTAGATTATTAATGTTCTTCAGACTAAATAAAAGGGTTCTTTTAAGAACTGATCAGAAAAGTTCTTTGGGAAACCAAGAATGGTTCTTCTATGGCATGGCTGTGAAAACATCTTTTTGGAAGCTTTATTTGAAGAGTGTATAGTTAAGCTAATTAACTATATATTTATTCGTTCTGTTAGTATTAATAAATGTAACTAATTCTTGAACATTGGTATTTATGTTGGCATATGAGCTAGTGGTTGAGAGCTCCTCACCTGGTGAGACAGGTAGAGAGCTGCGATGCCCAGGGGCCAGAAACAGCAGAGCATGGAGAACACACTGAGGCCCAGGTGGTCCCTCGGAGGCATCAGGAGGAAATTGTCTTCGCTCTCTGAGTCACTGGAGTACTCACTCTGCAGAAAACACACAAAACACTGAATGAATCAGAAGACAGAGCGGCTTTTCATCTAACGCTCTCCATTTCATATCTCTGTGCTTCTTTTCAGGGAAAGAGAAGACCAAAAAAGTGGAGTAATGTTTGTAACAGAGATAGTAATTCATGGGATCAAAATCAACATAAATTTAGCAAATGGACGATTTTTATAGCATAGGGTTAAAATTGACCTTACCGCTTGCTTAAAGGGATGGTTTACGTTTTTTTTTTTTTTTTTTTTCTAGGCTTGATTGTGTTTATGGGGTGCATGTTCTTGCTTCATTTCTTAAAAACGCATTATTTTTCACATAATTTAGCTTTATTCCACACCGATCTGTCCCTTCTCTGACAAACGGCTTGATTTATTTCCTGTTATTATGAAGCCCCTCCCTCAGAAATACACGATGGGCTGAGATTGGTCAGCTGGCTCGGTGTGTTGTGATTGGCTAAACCGTCTCGAGCGCGTCTGAACATCCCGCCTCTCCCAAGTTCAGAATGTGCTCCGGATGTATTGTAAACAATAACGTCCTCTATATTGCTTATCAATTTGAGCCCGATTGAGAATATTAATGAAGAGGGCAGAACCTGTGCAAGCACGGATCTTAATGGTGTGTTTGTTTGTCGTTATCTCATACTTTTAGATACGCTGTTGTTTGTAAATGCTACTGCTTTTGTCATTTTGGAACTTAGAAACTATGTACTGTCATTAAATGAAAAAAAAAGAAAATGTTTCCCATGTGAACTGGATGCGACACATCTGCATGTTTGGCTGTGCTCTGCTCGCAGGACTCGTCTCAGAACAGACGCGCAGCAGCAGGAAACTGTCTGTCCAGACCAGCTCTCTTTACATTCTCTCCACAGCCTTCTGGTACGGCACACAATTTCTCTCCCAGTCATCTGGCAGGAGCTCCAGACACATGCTCGCTCCGATCAGAGGCACCATATGACAGGGGGAAGACGGAGATCTCACACGGTCCTTAAAGCACTGTATAACAGCATGGTTTGCATTGGTAAGGACTACCTCTAAATAAAAACATTTGTGTGATGCAGCAATTATTTCAAAAGACTGAAAAGTCTAGCATTATTATCATTTAAAAAATATTATTTTTCTTAAATACTAGAATTCTTTCACAATGAAATAACACAATAATAATATTTTGTTATTTGTACTTAAAATAATAATTATGTTATTTTGCTTATTTTACAGTGAAATATTACAATAGTAATTTCTTATTTAATATTTTTATTTGTACTTAAAATTAAATATTATTTTTCTTAACCCCCCAATTTTTTTCATTTTATGTAGAAATATTACAATAGTAATATTTAGTTTTTTTCCTCAATATTTTTATTTGCCCTTTAATCAAAATGATTATTATATTGTTATTTTTCTTAAATACTTGATTTTTTATTTTACAGTAAAGTATTGTAATTTTAAGATTTCTTATTTTGTTTCATTTTTTAAATCGCACATAAACTAAAACGATTCCTATTTTTTTCTTAAATACTTGATTTTTTATTTTAGTGAAATACTACAATAGTTCTTTTTTATTTTGTGTCATATTTTATTTAGTAAGAAAAATAATCATAATGAAAATAGCGACATATACCACAAATGTTTATTTTTTTATTTTATATACAATTTTAAATTGCAATCACAATTTAATCACAAAAATCATAATGACTTTTTTCCCCAAATCATGCAGTCCTACCACCAACTTCCACTGTATGGACAAAAAACTATTTTGTGTTCCACGGAAGAAAGAAAGTACATACAGGTGTGGAACAACATGAGGGTGGTGAGCAAATGATTTATTTTGCTCTATATTTATTATGAACTATGCATTTAAAAGTCTGATAGTGTATGTGGTCTCTCACCTCGAGTTCCTGAAATTCTTCATCATCTTCATCTGCATCACAGGAGAGCGTCTGGATCCTGGCGTCTTCCACAGAGAGATCCAGAAGCTTGCTGTCAGTGAACAGAAGTCTGTCTCTAGCGACGGCTGAGCCAGACGAGGCAGCGCTCATCTCCTCAATGAAGGTGGTCTCGCAGCAGTCCCCCCCCTCTCCCCATGCTCTCAACACGCTCTCGGGGTACAGAAGGAGGTTGGGTCTGTAGTAAGGCTCTATAGCCTGGGGCAGGGCACTGGGGTTGAGCAACAATGGGGGTCCTCGACCGTCCTGTGTCCCATTTATGTCCCTGGACCCCACATGGCCCTGGTACTGTGGGGCAGAATAGACCGACACCAGTCCTTCCTTAGACTCCACCATTAAGTTGTGGGTATTGATCAAACCATTACATCTGCAACATTCATGTCCCAAGTCAGCACTCCTCACTAATGGGGTCCTCCCTTGAGTAAGAGGGTCGTGGTCATCTCCCGCTCCTGTTTCGAGTCGTGCTCGGAGCCCTTTCTCCATGCTGCTGTGCTGCTGTGGAGGAAGCCTTGACTCACGAATGGCTTTGTGGAGGCATGAGGCTTTCCTGCAAAAAAAATGTCATTATAAAATATGTGAAGGAGAATTTGATGTCACACATCAACAAAAGAGTATAATGAAAGTCCTGGAAGAAATGTGTTTACATCAAGTGTTTTTAATGTATGTACATCACACAACCTGCCAAGAGCTCGCCATAAGTCATATTTTACACCAGAATCAAGAGAAAATAAATAATATACAATTATATTTTGCTCAAAAAAGTCTATTTATACGAAAAAGTCTATTTATATACAATTAATTTTGCATTTCTTCAAGTACCTCCCCAGTTTTCATTTACATATGAAATGATGTACCATAAAAATATATATATAATAATAAATAAATAAATAAATATATATATATATATATATACATAAAATTACAGTCTTTTACACCAGGGTTTGTGAGGGAACTGCAGGGGTTTCATGAGTTGATGAAAAGCTAATAATTAATTATAACCCAATTAAAATTAAAATAAATAGCAAATCAAAAGCTGTGGGTTAATTAACTGTACTGATAAAACAGTAACATCTAAATTAACTGTATTTATTCGTCAAAAATTGTATTTGATATCACTGAATCAACCTAAATACATTAATTCATACCAGAACTACTTTATATGGTTATAATTTGATAGCTATACTGCAAGGAGGATTACAATTCAGCAGTATTATTTAAAAAAAAAATCTTTATAAAATAAAAATAAATTATGTTGAAGCTCCGGCTGCCTACATACTGTAATTAGTAGTGTAAAATGTTTATATGATTATAATTACATATATTATTAAATGTTTTTAAAATGATTAAATCTTTAATTATAATTTAAAAAAATAATATATTTCTGTCATGACTTTTGAAACTAGAATTAAAACTATTAATTAATATTATTATTATTACTGGGTTCCTAAAACACCAATGTGAAATCAATGTGGACATAATCACTCTCAAATAAGGTTTGGATCTACTTTAAAGTCCAACTATCACATTGACAGTTATAGGAATGACAAAAAAATAAAAATAATAATAATAATAAATAAATGAATCTAAATGCATGAAAGGGATGAGAATTTTTTTAATGTGCTGGGCTGTTCTGGGATTCAGATTAATAGAAGAAATTGTAATAAATCTGAATTTAATTATATTTAATTGGATTATATTGAATCAGTTTGGTCAGATTTGAAGTCATTTCAAGGTAAAGAGAACAACAATGATGTTCTACATCCGTCAGACATCTACTGTAGTCTTCAATAACAACTTCTTTAGTTTTTTTCCTCCTAACTCTCGAAGGATCCTCAAATTGTTGTTTCCCGACCATGTGAATGTTGGTTGCTGTTGTTTAATGCACGGCTAGACCGTTGATCACAGACTCTGCACCACCGTGTTATCCAAAACCCTGCGGCAGCGTTCCTGAACACACAAAAGTTCAGCAGTGTGTCGAGCAGAAGCACCGAACATATAACCTGATTAAGAGCCTCCTGCCATCAAAGCACAGAACATCCATCACACCATCAGCACTGTCCTGTAAGCTATAAGATGTGAACTCGGCACACTGGCCCTCAGTTTTAAATGTTTTCTTCAAAATCACATTTAACTACAGCTTTAACAGATCAGAAGTCTGAACAAGTGAATCAGATATCACTATTTAAACCAGTCCTTTAGGGGAAAAGGCATCTGTGAAAAGCATTAAATATATCAACATAATTTTGGCACAAATGGAACCTCATAAAAGAGCAAGTGATACCCTCCAACTAAACATATAGAGTGCATCAGTTTAACAGAGCTGGTGTGAAAACATCAAGGCTCCATCAATATAACATTACACCAACATATCAGACAGGCCATTTAATCAGAGCTTCACACTGGCAGAAAAACTGATACTGACTGAAATGTATGTTGCTGTTTTATGATTTCATTATTATTGGCACGAAAAGCACTCTTAAGGCTATTTTACAAAGAGTTTTTCTGTAATGAAACATCTGATTCACTACGTGACGTTTTCAATGTTTTACAGTCTCAAACATTCAATTAAAAACTCATTTCGAAATAAAATATATAATGTCCTCAAACCGAAATATGAATACTGGAGGAAGCTTTTCGCACTGCAAGTCAATTCTGAAAAAAATAAATAAATAAATCAAATAAATCAAAGCAAACAGCAACAGCCTGCGTCCGGGAGCTGTTCACGGAGTCAAACCTGACCGAGACACAAAACCTTGTCAATATGTCCTAGAAGCAGCCTAACTGACCACATCACTGTAAGCTGAATTATTGAATGAGTATGATCCATCACTATTACAGTCATCGTTCAATCAGCTATGCATCATGGTGCTATGCGTTAAATGCACCAGTGCAAGAATGAGATCAATGACGTGAGACGAGCAGAGCACGAGGAAGGTGTGTGACCGCTGCCAGGCTTCAGGAAGACTGTGATGATGCACTGATGTCATCTGCTGCAATCATTCATGTGCTCTACAAGTTCGTGATCAGACTGCTAACTTACCTTCCGAGGTGAGCTCAGCTGCTGTAGCAGTCGGTCAGTGTTCAGCTCAACAACGAAACATCTCATTCATTAACTGATGAAACATTCGAGTCATATATCCGTAGACAGTCTTATTATTATTTTTGAAGCTGAGCAATAAATAAAAGTCCAAAGTGTCCCCCTTTCGAGAAGTCATCAGTCAAGAGTAGAGGGAAATTAAAATCACCAGCGAAAACCTTTCATGCGGACACGCTGTCGATTAAACTGCATTTTTAAGGCTTCTGCGGTGATGCAGTTATAAGCGAGGAGACGCGTCGAGACTGGTCCACGCGCCGTAATGCACTGCTGTCTCCTCATCTGAGGTCTTTATATGGATACGCTCGGGTCCCCTGGGTCCTAGAGATCGCACAGGACAGGACATTTTGTTTTTGATTTATATATTTATTAAATGCTTGTAAATCAAATTCATACTACAACAACAGCGTTGTTATATGACTGACAGGTTAATGGTGTCCAGCAGTGGAGTAACCATATTCAGGATACAATAAGGTATATTGTTTTTATAAAAGATAGGCTAAACCACATAATAAACATTATTAAACTATATTAACTACTTTATTAAGCAAACATTACTGTGGGTGTCAGATGAGCAGGAGTTTTCCTAGCTCTTATTATTGTGTGTTAGAATGAATATTGTTTTGACCAATCAGAAGCTAGGACCAGAACTCTGTTTTATAAATTAAAATAATTTCATTATACACTGAGATCAAATTATAACAACATATAGACAAACAAATTGATAACACGCGCGCACACACACACACACACACACACACACACACACAAATCTTATATGGATATAGGTTATGTAAAATATAGATGGAGGAGAAGTGATGTAGCCTATTAAAAATATGCATCTTTCTTCCAAAATTAGTCCTGTTCTTTGTTTTAGCTGTGGGCCATAAATCTAAAAACTAAATTACTATAATGGTTTAATTCTGCCTATCAGTATTGTATATGTGGCATGTGTTTGAACAACATTAAATCTTACCTTGGTATGTTATACATGGTTGTAAGGTTTGTATTGGTAAGGAACAGCTCTGGCCAATTTGGTGCCCTAGGCAAGATTTTTGCTGGTGCCCCTTGCATCACAGCCAATTCCTCCACCGATCATTCACACAGAAACATAGCTTTACAACATAATACAAATGATAAATAGGCAATGTAAATATGAGAATCACACACACACACACACACGCACACACTAACAACTACCTATTTAAATGAGATAACTTTATTAGTTTCATCCAAGGTAGCTGCAATATTTATTCTAATCTTTATCACATTGTGCAATTGGCCGATTTTCATTTCAAACAATCTTAAATTTAGGGATACATTTAACCTGACTTTTCATGCTGATTCTGATTGTAATGTTGTTGTTTTTTTTTGTTTTTGTTTTTTACAAGTAAATGGACTGATTCCATTTTTTTATATATGTATTTTAAAAATAATAGGCCTATGTATTTTTTTTAAGCAAGATACAAGAAAGAATGAAAATATGAGTACATGAACAAGATGTTTATTTGCTCATTTACAGGCCAAACTGTAAAAGGCCAAATCTGAAGCGATTTAAAATTAGAGGCAATCACTGCATTTTAATCATGATCCAAACCATGATGCTAGAAGCATACATGTAACATAGCCTACATGAGCAATTTCTGATTAAATTGTATAATTTCAAAATTTGAAGCAAAAACAGAATGGTTACTTTAGCTTTGTGAAATTATGGTACAGAAAACTACCATAGGCTATACGAGCAGACAAGCTGACTGAGATGCAATCCCACTCTCTGACAGCAGGAGGCGCTTGTGGGACAGCAGCGATACAGCGTTTCTTTGGTTATCCATGTGAATAGCCATCCGCCAGGTTCACCATAACATTAACCTAAGTTACCAATGTTTCAAAAATGTGTAAAATTGAGTTAATGCATTTAAAAACAAAAGCCAACACATTCTCACATGTGAAAGGTTATCCCATTTCTTCGGGAATTTAAATCCCGGTGGTTTTTACAACTGTCGGCTGTGCAGGATTGTGGCATCTTCGAATATTCATTGATTATTATGTTGAATGACGTCTAGTTAACCTGTAAAGATGGCTTGGCGCTGTCTAATGAGGACTTATAGCTATACACATCTATGTTATGAACACTACTTTAATTGCATTATACAGAGAGGAGATGAAAATACAATAAAATCTTAACTTTTTTTGAAGACAGTCAGTTTCTCTCAGAGATATACATTCATGTAAACCCCTCACACCCAACTGAATATTTAGGATTTTCTTCCAATATTTTGCTCATCGTGAACAGTGGGTTTGCTCTTCTCCTCTTTGCTTCCATCTTTGGCCTTTACTGTTAATTAATTAATGACTATCATCTCAAGCCATAATGTGAAATCGATTTTGTTTCGATATAGGACCATGCAGCCCTAATTAAAATAGCATTAGCTATAAATAAATAAACAAACTTGGCTCGTTTATGGACCACCCAAAATATAGGCTAAAGTATTAAGGCTACTCCTGATTTTAAAAGTTAGTAGAGGTAAAATGCTGAAGCATTTATTCTGCATAAAGTTGTTGGTTTGAAGAATTTAGACTGCTTGTAGAAATAAATTTTACAAAAAACAAACAAAAAAAAAAAAAACTGAAGAAAAAAAAAAAAACACTGCACTGATGTTCTCAACTTTGCAGCAGAATAAAGCAAGATATCAGTGCTTGAGGCTGCTGTAATAAAGACCACAGCAGGTTAGGTGTTGTTTTTGCAAACTTTATTCACGTTGGCTGCTGAAAATTCAACACTGCCATCCAGTGTTTAAAAAGCAGAAGACAATATTAAAGGTATTGTAGGGTGAATTCCATTAAAACGGGTCCAGTTTTAAGACTGTTAAGATTTTTTGTAACATTATTTATGTGACAGCCAAAGACTGTCGACATAGCCTATAGACTATGTATGTATCTCTCTCTCTCTCTCTCTCTCTCTCTCTCTCTCTCTCTCTCTCTCTTTCTCATAGTCTGAGCAAATGAAACAGTGATAAAATGATTTATTATGCACATACTTACTGTAGAAGTAGGCTATCATCACTAAGAATGATCAAGAATATACGATAAGGAGCAGTAGCTTGCTGGTATTATTAGTTCCTCCACGCCTGTAGATGGCAGTAGCGTGTCGCTGCACCCAGACATTGGCGCACAGGCGTGCTTAACTCATACCTGTTCCACAGACTTATAACTACACAACAGGCAGCAAAAACGACTTCAGGCTGGGCAACGATACGCTACCACGGAGAAGAAAACTCCATCCGCCCCGGGGGAAAGTCGAGAAGGAGGGGAGGCCCTGCGACACCGGAGGTGAGTCCGAGCGGGGTTCTGGAGCTCGCGAAGGCCGTTAGTTTGTTTTTGACACAGAGGCCGCACTGACAGCTAGTTACAGCATATGTGTGTCCTGCTAGCGACGCGACGCGACTCACTCGCACGCCCTCGAAGCCGCGCGCCGCTGGCTCGCGTGGCTTTCACTCTGTAGAGTTTAGTTTTTAACGCGTTTCAGTTTGACGCGTCGCGTCACGTTCCTCGCTCGCAATGTTGATGTTAGCGCTAATGCGCACTTGCTCAGCTTAGCACTTTTATCATCTCAGGAGAAAAAGCAGCGCGTCTGGAAGAGTTTAAACCCCGTGAGAGGCGAGCACAGAGCGGGCTGAGGTCAGTGGATCCTCCGGAAGGCATCGGGCCCAACTGTCGCCAGCGACTCTGAGAAATAAAAGAGTTTAACTGCTGGGTGACATGCAAACCGTGCACATTCATAAGATTTCTTTATGAACTTGAAACTTTCTTTTCGAGAATAGCAGTTGATGTTTTGTTGTCACGTGTCACAAAACAATCTGACCCAAAAATGAAAGGTCTGCCCCTTTTTATTTTATTTTTTATACTCCCTCTCCGCGTGCAATGATTCATGACTAAGTCCTTGAGATGGGATGACTAATATCCTAGACTTGGATCTAGAAAATTAGTTATTTTTGAAGCTTTGCAGCATTGGTCACCCTTAATATCTTTTAAAGTTTCTCCTTTTTATTAGTTTGTAGTCAAACTGAGTAGTCAATGGCAGGAATACAAAGTGTCTCTTTCACAAATCCTAACACTTAAGTTCTGTCTTTTCTTAGCTTGAAATTGTCAGATATAATAATAGTTCACCCAATAATGACAATTCTGTCATGTACTTGCTCACCCTCATGTCGTTCCCAGCTTTTTTTGTTCATCATCAAAATGCAAATTAAAGGGTTTGTTCACCCAAACATTAAAATTATGTCATTAATAATAACTCCCCTTCATGTCATTCCAAACCCGTGAGACCTCCGTTTATCTTCAGAACACAGTTTAAGATATTTTAGATTTAGTCCGAGAGCTCTCAGTCCCTCCATTGAAGCTGTGTGTACGGTATACTGTCCATGTCCAGAAAGATAAGAAAAACATCATCAAAGTAGTCCATGTGACATCAGAGGGTCCGTTAGAATTTGTTGAAGCATATTTATTTATTTATTTTTTACTTTCAGTCCCTTCCATTGAAAGTCAGCCGCACCCAAAACCTTGGCGTCGTCCTTTCTTTCCAACCCCATAAGACTTTTGCTGATATGAAGATATTCTTGTCCCGCACTGAAACCCCATTCACCCAAAACATTGATTCTTCAAAAGGATCATAAACGCAGTTTTTCTTCGAAACAGAAGCTCAATGTTGATGTTTTTTTTTTTTATGATGTTGATGTGCAAAAAATGTAAACGCTTCAAAAGGATCATAAATATCTCATAAAAGCACTTCAGATATGGTAAACAAAAAGGTTTCTTCTTGCACATCAAGCAGGTTCAGTTAAGCTTATGTTTAGTGATACCCTCATATTGTTCCAAACACATACGTTTTTAAGCAAGTAAATAATAACAAAACTTTTTTTTGGTTGAACGAATCTTATAACTTCTACATATGAATGGACGTTTATGTAATGCAGCACTTTTTTTTTTTTTTTGTTCTTTAGCATTTCGGGTGTATGATGTAATTTGAGATATTATAGTTGTGGATTTTAAGTCTTATATCCTCATTCCATCGCTCTTTGTGTCCTCAGCTACCATGGTGGGTGAACGCCGCAACGGCAACCTGCTGGTTCAGCTGGGACCGAAGCTCCAGGCTTACCCAGAGGAGCTCATCCGTCAGAGGAGGACCCTCGATGGCCAGACGGAGTACCTGATCCGCTGGAGCCTGCTGGCTGTGGAGGACAGCAGCAGCTCAGGCGGCAGCAACGAGGCGAGCGGCGGCAGCAGCTCGGGCGGAGGAGGCTCTAGTGGCTCCACCTCGGGAGAGAGCAAGAGCGAGAGCATCCTCATGTGGATGTCCACCGAAGACGTGTACGCCAACTGCCCCACTCTGCTCGGCAAGCGCAAGGCTGACTCCCAGAGGCCTCAGCTGGAGGAAGAGGAGCGGCCCAGCGGACAGTTCCCCGCAGATGTCACCTTTGACGAGGGAGAGCTGCTGGATATGAAAGACGACGTGAAGAATCTGGTGCGCCGCGCCCGGAAGCAGATGGCTAAGAACAGCGACTTCGGGATAAGCATCACGCACACCATCCACGTGCTGAGCGCCTACGCCAGTATCGGCTCGCTGGTGGGAGTCTTCAAGGAGACGGGCGCTCTGGACCTGCTCATGGAGCTGCTCTGTAATAAAGAGCGACAGACCAGACGCAGCGCTGGAAAGATGCTGCGAGCCCTGGCTTCTCATGATGCGGGTAAGCAAGGCTGTTTGCAGCAGGGCCTGGATTTCAGATTTTGGTGGCTCTTACGGGAGGTATTTTGTTTTAATTTGAGACGGGAGTTAGGGTATTTTTTTTTACGCCAATCATCCAGTCTAAAAGTTTCCTGACTAGGTGTATTTGTGTTTTAAAATTTATAATGTTAATTCTTATTTATATTGTGAGGAAGATACTTAAAATATATATATATATATATATATATATATATATTTAACAAAAAAAGAAAAAGATAAGTAGTAAAATAAGAATAGATTAATGACAAGCAATGGCACAAGCAAACTAAAATTAGTAAGTTTTTCAGGTAGGTTTAACAGTAATATTCAGGTACAGGAACAGAATAATATGTTTAACTTTAAAATGACCTTGGTTAGTCTTCAATGTATAAATAAACATTAATGACTGACAGCAGCAGGTTTATTTAGGTTGCTGTCTCTTTAAGACCTCATGCACGGATCAAACGGTGACACAAGTTTTGTTTCTCAACTGCTTACATTCACTTAATCGCCTGTATACGACAATGTAAATAGACTGTTCACGTGAATACTCATCAGGACGGCCACTTGGACATATTTTTGTATGTATTTGGCCGTTTACGTGCATTAAGCCATGCGTGTGTGCACGTCTTGAGTGCAAGGCGGCTGTTTTTATAGTCTATGGTCCGCTCACAGAAGGGTTCTCACAGTCACAGAGCGAGCAAGTACTGAATTGAGCACTTTAATGTTTAAAATTGTAATATTTAAAAGCACGTGCAAATAGTAATTTCCTGCATTACAAGCGTGGAAACTGCAGGAATCTGTAGAATTATGCACAATCGAAGCCTCTTTATGATAAGTCATGTCACTCGGCGACCATCTCTGAAACGCCTCTCGTGCATCCAAGTGCAGCTCCTATCTCTGTGAATGGGGAAACGTGCTCAGTCCTAAGAGCACGTCTCAGAGCACTGACTGTTCGGGACGCTTCAAACAGCAGCTGCAGTGATGTGTGGCTCTTTCATTCAGAAGGCGGGGCTTATTGAGCGTTGGATTTTCTTCATTTAAAACCATTCGAGTGACATGTCTTGGGTATTCTATAGATACTATTCAGTTTCTTGCACAGACCGATTGTTTTTTGTCTTTACACATCAATGTATCATCACAAGCCACAGGGTTTAATTTGGTTTTGTGTATTTTCTTTCTTTTTTTTTTTTATTGTATGTTTTAGCCGTGATTCACCTCCATTGTAAGACTGACAGGCTGCAACGGCAGGGCCTGAATTTCGTTTTTTAAACTGGGGGGGAATTCCCCCCTTACATGGGTCACATGGGGGGGATCTAAAGATTATGGGGGGGAGAATAACTTTTGATGCATCGGTCTAATTTAATCATGTTCATTTATTAATATCTAAAGATTTGTATGCATGAATTGTGCATTTCCAGTTCTCAAATCAGTTAACAAAAAAAAAAAAAAAAAACTTTATACAAAATACATCATGCTCTTCAAATTGACATTAAGACCTCTGTTTAAACTATGCCTATGCTATATATTAATGTCTATTTCAGTTCATGTGTTTCAGTTCAGTTCAATTCTTTGCTTTTTTTTTACTTTTGATATTGATATCGTAAAAATTGATATTAAGAACTCAGTTTAAACTATAAGTATTTATGTCTTTCATACATTTCAGTTCTATTTCAGTCATTTTTTTCCATTTCTTTGTTTCATGTGACTTATTCTAAGTTTCTCATCTGTCTCCTCATCTTCATTTCTTTCCATTTGATGATGGCTCTGTTGAAGTCAAACTGCTCAAGGGAAGGTCCAAGCTCTGAAATGATCATTAGATTTGTGAGACTTGTATTATTCAGTGAATTTCTGAATTTAGTTTTGATCCTGTTTTGTGTGCTGAATCCACGTTCACACGACACACTCGCTACTGGTATGACCATGGCTGTCTGAATGAGTTTCTCCATTTCAGTGAAAACTTTTTTCTTTGGATCGTGATCTGCATCATCCGAACTTGTCTTTCGCTTCAGCCAACGGTCCATATTTAAACTACTGCGCTAACCAAACAATTAATTGTCTGTGGCCGTGTTTGTGCGCGCGGGAAATATGCTGCGCATAATGAATAGAAAACAAGGGGAAACGCGCAGTCACATGCTCAAAAAAGTGGAAAGCTCGGGCGCGCGCGCCGCAGTCTCATTTCCACAAGCGCTTGCACTCTTGTGGCGTCTGTCGTTGCCATGCAACCAACTGCGCTCTCCATGATGACAAGAAGGATCAGCAAAATATTAATTGATTTCTAGCCCTTGCGTTAACTTTATTACTAGATATATTTAAAGATATATTTATGGAGATGAAAAATAATAAAGGCGTCCTGTACAGCTATGATCAGCTGTTCGGCCGAGCATTCAATGTTGTGACGCTGTAAGCTGATCAGTTTGTTCGTTGCTGCCGCGCTCTATCACTCGCACACCATAAAGAGCAAAATGTTTTTTAATGTTTCAGTTTCGTTATTACAACGACAATTTGGAAGCGGATAATTTCTTCACAAACAGCTCATTTTGACTCAATGTTAGAATGCTGCACCTACACTTGATAGTGTGAATAAGATCAGCGCAACGCAGACCGCTGCATTGACAGCGTGAAACATGATCTGTCTACAGCAGCCAGGGCTCCGCTGTTTACCGTCTATGAGCTCAGCGCTGAGACAGAAAATGCCGGTCCAGCGCTGATTGAGGAATTAAATTCGAAAATAAAAGACAATTTGACATATTTTTTCTCGCATCTGTGAATTTATTTTTTAATCAATTGCTCTGAGATGAAGCAAATATATTTGTGCGGGAATTTCTCGCACTATAAAAGCTAACCTTGCGGGAATGGTTTAAATTATGCGCAATCCCCGCATTCCCGCACCGAAATTCAAGCCCTGAACGGTTTGTGTTAAAGGGGTCATATGATGTGATTTCAAATTTTCCTTTCTCTATGGAGTGTTACAAGCTCTTGGTGCATGGAGAAGATCTGTGAAGTTTCAAAGACTAAACTCTCAAATCCAAAGAGATATTCTTTATCAAAGTCAAGACCCTGCCACGCACCCCTAAAACACCTCATTCAAACACGCCCCACATGTGTTTATGGAAAGGGGCATTACATTTTTGACGAGTGTTTGCAGTGTTCGGCCAATCACATTGCACTGGGTCAGCTGGCGAATCAGATCAGGCTGCACTTTGTGTTTGAAACTGTCAAACTATATGTTTGAAAGAGGCGGGGCATAGAGGACCTACAATATTTTTTTTTTATTAAAGCATGTCAACATATTCTGTTACACCAAATACACCAAATAATGGTCTTTAAAAAAGCATCATATGACCCCTTTACAAATCTTTGTGTTCTACTGAAGAAACAAAGTCACATACATCTTGAATGCCCATTCTCATTTTTGGGTGAACTATCCCTTTAACTATCCCTTCATTGTATTGGCATCAGACCACGGCCCAAGTTTGCTGAAGCCTCCAGGTTCCCGGCAGTGTGCTGTGAGGTATTGGGTAATGTGAGTCATCAGTGAAGCGCACAGAGCTGTGTCATGGCGCTCTCAGCACTGCGTGTTGGCAGTGTCTCAAGATTGTACTGATTCTTTAGGACCCTACTGGACTAGATGAGATAACACTCTGTATTTTTAAGCACAAGATCGACTGAGCTCTTTGGTCATGATCAATATATATTTTTTTGAGCTATGCCTAAGATTAGAAAAATAACTAGTGATGTTAATAAATCAAACACATAGAGGCGGAAATGATCAGACGTTACTTTTAAGCCTTGTTCTTGTGGCACATTCGTACAGGATAAGTGAAGCCTGTGATTTTACTCGAATCTCCCAGATATGAATGTTCCTTACCACATACTGCTATACATTTCATCCATCTCCGTCTAATCCTTCAATTTCGCTTTTCTTAAAGTTTTCAGCTTTCTCTCGAGTTCTTTTTCAAGTCTTGAACAAATTGGCACAAAATAATGTCTTGATGAGTATTGACGTAAAAACAGTTGGTTAGGTCTTAAGTGAACATTTAAATATCGGATGTGCATTAATATAATGGACCCGTGCATTTTTTTTATTTTGTTTATCAAACAAAAGAAAAAGAGAGAGTTATTCACTGCTCCTAACGAAGAACTAACTTATGTAGCTTTAATGGATATTTGTGTATATTTATGGCAAACAATTTTAGGTATGTGGAAAACGCGGGCGGAATCCAGTCATAAAAATGGAATTCAATGTTACGGAATTTGTCAAAATTTGAATGAATGAATCAAAAGTAGGTCATTTCACTTAAATCAAATCGCAATGTAGACTAGTATCTGTCAAAATTAAGCTGGGAAAGTCCATTTAAATATGAATCTTGCATGTTCTGTGTGTCTGTGTTAAAGAATGGTGCAGAAGCGTGGTTTTGTTTATTACACACATATGGAAGCGCGCGTTACACTCATAGTGATTTTAGCATCTGCTGTATCACTAAATGATGACGTGAACACATGAACAACATCTCCAGAACTGCACTGAGAGTCTCTTCATGAGCATTTGACTGTTTGATTTGAGTAAAACTAGCGTCACATCACGTACACAGAACTGTAAAGGTATTCACAGCAACCCGTCAAAATAAGTCTGTTCAATTTAAAGACAAGTATTTGCCAGATATTTAATTACTATTGTTCTGCAGAATGTACATAACCTACTACTACTACTACTACTAAAAAGAAAAAAAAAAACACCTGTAGCATTTCACATCAATCTGTGTAGCCCCTGTGTAGCCCCTCTCTTCCACATTTACCACAGTCACACCTTTTTTTTTTCTTTTTCTTTTTTTACCTTTTATAGATATTCTATCCTTGTTAATTGCATGTTATGTTTTGTCATATTCTTAACATTCCATTAAGTTTAATACTAATAATAAATAAAGCAATAAATTATTACAAATCAAAGTTATAGCCTACATATAAAACCGCGACAAGTCACTGTCTCAATGAGCCAGGTTTCACGTCATTCTTTCATTCACGGAAAAAAAAATGCTGTATTTAAGAATGGGTTATTAATCACGGACTCATTTAAAGCCGCTGATTCGTTCACTAACAACACCGCTTGCTTGGAGATGCACACCAGATGATGTGGATTTTTTTGGAACTAACATGACACTATTGTGTTTAAAATGTAGGCTACATTTAAAATGTTAAATGTTAACTTAAATGTTAACAGGTTATGTGTGTGTTTCAAAGAGAGTTTAAATCGATCTCAATGTACCGTGCGTTACCAGTATTTGCTCTTCATGCTATTAACATCCTATTATTATTATGCAATTTGATTGGATATCATGTATTTGGACGTTTACGGCACTCCCATTTTCTTGTTTTTACAATAAAAAAAACACTATTTTGTCAGAAATATATGTTCAGTTTTAGTCTTAGCCTACTTTAAGCTGGGGTAGAATTAAATGAATGCCAAAGCTCAGAAATGTGTTTGCGCACCACCTCACGTATCCCCAAGGGTACGCTTACCCCAGTTTGAGAACCACTGCTCTAAACTATGAGCACTTTTATATTACTATAAGATTAAAATTATCAACTTAAGTCCAAACTTAATTTTAATTACTATTTATAAAAAAAAATATATATATATTTCCCTAATTTTTCAAAAATATAGTGCTGCTTGAAAGTTTATGGACACTTCACAATTTTCTATATTTCTGCATAAATATGACCCAATTCATCATCAGATTTCACACAAGTCCTGAAAGTATACAAAGAGAACCCGATTAAACAAATGAAAGAAATATTTTCTTTGTCATTTATTTGAGAAAAAAGACCCAGTGTTTAATTTCTGTGCAGTGCAAAAGTATGTGAATCTCTATCATTAGCAGTTAATTTGAGGGTGAAATTAGAGTCCATCTGTTCAGAGGTGTTTTCAAACAGTATAATGACTATCAGTTGTCATCGCCTGCCCTCTGATGTCCGATCACGTTTGTGGAAGTGTACATGAAACAAATGAGATCTCTGAGGACCTCAGAACAAGAGTTGTTGTTGCTGGAAAGATGTTACAAAACCATCTCTACTTGACTCCACAAATCCACAGTCCCAACAGATTGTGTAGAAATGCAGGAGATTCAGGACCACTGTTACCCTCCTCAGAAGCGGTCGACCAACAAAAATCACCCCAAAAGCAAGACTTGCAAAGGTTGCAAAGGAACCCAGGGTAAATTCTAAGCAACTAAAGGCCTTCGTCACATTGGCTAATCTTTATGAGTCCACCATCAGGAGAACACTGAGCAACCATTGTGTCCATGGCAGAGCTGCAAAGAGAAAGCCACTGATCTCCAAAAAGAAAATAAATGGCCATCTGCAGCTTGCTAAAGATCACGTGGACAAGCCAGAGGACTATTGTATAATATTTTTATGCACCAATGAGACCAAAATAGATTTTTTTTGGCGTTACGTTTGAAGAAAAGAACACACTGCATTCCAGCATAAGAGCCTCATCCCTTTTCTGTGCATGCAAGCTGAAGCAAGCAGTTCATAGGAGGAAACCCACCAACATCACAGAGTTGAAGAGGTTCTGTACTGAGGAATGAGCTAAAACTAATACAGGATGTTGTGCAGGACTTCAGCAGTTACAAGAAACATTACCTGCAGTTACTGCTGCAAAATTGGGGCACACCAGATACTGAAAGCAAAGATTCACATTAGGGATGTCAACGATTAATCGATGATCGATTAATTGTCGATAAGAGATGCAATCGATTAAGGCTATGGATGGTCGGTTAACCGATTCAATGTTGGGCTGCGTGCGGCTCATGCGCACTCAACACGTGCGAGCGGCTGTGAGTGACGGTGACGATATATAAAAGCATCATCATTCATTCACAATGTACAAATTAAGCTTTTAATGTGATTTAAACTTTAAAGTACATTAAAATAGAAACAACATAAAAGTTCTTCAACATTAAATGCAATAGAAATGTAGTTACTAATCATTTCATCAGATAACTGTTTTATATCGTGCGCTTTGCAGGGCTGCGGGACACAGTGACAGGACAGGTAGTCTATTCATTCCTACAACTTGTTAATTCATTCCTACGAATTATTAATGTGGCAATTGTCCATGTTTCATTAATTGTGTTCCCTAAATGACCCATGATTTAAGTGAAATAAGGGAACAAATTAATAAATCGAACGAATTCTTAATTCATGAAATCTTTAATTTCCCTTCCCATGTTTACCACAGTAAGAGATGCGAAAACAGTTATTAAAAGCGAAAGATAATAAAATAAACCTGGGAAATTAGAGGGTTAGACTATGAAGATTTAGGAAAAGAAACAATGCCTAAATATACTGAATTTGTGGAAATTCGTGACCAACCGGCAAACCAGAACAAAGCCGCGTAAATGAAGACTATGGGGTCCAAAAGCATGGTCGCGATCTAACATTTTCCAGTTAACCTATTATTCCTCTAATAAACAAAGCTTTTATACCACACTTGTCATAATCAGATCTTATCATTTCTAAATAAATAATTGCTGGATTCAAAACAGCGATTAATAGGCGCTTTGACCGACACATTCCTGGAGCATTCAGTTTAAATAGACCGTAGTATACCGGTCCACTCTGCTGTTATGCCAAGGACGTTTTTGCTCATATGAAGAGGATCATCTTTTCCGTCTATATGCGAATGCGTGTTAAGTACAAGCCTAGTTTACATTATAAATAATAGTTTAACATTCAAATACATTGCGAATATGGAAACATTTCGATTTGTGCCGAATGAGACATGAGCAATAACCTCCAAATAAATCTAGCCAAAGCCGCGCTCGCTCATCCTCGTCTGCACGCATGCACTGTCACGATCTAATGCGCTGTATGCCGGATTTTTAAAAATCTGACATTTTCTAGGACAGAATCCAGCAGGATCAAATTAATTTGAGCAACTGTGTTTTGGTGCAGCAGCGCCGATGTAGTTCACTTAATGTGCAGCGCAGTCACACGCGCTCCACATTTCGGATAATTTTATACAATAATGTCAGTTGAAAACATTGCAATTGTGCTTTAAAATACAACAACGAGCACCACAAAACCATTTAAAGATGCGCGTTCAGCGTTCTCCTTCCGGGACTGTCAACAAAGTAAAATTACCTCAAAAGTATGGCGCGCTCTCTTCATTTTATCAAATGATAATAATCGCATCTATTCATTTTATAATCCTGCTACTAGCATTTTATTCAGACTAAAACCTCTTTAATTCAAGTGAGAAAGCGTTTTGTGTGTGTGTGTGGCTTTTGCACATCCTGTCATACCGCTGACTGCGTGCCTGCAATAGACGCATTTTGCAGTATTATGGTTAACGATTAATCGATTAATTGATCGTTAATTTAAACGACGATCGATCATGGAAATAATCGAAATTTGACATCCCTAATTCACATACTTTTGCACTGCACAGATATATATAACCATGGATCATGTTTCTTAGTAAATAAATGACAAAATATATATTTTTCTCACTTGTTTGTTTGGGTTCTGATTTTCTACTGTCAGGACTTGCAGGAATCGACATAAACGCTTGTCCGGGACAAGTGGATTTTGTGAAGGGGAAAGTGAAAGAGAATTTTACTTGCCCGACCGGACAAGTAACTTGATAAAAATTGTAATAATAACAAACAACTAAACTACGGCAGCACCGAAACTTTGAAAATCTAATCTAATAACGGATAATGTATGGACAGTATCAAGATCGGGTCAGTTGAGCCTCGTTCAGTCTGATTCGAAGAGAAATCAAAACTATAAGCACAACAGCACACAAAGAGACAAACATGAACAAGCATACTCCAGTAGAAAAAAATATACATATTGTGTCTTCATGCAGAAACATAGACATTTCTAAAGGGTTTACAAACTTTCAAGCAGCACTGTAAATATTTATCTCCCCTAAATATTTGATCATACATTACATTTGTGTTTTTACAGTGGGGCAACTGGTGCACAATAGCTTACACACAGCACAAGCCTGATTTGGAGTTGTGTGTGAGGCGGTCTTATGTGTGTGCTTTGAGTGTGCATAAGCGGGCGAGTGTTGAATTGTTTAAAAACTCAAAGACTTGAGGCACAATATGCAAGTTTTTTTTTTTTTTTTTTTTATTAAAATATCCACAAAAAAAAAAAAACTAGAACAGTGTTGTGTTTTGCTGACGTGTAAATGTTTCTAAGAAGGTTTAAATCCAGAGAAATAAGCTATTTAAACTTGGGACATGGACCGTGTCCATAGTGTCATTGTGTCGCCTGCCAATGATGTCATAACCCCCTCGATTTCCAGTTTTGTAGGAAACATGGAAACACCAGAGACCCTTGAATATGTTGTGCGTTGACTACACAGAGTAGCATTATAACAGAACTTGAAAATGTATCTAATATGATAAAACAGCGCTGCACCCATCTCTCACACACAATACATACTGTGCCTTTAAAAAGACAAATGCAAATTATAAACTTTAGTGGTGTGACACTGCCTCAATTGTGAAAGTGATAATTCCTTTGTCAACTGTGCACTGTGCAGATACGATGATTTGAACCGATATCAGCTTCAATGATTACAAGGGAGGGGCTTTTCTCACTTTCTGGTATGACCCATTCATAATTTGAATGAAAGTTTTATTTTTCATGCAAAGTTTTCGGAGTGATGACTGTAAAATTGCCATGTTTGGCAGGTACCTATATATATTACAAATGGTGTTAAATTACATTATAATGTTTATAGAATACAGAATTTAACAGCGTAGAAAAAGGTCCTCTCGTTACCCATTTCAAAACCGATTCAAAAGTATTGAGATATTTGAATATTCAAACAAAAAATAACTATCACTGTTCAAACAGAATTGCGATTACTTTGAAACTGCTCCTGTCTGCCATCGGTTTTAAAAAGGTAGTCCCAGCCCAAACTCCAGGCCAGTGGTTGAGGCAGAGTTTGGGATGTTTAGATAGCACCACCGTGTTTGCACTTTTCAGTTTCCGTATAGCTGACACTGCATGTTTAACTGGTGTAGGAGACTTCTTAATTACTATGATCAGTAGTAAGTAGTAAAACAAGGAAGTAGCATAATTACAGTATTCTGTACTGATGCTTTGCACACTTAAAGTAGATGAAGGCTTTGACTGGATGATTTTTGCAGAAAATCCTTTCTAAGAATAAGAATCAAATGTTCAAACGTACTGATAAACTAACGTTAAATAAAAATACTGTATTTTAAACAGCTGGTTCATATATATTGAGTCACAATTGTCATATCACGCGTCCTGTGATAAATCTGCCGCATCTGTGCACAGGAGTTATCAGTCTAAATGTTCTGCTAAATCAGTCAACGGTGAAAAATCTCTAGTAGATTTCTTTTAAAGTTCAACCGTTTAACACTAATATTGGGCATAAACAAACACGTTAACAGCCAAAACTATGTATTTTGCATCCATCACATTATAGTGCGGTATGCATGAAAATAATAAGGCTGCAGGGCGAACTTGTCCTCCATAGTGGTTCTCACGTAGTCCTTCTACGTCGTCATCACATAGCGAGTGTTATAAGTTAAGTGATCAGTTTTTAAGAGAAGGACTACGTGAGGAACACTATGGATAAGTTCGCTCTGCTGCCTTGTTATTATTTTGTCTTTGTTTGTTACGTCAAGAATGAGTTAGTCTCTCATGCATGGCCTTAGCCAGGCTTTGAAAATTAGTGAGGTCCAGGGGGTTTCTATAGTAATGCCCTTACTATAGAATTGTGCTATAATAACCTCTATAAATACAACTAATTATATACACTAACACTTGAAAAGAGACAGAAATGTAGATGTTTTTGGAGGGATGCTCATTTTTAAATCATATCCTATTTATTGCATCAAAGTTTGTTAATACGATATTTACGGGGTGGATAATTTTATCAGTTGTTTATTGTTCATGCTAACATACATATCGCCCACCAAACTGACTGTCAACTCCAGTGGCGCAGTAGGTAAATTGTGTGGCTCGCATATTTTTACGTGATTGACCCGGGTTCGAATCCACCTTTCGGCAAATAGTTTTCTCCCTTTTTAAATTTTTGAATCACATCAGAAGACCATTTATTTCAATAAAAAATTAAGTAAATAATCAAAAAGTTGAGGGTAGGTGTAGGGAGGGCTTTATTGTCCGAATAAGGTGGGATCAGTGTTAATTTCGTTGACTAAATATTTTCGTCATTATTTTCGTCACGAATATATTTTTGCGGACGAAAACGAAACGAAAACTAAAAAACAAGGCACTGATAGAGACTAAAACTATGACTAAATTGATTGACATTATCATCAACGAATAAAGGGCGAGACGAAAATAGACTGTGACGAAAATCAAATCAGCAGACGGGAGAGATGCGAGGAATGAGCAAAAGAACCGGCAAAACGGAACAGACTGCATGAGAGAAGAGAACCTATCCGAGCCTGACTTATTGAGACGTGAAGCGAAGGTTTTCAGTTTTTATGAGCTCCCGGGAAGACGGCATTCGAAGAGGTGATGTCTAAAAGAGCGACAAAATGTCCACAGCTCACTTCACGTTTGACGACGAACAAAACAAAACAAAGTGTAAAGCACACGGAGCGCTCATTCGTGGCAAGAACACAACCAATTTGAAAAGACATTTACAGACGAGCCACCTGGACATTTTCTCAAATGTAATTTCACAACGATGTTCTTTTGTTTATTGAGCTAAGCAAAATTGGAATAGTGCAGTGCGTAGATGTTGTAGCATTAAATATTACGAACTGAAAAGTACTTTAAAATAGCCCCTTCTTCAAATTAGATGCGAGCACAATACTAATACGTATTATTATGATACATTTGATTAATGCTAATGTTTAGTATATTTTATAATGTTCTACTTGTTGACAATATCACAAATATTTCTATATTAGTCATGTGAAACATGAATGTTCACATCCTATCATTATACATACTAATCTAGCAATATTGTAATGTTTAAAGCATACAATATTGCTAGACAAATGAATACCTTATAAAATCTTGTTACTTTTTTTATCCACCTAGCTGCCAACTTATTAAATATTTACTTTAAATGTATGCACTTATTGTTCAGTTCAGCTGTAAGCTTTAAGGTCCTGGACCTAACTTTATTTTTCTTTTATTGATGGTCAATTGGCAGCTAGTTATTGTTTACATTATCATGACAGTGTTTGTTGATGCATAAAAGCTTTTGAATCGAAATAAAGACACAGTTGTGTTGAAATAAAGTTGAATTTGTGTTTTATATATTTTGGTCAAGTTTGTTTCCTATACCAGCTGTAAAAAATTGTCTAGTAAATCTGTTATTGATTGTAGTCTTATTTTAGTCGACTAAAATACCAAGCAATTTTAGTCGACTAAAATAAGACTAAAATTAAAACAAATCAGATGACTAAAACTTGACTAAAACTTAATTAAAATTTCGTGTCAAAATTAACACTGGGTGGCATCCATTAAATTAGACTCAAATTATTATTATTGTTTTAGATAATGTTTTAGAATTGTACTTCAATACTGTGGTGCAGATAAATTGCCACTATTTGCGGTTCGTATAAATAGCAGAAAATCCTGCTATTTTAACATAAATAGGATCTATAGATATTTGCACTTAGTGTAAATAGTCACTGACTTTTTTTTTATCTGCCAGACTAATGCCTGCGATGCGATGTTGCTATTAAAATAAACAAAAAACTATAAATAAATAAAATAAACCAAAATTATTTAAAATTTTTGGAAATTAGATAAGATAAAGTTATCGCTGACCCTAAACTGCAACGTCCTACTTGAATAACTTTCTAAAGTGTCAAATTAAGTTAAAAAGACAAGTAAACACTTATAACAGCTGGATCTGGCTGCGTCTCGCTCTCTCTCACACACAACTCTCTGAAGACTCGTTCACTTCAGTAGCGTCTCACAGCGATCATTTTCATACCACAGATGCAAAACATTCTGATAGTCTTGATTATCGACAGAGAAATGGACAGCACAACCTTATACCCAAGCTCGGTTTTTCTTTTTACCTATGGTTATATCAAAAATAAAGCTCTCTTTTTTTCTTTTTATTTTGCTTATTTGTTTTTTAAATGGGGAGAAAAACAAATGGTTGAAATACACCCATACCGCTTGGTTCTCTTGATATGCTGATGCTCTTTCTCAGATTTGTTAAAAAAGGGGAAGGGAAAGGCTGTGATATTCTATACTCTAATGGGTGTTCATAGATTTGATTCCCAGTGCTTGAATAAATGGTATAATTGAAGTAAATAAATGCAGGAAATGAAATGGGTGTCAGTGTTGTGAAGGCTGGTGTTGTTTGGCTTTCAGGGAGTCGTGCCTATGTGCTTCTGTCCCTCAGCCAGCAGGATGGCATCGAGCAGCACATGGACTTTGATAACCGCTACACCCTGCTGGAGCTTTTTGCAGAGACCACCTCCTCTGAGGAGCACGGCATCTCCTTTGAGGGCATCCATCTTCCACAGGTACTCCCCTTCATTTCCACTCTAGTCTGAATAACTGTCCAAAACCGAGTGAGGTACCTTGTTGTCTGCTGTCTACAACTTCCTCTAAGGCAGCATCCTAACCCAAATTGAATCCTTGATTTACGACAGTCCTCTTTGGCAGCAGCTCATGTGACACATCAAATACTAATTCCATGAAGTACATGACTTTTGATTTTTAATTTGACAAAACAAGGTGTTTCATAAGCCTTCATATTGGAAGTGTACCTGTGCTACCTAAATTGGCAACTTACTAGGTTTTGTAACAGATCATTTGTGCTTTTTTTTTTGTGTGCCTTTATCAATGGTAGACACATCAAATAGCTTGTGGGCTAGTGACATGAAGCAATTTTTTTTAATTATATTTTATATCTTATTTGGAAATGAACTGAGGTATAATCTTGAAAGTTTAATATCCTGCTATTATAAGGAAAGAAAAGGCTTCTGTTGGAGAAATTATTTATTATAAAATTCATTATTATTTCTAAGAAATTAGCAAAAAAAAATGTGTAAATGTTATGTATATATTTGAATCAATCTTATTATAGTTAAATCTTTAATTAAAAAAAAATAATAATTGTATAGTTTCAGCTAGTTGCCAAATAAACATTTCTCATTTTCATTCAGTTTAACTTGATGTACTAAAAGATTGACTCTCTGACAGCAGGTGGCGCTCATGAACAGCAATGATACAGTGTTTCCTGGGTCATCGCTGTAAAGAAAGCAGAGTGCGCTTATGAACTCTAATATGCATTTTTCAAAGGCAAGATGAAAATAAAGTACCATGTAAACTTTCCTAAAGATAGTCAGTTCCCCTCAGAGATGCATTCATTCATATAAACTTGTAACGCGATTTGTTTGGCATCTCAACCGATTTGAATCATTACATATTTTAATTGTTTTTCAATCGACTCATGTTTAATCATTACATCCCTATTAAAATATAATAAATAGTAAGACACAACACCTTATTATTATTATTATTATTATTATTATTTCTGACCCTGTACAAATGTTTTTTGTATGAAAATTTGCTGTAGATTCCAGGCAAGCTGCTTTTCTCTCTGGTGAAGCGTTACTTGTGCGTCACTTCATTGATGGACAAGCTGACCACCGCCGGGGTAGAGTCCACCTCTGAGCGGCAGGATGTCGGCCCCTCCTCCTCCACAGCAGCCTACCAATCAGAGCACGCTCGTGTGCAGCGGGAGTTTGAGTTCACCATGGCCATGGCCAACCTCATCTCTGAGCTGGTGCGCGTCATGGGCTGGGACCGCAACCGGCAGCTGCCCCACAGCTCCGCGAGCCCAAGCAGATCGGTGGAGGAAATGAATAACGAAGTCCAGAAACACCCCGTGCGCTCCATCTTCCAGCCTCGCTTCTCCGCTTCGTCTCCTGTCATGGCTGCTACAGCAATAGCTGCGGTCACCCCACCAAAGAAGAAGAAAACGACAAATGGATTCAAGACACGTTCTGACTTCACGTCTCGTTCAGCTTATGTGGAGTTTGTGCAGGACAACCTGAAGAGTGGCATGGTGGTGCGCATGCTGGAGGACTATGAGGAGGTCAGCTCTGGGGATGAGGGAGAGTTTCGCTACAGTAACGACGGCTCGCCGCCGGTGCAGGTTAGTGCTGTGTGAATGCATACAGTAGTGTAGACACAGAAAATAACGGTATTTCCACTCTCATTTACTTTGAACAGATGATTGCATTGTGAAATTGTGAAATGATTGTGTTTAGATGATGTCGTTCTTCTGTCATATGAAATAAAAATAGCCAAAAGATTAAAATAGCCTTTGTTTTAGGTAATTAGTATTCGACCGATATATATTGCCAAGTCCGATATATCGGCCGATATTTTCAAACATGCGGTACTTTTATTTTGATGGCACTGAGAACAGCACATTTTCTCGTTCATTGTAGTCATTAAAAGTTCTGTCTAATACAGCTAGAAGTATAATCAGGTAAAAATATTAAACAATATTTAACGATTGCTTTTATATTATTAATAATAGAAAGGCAAATTTTATAGTTCTTTCTCATTTGCCATCAGCATTCACCAAATACGCATTTCATTTGAACAATTGTTTGAATGACTAATGAACATTTTAATTTCAAACACTTTGCAATCTTAGTCGAATCCAGCAGTGAGATCTTATGAAGTGTGCATTTGTATCCTGCTCGATCGCGTGTTCTCCGTGTGACGGTCGCTCCGTGTGAATTGAATGCGGACTGGAGGAGAGTTCAGTTTCATTGAGACGCACGATCAACAAACTTTAAACTCATGATTTCCAATGATGCTGCACTTCAGGCTTTTGCCCACTGTCATATTCGTGTCATTTTCACTGTGTGCCGTATGTAAAATTTGGGTTACCCTGGCTTTATTTGAAAAAATATGATTCCCAATGCACACAAACTTCCCAGAATACTGAGTACCCTGTTGGTTACAGTGTTTACTTCTTTTTTAATTATATTTATATTAAATATTTGTTTATTTTTGAACAATACATAGGCATTTAACCTGTTAAATTTCACCCCGTCCCGTATACGGGACGCCTACATTGACTATACTATATTACAATCAAATCTAATCTAATCTTGACAAACTATATATCGTTAGAAAGGTCTAAGACTCCGAAATATATATTTTACCAATATTTTTTGTTAAACATTATGTAGGAAAAGTAATAGATGAATTTATGACAAGAGTGCACCCTCAGAAATCTACATTACAAAAGGAGTTTTGACCTTTGTTTAAAAAAAAGACTTCCTCACACTTTAGAAATCATCAGAAGTTATATATCACTTGAAAACATAAAATCTCCAAATTCATCCTCCAAAACCCATTTTAAAATCAGACATTGCATTACCATGTAAATGGTACATCAAAATAATGTAACAAAATGTTTTCAGTCATGAATTATAAAAATTTAGGTTTGTATCATGCACATTCAAGTCTATCTTCAAAAACGTGAGTGACCGTTAACAGGTTAAAGTATAAGCATGTTTATTTTACACATTTATTTTTTTAATCCATTTTCAAAAAATTTCAAATTTCTTAAATATGAAATTAAATAAAATTATAAAATTAAAATCTGCTTAAATCGGCTATCGGCCACCATGTTTTCTAAGATCTCTTGCATCGGCTGTCTAAAAACCAATATAGCTGCAAGCAGCGATGTTGGGCTCAAGCCATCAGTGCAACGCCACCCCGGTGGCATCAGGAAAACTGTGCCCAGCGGGCATAAGCATTTACAGTAACCCTCTGACAATCAAGTTTTAAGGGATGCGGCAGTTAAAGGGTTAATCCGACCAATCTAGACTTTGAAATCACATACACAGAACAATATATATATAACTTTAGTAACACTTTATTTTTATATTTATAAAAAATGTATAAGGTGTGCATTGTAGCTGACACCTATATGAACACATTGCAATTGTTTTGTGACTGCAAGTCTTTCTTCTCAAATGCTATTGAGCTTCAAATTTGCATTTGAGCCCATGTGAAAAAGTAGCATAATTTACATATGACTTACAGTTTGTTTTAATAAATATCAAACATTCAAATTAATTGTGCATTATAGCTGTCACCTAGATGAACAATTACAGTTGTTTTTATGACTGTAAGTCATTCTCTTCAAATGCTACTGACGTTAGAAAAGTGTATAACAATATTACATGTAACTTTAGAGACGGCCCCTAAATTTGAGACTCTCGAATGTCCAATGCCAAGCCAACTTTATGCCTGTTTTTGTTTTGTTTTTTACTTTATTTTTCTTTTCTCTGTGCCGGATTGCTGATGTCTTTTACCCGGGCATAGATGTCCATCCATCAATTACGAACATTCATCCGCAAATGTCCGAGCGGTCGCGAGCGCGGATGGGAAAATGGCGCATGTTTTATTTTTTTTGAGCTACTGGGATGGTGCCCCCTCTGGGAGTTGGTGCCCTACGAAGACTGCGTATTCTGCATATAGGGAGCGGCGATACTATCTGGAAAATATATTCCTCAAACCGTCGTACAAGAGGAGGTGATGCTAGTACTTCAAGAATCTCTCAAAACCTATCTGTTCATAAAACCTATATATAAAGTCTTAATATAGTATTCCACAATATGTTGTGCTATTCTAATATTATTGTGTTTTTTTTACTGACATTGTTATTTGCTGTTATTTTTTGTTTTAATATTGTTACTGTTGTTACTTGTTGTACGGTGACCTTGAGTGGTTTGAAAGGCGCCTTAAATAAAATGCATTATTATTATTATTATTATTATTATTATTAGCTGTACACTTGATAAAAAAAAAATATATAAACTTATGCAATTGTATATATATATATATATATATATATATATATATATATATATATATATATATATAGTGTACAGTTTTCTTTTATTGCATCTTGAAATAAATGTTTCTGAGTTCTGTGTTTGTTTATTTTTTTTATTTTTATTTATTTATTTTTTTTAGGAAGATTACAGCCTTTAATCTCCTCAAAATAAATGGGCATATAAACCATGAACAATTTAATTATAGCTGTATTTATAAAATGCTTACTAATGACTATTAATTTTGGGAGTAGGCTAGCAACAGTTGATGTTGAGGCCTAAGATATTTCTTAAGCTGTAATAATGAAAAAACAACAACAACACAAAATTGCTTTTTTTTCTGCTGGTGTTTAAAGAGATGATTAAGTCTCCCTCCCTCCCTCTCTCTCTCTCTCTCTCTCTCTCTCTCTCTCTCTCTCTCTCTCTGACACCAAGCCCATCCCCTCTCCCACACATTCACACAAACTCAGCACACACACACACACACACACACACACACACACATTACCCAGAGGGACAGAGTGACATCAGATGTATGGTAGTTTTTTTAATTTTCTATCATCCATATAGTGTTGTATAGTCATGAAACTATGCATATTTCCTCAGCATGACTTGTCTTCTATGTGTACATTTTGTTGAAGTGTTTAGAAGCTGCACTTAAAAAAAATAAAAGACATTTACTGGTTCCTTTTTTACTGTTATTTCAAAAAATCACCATGACAAAACCATTCAAGCTATCCAAAATTAATTTGCACCTGTTCTGTAAGATAAATTCTTTAAACAGTGGTAAAAGAGGATGTGGTGCTGATCCTTCAAGAGTCACTCCAAACTTATCTGTCCATAAAGCCTATAAAGAATTATTCTTAATACACAGTATTTCACAATACTTCAGCATATTATTCTAATTAAGTGAGGGTCATTTTATCAGTAAAATACATATTATTTTTCTTTGAAAGATTAAAAAAAGGCCATTATTGGTACTAAGAATTGCAAGCTTGATTTATATGTTATGATAGTTTTAATTTTAAGCTGGCTCTTGAAAATGATAAAGCTATGAAACTTGCTGTGCTTCTTTCAAATGACGACTTCTACGTATATAAAAAATTATGAAGAGTTGGAATGAAGAATGTTAAAGATATAGTAAAATAACTATTGTATTTTTTTATGTTACTTTAATAAATCGGTATGGCCACACCATTTAAGGTATCCTAAACCCATTCGCAATTTAACATCTTCAGTATATTGGCATCATGTTGAAAAAGTTTGGTGTGAACTACTTGTGTCTTCTTGGAGGAGTATGATTCATTTACAGGCTGATTTGATCATAAATCCACAATAGAATTTCTGAGTTCTGTATCAATCTGTGTTGTTGTTTGTTTATTTTCATTTTTTTATTTTTCATAGGAAGATAACTGACCCTTTACTCTCCTTTTTAATAAATGTGCTTATAAACCAAGATCAAGCTATTTATAGCTGTATTTATAAGCTGCTTATTAATGACTATTTAAGTTGGGACAAAACTTTATAAAGCATGAACTGACTATTTACTAAGGAGTGCAGTTATAATAAAGTGTTACCAATGCATTTACTAATGTTAACAAATTAGACATTATTTTACAGTGTTATAAAATCCTTTAATGACTTATAAGCATTTGTGAAAGTTCTGCTTGCATTACAGCTTAGTCTTCATCTGTGAGCTGAACAGTTTTACTGTTACATCCATGAGATTATGTAAATTAAGATAAATGTCAAGTCACAGGATGGAATAGGTCAGTATCAAATGAGATTGAAATTATTATTTGCAGCACAAATAAGTATTTTTAGAATTTTGTTTTTAATTCCTGAAACTGTCAGAAAAGGATAAGGCCTAAGAGATTTCTTAAGCTGTAATGAAAACAGCAATGTTAGCAAAAGCAACAAAAAATAACAATTTAAAATACATTTTTTTTCTGGTGATTAAAGAGATGATTAAGTCTCTCTCTCTCTCTCTTTCTCTCTCTCTTTCTCTCTCTCATTGTGTCTGCCACTCAGCTCATGCCCATCCCCCACTCACAGACACACACACACACACACTCAGTCAGCACACATACATTCCTCAAACAGAGGGACAGAGTGAGTTGAGATGTCTGACAGTTTTTTAATTTTCTTTTAATCATACAGTGTTGTAAAGTCATGAAACTATGCATATGTCCTCAGAATGATTTGATCTCTGTATGATTTTTTTTAAAGTGTTTGGAAGCTGCAATTTAAAAATACAAGACAATTAATGATTCCCTTTTTACTGTCATTTCAAAAAATCACCACGGCAAAACCGTTCAAGCTAACCAAAATCCGTTCGCAATTTAAGTTCCTCAATGTTTTTTCAACATGTAGACAAAGTTTGGTGAGTATAGTGAACATTTCCTCTGAGGAGTATGCATTAAATCAGGGCTCAATTTAAATATTCAAATCAAAATAGCCGACTTCCTGTTGGTCGTAGCTGATGACTGTGAATTAGAAAGTTGTCCGTCTTGAAAAGAACAATTTATGTACCAAGTTTGGTGTCTGTAGCTAAAACTAACCCCCCCACTTTTGACAAAAGGTGGCGCTATAGAGTGCCTCCTTCACGCCCTTTTAAAAGCTTTTGCCATTGTCTAGCTATCACTAATACTGATATGTGTTTTGAGTTTCATGTAAATCTGAGCTTGTTGTCTGCCTCAAACTCACCATAACAGAACATTCAAGTTTGACATGTTGCCATGGCAACACTATATCAGATATCAATATCCCCACAACAGATTTACATCGGCCGTGTTTTGTCATTATTCTGATGAAGTTTTAAGTAAATAGAGTAAAAATAAGATGCTGAATTCAAAGCATTTGGAAAATGACACACTTCCTGCTGCCAGTTGGTGGTGCTATAATGTTGACTCTTAATAGTCACATATATACGATCGGTATCATACAACGAACAAACCGATGAAGTTTGATCAAATTCAGGAAATGCATGTGGATGTTATTAGACATTTCCTGTTTCTCATTTCTCGCCATAATTTCCACACCTCGCCATGGCAAACCGTTCGAGATATCAAAAATCCCCTCGCAATTTTCCATCCCCAATGTCTTGAGATCATGTTGACCGAGTATGGTGGCAATCAAGTAAAAGACCTATGACAAGTATATCAAATTCCAGAGCATGCTTTTTATAAACAGCCCTAAATAGCTGACTTCCTGTTGGGCGGAGCCTATGACATAGAGTGCGAAAGTTGTTCGGCTCAATGAGATCTATAAGTGTACTGAGTTTCATATAAATACATGAAAGTGTGTGTGAGCTATGGTTCAAGATTTCTGACTGTGTTCCAGGGGGCGCTGTAGAGCCCCTGTGCCACGCCCGGGTCCCAGTCTCTGTGGCGTCCTGATGGCCGCAGATTCCAATGTGTGTGCCAATTTTCAAGAGTTTTTGAGCATGTTAAGGCCTCCAAAAACCCCCGGAAGGTTTAATAAAAAATAAAAAAAATAATAATAAGAAGAAGAATAATCCTTAGAAGAACAATAGGGCTCTTCGCCCCTTCGGGCTTGAGCCCTAAATATTGGTCAACCACTAGTGGTAACGCACAAAAAAAAAAAAAATGTTGTAAGGGTCAGTTTAAATTACATTCATAGCGAAATTAATGTTTTTGCTGCTTAATGAGTCCAGAGAGATGCTGTCTTCTGCCACAGTATCTTTTCTCCTCTTGCACAAAACACAAAAATGCACAATGGAAAAAAAACACGTTTTATGCAAACCTGTACTATTAATATGTAAACGATGCAAACCTATTTTTCAAATAAAATTCTCACTTAATCTGCCAGTTAAAGTTTATTAAGTGTACTGTTCGGCCACTAATTTGCATTTTCATTCAGATTCATAATTTGTTTCATTCAGTTTTTTTCAATTGATTAGCTATAATTCCTTTGAAAAGTCTTGGAAATGCAATATTTGCTCCCATTTTCATATAGCGGTTTATTTTATAACGGTTAACTTTTGAGCTGTTTTTGTATATAAAATGGTGCTGTCAATTGATTAAAAAAATTAACTAACCTATTTTCTTTTTCTGAAATCAATTGCGATTGGTCCCACATAATATTGAAGTTTAGAATTTTTTTTTATATATATATATTGCAATAATTTGACATTCAATCTTCAAATTAATGTTGAAATTAATTGCAAATAGAAAATAAAACGACCTCCTGATTTTGGCAGTTAGTCATATCTGAAGGTAAAGCACCTCCCTTCACTGCAAATTTGTTGGATTTTTAGGCCCTTTTTTACACGGTCTATAGAAATAGTGCCTGTAAAAACCTTGTCGAAGCCGGTCATGTTCTGGCTTTTGCAGGTGTACTGGAACTCCCTGTCCAGGACCTACTGGGTGCACTGGCACATGATTGAAATCCTGGGCAACGGCAGCGGAGGACCGGCTGAGAAGGAGACCCAGGAGAAGGCCTCCTCCCTCACAGAGACACTCAAACTCACTACAGGTAAGACCACGTTCATGAAGAGCTCTCCCAGAAAACCGCATGATCGTGTTTGTGTCCATCACTGTGTTGTGTTCTGTGTTTGTGAACGTGGCAGTGAGTCAGACGTTCTTCTCGAAGCCCCCCGGTGGGCTGTACACATTGCCTTACCTGATGGAGGGCTCTCAGGATGACGCAGGCACCCTGAGCCGTGCTGAATGGTGGGAAGTGCTCTTTTTCATCAAGAAGTTAGAGCCCAAGCAGCAGCAGGAGATCTACAACATCCTGCGACAGAGCCTCGATGAGCCGGTACTCACCATCTCTCCTACACTCTTCACACGAAGTACAATAGGCTAGCAAAACTAAAATGAAGCACATTTTTTCTCTCTTCTCTTCTCTTCTTTTATTTTTTATTCTGTTCCAGTGTCCCACCTTACAAAGCTTTTAAGAAAAAGTCAAAAAGCCCAATCCAAAGCCCTGAATCTCATTAAGCCTCTCAAGATAATGTGTAGAACATTTCAACCCAGAATCAAAGTTTTTTTTTTTTTTATAAAATATATATATTTTTTTTGCTGCTGCTGTTGTTGTTTGAAGTGACATTTAATAGTAATTTAAGCACCAGTTCTCATTACTCTATAATGCAAATCATCTTCATTTAAATTGTAAGTTTCATTATAAAGTTAATGCCTTTTATCATAAAATATATATATTGTTGTATTATTGTGCGTCATCCTGATAGTAAATTATATATGTATATAAATATAAAAGTTTGAGGGAAGATTGTTTTGAAGGTTTAATCAGCAAGGATGCATTAAATTGAACAAAAGTGACATTTGTATTTGAAATAAATGCTTTTCTTGAACTTTCTATTCATCAAAGCATCCTGAAAATAAATAAAAAATAATAATTACATTAGTCAAAATATTAAGCGGAATTGTTTTCAACAGTGGTAATAATCAGAAATGTTTCTTGAGCAGCAAATCACCATATTAAACTGATTTCATCAGGATCATGTGACACTGAAGAATGAAGACATAAAGCTGAAAATGTATATTTGCATCGCAGGAAGAAATTACGTTTTAATATGTATTAACATGAAAAACTCTATTTTTATTTATTTTTATCAAATAAATGCAGTATTGTTGAGCATGAGACTTTCAAAACATTAAAAAACTCTCACCCCAAACTTCTGAACGGTGGTATATATTGTATAAATTAATTGGATTATGTATTTGTATTATTATGGCCATTGGCCAACCTGTTTAGATATCAGTATTAACAGAAAAAAATTAGGATTACTTATCAGTATTAACCGAAAAATAATGAAGCTTGTTTGGGTGTTATTAATGGTTTATTATCCTCTTTCAGATGGTGGAGCTTGACGAGCCGACTCTCATCCAGCTGTCCCTCTCCAGTGAGGTGGCGAGGAAAGTCCTCCACTACCTGAAACTGAATCTGCAGGCGTCTTGTCTGGGCGACCTGCTCTGCTCCCACACTTTCACCAAACACTACCTGAACTGTGGAGGTGCCGGCCTCGAGGATGAGGAAATGCTGATGGACGGCTCGCTCGGAGGACAAGGAGCTTCATCTTCGTCATCACTGTCCTCAGCCACAGCATCATCCTCTTCCTCAGCCTCTTCCTGCACCATGGGCTCTGTGTCCAAGAAAGCTAAGAAAGAGATCCCAGCAGACACGAGTGGCTGTGGCAGTGAGACCGAGAGTGAACTTCCCACTGAAGACGACACAAAGTATCCTGATGACCTGGAGGAGAAGATGAAAGGCAAGTGTTGTGGCTCCGCTGGGGACGTGGTTGTTAGTGGAACCTCTTGTTCTGCTTTTAGTGAAATAAATTTGATGAAGGCTAACAGGAACTTTTCATTAAAGGGGTGCGGTTAGGCACAACGCATATGAGTTTAGTATTAATTTACGTGCAAACATCGCCGACGGCCCCAGTTTATTATTGTTTCATTTTCACAGCACATTAAACATCACTCTCTTACTTCATCTGGACAAACTGTGCATCAATTGAAAGTTTAAAGACTCTAGCTTCGATATTTGACCAATATTTTGATACAACATTGTTGCAGTGACAGATATTTAGTGATTTATGTCAGGAGTGCAAAATAATAAATCCGTATTATGCCCCATTTTGAATAGAAATTCACCACTCACTCATATTCAGTCACGTCAGCAGTGGTTTATTTGTGTTCACATAGACTCACTGAACAGCGTCAATAAGGATTTACAGACCAAAGATGCATATCTGCGGAGATATATGGATATATTTACTGATGTTTACTTCATATTTCTTCAGACAGAATCATCATTCCTATTCATTTTCCACTGATTTACGCGATCTGATGATAAATAGCGTCTCCCAGAGCCGTCTCTGTGTGTTTGCTTCCGTGTACTCGAGCTGTGACCCAGACAGACTCTCTCTGATTGGACCTTTGGCTTGTCAATCTGACAGTCCCAAAACCAGACAGCGTCAGATCGTGTCACATGGTTCGTGAACAGTTCCTGGTTCATATCTGCTCACAACAACACTGAAACACCTCTGTATACACGAAATATCCGAATAATAAACCCGCGATTACGATAGAAAAGCTTGGTATGAGATTTTCTTGAGATCTGGGGCATTTTATAAAATATTAAAAAAAATGTATATCGGAAATGCTAACTTGTGCAGCTATGAAAAAGGCTGACAGAAGAGTTTACATGTGAGATCTTACAGAGATGACAAGGGCCATAAATCAATCTGATTAGCCTTCTCTAAAAACACACATGACATGGCCTTAGAAAATATTTCATAAAATTCACAGTTTTACAGATTAGATTATGAAATTTCTAAAGAAGTTTTGAAAGACTTGTGGCTTTAGCTACACTCTATTTCTAAACTCATATCTTACATCAACACATTTTTAAATACATTTAAAAAATATGTTTTTAATATTTTTATTTTTGTTTTTATGTTTGAGCTTATATCTCTATTATCATAACAGTCTGAGTGATTCTGATTCCTGAACAGTAGACTTTGAAGTGTCAGCTTTGTGAACATATGTTGAATATGTATCTAGTCAGAAAGAATCATGAGCAGAAACCTTTTTATTTTGGGTATGTCATTTCTGTCTCCATATCAAAAAAGGAGGTGCCTAGAAAGGGGTTAATGTCCGAACTTGCTGTTAATAATACAGATTTCAGCTGATGTGCAAATATATACACTACTGGTAGGGCTGTATTTCTGCAATTTGGAAACCATTAAAGATTTCCTGGGTTTCTTCTGCAAGGTGTATTCGGGGTTTCAGTGCGAGAGCGCCCTCTGGCCTTCGGAAGAAGATTTACTGCTGATCACAGAACCGTGCCACACTGAAAGATACTCATGACAAACACAACTGTCTAACTGTGATTTATCGCCTTTGTGATTTCTCTTAGATTAATCCTGCAGCCCTATGTTTTATCGCCCAGGCCTAACCGAAACATCAGTTTCTTTGTCAAATGATTCATTGGAGCAAACAGTGAAGTGTTTAGAGCAACAGATGTACATTTCGTCCTCTAAGCAAGGTTTTTTTTGTTGTGTTTCTGTTTTCTGCAGTGTTCAACAGTCCCAAGGTGCAGGGTAAGAAGAGCTCCCTAGAGAAGATGGGTGAGGTGGTGGACATCATGACGAAGAGTAGCTCCGACTCAGGACTGCAGCTGGCCGGCATGAAAGTCATCAGTAAGATCCTGGAGGAGGAGGTACCTCAGGAGAGGAGCACCCTCAGATCGGACTCGGCACAAACCATCCGGTGAGACTCAGAGACCAGAAACACTGTCTACACTCAGCTCCGCATATTTCTGTAACTTTAATTTAATGTCTGAAATAGAGGTGTGCATGGATAGTCGAACATTCGAAAATTTGTTCTGCTCTAATTATTCGATAAATAAAAATGATATTTGAATTGCGAAAAAAAAAAATTCACAATAAAACCTAATTTGGTCACTTTCTGTGATTCTCCACGGCATATTTGAAGATGTATGCAAGCAAAAAATAATTAATGAATGAATTAGGGGCCGTTCACATATCGTGTTTTTTGCGCGCTCAAGTTCGTTATTTCCAATGTAGACGTGGGTATGCGCGCTCATAATGGAAGCGAGGCGGTCGCGATGCGGACGCGGTGCGACGTGCCCGTTTTTCCAGGCGCGTTCGCACCTCATCAAGTTAAAAAGCGCACCGCAGGTCATGTGACAAGAACTAAACATTCAGCTTCATCCTTTCCTGTAACAACTTTGAAAGCTCAGCCAAGATGAAGGAACAGCTGATCATAGTTGTATATGGATTGCCATTTTGAAATATATTTAGTAGCAGAGCTACTGAAAGCAAGTTTTAGAGCTGCAAATCCATTTATGCTTTGCTGAAATTTCCGCATCTTCATGGAGAGCACGCGTCATTGTTGCTTAGCAACGGCAGACGCCTCAGGAGCGCTTCTGCCCGAGCGCTTTGGAAAGGAGAAAGCAGCGCGCCTAGCGTTTTCCACGCACGATATGTGAACGCCCCTAAGAACTGTGGTCTTCCTAAAGTACTTCAAATATGCCGTGGAGAATCACAAAAAATGACCGAATTCAAGAACATTGTTCCGGCGTCTCTCGAGCAACGAATAAACACCGCTCACTTGGGGAATGCAGGGAAAACTCCTCTTCTCGCGTCTGCCCTAGACCCTCGGCACAAACATCTCAGGTTTCTCGAAGAAAACATGAGGGAAGAATTTGTATTTTTTTTAACATTATCAGAACATTTTCCTTGATGCGAGTGGTGCGGATGCAGCCGCCGTCACCAATGATGAAGAGGATGCAATGCCCACTCGTCGAGAAAAAAGCAGAGCCAGTTCTTCACCAATGATTACAGAGAGTCCAGCCGAGACGAGTGGGAACAGTTCTTGCTGGAGCCATGTATTCCACCAGATGAGGATCCCATTCAGTGGTGAAACGAAAACACGAAGCGCTTCACAAACCTTATTCGCTTAGCACACCGTTATTTGTGAGTCCCGCCAACTTCTGTGCCGTCAGGGCACATTTTCTCCGCGGCCGGCCTTATTTTTAACAGACTAAGGAGCCGACTTTCCCCCGATCATGTTTACATGCCCGTGTTTCTACAAAGGACATGTAAAACAATAGAAAAAAAGATTTGTTGACAGTTTAAACGTTTCAAAGTTAAGTGTAGGCTATGTTCTACAATAGCCTATAATTGCTGCAGGCTGCTTTACGTTTTTTCTTTTGTTCACTTTTTTTTTTTTTTTTTGCTTTTAATCTGTACTTTTGTTTGTTTGCAAGCATTGTTAAAGGTTTTCAGCTACAAAACGCGATGTTTAATGTTCAAGCTCATTGTGTGTAAGCTTCTTCAAAATGACAGAAACAAATGTTGCTGAAAAATAATGTCTGTCTCATTATACTTAATTTAAATGTACATTCGAATATTCGTTTTTTGTGAGCTCAAATATTCCAATGTGATATTTGCGGAAAACGCCCATCCCTAGTCTGAAATACTCTTTAAACATTATTACAGGTGAAAAGAAAACACTGTCTCTCTTGCATCACCTTGCATATTATGTGGAATTTATTTTGTATATGTTATATTAAAATTTAAAGTGTGTGTGTGTGTGTGTGTGTATGTATGTATATATATATATATATATATATATATATATATAGCAAATGTATTTCACTAAAATTAAGATAAGATTAAGAATATGACTAATGCAGAATATACAGCCTATAAGGTAAGGCTATCAAATAGCAGTCCCAAACAGTTTTCTATTAATACAATTAAGTTGTTATGAGCAACCACAGTCATTTGAACATATGCAGAATGACACAAAGTGAAAATAAAAAGGTGTTATTGGGTTATGGAAACAACAGTTACCGTTGTGAATATACAACACTAATATGAACTGTTAATGAAGCGTAGAAACTGCTTCTGAAGAGAATGGATATAATACCTTCATGCAAATCCTTCCCAGCTAACACACACCGCCGTGTTCTCGCGTGCTATAGAAGAGTGCGCGCACATCATTGGTGTGATGTGTTTCATTGTGACTGTGTTGTCTGTAATTGTATGAAAGGGGGACAGTTAAAAGTAAAACGAACAAAACAAACAAACTGAGCATGTTCTCTCTACATGAAAACACCATAATTTAGAGTTGAGCTATATGTATTTAGATATTCTGATCAAATAAAAGTGTATTAAAGCCTGTCTGTTTTTTCTCACAGTTGTTTGCACTCTTCGGGCCCTATTTTTTTTTACAATTTGCACTTAGGGCTTTTACAAATACACTTTTGCCAGTTTTAACGATGGAAGCAGACCATCTACGAGGCACAATATAATCTTTTACATTGTAATCCTTTCGTTTTTAATATTTGGCATATTTATGTGCTGCTGTATGTTTAATTAACAGACTCTATATGCATTGTGCACTCACCTATAGGCACATATTACTAACGTGCCATGTACATAAATACATTTTTAAAATACTGCGGCATTAACTTCAGACCAGGTTTTGGTTGGTAACTGGTGCAATCGCTTTCAGTTGCCTCAAAACAGCAATGTGACAATGCTCCTGGATCCACCTAAATGGGCGCAAATGTATTTATTTAAACAATGTGGTGCTGGACGTGAAAATGACAACTGCGATGGGCTGAAACTAGCAACAAAACACTTGCATTGCGCCTTGCGTCACATTGCACCGGGTGTATGCTAGGGGCCTTCGTTGACTAATTCTGCAAGCAAACTGTGAGAGTTGACGTTGTGTTGATTTGTGCATATCTTAAAGTACAATACTTCAGATGAAATGTGAAAAAATAAATAAAAATGACAATAATAGTGATTTATATTTCAGAACTGTTTAACCATTATCATGCAGACCTCATGTAAAGTAACATGTATTGCAAATAGTTTCTTGTCTTTTTCAGTGACAAAATCTTAAAAATGTTGGTGGAGATGATTGGCAGTCAGCCCAAGCAGAACGCTGTCACTGCGCTGCTGCTGACCCGCAGTCTAATGCTGAAATACGAGTGGAGGGTCTCGTTCGCCACCGAGGGGGGGGTTAAAGCCATCCTGTGCTGCATGCAGGAGTATCCTACCTGTATACAGGTGCAGCAGATTGCACTGGCGGTGAGTGACGATTCTTGGGACCTATTCTTTCTTTTTGTTATGCCTTCAAGGGTATATGAAGTTTCGTTTATATTAAATATTGTGGTTTAAATGATAATGTTTTTATCCTTAATGTCCTGAGTGAAACAGTTTTTTGTTACTAGTGTAAAATAGATTTGTGAATTAATCGAGGGTGAAATATATATTACAAAAAACTCAAATGAAATGGGGGGAAAAAAATATCCCAAGGGTAAAGTGTTGTGAATTGGAGCCAGAATCATTGGATGGTTTAAAATTCTCATCCCTGTTGAGCTCCGACTTTTTAAGTCATATTGTCAATACATTGCAAGTGTATGGATGCAGGATTATTGAGATGAAAATGAATTGCTTTCTCCAGGCTCTGAAGGTCATCACAGGTGCCAGTAAACATGACCCTCGCAGTGTGGGTGGCTGTGTGCCCCTGTCTGAGTCTGGCACTCAGATGATGCTGGAGATTTTCGCGAGCATTGGCTCTGCTACACCTGAAGGCTCCAAAGGGCTCCTGTGTGCCATCCCTTCTGCCATTGACCTCATGCTCAGCACGGCAGGGTAAGAGGCTTGGAGCCTACTTTAGATGTAGCGTAATGGACTTGGGTTTGCTGAATTCACATTCATGTTTCTGTGGTGGTTTGTGCAGTCGCGGGCTCTCCGTGCGGAACGGGCTGCTGGTCATCATCATGCTGATTTCCAGCCACAAGAGCCTGGCAGAGCAGCTAGTCGCCTGCAATGTCAGTGCCACGCTAAAGAAGTGCCTTTCTGCTCAGAATCAGCACAGCATGCTGGCTATTATCGCCCTCAACAACATCTCCATGGTTCACAAACTGGAGAAAAAAGGTACCATAATGCATTATTTAAACTGCTTGCCAAATTGAACCACTTTTGGGTGCTTTAAAAATCCTGCTAACAACCAAGTAATAATTACCACCATAATTTAATGAGTCAGGAGTTTACAGGGATAATGTGAACAGTGTGGGGGTTTATAAAAACATTGGGCTAAAATACATCGTCTTCTCCAACACAATGATTTCTACACCCCTCTAATAAGCAGTTTGTTAATAAAGAGATTTGCCTTGTTTGGACCTCATTTGAAGTAACATGTAACGGCTGCACAGGCTCGCATTTTATCAACATTTACATGCATAAAGGAGTGATCATCAGGTATGCTGGCCTAGCTACTCTTTAGTGAATGATGCTTAAAGAAATCATCCTAGACCTAGAAATCCGCTTAAGGGGGCAAAAATTGCCCCTAAATGTAAACTACATTTCTGTCACTACCGCTGATGGAGATGATGTGTCCCTCAAGATGAGCATGACTTTAAGGACACCGAGCTGAAGATGTTGGTGGTGAGTCTGAAGGAAATGCCAGCCACTAAAGAGGTCATACAGACGCTGGAGCAGCTGCTCTGTGACGACGCCACCCAGCTGGAGGAAGAGAGGAACGAGGTAACTCGCAGCAGAGACACCTTCCAGGACCTCATCCGCCTCATGGACCAGCACAGAGCGGATCGGGCTGCACAGCTGTCCATCCTGAGGTGAACCCTTGACTTTAGCAGATTAGCTAATAAATAGATAACAGCTGTTTCAAGATAGTTTGAGGTAGATGCAATACATACATACATACTAAAAGTTTTGATTTCATTGTTTTGATGTTATTTTTTAGTTGCTAATAATACACAGATTTTTTTTTCATACTCCACAGGATTTTGAACAAGTTTTTAGATAACTACCAGGAGGATCTGCTGCCGTGGCATGAGAGCATTGAGCCTTGCCTGTCATCTATGACAGCCTTTGTCAGTGATAGAGAGGTACTTTCCCTTCATTTAGCTTTATAAGATCATGGTTTCGTAATGGTAGTGCAAACTCGATTCCAAAGAAGTTGGGACACTGTACAAATTGAGTAAAAATGGAATGGAATAATTTATAAATCTCAAACTTATATTTTATTCACAACAGAATATAGATAACATATCAAATGTTGAAAGTGAGACATTTTGAAATGTCATGCCAAATATTGGCTCATTTTAGATTTCATGAGAGCTACACATTCCAAAAAAGTTGGGACAGGTAGCAATAAGAGGCCGGAAAAGTTAAATGTACATGTAAGGAACAGCTGGAGGACCAATTTGCAACTTATTAGATCAATCGGGAACATGATTGGGTATAAAAAGAGCATCTAAGAGTGGCAGGGTCTCTCAGAAGTCAAGATGGGCAGAGGATCACCAATTCCCCCAAAACTGCGGCGAAAATTGTTTTAGTTTCTCAGAGAAAAATTGCAAATAGTTTGAAGTTATCATCATCTACAGTGCATAATATCATCCAAAGATTCAGAGAAACTGGAGAAATCTCTGTGTGTAAGGGTAAAGGCCAGAAAACCATACTGGATGCCCGTGATCTTCGGGCCCTTAGACGGCACTGCAGCACATACAGGAATGCTACTGTAATGGAAATCACAACATGGGCTCAGGAATACTTCCAGAAAACATTGTCGGTGAACACAATCCACCGTGCCATTCGCCGTTGCCAGCTAAAACACTATAGGTCAAAAAAGAAGCCATATCTAAACATGATCCAGAAGTGCAGGAATTTTCTCTGGGTCAAGGCTCATTTAAAATGGACTGTGGCAAAGTGGAAAACTGTTCTGTGGTCAGATGAATCAAAATTTGAAGTTCTTTTTGGAAAACTGGGAATCCATATCATCCGGACTAAAGAGGACAAGGACAACCCAAGTTGTTATCAGCGCTCAGTTCAGAAGCCTGCATGGGGTTGCATAAGTGTGTGTGGCATGGGCAGCTTTGCACATCTGGAAAGGCACCATCAGTGCTGAAAGGTATATCCAAGTTCTAGAACAACATATGCTCCCATCCAGATTTTGTCTCTTTCAGGGAAGACCTTGCATTTTTCAACATAACAATGCCAGACCACATACTGCATCCATTACAACATCATGGCCGCGTAAAAGAAGAATCCGGGTACTGAAATGACCAGCCTGCAGTCCAACATCTTTCACCCATAGAAAACATTTGGCACATCATAAAGAGGAAGATGTGACAAAGAAGACCTGCGACAGTTGAGCAACTAGAAGCCTGTATTAGACAAGAATGGGACAACATTCCTATTCCTAAACTTGAGCAACTTGTCTCCTCAGTCCCCAGACGTTTACACAATGTTATAAAAAGAAGAGGGGATGCCACACAGTGGTAAACATGGTCTTGTCCCAACTTTTTTGAGATGTTGATGCCATGAAATTTAAAATCAACTTATTTTTCCCTTAAAATTACACATTTTCTCAGTTTAAACATTTGAGATGTCATCTATGTTGTATTCTGAATAAAATCTTGGAATTCCACATCATTTCATTCTGTTTTCATTCACAATTTGTACAGTGTCCCAACTTTTTTGGAATCGGGTTTGTATTTCATGCCTCTTTATCCCCCACTTAGGTCGTACAGCAGTTCATCCGCTTCTTGTATCGTCTTGCATCTCTGAATAAAGACTATGCTGTCGTGATGTGTCGGCTGGGCACCAAAGAGGCTCTTCTCAAAGCCCTGGACAAACACAGCACCAGTCTGCTCATGGTCACCGAGCTGCGGGACCTGATCAACGACTGTGAGAAGTACGCCAGCCTCTACAAGAAAATGACCACCAGTGTGCTTGCAGGATGTATACAGGTAAAGACGGTTCAAAAATAGATCTTTTCAAAATCAACTGGTTCTCTGAGTTGCCTGAACAACCGTTCTACTAAATATACTAGAGAAGCCTTGTATAATTAGGCTGGTTTCTGGGTCACCTGACCTTGAACAGACTAGTTCCTAAGAAGGCCTTTACATGAGCAGTTAGATGGAGCGAAACAAAGCAGGTGTTCCTAGAAAATAAGGAGAGGACATGTTTAAAGGTTTGTTAAGCTATCAGGATAATTAATAGACATGTTCACTTAATTGCACGCTCAAATCTGTATCTTTAGATGGTCCTCGGTCAGATTGAAGAGCATCGGCGCAGCCATCAGCCCATCAATATTCCCTTCTTTGATGTGTTCCTGCGCAACTTGTGCCAAGGTCTGTTCTTAAAACACAATGTTAAAAGTCAAATCATTTAAAGGGTTCGTGAACTGCATTTATTTATAGTGTTTTCTGAGGTTCACTTATGTTACTGAAATTTGATTTCTCAGTTCCAGACCCCCTTTAAAGCAACAATACACTCAAAAATCTCAGCTGCACTTCCTATAATGATTGCAAACTCGCATTCGTTTTGAAGTGCAACAACTGATGGATATAACCACGTCCCTGCCCTACTTTAATTTGTTAAACAAGCATGTGACACAATGTGGAAGAAAAGATCTGTTGCTGCGTCCCCTTCATCATGACTTTAAAGTTTTCTGAAATCATGAGATAACTTTGGGTGAGAATCCCCATCCACATTGTTTTATAGAAAAGAAAATCTCTCTTTGTAACTACCCAAACTACATAATTCGAACTACATGTAATAACAATGTAATACTCAAATAATTATCCTTGGGTGAAATATTCATTTAAAACCTTTGCTTATGAACAGCTGTGCTATGTTACTAGTAAAGGTTTAGGTATAACTATCCCTGTTACCAAACGCGTTCATTGATGTGATGGTGTGATGTTCTCCAGGCTCCAGTGTGGAACTGAAAGAGGACAAATGCTGGGAGAAGGTGGAGGTCTCCTCCAATCACCATCGAGCTAACAAGCTGACAGACAAAAACCCCAAAACCTACTGGGAATCCAACGGCTGCACAGGCTCGCATTTTATCAACATTTACATGCATAAAGGAGTGATCATCAGGTATGCTGGCCTAGCTACTCTTTAGTGAATGATGCTTAAAGAAATCATCCTAGACCTAGAAATCCACTTAAGGGGGCAATAATTGCCCCTAAATGTAAGACTACATTTCTGTCACTACCGCTGATGGAGATGTGTCCCTTTCTTCACTCTCAGGCAGTTGACTGTGCTTGTAGCCAGCGAGGACTCGAGTTACATGCCAGCTCGTATTGTAGTCCTAGGAGGAGATGATCCCACCAACATCAATACTGAACTCAACACTGTGAGGAAGCCCTTCTCGTGTATCTCTCAGGTGTGATGATTGCACATTGAACTTTAAAATGATACTTTCTTGTCTTTTTTTGTGTTTTACAGGTAAATGTGGCACCCTCCGCCAGCCATGTGGTTTTGCTGGAGAATACGACCCGCTTCTGGCCCATCATTCAGATCCGAGTCAAAAGATGTCAGCAGGTTAGACATATTCAATGAACTGTGGCAGAACTCGCCTGAACTTCTACATAAAGCCCCTGGTGTTTTTTAATTCCACTTCTGGTACAAATTGTTTTCTTCCTGTGCACAGGGTGGCATTGACACACGAGTGCACGGGTTTGAGGTTCTGGGGCCGAAGCCCACGTTCTGGCCGGTGTTTAAGGAGCAGCTGTGCTGCCGCACGTATCTCTTCTATACGACAAAAGCTCACACCTGGTGCCAGGAGATCCTGGAGGACAAGAACCAGCTGCTGCAGCTCTTTAACAAGTGAGGCCCTCTGCCACAGAGCACAATTAAGAGGACTTTAAAACCTCTTTTATTTATGTGCGTCTCTCTGGGCTTCAGGTTAAACAGTGCCCTGAAACACGAGCAGATGTTTGCTGACCGTTTCCTGCCTGATGCTGAGGCCGCAGAGGCTTTAGGCCGGACCTGCTGGGAAGCCCTCATCACCCCCATCGTACAGAGCATCACTATCTCAGGTAACAGAATGACTGAAGTCTCCAGAATAAAGAGACCATCTGACGAATACATAAAAATCATTTTTGTTTTTACATGGTTTATGTTAGATAGATGCAAAAACAGTCAAATTATTAAAAGTGCTTTTATTATCCGGTATTTCATGCAGTATAAACTGTTGGTGGTCCATGTGATTTGGATGTCATTTCTGATCTTTTTCTTTATAACAGAGACTTCTGCTCTCAGCCCTCTGTCCTGGTTGATGAATGATTATTTGGAGAAGGCTGATTCCTCCAAGAGGTGTAAGAGCTCAGCCTCCATCTTCAACTCTCGCGTGCGGCGTCTCACTCATTTGCTGGTCCATGTGGACACGAGCTCAGTTGATACAGAAGAGCTCAAACCTCCCATCAAATCCAGTGAGTGCCTTTAAACAGTAAAAGCTACACAACCTTGTTCTAGACAGTGGAGTGTCAGCTGTGGGGTACTTTTGTTTATATGTGAGACATGTTTGTTTGTTTCATGTGTCTTTGTAAGCCAGAGAACAGGTGTGATATTTCTGAACCACCTTCTGTAGATTGTGTTAAATGAAGGCTTCTGTGTTTTAAGGTATTTTTCTTGTTTTCAGAAGGTATCAACAGAAGCAGAGATTTGAAGAGTAAGTAATAGTGTAGATGCCAATGTTGTTCTGTTTTGACTTCATTTGATGTGTTTTGTAGCACCCCATCCATCCATCAGCCCAAGTCTAAACTAACCATGACAATGCCTCTTAATTATTTATATTCTTATTTATTCTTATTTTTTATTATTATCCAGTTGCACTGTCTTTTTACATTTTATTTTGAATTGCTCTGGCTTCCCATTCAAATTGCTGGTAGGGCTGCACAATTTGATCATTTGTGACTTGTGAGAAACATTTCACGTGTTTCGGTTGCTTAGATGACAAAATATCAAGAAAAAAAAAGCATAAACCGTTTTGGAACAGCATCTTTCATGCCAATGAGGTTGTTGAAAGACTGCAAATTGTTAATTGTTAATGCCCTTTTATCTCCAAAGTGATGTTGTGTTTTGTAGAAGTTCTGCTGTCATTACAAACACTTCATCTCCTTCAAAATCAAATCCAAGTGAACTCTCTCGTCTTAGCATTCACACTGAAGCCAAAACAGGAAAGTGAATTTCTATCTGGTCCACTTTAGTTTGACTCGGTTTTATTTATTTAGTTTTTTACCCTGGTCAAGTTGAATATCATTTGTGTTGTAATGTTATAAAATACTGAATTTTATCATTACTATATTTAGTATTAAAATTCTATTTTGCATCAGAAAACTGCTTTTTTTATATATATTTACAGAAGGCCTTATATACTTGTAGTCGGCAGTTTTTAATGTGCCGTTTTTCCAAATCATGTGAAATGCTTTTCTGCACCCCATTGCCATTGCTTTACATTAAATTTTTTGGAGGCCAAAAAGACTCAGCATTCAAAATAAACCCTGAAAACAACGAAAACGTTGACTAATTGTGCAGCCCTTGTTTTTGACAATTTCAGCAACTTGTTGAAAGTCTTTATTTATGTGTTTTTGTTGTTTTGCAGATGGTAAAGAGGGAAAGAATAAGGAAATGACTGTAGTAAGCTCATCATCATCCTCTAGTAAACCGAAAGTCAAGAATGCTAGCAGCATTGCAGGCATCGCTTTGTGCTGGCAAGGTGTTGTTCAGCGACAGGTTAGACTTTTATTTTAAGTTTTAAGGAGAAATGTGTTAAAAGAAGCTTCTACAGTTTACTGTTGTCAAAAGACCCGGTACTTCGGTACCACATCGGTACTAAAGAAGAATGAAAATGTCACGGTACCAGGTTTCTTTAAGTACCGGTGGTACCGAGGACCCGGTCAACCTGGTTCTTGACAAATACATCGCTATGATTTCCACGAAGCAGAAAATGTGGACGGAATCTAAAAATCCAGTCATGAAAATTAAACTAACATTTTAATATGGACAGTTTTGTCACCGAATTTGTCAAAGTTAGCATAAATTAATCAAATCAAATCTCCATTTGGACCAGTATCTGTAAAAGTTAAGCCAAAGTTGGTTGAAATCTGAATCCTGCATGTTCTGCTCGTCTCTGTGTGAATGAATGGATGGTTTGTTTACTACATAGACTGAAGCGGGGGACGCTTTCAGTAATGAGGACATAAATACATAAACAACATCACCAGAACTGTTCTGAGTCACTTCACAAGCATTTTACCATTTCATTTAAGTAAAACCAGTGTCAATTTAAAGATGTTCACGTCAAAATAAAAATTAATTTTTACATAAAGGCATTGTGCTAGAAATATTACTATTATTTAGTAGAGTTAATGTGATACTGCTACTACTGTTGAAAAAAATAATAAAACATTATTATTTTAAAGAAATGAATCACACAATATTTCTTCCATGTTTTAATTTTAATAGCAAATCCCCTTTATTTACCAAAAAATAACATGTTTCAATTTCATTAATTAAAAGGCAAATTTGGGTGAAACTTGTTTACTGTTTTTCATAATAATATTACTTGTAGAAAAACTTTAAACACAATTGTAAATAGGTATAAAGATAGGCATTGGTTTTATTTTTAGATATTAAAAAGTGTTTGTTTTTTAATTAGCATATTTTTGTGTTTTGCTTTGGTACCGAAATTGGTACCGAGAACCGTGGATTTTCACTGGTATCGGTACCGAATACTGAAATTTTGGTACTGTGACATCACTACTACGGTTTTATTTAGCAGATGTGGAAGGATTATCAGATTAGTCCAAATACCTGTTCCATAAGTCCATGTTTCAGTTCATTTAATGAAAACATGTTTATTGACCATCAGTGTGTCTCAGCCTATAATGAACTGTACTGATGCAAAATGACATTTACCATCAATTCCTGTAATTGGAGTTTTTGTTTCGGCTCTTTCCAGGTGAAGAGTTTCCTAGATTCGTCATGCAGCCTCCCTGACTTCGTAGAGCGTTACAGGGCTCTGTTCCTCCGGCTGAAGAACGCCATGGAGGAACTCTTCGGCCAGCACACTGCCTTTGTGCTTGCGCTCCGGCAGGGCTTTTCTGCCGCCTTGCTCCAGCTCTCCATCCTGACCGCCATGCATGTGAGTCAACAGGGAATTCTCCATTAGTTTTTTGGACTAGCAAGTTATTTTGAATCGAGATGTGGATTTGAAAGTAATTCTATTGATTTATTTTCCTCATGTGAAGGTGAGCGAGCGTTTTGCACAGTACATAGATAAGATGATCCAGGAAAGTGGAGGGGACTCTGGAAATGTGGACACGTTGAACCAGCTCCAGCACTTCCTGGAGCCCATGCTGTTCCTCTCCGGACTGGAGCTGGCCAACACCTTCGAGCACTTTTACAGGCATGAAAACAGCTGCTGCTAGCTAGGGCTGAGTGATATTTATCTTTTCTATAATATTTGATGTTCGATTATCAACTTTACTACTTCATTGTTGAAAGAGCCATAATTGCTATTAGATCAAAAAGCACCGCACAAGAAACTTGTCCTGGGGAGACACTAGCCATTAATACAGTTGTGTTTTTCACACTGTTCAGGTACTATCTGGGTGACCGGCTGTTGGGTCAGGGGAAGATGTGGTTAGAGAGCGCTGTGGTGGAGCACATCGGTACCTGCTTCCCAAACCGCTTTCCCCAGCAGATGCTGACCAACCTCAGTGAATCTGAGGAGCTCCAGCAGGAGTTTCATCTTTACCGTCTACAGCAGCTGGACACTAATCTGGAAAACTTTGAGGAGGTGAGCGGGATTGACATGTTATGTAAGGCCCTGTTTACAGCTGGTATTATTAGGATGCATTTTGGTCAATCAGATTGCAGATAGGTCACACCCTTTTGTCCCTTTTGACCAGTTTCTTTGAGGGGAGGGTCTATGTTAGGGCTTTTTCTGATCTTTTGATCTAATGTTGTGAAACAAGCTTATAGGAATGCGAAAGGAGACGACGAAGAGCAACCTTTGTTTCGGTTCTGATTGTTTCCACACAACCACACCTGTTACGTTTGTGTTCAAATAAAAAATGGTAAGCAAACATTGTGCTTTTAACATTTAATCACCTTCAAACCAAACTTACAAAGTTTAAAGGTTTAGATTATCCAAAAATGAAAGGTAAGTCATAAATTACTCACCCTGAAGTCACCCTAGGTGAATATGACTTTCTTCTTTCAGACGAATCCAGTTGGAGTTTTTTTTTTCTTTAGCATCTTTGATATTTCAATGTGTTTGATCCAACTCAGCGGCTGTTGCACTCCATCAGTCCAAGAGAAGTTAAGAACGATTAAAATATAAGTCTCACACGGCTCCGGGGGGTGAAAAAAGGCTTTCTGTGGCGAATCGATGAGTTTTTGTAAGAAAAATATCCGTATTCTAAGTAATGATCACTTTAATCCAGTTTACGCTCACAGTTGTAAACGAAGCAGTTTCGGGGGAATGATGTATGGAGGTCAGATGTAAGTATGCACCACTCAGAAATGATGCACGTGGAAAAGAAGGCCTTTGTTCAGCCTCTGGAGACAGAGACACTTTTTTTTTTTTTAATGTGAGATTAGCTTTTTATTAAACTTCTCTTGGACCGATGCAGTGCAGCACCCGCTGAGTTGGATCAAACAGCTTGAAAGATCAAAGACAATAAAAAAGCTCCAACTGGATTTGTATGAAAGAAGAATGACTTCAAGGTCAGTTATATATGACCTAATTTAATTTTTTTGGTGACCTAACCCTTTAAACCCCATCTGGCTAGTGCATTTCAACAACATGTCCCATAATGTTTTAGTTTTAGGTGAGTAGGTAGAGAGGAAGCGGTTTTTAGTGGCTGTTTGACCACATGGCAGACTTTCTTCTAGAAATCCTTTGTCCTTTTAAAGGCTAATGCGGTCCATTTTGCTGTTCATCTTGTGTTTTTGATCAGATGACGGATGAGGACGTGTGTGAACCCGAGGAAGAGAGTGAGGTGAAAGTGTTGGTGTTGTCCCCACGCTGTTGGGTTGTGTCCGCTCCCTGCTACCTGGAGGAGCCCAGCAAACACCTCCCCGCTCAACTCTGCAGTTACCTGGCTGAATTCACAGAGTTTTACGCCAACAGTTAGTGGAAAAACCCATAATCCCTGGCAGTGCAACGATACAGCCTAGTATCAGTACATCCTGTTCTGTTGTAGTTTGAAGTGAATCTGTATGTGTGTGTCTGTCCTGTAGGTCAGCGCATGTATGGTTTGACCCACAGTAAGCCTCGGCGTCTGCAGTGGACCTGGCTCGGCCACGCTGAGCTTCAGTACGGCTCCTGTACTCTCTACGTCTCCACGCTGCAGATGTACATCCTGCTACAGTTCAACAAACATGAGGTACGAGCTGAAGACCAAGTACAGCCCTGGGCTTGATATGAAGTGGTCATATGGCAGAGTTGCTCACTTTCCTCCTGTTCTACAGGATGTGAGTGTGGAGATGCTGCAGCAGGCCACAGGTCTCTCTCCTGCCATGCTGAGCCATGCCCTCAAGCCTCTGACGGGAGAGAAGGGGATCCTCACTCACACCGGCTCCGGACAGGACCCCATGAAAGGTCACAACTTCATCACATCTGTTTTCTTGATGCATCGATTAAAAACAAATCAGTGCATCAAGGGATAAATATAGAGGAAGTATTTTAAGAATCATATACACTACTGGTCAAAAGTTTGCAATAAGATTGTCCATATATATACATGTGTATGTATATATATGTGTATGTATATGTGTATGGCTATATATATATATATATATACACGTCTCTTATGCTCACAAAGGCTGCATTTATTTGATCAAAATACAGTAAAAGAGTTAAGTTGTTAAATATCATAAAAATAATCTTTAATTTATATATATATATATATATATATATATATATTGAAATCTTGTTATCCTTTGATGGCTGATGAAGCTGAATTTTCCAAAGTTGTATCCAAAGCAATAAGTAATCCGTAATAATTGGGCTTCATATCAGCATATTAGAATGATTTCTGAAGGATCATGTGACAAATGATAAATTGTATTAAAATAGAAATCTCTTATTTTAAATTTAAGTAATATTTCACAATGCCGTTTTACTGCATTTTTAATCATGTAGTCTTGGTGACGAAAACATAAAATAAAAAAAGAAATTTTTGGATTTTGACCTGTGGTATAAATACGTAAAAAATATAGAGTCTGAATGACTTATTAAATGCTTAACAAAAAAAAAAAAATGGAATGGAAACCCCATTTAACTCTAGAACCATCTGACTTGAATTTTTCAGGGGTCCTGGGACTGAACAAGAAGACCCTCTCGCAGAGCTCAGACCGACACGGTTACCATTTCCTGCTTCCCAAGCAGACCTATCTGAATGTGGATGAAGATGCTGCGCTCACACTGGAGAGGAAGAGGAACTACATCTACTGTCTCGTTGTGCAGATCATGAAGAACGAGAAAGAGATGCATATTGACAATTTAGTGTTCAAGGTGAAGTATGCACCAGCAAACCCGTAGGCAGCCCTTTGTTTTTGTTTACTCTCCCTCTGTTGAACACAAAAAAGATATTTAGAAAAATCTTAGTATCCAAACAGTAGATGGTAGCCATTGACTTGAGATGAAAAGCCCCGTTACAGGAGATGAGTTTGTGTTTGCTGTGCTGTTGCAGGTATTGGACAGTTGTCAGAAGCAGGAGGCGGGTCGGACTCACGCCTCGGTTCGCTTCAGCTGCAGCACTACAGACGTTCTGTCCTGCATCATGCACGTCATCAACAAAGGCTACCTCCGCCGAAACGAGGAAAGCCCACACATCGTGGAGTTCTTGATGGAGGACCCGACCACACCCCGAAAGGGCCAGGCGCAGTTCTCCTTTAAGATGGATGCGAAAAAAAGCTCTGCAAGCGGCAGCAAAGCCGACACCAGGTGTGCTGATGACCCTTAACCCTTGATCCTTAGACCCCTCTCCGTGCAAGAAAGGAGTCAGAGACCTTGGCTTTCACTGACGTTTTTTCTCCCCTCTCAGGGCTGGTCTTTTTTCTGAAATGAGAGATGCACTGATGCCAAACAGGTGCACTCGTTGGGGCGTTGCTTTTTTTGTTGTAAGCTCTTTATATTTCCTGTGTGTGCTGCTCTGTTCCAAAACCTAGTGAGTTGCCTATGTAGATGGGCTGACAGTTTGTCGTTAGCTAACATTAAGCTCTCTAGGAATCAGTTTTGAGTCGAGTGTCCCGTGCAGAGAGCTGTTTGTGGGATGTGTGGAGTTTCTGCTCGTGAAGAGCGCTCCAGATCATTCACTTTGGAAGAGGGACAGGGAAGCAGCTCACTAGGTTTCAGAGTGGAGTCCCTATTTGAGGAAAACACAGGCTAGTGCATTTTCACTGGCACAGGAAGATTTTTTTTTTTTTTTTTTTTACTTTTTTTATCTGCTTTGATCTGGTTTCACATTGCAGTTGCAGTAGCTATGACAGAGCTGGTCCATTCCTCATTGGTCAGGATGAATATTAGCATCACCAATGCAATGCCTTAAGAGATGCTCTTTTTCTTTTATTGCTAGACTTGTAAATAGCACTTCAGTTTGTGATCATCAGTGCTTTGAAATTGAGTCTGTTATTCATTGAAAGCTGCTCACTTCCTGTTTGTGTCGTAGTTGAAGGGTTAGTTCACCCATAAACGAAAAGTGTCATCATCTGGTCGCCCTCATGTTGTGACCCGACTGTTCTTCATCTTCAGTCTTATGCTTTTTGTCTATACATTTGAAAGTCTACGCATCCAAAACTTTAATACAGTTTTTATTTTGTCCGTGCAATAAGACATAGTAAAAGTAATGTATATGAATCTTCTGAAGAGTCACAAACAGATTTCATTGATCAACATGCATCAAATATGGTCAGTTGCTGTTAAAACATACTTGATTAATTGGTTGTTTTTTGTCAAGCAAGCACATTTAAGCTTTCCTTTACCAAATTCAATGAGGCTAAATTCAGATGTCTTCATTCATTTGTGTTTTGAAGATGAACTATAGTGTTTATGGTTTGGAACGACGTTCGAGTGAGTAGATGACGAGATTTAGTTTTTGGGTGAACTACCACTTAAAAGACTCATTGTTGGTTCTTTGTTTTTGTCCACTTTTTCCAAATCCAATAATTATGTTTCATCAGCACAGTATTTTAGCGTAAATATGCTAGATATTTTGAAACAAGGCGACTTATGTTAACCACCCAAAAAAATAAATAAAGACATTTTAAATTTTGAATCATGTTTGTTGCTCATTTATTCTATGTAATTGAATTAAATCATTTCATTTGTAAGTTATTCTTAGCTAGATGAATCCATATCATGTCAAACACTCAAACGTCTCTAAAAGAGGTTTTCATCCCTAAATTTATTCAGGCTGTCCCAGCTGATATCATTTCAAAGTGATGCATTTTTCAAAACGAACAGCTTCTATATTAATCAATGCTGAGTGATACTCATCATACAGCATTGCCTTATTAATAATGGTGCACATCAGAAAGTTTTACGAAGGCTTTCATATGGTAACAAATGTTGATGAGCAAGTCCACATGGAAAAGCACTGCAGAGGACCACAGTATTAGAGGACCATTTTGTTTGTTTATTAAATATCTCTTCCAGCTACCGGTGAAAGTGTAGTGTTTAATTTTACCATGCTACCATTGCAAATTTGGAAATGTCTGCAGATTCTGTCTGGGCCTGCTGTTAAGAATCAAAATTCCCTTCCCAGAAAGTCAGCGAGTTCCCCGTCCACATCCACATAATGACGTTTTGTGTATATCTCCCTCTGCAGCCTGGGAGGCCTTATAGTTCCCCCTCAGCACCTGGAGGACGGCGTGCTGGAGGCCGTGCTGTTCTCCATGGGTCGCACAATGACTCAAGACGAGGTCAAGCAGCTGATGCAGCGCACCGTCCAGCAGGTGGCGGGGACCCTGAGCCTGGATCTGGACCGGGCCGAGCACCTGCTCATGCACTGCAAATGGAACGTGGACCTGTTGATCCAGCGGTACACCGATGACCCAGACGCCCTGGTCCTGGCTGCCGGCCTCAAGATCCGAAACCCCCAGCCGGCCCCGGGCCCCGTGGCCCAATGTCCCGTGTGCCTATCCCAGTCAAAAGAGAGTGACCCCCCTCCCATGCTAAGCTGCATGCATTACTGCTGCAGGGTGAGTGTAGGGCTAAAACCTCTCCGAGTTAAACACTGTGTTCATGTGTTTCCTTTTGAAACTCTACATTTAGGCGGGACAGATCAAAGGTCTTGTCTCTTTAAAAAAATATATTCAATTACAATTTTGGGTCCCACTTTATACAGTATTGTTCAAAATAATAGCAGTACAATGTGACTAACCAGAATAATCAAGGTTTTTCGTATATTTTTTTATTGCTACGTGGCAAACAAGTTACCAGTAGGTTCAGTAGATTGTCAGAAAACAAATGAGACCCAGCATTCATGATATGCACGCTCTTAAGGCTGTGCAATTGGGCAATTAGTTGAATTAGTTGAAAGGGGTGTGTTCAAAAAAATAGCAGTGTGGCATTCAATCACTGAGGTCATCAATTTTGTGAAGAAACAGGTGTGAATCAGGTGCCCCTATTTAAGGATGAAGCCAACACTTGTTGAACATGCATTTGAAAGCTGAGGAAAATGGGTCGTTCAAGACATTGTTCAGAAGAACAGCGTACTTTGATTAAAAAGTTGATTAGAGAGGGGAAAACCTATAAAGAGGTGCAAAAAATGATAGGCTGTTCAGCTAAAATGATCTCCAATGCCTTAAAATGGAGAGCAAAACCAGAGAGACGTGGAAGAAAACGGAAGACAACCATCAAAATGGATAGAAGAATAACCAGAATGGCAAAGGCTCAGCCAATGATCACCTCCAGGATGATCAAAGACAGTCTGGAGTTACCTGTAAGTACTGTGACAGTTAGAAGACGTCTGTGTGAAGCTAATCTATTTTCAAGAATCCCCCGCAAAGTCCCTCTGTTAAAAAAAAGGCATGTGCAGAAGAGGTTACAATTTGCCAAAGAACACATCAACTGGCCTAAAGAGAAATGGAGGAACATTTTGTGGACTGATGAGAGTAAAATTGTTCTTTTTGGGTCCAAGGGCCACAGGCAGTTTGTGAGACGACCCCCAAACTCTGAATTCAAGCCACAGTACACAGTGAAGACAGTGAAGCATGGAGGTGCAAGCATCATGATATGGGCATGTTTCTCCTACTATGGTGTTGGGCCTATTTATCGCATACCAGGGATCATGGATCAGTTTGCATATGTTAAAATACTTGAAGAGGTCATGTTGCCCTATGCTGAAGAGGACATGCCCTTGAAATGGTTGTTTCAACAAGACAATGACCCAAAACACACTAGTAAACGGGCAAAGTCTTGGTTCCAAACCAACAAAATTAATGTTATGGAGTGGCCAGCCCAATCTCCAGACCTTAATCCAATTGAGAACTTGTGGGGTGATATCAAAAATGCTGTTTCTGAAGCAAAACCAAGAAATGTGAATGAATTGTGGAATGTTGTTAAAGAATCATGGAGTGGAATAACAGCTGAGAGGTGCCACAAGTTGGTTGACTCCATGCCACACAGATGTCAAGCAGTTTTAAAAAACTGTGGTCATACAACTAAATATTAGTTTAGTGATTCACAGGATTGCTAAATCCCAGAAAAAAAAAATGTTTGTACAAAATAGTTTTGAGTTTGTACAGTCAAAGGTAGACACTGCTATTTTTTTGAACACACCCCTTTCAACTAATTGCCCAATTGCACAGCCTTAAGAGCGTGCATATCATGAATGCTGGGTCTTGTTTGTTTTCTGACAATCTACTGAACCTACTGGTAACTTGTTTGCCACGTAGCAATAAAAAATATACTAAAAACCTTGATTTTTCTGGTTAGTCACATTGTACTGCTATTATTTTGAACAATACTGTATAAGGTGTCTTTAACATAATGGCACAATGTACTTAAGCTCATCATGTTGTGTTGCAAATCACTTTTGCTGTTATTTAGGTGAGATACGGGTACGGTTATGGACCGATTTGGTGCTATGGTTAAATTTAAGGGTGGTTTACAGGATGGAGATAAACTATAGATGTAACTATAGATGTAGTTGCTGAAATTAATTACAGGAATTACTTTTTTAAATAGAAGTACAATGTAAATGTTTCACAAAAGTGCATTTTATCAAATATAACTTTAAATGTAAGTACATAGTAGTACATAGTAAGTACATTATTTTTTTTTAAGGAATAAATATTTTTATTCTGCAAGGATGCAATAAACCGATCAAATGTGACCGTAAAGATATTTACATTTGTAAAGATATTTCTATTTCCAATAAATGCTGTTCTTTTGAAGTTTCTGTCTTCATCAAAGAATCATGAAAAAGCTGTTTCCACAAAAATATTAAGCAGCACAACTGCTTTCAGCATTGAAAATAATAAGAAATGGTTATTGCGACACTGAAGACTGAAGTAATGATGCTGAAAATAGCTCTGGCATCACAGGAATACATTTCATTTTAAAATACAGTATAATACTTCACAATATTACAGTTTTTAGTTTATTTTTGACCAAATGAATGCAGCTTTGGTGAGCATTAGAGACTGAAAAACATAATTTGGTTTCATGGTTGGTTGCATAAGTCAGTTTTTAAAAAAGCCAGCGCCTGTAGTTTATGTAAAGTGATGAAGCAAAATGTTGTGGATGTATTTTAATTCCATTTAGTGCAAGTATTTTTAGTGGAAGTTTTCATGGAAGGGAAAGAAATAGTTATTAGTTTTGTTTAATTATTATTATATGTGAGCACAAAACCAGTCTGAAGTCACTGGTATACTGGTATAGTCACGGGTATATTTTTAGCAATAGCACAAAAAAAAACATTGTATGGGTCAAAATTATAGATTTTTCTTTTATGCCAAAATCATTAGGATACTACGTAAAGATCATGTTAATGAAGGTATTTAGTACATTTCCTACTGTAAATATATCAAAGCTTAATTTTTGATTAATAATATGCATTGCTTATAATTCATTTGGATACATTCAATGGTGATTTTCTCAGTGTTTTGTTTTTGTTTGCTCAGACTCCAGATTTTCAAATAGTTGTGTATCAGCCAAATATTTTCCGATCTTAATAAAGCTTTCAGCTTGTAGATGATGTATAAATATCAGTTTTGAAAAATTGACACTTAAGACTGATTTTGTGGTCCAGGGTCACATTTGTCATATTTTATTATACCGATGACCCACAGCTAACAGACTCATAAATGTTCAGATGGAAGTGGAAAGTTTTTCCAAAGTGTTTCAATGCTCTCCTCTCATAAATTTGGTGTCTAAAAGAGAAACTCCTACAATGCGTATTCAGTAAGTTCAGCCTCAGAAATCTCTTTTCATCTGTAATTTTTCACTGCATGTCTTTAGTTAATCTTGACCGTAGTTTTATAACTCAAAGAGAGGGTTTATGCTGTCGCACACTATTAGTAACCCCCCACCCCCCAATGCATTGATAGCTTAGTTTTAAATCACTTTTACTAGATGCTAAACATGCACAGTATCTACTGTTGTTAAACCGTGTGCTTGTGTTGACGTGCCGTTTCTGTTTCCCGTCAGTCCTGCTGGCAGGAGTACCTCACTGCTCGTATCGAACAGAACCTGGTCATGAGCTGCGACTGTCCCATCACAGACTGTCGGGCTCAGCCCACCTCCAAGTTCTTTCACAACATCCTCACTGATAAGGACACCATTGCCAAAGTATGTGCAGGTCTACACACACACACACACACAGTGGGCTGAGGGACCAGAGAATGAGTTTGTACCCTGTGCTTCCTCCTGCAGTATGACAGCGCTCTGCTGCGAGGCTTCGTGGAGTGCTGCTCCAACCTGACCTGGTGTACCAACCCTCAGGGCTGTGACCAGGTCCTGTGCAAGGAGAACATCGGTAGCATGGGCACCTGCTCCAAGTGCTGCTGGTCCTCCTGCTTCAGCTGTAACTTCCCAGAGGTAATCTGCCTAATGTCTCATCTCAATATTAAACCATGATCTGATCTCTAACCATAGCTGGTATAGAGCTACTCAAAATATGTGTAAAGAAAGTGATGCCTATCAATCCTCTACAATGCGAGTATATCACTCACATATGTCAAATATGACTCTCACACACATATGACTCTCACACACGCACAGAAAGAGTGAGAGAGCAAGAGACTTACATGCCACACTGAATCGACGTGCTACATGTAAAAGATAATTCTTTGTTGTACTTTCCGGTCAAAATAACGGAGTTCATTTAGAATCGTTCAGCTTTTAAGAACAAGCAGAAGATATACTGGTTTCTCCGATAGTGGGCGGAGCTAATGCGCAAGCTGCAATATCATTGGCTGGTGCTCATCTATTACGGTCCCGATCATGATTTCAACAAATCAGTTTGAGCGACCGCTGACCACGTGATTAATATTCATGAACCCAGCAGCTCATCAAGCCTTAGTGCGTTGTATATTGTTAGTAGTAGTAGAATTCATAGTAGTATTATTATCTTATCAGTATTATTGTTAGTTATTTTTCTCCCTTGTTTTTTACAGAAACACTGAATGATCAACAATATCTTAAGCACCAGCACCAGTCCTAAGTTCGGTTAAAATGACATATGCATTCATACACTTATACCAAATCTTAATTTTAATTACAGAAGTTCTATCATTACATAATGCTTCATTATCATAATATCATATTATAATGGTTGACAGACTGATGTTAAGAGTGTAGTCAAGTCACCTTTTTTTTATACAACACTTTATAAAGTACAGACTGTGTCAAAGCAGCTTTGCAGTGTTAAACATGAAAAATGAGAGCTGATAATGCAAGAGGACAGAAAATATTCTTGATTCATTGATGTCATCGTCCAGCTCAGTTCAGCTCTCTTCTAATAGTGTCTGTGCAGTCAAGCCGACAATGACAAAGGAGACGGTGGCAAGGAACCAAAACTCAATCGGTGACAGAAATGGGGAAAAAAAAAATTCCAGGCTGCAACGCAAATCGGATTGAGCAGAGGACTCGTCTGGTTCTCGTGGTCTTGTGAGGTCGTCTAGAGGTCGTCTCTAGGTGCTGATCCACCCTCTGGACTGGATCCGGGTGACTGCAGTGACCCTCTGATCTGGATACAGACTGGATCTGGTGGCTACAGTGACTTCGGAATAAGAATAAAACAGACTAATATTAACGTAGATGCCATTCTTCTAACGATGTAGCGAGTACATCTGGTGTTATGGAAAGTGTTCCTGGTTCTGGTTTACCAAATTAATGTAGCCTAACATTTGAATTATAGTAAAGCCAGATTAAAAAGATGGGTCTTTTAATCTAGATTTAAACTGACAGAGTGTCTCTGCCTCCCAAGCAACGATACGATGTTTGATAGAGAACCAGTGCAGTGTTGACAGAACAGGGCTAATATTGTCATACTTCCTGGTTCTAGTAAGAACTCTAGCTGCTGCATTTTGGACTAATTGGAGTTTAAGTGCGCAGAGCAATCATCCAATTAAGTATTACAAGGTCATGAACACATAAATTATGTCTCTGCTTTTGACAGTCTTGCTTGTCATGTGACACGCATCAGCCACAGTACCGCTGTATAACTGATGCTTGTTTTATTTCTTTTTTCTTTTTATTCAAAATATTTACATTTATTTTACTTCTTTAACCTTTATTTCTGTTCAATTTAAGTCCCAGCTGTAATTTTTCAATTTGAAAAGTTATTTGCAAGGTATATACCATAGACTATAAAAACATGGACGTAGTGTCCGTGACGTCACCCGTAGGTTTCTGAAGAGCATTTTTGAAGCTCAAAGTGGGTGGAGTCTCTCACGGATAATCGGAAATGGGTAAGGAAGCGGGACTGGTTGATTAATGGTGGTGACCAGAACGTCATTCCACCTGTCACTCAAGTGGCCACGCCCTTAATTATGCAGAACTTTAAGGCTTAATATAATTTAAACGGATGAGTTATAAAAAAATTATCCCCCCTCACAGTTGTCATGAAGGGCGAAATTAGCTATATAGACCAAAACCATTTTTTTGCATCAGGCTGTAAACATGTTTTTTTCTGCTGTAAAGTTGGTCAATTTAACATGGGGAGTCTATGGGATTGACTCCCTTTTGCAGCCAGCCTCAAGCAGCCAGTCAATGAATTACAGTTTTAGTCACTTCCGTGAGGGTTTCACGAGAGAGCGCAGATGGTTGCCGCTTGGTATATACCAATAAACATTTTGATATCATGCACTTCAGGCAAATTTATTTTCAGGTAAAATAACCAGTGTATATTAGTTTAATGAATTTGGGTAGGATTTCTGAATGTTAAAGCTCGGCTTTATCGAACACATTCAGCCAAAGTGAGCAATATTAAAACATCCTTACAAGAAAACTAACAAAATCCATATATATATATATATATATATATATATATATATATATATATATATATATATATATATATATATATTGGCGAATAATAGCCTATAGTATATACTGCTTTCATGTTGCATGGCATGAATGGATATTCAGCATTTTTCACATTGTACAAAAACTGCAGAGAAATCTGGCCCTAACCAAAATAAAGTCCGGGGCTGACGCCATGCTTGATGTCTCCAGACCCGGACGGTCTCATAAAGGTGATCTGCAGGACGCTCTGATAGCGGCTGGGTGTTCAGCATTTCAGGAGGAGGACTATTTACACCAAATTATATTCGAGTTACACAAAACAGAAGCGAGCCGTAGATTTTATATTATAAACAATCAGCCATTTTCAGTAAGATTTACTAAAAAGGCTGTGAAGTGTTTGTGTGTCTACTATTGTGTGTTTAACTTGAGTCATGTCGGACAGATATCTGTTTTAAAGCAGTGGGTGAGATCTTCACTCCTTGATTTGTTTAATAAAAGCCTACTTTGACATTGTTGACAAAAGTGTCTATAGTGAGTTATTTTCAACGCGTTTATTATAGCTCTGTATAAATAGACATAGCGCAAGTAATTCAAAGGTATCGAGTAAATGTATCGGTTTGCCATGACAAACTTACACTCTTGCTGCTGCTCTAAGTAATCATAGTAAAATCATTTTTACTATAGTTTATTATAGAAAAGCTAAAATGTATTTAAAAGTGTGAATGACAAAATTTACACTACACTTTATTTTTATTTGTTTACCTGCATGCCATCTGATGATCATTAACCAATGTCAGAGAACCGTGAACATGCAAATGTGATACTTAATTATAAAAATATTTAATACTGACATGTAATCAATTAACAAGTCTGATTTTGAGTATTTTTTTTAATTCTGTTTAATCTAGTTACAAGTACTTAATTTTTGGAGTCTGATTAGGTAATCCAGATGTAATCAGTTACTCCCAGCTCTGTTTCCTCCGGTTCAGTGCTGCGTCATCTAGAGGCATGCTTCAGTAATCTCTCTTGTCCGTTCATCAGGCGCACTACCCAGCCAGCTGCAGTCACATGTCTCAGTGGATGGATGATGGAGGCTACTACGAGGGAATGAGTATGGAAGCACAGAGTAAACATCTGGCCAAACTTATATCCAAACGATGCCCCAGCTGCCAGGCCCAGATCGAGAAGAACGAGGGTTGCTTGCAGTGAGTGTGCATGCGCAAATGTCTCGCATTTATCTTTCAACTAATGAAACCTGGATCAGTTAACTTTAATACTAAATGCATGCCTTATATCTTTTTCTCTGTGTAGTATGACGTGCGCCAAGTGTAATCATGGATTTTGCTGGAGGTGCCTGAAGCCGTGGAAGCCAACACATAAAGATTATTACAACTGCTCAGCCATGGTAAGTGTCTTAAGAAGATGTGGTGGCTTCTGTGAGAAATCACCCTCGAAGTCTTGAGAAGATACAGTAGACATTATTATCAGAGTTAATGAAGCTGAGCGAGTTTGTGTCTGCACACTCTTTACACAGATTGCATACAGTTTTCCATATGCTCTACTCTAGGGAATATTCAATACATTTCATAAATGTGCTTATTGTTTATCAGCTTTTGATCTTTTTTGGCGGACTCCAGTCTGATTTCAGGAAGTAGACAGGATGCCTGATTTATATTAAGTGGAAAAGGGGGGCCTCAGTATATATTTTTTCTAATGTCAAAATACGAGGTGCAGCTTCACCCTCTTTTTAGAATGGCTGCACATTTCGTTCTCTATACACAGGCAAATACATGGTTATAATGGAAGAATAAGTCGATAAATTAATGGCTATATTGAGTTTAATTCGTATTTTGATTACACTAAGAATGATTGCAATATAATCCTATTCCTAACACTTTTATTCACCGAACACAAGGAGGAATGTTTTTCATTTTATATGCACTAACACAAATGCAATAAACAGCAATATTTGCCTACTGATTTTAACTTAAATGTAATACACAAAAGGGACAAACAGTTTTGTGCCAATTCATTCAATATGAAACGATGTTTTAACTGTTTTGCAAAAACTACAATTTTCGCACCTACATTTCAAATCAGAAACACTGATTTTAAATAATCGAGTATTGGGATTTTGTAAATAATAATTGTAAATGAATATACAATCACAGGTCAGCAAAGCTGCAAGGCAAGAGAAGAAGTTCCAAGACTACAATGAGAGATGCACATTTCATAATCAAGCCAAGGTTTGTTGGAGCCATTAATCACATCCATTTCAAACTTTTAGTGTGTGTTTTTAGTGTCTGACTATTGCTTCCCCTAGGACTTTGCAATCAATCTGGAAAACAAGGTGTTTTCTATAAATGAAGCTTTACAGATGAAATCTTTGACATTTGTGATCGACGCGTGCAAGATTCTTGCCCAAGCTCGAAAGGTGGGAATCTTCAATGGCTTTGATTTTTGTTTAATATTTCCAGTTGTTTTTTTTTTTATTCTTAATGCTGTGTTTGTGTCATTTGTCATGTAGGTGCTGGCGTACTCCTGTGTTTACAGCTATTACAACCAGGACACAGAGAAGATGGATGTGATGGAGCAACAGACAGAAGCTCTGGACCTTCATACTAATGCCCTGCAGATCCTGCTTGGTTGGTGATCAGGAAATCTGCCAATCAGCCACTCGACATTGCTTTTGGGAATGTTTTCAAAGAAACCAATAGACTGCAGCTTTAGCCACTGCAGTGGCCTTGTTTTTGGAAGGATTTGTCCCATTCACAGGGATTTCTTAACATTTTGGAGTGAAAAGTTGTAGACTTTGAGCAAAACCAAAAAGCTCTGATAAGAAACTATTAACAAATTATTAGAGTTGTTCCGATTCCGATACTAGTATCGGAAATATCACCGATACCACAACAAATTCTGACATCGGCGAGTACATGAACCCATATGCCGATCTGATACCATTTTCTTAAACAAGACCGCTGCTCAGAATGCATTGCAAACACAGGAAGTTGTGCTGTGTTTCCACAAGCAACCCCTGATCTATATATGATTGAATCGCTCATCGCGTTCTAAACTGCCAACAGACAGTGAAGCCACTTCTATATTATAGATCAGTGGTTAGCAGTATGTCCGCTGTTTAAAAGTATTTCAGACTGGACCAACCAGACAGTAAAACAGCGACTAGGGATGCCACAAGTACTGCCACTTCACTACCAAGTCGGTGCTGAAAATGTACAAATGTGATGTTACCAGCGTCTCTGTAGAACCGGTAGTAAGTTTGAGTATATACGGTACCAGCAGCTGCGTTCAGTCGCTTCCATGTTAGTCTAAGCGCGGGGCTCCAGAATGTAGCCGAATATACTATTGTCTGTGAATATTAAACTGCAAAATACTATTTAAATATTACCCATGCAAATTCTACATCTCTGTGGGTGACGGGCGCAGATGTGCGGGAGCTCGCTGTTTTGTAATCACTGCCGTGTGTCACTATATGAGGACACGAACACATAAACCGTCACTTCATGAGAATTTACCGTTTCATTTAACGCGAGTAAATTGACAATATATTAATAATACACATCTCTATTGATGATAATAATTATGCCTAGACGGTTGCTTGTTTTTTACTTGATTTGTTGTAAAGAGATTATCTGATTAATGTATCACTTTTTATATTCCTAGACTTATTTGTTTGAGTTTTTTTATACAGTTATATTGTAAAACTAAAATACTTTTTTTAGTTTGCAGTGTTAGATTTTTGGCTGCATTTGAAGTTCTTTTTCGCTTAAGAAAATAAATATTACTGTCAAATTCATGTCAGTTAATAAAAATACTGTAATACAGTAGTTCACCATGTATTTATTCATGTTTTATTAAGGGATAAGTCTGAAGAACACCATAAAATAATTCTAGCAATTTACACAGGGCTAGTAGTATATACAGCTGTATATACAGATACACACCCAGGTATCGGATCAGTACTCGGTATCGGTCGATACCCTGAGCCCGGGTATCGGAACATCTCTACAAATTATTCATGTATGTATGTTTCGTTTTGTTTATCTAGAGAAGCACATATCATCTGAGCTCTTGGTCTTAAAAGGTTTATACAGGTGCTGGTCATATAATTAGAATATCATTAAAAAGTTGATTTATTTCTCTAGAAACGTGAAGAGTGAAACGTGTATATTATATTAATTCATTATACACAGACTGATATATTTCAAAAGTTTATTTATTTTAATTTTGATGATTATAACTGACAACTAAGGAAAATCCCAAACTCAGTGCCGTATTTTTCTGACTATTAAGTCACACCTAAGCCACCTAAGTCGCATCAGTCCAAAAATACGTCATGACGAGGAAAAAAACATATAGAGGTCACACTGGACTACAAGTCGCATTTATTTAGAACTAAGAACCAAGAGAAAACATTACCGTCTACAGCCGCGAGAGGGCGTATTGTGTTATATCTGTGTTTTCAGTGTAGACTACAGGAGCACTGAGCAGCATATAGCGCCCTCTCGCGGCTGTAGAAGGTAATGTTTTCTCTTGGTTCATGTCAAATTAATTTTGATAAATAAGTCGCAACTGACTATAAGTCGCAGGATCAGCCAAACTATGAATAAAAAAGTGCGACTTACAGTCTGGAAAATACAGTATCTCAGAAATTTTGAATATAACTTAAGACCAATACAAAGAAAGGATTTGTAGAAATCTTGGCCAACTGAAAAGTATAACAGTGAAAAGAATGAGCATGTACAGCACTCAATACTTAGTTGGGACTCCTTTTGCCTGAATTACTGCAGCAATGCGGCATGGCATGGAGTCGATCAGTCTGTGGCACTGCTCAGGTGTTATGAGAGCCCAGGTTGCTCTGATTGTGGCCTTCAGCTCTTCTGCATTGTTGGGTCTGGCATATCACATCTTTATCACAATACCCCAAAGATTTTCTATGGGGTTAAGGTCAGGCGAGTTTGCTGGCCAATTAAGAACAGGGAAACCATGGTCCTTAAACCAGGTACTGGTAGCTTTGGCACTGTGTGCAGGGGCCAAGTCCTGTTGGAAAATGAAATCTGCATCTCCATAAAGTTGGTCAGCAGCAGGAAGCATGAAGTGCTCTAAAACTTCCTGGTATACGGCTGATGACATGACACCACAAACCATCACTGACTGTGGAAACTTTACACTGGACCTCAAGCAACGTGGATTGTGTTCCTCTCCTCTCTTCCTCCAGACCCTGGGACCCTGATTTCCAAAGGAAATGCAAAATTTACTTTCATCAGAGAACATTACTTTGGACCACTCAACAGCAGTACTGTCATTTATGAAGCAAGTCGCTTCTGACGCTGTCTGTTGTTCAAGAGTGGCTTGACGCAAGGAATGCGAAGCTGAAACCCATGTCTTGTATATGTCTGTGCGTGGTGGTTCTTGAAGCACTGACTCCAGCTGCAGTCCACTCTTTGTGAATCTCCCCCACATTTTTGAATGGGTTTTGTTTCACAATCCTCTCCAGGGTGAGGTTATCCCTATTTTTCCTACCACATCTTTTCCTTCCCTTCGCCTCTATATTTATGTGCTTGTACACAGAGCTCTGTGAACATCCAGCATCTTTTGCAATGACCTTTTGTGTCTTGCCCTCCTTGTGCAAGGTGTCAATGGTCGTCTTTTGGACAACTGTCAAGTCAGCAGTCTTCCCCATGATTGTGTAGCCTACAAAACTAGACTGAGAGATCATTTAAAGGCCTTTGCAGGTGTTTTGAGTTAATTAGCTGATTAGAGTGTGGCACCAGGTGTCTTCAATTTTGAACCTTTTCACAATATTCTAATTTTCTGATGAATTTGTGATTTTCCTTAGTTGTCAGTTATAAATATCAAAATTAAAAGAAATAAACATTTGAAATGTATATTAGTCTGTATGTAATGAATGAATATAATATATAAGTTTCACTTTTTGAATGGAATTAGTGAAATCAACTTTTTGATGATATTCTAATTATATGACCAGCACCTGTATATCGAATGGGATGTTTACTTCCAAAACCTGTTTTTGACTCTCATGCTCCAACCCAGTGATGTTTAGTTCTGATGCACTGGCTATATGATGATAAAATGAGTTGTGATTTTGGTTTCAGAGGAGACACTGCTGCAGTGCACTGATATTGCATCCTGTGTCCGACTCCTAAAACCTGAACACCTAAACACTGGCCTGGAGCTCATTCGCCGGATTCAGGAGCGTCTTGTGGCCATCCTCCAGCACTCCACTCAGGTAAATCTACTTCTGTACTCTTTGGGGTTGTTTATTAGTTTATTAGAAGTTCAAAGCACACATTTGACCATCTGGGACAAATCGTGTTCTTTGGCAGGACTTCCGTGTGGGATATCAGTCCAAGACTGGGCCAGACCAGGACACCGCACAGGCTTCAAATCTGGCGAACCACACAGACGCCAACAAAGAGTGAGCAGCCACACGTTTACAGAGAAGCACAACTGACTTCTGACCAATCTTGAAATGTACAAGTTTTCGTTTTTTTTTTTTTTTTTTTAGGTCCAAATCTGATGGAGGCTCTGAGTCTGGAGACTCTGACAACAACAACTACGCCGGCGAGGACCCTGGTGATGAAGCAGAGGAGGATGACGAGTATGACGATGAATACGTTCCAGAATGGCACGAGGATTACGATGAGGAAGACATAGATGACGATGACTTTTTTTCTGATGATGATGAATCTGAAAACTTGGAGAGGGACTTCAGCCCTTTCGACTAAATTACCTGAGACTGATACACAATGCTTATGCGATGTCTACCAGTGTAAAAGTAGACACTACAAAAACCACACCCATACAAGAAAGAAATGAATCCATTTCTATAAATCCAGAGTTTGGAGTAAGTTTCTCTGTTACGTGCTCTTTGCTTTGCACTTAGCACCTACTTTGAGCCCAAGCGTAAATTAGTTGTTACACCAAAAGTGGAATTTCACATTTATTTAGGTTTATGCTAGTGTTTCTTTAACTTACGAAATTGTAACTTCGTTCATGGCTGATGAGGGTACTTTAAGTTCAGTGAAGGATCTTAATTGTTACATTGTAGAGGTATTATCTTTTTGAAACTGTTTATAGTTTTGTTATTAACAACTTACATTTTTTGGTCAAAAATTAAAAAGGAAGGGATGCGTAAACATTAAGAAAGCCTTTTTATTTTATTTTTTTTCTGGTCAAAGATGTCGGCATTGTGTATTTAGTTTGAATACCAAAAGTACTTGCCTTTATTCCATTTTAAATTCAATTCCTTTAAATGCCTTCATATATGACATTTAGGTTTGTTGATCACCATTTGAATGATTGTAAGCGTTTGGAAGTATTTGCAAAGATTTTGAAGAAAGAAAAAAACATTCAAACATTTGCTTCTGTGTTTAAGGGCTGCATGAAAAATGACTTGTCTGTCAAACATCAGTCCATGACGAGATGGTGCTTCAGTGTCAGGCACCGGGATTCTACAAACATAAACATTTTACTTTATCCTGTCTCATTAAGATGTTATGGCAATAAATATATAAAAGTATTGTAGCTCGTTACATTATTTGCTAAGCAAAACATACCTAAATCGCTTTGTCTCTTCCTCAACAACAACAAAAAAAAAGTTAAGAATTTTTGACGTTTAGGTGCACTTGTATAAAGATGGGGATATGAAATATCTTCAAAAGTCCAGTTTTGAATTAAGATATCTATATATTCATAGACGGTCCATCTCCTGAAATGTTTTCTCTGTTCAACTTAAAAGTTGCTCAACTTCTGCTCACAAAATAAATGCTTTTCTTCAAATGAAGAGTCTGTGTTTTTTTTGGTTTGAATTTGTTTGCAACAGTAGCCAAAGAAAAGCTCCCCGAAATCATCTGTTCTACTGCACTCCATTTATTTAAATGTTAGGTAGCATGCTTTGTGAATGTCCCTTTAGTAGTTCAACTTTCAAAACCTTTTTATATTATTCATTAGGGTTTCAATTCTTCTCAATGCCAGTTGCCACAGGATCCCCAGAAGTATAAGATTCAGATCATTGCCATAGGCACTTCACCAAACTGTTAAGGTTACCAATCACTGTGGATGGGTGTCCCAATCCACACACTTAATGCACAATTTTTTTTTTTTATAAATTGAAAAAAGTATGGCATGGCCAGTTGGCCACAATGCACTCAACGGTTGCAGTTTTTTTGCACTTCTGTCGTCAATATAAATTTTAAAACTGACAAATAACATCTAAAAGTAAATATTTAAATTTGGGTTTTAAAGTGCGGTGAGGTGAAAAGTGAATGGGTGCAGTTTAAAGGAAACCTTAATATCTGTAGATTAACAGCAGAATTGTGTGGCATAATCAAGTCTTCATACCGGTAAAAAAAAAAAAAAAAAAACCTTGCGTTCACTATTTTCAGGACAAGTAAAACTTCTATTGCAAGGGATCCGCATGATCAGGATTAAGTCCTGAGAACCTGAAGAATTTTGCACTTCAGATGGAAAGCAGATTCTAGCAAAGAACATCCTGTAAGATCTAGATGTCTGCAGCGTTTACTTCAGCAGATTCACATACTTGGTAAAAGTTGAACCAGAGACTGGAAAGCTTCGTTTCCGCTGCCTTTGCTAAACTAAGCTGCAGAATTAGGGGTTTCAGGATGCACCCTAAAATTTTAGCCTTACAGCAGAACTACATATTTTTAAAATCTCAGGAAGATACCTCACCATTGGCAGCTCAAACACAAACAAGATGACGGAAGTGTCAAAATAACCAAACAAGTTCAGATGCTTTTAAGTTTATTTACTCCTAGATTTAAATGCTCAATACTCCTCTTCATCCTCCCCACAGTCCTCTGTGGAATCAGCACCAACCTCCTCGTAGTCCTTCTCCAGGGCAGCCATGTCCTCTCGGGCCTCAGAGAACTCCCCTTCCTCCATCCCTTCACCCACGTACCAGTGCACAAAAGCCCTCTTTGCATACATCAGGTCAAACTTATGGTCCAGGCGGCTCCAGGCCTCTGCAATCGCAGTGGTGTTGCTCAGCATGCAGACAGCCCTCTGCACCTTGGCCAGATCCCCTCCTGGGACAACGGTGGGTGGCTGGTAGTTGATGCCAACCTTGAACCCTGTGGGACACCAGTCTACAAACTGGATGGAGCGACGTGTCTTGATGTTGGCTATGGCGGCGTTCACATCTTTAGGAACCACATCACCACGGTACAGCAAACAACAGGCCATGTACTTTCCACGGCGAGGGTCGCACTTCACCATCTGGTTTGCTGGCTCAAAGCAGGCATTGGTGATTTCTGGTACGGAGAGCTGCTCATGGTAGGCCTTCTCGGCTGAAATGATAGGAGCGTAGGTGACCAGCGGGAAGTGGATGCGTGGGTATGGGACCAGGTTGGTCTGGAACTCCGTAAGGTCCACATTTAGGGCTCCATCGAAGCGCAGTGATGCGGTGATGGAGGACACGATCTGGGCGATCAGCCGGTTTAGGTTGGTGTAGGAGGGGCGTTCAATATCGAGGTTCCGCTTACAGATGTCAAAAATGGCTTCGTTATCCACCATGAAGGAGCAGTCGGAGTGCTCCAGAGTAGTGTGGGTTGTAAGGATGGAGTTGTAGGGCTCCACCACAGCAGTGCTGACTTGCGGGGCTGGGTATACGGAGAACTCCAGCTTTGACTTTTTACCATAGTCGACAGACAGTCGCTCCATCAGTAGAGAAGTGAAACCAGAGCCTGTTCCACCACCAAAACTGTGGAAGATCAGGAACCCCTGAAGACCAGTGCACTGGTCCGCCTACAGAGAGAAAAGTGAGAGGACTCAGATCCAGCCAGGAATTCTTCATATTTCAGTTCCCCAAAGAACTCTGATGCATTCTTAATGAAGATTAGACAACCTTTTTCATGGATGTTAAGGAACTTTTTTTTGCAAGTGTAAACTCACCATTTTGCGCATCCGGTCTAGCACAGAGTCTACGATCTCTTTGCCAATGGTATAGTGACCTCGAGCATAATTATTGGCAGCATCCTCTTTGCCACTGATGAGTTGCTCGGGATGGTACAGCTGTCGATAGTGTCCATTACGGATCTCATCTGAAGGTCAAACAGAAGGAACTACTATGCGGTTTCAGCAGAAATGCACACACACACAAAAGGGAGTTCAGGCTTACCAACGACTGTTGGCTCTAGATCAATGAAAACTGCACGAGGAACATATTTCCCAGCACCAGTTTCACTGAAGAAAGTGCCAAAAGAGGAGTCGGCCAAAGTGCTGCCATCACCAACAACAGTCCCATCTGGTTGGAAGTTGTGCTCCAAACAATACAGCTCCCAGCAGGAGTTACCCATCTGGATACCTGCTTGACCAATATGTATGGAAATACACTCCCTCTGGTTTGTTTAAAAAAACAAAACACAAGCACACGTCAAGCCACAACTGTAGTAAAAGGTTTACATAAGAACAAAAATCCAGTGAAAATCATAATCAGTAATCTCACCATTTTACTCAAATACCACAGCAAGCAGGAATTAATTCAGAGCCTTAAAAAACCCTATGAAAATGAAGACATTTGTTCAAACCAACCTTATTACCTAGAGTAATTAAACATTGTAAGAGAAACCAGCTTACCTCCACAGCAACACCAAGCCACGCACCTGATCTTGATTTATACTGGCCTCAGATTAGAAGGGTGTGGCTCTTAATGAACTATCTGAGAAAACAAGCCCTGCGGATTCAAAACAGAACAAGCTCAATTGAAAAATAATCAAAATAGTTTGTGGTAGGCCTACTACAAGCAGATCTTAAAAAGGACTTGCTTAATTCAATATTAAAATATGATTACGAACTCTCAATGACACAAAAATACACATTTGTAGTGTATTTAAAAGTAAGCAAAAACTGACAAAATTGCCAAAAACCTCCATTTGGGGACATCTTCATTTGTAAACCAACAACATGTATGTTAGACCCTATACCATCTAAGCTCCTAAAAGAGGTGCTTCCAGAAGTCATAGAACCTCTTCTGACTATTATTAATTCCTCATTGTCATTAGGATATGCCCCCAAAACCTTCAAACTGGCTGTTATTAAGCCTCTCATCAAAAAACTACAACTTGACCCCAAATAACTAGTTAATTATAGACCAATCTTGAATCTCCCTTTTCTGTCCAAGATACTAGAAAAGGTGGTATCCTCACAATTATATTCCTTCTTAGAAAAAAATGGTATCAGTGAGGATTTTAAGTCAGAATTTAGACCGTATCATAGTACTGAGACTGCTCTCCTTAGAGTTACAAATGACCTGCTCTTATCATCTGATCGTGGTTGTATCCCTCTATTAGCTCTATTGTATCTTAGTGCTGCGTTTGACCCAATTGACCACAACATTCTTTTGCAAAGACTTGACCATTTTGTTGGCATTAACAGAAGTGCATTATCATGGTTTAAATCGTACTTATATGACCGCCATCAGTTCGTAGCAGTGAATGAAGATGTATCATATCGATCACAAGTGCAGTATGGAGTACCTCAAGGCTCAGTACTAGGGCCCCTACTCTTCAAGCTTTATATGTTACCCTTGGGAGATATCGTCAGGAAACATGGTGTTACCTTTCACTGTTATGCTGATGAGACTCAGCTCTATATTTTTCGTGGCCCGGTGAAACACACCAATTTGAAAAACTAATGGAATGCATAGTCGATATAAAAAACTGGATGACGAGTAATTTCTTACTGCTAAATTCTGAAAAAACAGAGGTGTTAATTATAGGACCTAAAAACTCTGCATGTAATAACCTAGAACACTGTCTAAGACTGGGTGGCTTCTCTGTCAATTCTTCGTCATTAGTTAGGAACCTAGGTGTGCTATTTGATCGCAATCTTTCCTTAGAAAGCCACGATTCTAGCATTTGTAAAACTGCATTTTTCCATCTCAAAAATAGATCTAAATTATGGCCTATGCTCTCAATGTCAAATGCAGAAATGTTAATCCATGAATTTATGACCTCAAGGTTAGATTATTGTAATGCTTTATTGGGTTGTTGTACTGCACGCTTAGTAAACAAACTACAGCTAGTCCAAAATGCAGCAGTTCTTACTAGAACCAGGAAGTATGACCATATTAGCCCGGTCCTGTCAACACTGCACTGGCTCCCTATCAAACATCATATAGATTTTAAAATATTGCTTATTACTTATAAAGCCCTGAATGGTTTAGCACCTCAGTATTTGAATGAGCTCCTTTACGCTACGTTCTCAAAATTCAGGCAATTTGATGATACCTAGAATATCAAAATCAACTGCGGGCTGCAGATACTTTTCATATTTGGCACCTGGAATAAACTCTGGAATAACCTACCTAACATTGTTCGGGAGGCAGACACACTCTTGCAGTTTAAATCTAGATTAAAGACCCATCTCTTTAACCTGGCTTACACATAACATACTAATATGCTTTTAATATCCAAATCTGTAAAGGGTTTTTAGGCTGCATTAATTAGGTAAACCGGAACCGGGAACACTTCCCATAACACTCTATGTATTTGCTACATCATTAGAAGAATGGCATCTACGCTAATATTTGTCTGTTTCTCTCTTATTCCGAGGTCACCGTGGCCACCAGATCCAGTCTGTGTCCAGATCAGAGGGTCACTGCAGTTACCCGGATCCAGTACGTGTCCAGACCAGATGGTGGATCAGCACCTATAAAGGACTTCTACATCCCTGAAAGACAGTGGAGACCAGGACAACTAGAGCCCCAGATACAGATCCCCTGTAAAGACCTTGTTTCAGATGACCACCAGGACAAGACCACAGGAAACAGATGATTCTTCTGCACAATCTGACTTTGCTGCAGCCTGCAGCCTGGAATTGAACTACTGGTTTCGTCTGGTCAGAGGAGAACTGTCCCCCCAACTGAGCCTGGTTTCTCCTAAGGTTTTTTTCTCCATTCTGTCACCAATGGAGTTTCTTACCGCTGTGGCCTCTGGCTTGCTTAGTTTTGGTCACTTCATCAACAGCGATTGACTTGATTCAAAGCACAGACACCATTTAAACTGAACAGAGATGACATCACTGAATTCAATGATGAACTGCCTTTAACTATCATTTTGCATTATTGACACGCTGTTTTCCTAATGAGTGTTGTTCAGTTGCTTTGACGCAATGTATTTTGTTTAAAGCGCTATATAAATAAAGGTGACTTGACTTGACACATTATTTATTGTCATGTCACTGAATTATCTATTATGAATTATCTGTTTGTAAATTATCTACATTTTTACTTTAGAGACTTCTTTATATTTTTATGCTACCTTATTTATTTCTTTGCTTGTTTATTTATTTGTGAATGAAAGAACACTTCAGATAACATTATATAAAAATCAAACACCGTGCTACTTTTTCTGCACTCTTATTTTGAATCAATTGTGTCATATCCGCTTCCGATTTGGCTCTCTTTGATGCTTGTGTTGTTGCTGGAGTAAGTTCGTGCAGTGGACCTTAGCGTTAAGCGTTAGTTTGCGTCACGTGAGTGGCACACAACTCAAATTAAATGTATTCTAACAGTTTTATTATTTTGTTATTTCCATTGGTGTGACGTAAACGGTTCCTATATGCTCATCGTTGTGCGCACATTGAAGTGCTGTACGTCACGTTACTGACCAGTAGGCGCAACCTCTTGGAAAATGGGGAAAAACCGCAAGCGTTTGAAAGGACCGGGAGCAGCTCAAGCTCCAGGACCACGACCACAACATGGCATGCGGCCCACAGCGCCTCCGCAACCCAGACCCCCTCCTCTTTTCGGCGGGTTTCGCGGTCCTGCTCCAATCCGCCCGATGGGCCCTGGACAGAGGTTTCCTGCGCCCCATCGCGCCTTCGGACCTCGACCCCCTCGACTGATGAGGTTCATGGACAGCATGGACGGGGACAGAGGGTTAATGCATGAACCGCAGGGATCCATGATGGACGATGAGCCTTATCACTCGAAGGATATTCCCGACCGACATGACATTCCGTCGCTTTTTGATGCACCTGATCCACATTTCCATCCTCATCAAGAGTTTGGGAACGGACCCCCAGCACCGCGCTTTCGCCGTCCAGAGCCTGAATATGCACCGCGTTTCCATTCTCCAGAGTTTGATGACAAGCCACAAATGGATGTACGTGTAAGTGCATGTTTAGTCTAGTGAGCCATTTGGTCAACTATCTCCAAATAATCAAAGCCTAGTGTTTGAATCAGGAATGGAATTCTGGTTACGATGCCAGTTCTATAACGGCTCCTTTTGTGAAATATTTAAATCGGTAATTATTCCTGACTCAACAGCAGTTACTCAATGCTTATCTCAAATATCAACATAACATCTTAGATAATTACAATTCTTGCAAAAGTACTGTTAGCATATTTAACGGAGCAACTAATGCAGAGCCACATTGCGATTAAATTACATTAATAATAATTATTATTAAAGTTGAAGGACATCGTGCAAGTTTATTATTTGCATGCATTTTACACCCATTTAAGTTTAAAGCTGTGAAAAGCACAGAAGCTGGCGCGCTTAAACTGTCAAAAACACACAAGTTGTTGCTCACCTATAAAACATATATTTTTTTTTACTGCAGCATGAAAATGTGATATACAATACCTTGTGAAATAATGTGATATTTAATATGAAATATGATACTGCCTTAAGTATGTAAAATCAATTGAAAGTGATTGAACCAATATATGTTTCACATTCTTTCTTGGAAAAGAAAGCATCGCTACAACTTCTGAAAGTGATCAGCAGTGTTTTAGCATTACATAAAAAGTTAGTCACAATTAAGAAAATGACATTTTACCCTCATTGTGAACAAACTAAATTTAATACCACTTATATTATATCGAAATTTTGTTTCCGTTTATTAAAGTTTTGTTTCTGTTTATTATTCTAAGTAGCCTACACTATAATACTTCAATACCACAGTAGACAAGTGAACAGTCAGTAAAAAAAAGAACAAATAGACCAATTTATACCAAACAAATACGCAAAGCATTTAAAAAATAGAGATCCGATCGGTTACCAGATGGAGAAGTCACTTGATGTTGCCAAGTGTAAATGTCCTGACTTTAGGCTTGTTATGATTGGTAGAGCTGGTTAGGACAAACAGCTCTGAAAGCTCATAGTATGAACATTTTTCAAATAGCTTAATATAGTATTGAGCAGTTTTTTTGTGTGTGTTATTTAAATAAGGGCAATCGTATGTTTGGGGATAGAGGAGGGTTTGCTGGACCACCGCCACCTGATTTCCGGGGCCCAGGTCAAGTACAGGCACCAACTCAAGTGTTTAATGCCACTGTAAGTTCACCCGTGTATTTAATTTCATATTAAATGATTGCTATTGTATAAGTCTGTCATGTGTTGTAGATCTGCAATGCAGTGTGTCTGGTGTGCTTCATGTTTCAGAGCATGGCTCCTCTCGTGAAAGACTGTCCACCCCAGCCCCTGAAGAAAAAAGATCAGATCGATAAATCGATGGCAGCAAAGATGTCAACATTCAAGAACATTTCTGCAAAGTAATTTGATGGTCATATTTAGTTTTTATTATTTGGCCACCTCCGTGTTTGTCCTGTGTGGCCTCTTTGCTGGAAATCAGTGGTGGTTTTGAGAAAGTAAAGATTGTATGCTTGTTTGTATTTTTCAGTGCTCCTCGTGGACGCTCATTGGGAGTAATTTCATTCATTGGGGTAAGTATTAATCATATATTTTTTATTATATTAATAATAAATAATAGACCTTAGATTAGACACCATATTGCACTTTATCTGATAAACCTGGAGCTATTAAAGGTAGAATAACACTGGGGACCTATTGTGCAAAATTGACTTTTCCATGAACATAAATGTGTGTTGGCAGTGTTTACACAATCACCCTATAATGGTAAAAATCCCCTCACTCCTTTTTTTTTTTAATCCCCATAAATCATTGCAGTAGATATAATATATTACGCAGCTGTCAAACAGATCTCGTAAAGGCTACACATGCGATTTCTTTCTCAACTGTTTATGTTCAAAGATATATCTGACTGTGTTTATGTGAACTTGTGTGTTTTTGACAGTTTAAGCGCAATAAGACTTGAAAGAGAACATAGTTTATTACTCATATGACTCACTGTCTGCCAGCCAGCTTCTGTGCTTTTCACAGCTTTAAACTTAAATGGGTGTAAAACGCATGCAAATAATAAACTTGCAGGATGTCCTGCAGTGTCACGTGATTGGACTGGGGTAGACATGATATTCAAAACCAAACAGAGGTTTTCTTTTGGTAGAGATTAGGTGAGGCACAAGTAGGGCTGTGCAATTAATCGAAAAAAACAATTCGATTTCGATTTTGGCCTCCAAAGATTATGAAAATCCAATAATCGAGATAAAACTATTATCGTGCCGCATTCCTCCCCCTTTTGCAGCGCTGTGCTTTCGTTCCTCCATAAAAGCCCAATTTCCCGTGCAAATCAGTAACATCATTTAAAGATCATTTTATTTTACATTTGATTATTAATTTCTGCAGTAGGTTGTACCATGCTACTGCTACATGAACCTTTTCATATAAACTGCAATTAATACAAAACTAAAGCCAAACTTAAACTGAAATGAGACATTAATAATAAAGGTATAGTGAATCAATGAAATAATCATACTGCTTGAGACTTGCATAAACTTTAAAGCACAGTTTGTTTAATTTGTATATTTTTATTCTATAGTATTTGTTCCTTTTGCTTTTTTATTTTTATGAGGACTTTTTGTTTGTTTGAAATTATGCTGTTCTCTACAATGTAGATGTCAAAGCAAGTCAGGTCTGCTTTATTGTCAATTCTTCCACATGTACAGTACATACACACAGAGAAGTGAAATTGTGTTACTCTCAGACCCTTGGTGCATACAGATAACACTAACAGTTGAACATTAAATACAGATAATAAAATATAAAGTACAACTATAGAAGTAGGTCATGTAAAAAGAAAGACAAGTAAAGCAGCACATGGTAGATCGAGTGCAAACCAGTGAAGTAAACAGTGCAGATATAATGATGATAGCAACCATGTTTGATATGTATCACTATCTGTAAATAAATCACTCATATAAAGTCTTGGCTATATGGCCCCCTTCATTATTGTGTTAAATAATCGTGATTACAGTATTGACCAAAATAATCGAGATTATGATTTTTGCCCTAGGCACAAGCTGTAAAGCACAGTCAGACCTCTTCTGGACAAGGGGCGCTTAAAGATGCATGCACGAAACAGCACGTTTTTGTGCTCTGTTTAAAAATGATCATTTTTGGCATGGAACAATAAATTATCTGTTAGGCATTTTGAGCTGTAACTTTTCAGATATATTCTAGGGACACTTGAGAGTTGTATTACATATTGTAAAAAGGGGCATAATAGGTCCTCCTTTTAAGATTTACTATTTAAAAATGTTGTTCTGCTACACTTTGTTTTAAAACGTATTGCATTGTTTGAAAAAAAAATATAATATAAATTTTATCGCACTGTTTTTGGTTTCCCCTCAGAATAATTGTGGTTTCATTGAACGGGAGGATTTGAAGAAATTTTCTTTTACATTTGATGCTTTTTTTGGAAACCGAGCTCACCTGGTGCCTGGGGTCAAAGTGCATTTCACAGCAGTGAAAAACCTGGTAAGTGTTTCTATATCATGTGTGCAAAAAGAATTCATCAGTTGAAGCATTTTGCATGTTAATAGAAAATGTCCTCACTTTTGACCATAACTGCTTGTGATGTCAGGGAAAAGATTGTGCGGTTGACATGAAGGTGGCTCCAGGAGGAACAGAAGACATTGACACTACGTTGTATGAAGGCGTAGTTATCTCGACCCTTCCTGATGTGAGTAAAACCCTCCCTTAAGTAATTATATGCAAGATATCCTTTCATTATATCTCAAGGGTCACCATTCACTTTCGTTTCAGGGAAAATACCTAGATAAATGTAATAAAATGTTCTCTAGAGTCAGCATGTGTGTACTGAGAATAGAAAGTCTTTGGTTGAGATTATGCAGTACCAAGCTTTAAAAATGTATAGAGTTGTAAGTATCCAAAAATCTCTCTCAATGTGTATCTCATAAGGACAACGTCAAGGAGGCTAATCCTGGCTGCATCAGGACCTTTATCTCTACGAATCAAATTGAAGTGCCCTTTGGAAAGGCGGACACCAGTGTGACTCTGCTGCTGTATGATCTGGTGGAGTTCCAGTTGCTGACGAATGTTATTACCAAGGAACAAAGAGCCACAAACATCAAACCAAAAACACCAGACACTTTTGACCTCACTAAAGAGATCAGGAAGATGGTACGTGTCCCGTCATATTCCACTGACCTTTTTCTTGTGAAAGTGTAGGATATCAATTATATGCTTATCCAGAAGGCATGAGCTTGTAAGTGTTCATTCTTTTTATTTCATAGAGAAGAATGCATCTCGACCAAAATGGCATTGTTGCTGATTTCTGTATGATTTTGGAAAATGTTCTACTGCCCGAGTAAAGAAAGACAAAACTCTTAGACACACGTCTTTGTCTAGACCAGAGTGAAGGTGACAGTGAAGCAGTATTACAGGACAAAGTGAGAACAGGACATTAAGATTTGAGCAGCAATGTCATTAAACATAAAGATGAGGTTTTGAGTATATATTATATCATATAAAGATTGTTTTAGTTTGCTTAGATTAGAATTTAAGGCTTCTAAGCTGTTTCTCAAGTCATAACTTTTCTACATGTTTATATTTGTTTGCCTTTTTTTTTATTTTTTTTTATGAAAGCCGTAACACGAATGTGCAAATTAATGGCAACATCCGCTCTTATATTAAAAATAAAGTGGATATTTTGTGCTTTATTTTTGTTTCCCTATCGTGTCTTAACAAGTCTTTTGTATGTGACCGTGGACCACAAAACCAGTCTTAAAGCCTGCGGTAGGGAACTTTTGACGCTCTAGCGGTTAATAAACAGAACTGCTTGCGTCTTGCGGAAGAACATCGTAGCCGGAACTACTTCTCTCTGTTTATGTCTATGAAGAACCACAAAGGTACTGGGTTACTCCGCCGCGGTACCCCCGAAGCAATCTAAAATAGTCAGAATATAAACACTTATTATAGGTGCACCCTAGTGATTCAGGACAAGCTAAAAACACGGTTTGGAAAATGGATTCATGGTGTACTCGCTTATTATATACATTTTTCTACATTTTGAACACAAACAAAGTTACGGACCGCAGCTCTGATTGGTTGATTTCTTACCGGGAGCAGTCAGTAACTACAAACGGCAATAGGACACTGGCAGGAGCCAGAGGAGCTTGATTTTTTTCACAGATTATCTGTCTCATATTCTACTGTCAGGACATAATGACAGGTTTCACAAATATGTAAAAAAATATGTATTTACAAAAGTTACCTACTGCAGCTTTAAGTTTCAATAAATAAATAAATGAATGAATAAATAAGCTTTCCATTGATGTATGGTTTATTAGGATCAGACAATATTTGTCGAGATACAACTATTTGAAAATCTGGAATCCGAGGGTGCAAAAAAATACATATATTGAGAAAATCACCTTTGAATTTGTGCAAATGAAGTTATAAGCAATGCATATTACTAAACAAAAATTAAGTTTTGATATTTACAAAATATCTTCATGAAATGTGATCTTTACTACCTAATACCTAATGATTTTTGGCATAAAAGAAAAATCTATAATTTTGACCCATACATTGTTTTTTTGGCTATTGCTAAAAATATATTCCAGTGACTTAACCTCTTGAGACCCTGTGGCCTCATATGAGGACATTATATTTTTGTGAATTTCTCTGAGTCTGTTCATGCCACAGTTTTAGATCTGGATGTCCTGTACAGAGCACATTCAGGGCTTTTCAGAGATACCAAATGATTGGATGTTTCACATGACCACTCCCTCTCCTTGGTCATCAAAATGTCTGAAATTAATTTAGTGACACTCTTATAGAAATATGATAATATTTCTATAATATATTGTAGTTATCATTTAAATCTGTCTAATTTTTAAATTCTGTGTCATAAATCAACATCTCAGAAATATGTTATGGGGTTTCAAATCAAAATATGACTTTCTGTTACTAAACAGGACATTGATTTCATACATGTCCTCAGATGAGGACACCGGGACTAAACGCATGCTTATTACGCATTTTTGGAGACATAACAAATGAAGAGAGAAAGAAATAATATTTCAATATTCTATGAAATATTATAAATTATTATGAAAATCTTGTCAATTATTACTCCCATTATTACACGTCTTTTTTCATTACATGTTGCCCCAAAAACACATTAATATGCAAATTAGATTTAGTTTATAGATACATTGTATATAATGAGAAAACCCATTAATTGTAATTTAACACACATTTTGCAGAAAGAAAAATAGTATATTGAATCATTATGTTTTACCATAGTTGAGAATGATCTTTATACAAAGTTTGGTTAAAAAAAATAAAATAAAATATCTTGAACATTAAAAATGTATTCGTGATTTAAAAAAATAGTTTTTGCCTATTCATTTCCATTCATGTCTTTTCCTTTTTTTTTTAAAGACATTAAGTCCCGATGTCCTATACGGAGGACATAACATAACTTATGAATGAAATACATGAATGCAGAACACAAGGCTGCACTGGAAAATCCTGTGTGCGATGCATGACAGGCAATTTGCATCTGTGCTTGCAAAGTGAACGAAACTGCTTTGCATCATTTCACATTAAGATAGACCCACTGTCCTCACATGAGGACATATTTTTCTGCGAAAACTACTTCCTGTACAAAAACAAATTTTAGGTATTATACTTATTAGGTCCTACATATCCCAAATAGCAAGAACAATTCTAAAATGCACAACAGGCAATCTATAGGGTCTCAGGAGGTTAAAGGTGCTGTAGGGAACTTTTGTAAAAAAATATTTTTTACATATTTATTAAACCTGTCATTATGTCCTGACAGTAGAATATGAGACAGATAATCTGTGAAAAAATCAAGCTCCTCTGGCTCCTCCCAGTGTCCTATTGCCATTTGCAGAAAGTCATCCGCTCCCAATAAGAATCAACCAATCAGAGCTGCGGTCCGTAACTTTGTTTGTGTTCAAAATGTAGAAAAATGTATATAATAAGCGAGTACACCATGAATCCATTTTCCAAACCGTGTTTTTAGCTTGTCCTGAATCACTAGGGTGCACCTATAATAAGTGTTTATATTCGGACTATTTTAGATTGCTTCGGGGGCACCGCGGCGGAGTAACCCAGTACCTTTGTGATTCTTCATAGACATAAACAGAGAGAAGTAGTTCCGGCTACGATGTTCTTCCGCAAGACGCAAGCAGTTCTGTTTATTAACCGCTAGAGCGTCAAAAGTTCCCTCCCGCAGGCTTTAAGACTGGTTTTGTGCTCCAGGGTCACATATGTTGATCTGTTTTTGTCCTAACCAGCCAATATGCAACAAGTGACAGGATTTTGTTTTTGAATGTGTATATCATTGTGCTCATGAGTTTAATCCACCTTTGTGCTAAACGTTAATTATTCTCAAAATCATGAGGTTTGTCGAGGATAAGTGTGAGATTACATTAAATTAGTTGCCAGTCAGAACACTCTAGCATCATGGTTCTGGTTTTTACACAGACAAACACTATTCATATCCTCTGAAAATTAATGCATTTTTCATTATATTGTTGGCAGGGTGTGGTTATGAAAAAGAGTGATGGAACCCTTACCATCATGACAGAGAAACACGATAACCTCGAGGCTTCTGCTACTGACAAGTTATCAGATGATGAGCTGAATGTCATGGATAAAGTGGAGCTCACCGTTTTGACTGTGAGTAAAATCTTTAGGTTGTTTTTTCGCCAGTAGAACACATGGCGTCTTTCTTTGTATTCAAACGTTTGATTGTATTCAAAGCTTCCTCATATACAAATGCTGTGTATTGAAGGTGAATGACACCAAGAAGGCTGTCCGACTCAAAAAGCTGCCTGAGGGCTCTGTGAACTTTAATCAAAAAGCGAAAGGCAATGAAAATATTTCTGGCGCAAAGGACCGTACGTCTGGCACTACCCCTGGCAAAGACAAGGTACTTAAGGCTATTAAAAGGCATTGCTTATTCTCAGCTGTCCTGTTGGAGAAAACGTTTGGAAATTGTTTTACTCATGGACATGCTCACTTTTGTTGATTTTACATCTTTATCTGCAGTGGAAGCCTGTGACTATGAAGGCTGGCTCTCAAGATTCAGTCTCCTTTGACGCAAGCAGTGAGAAATACGAAGGGATGATTATAAAAATTGTCCCAAAGAAAAGCCCAAGCAAGGAAAAAGTGGTAGGCTTTCACCTTCCTGCAATCCGAACTCAAACAGCATCTCATTAAAACCAGTACAGTGCATTTATAACATACAACTTATTGAAAATTTGAACTAGTCCTGGAGTTTGAATCATGTATTGAATAATGTAAGACTCTAATGCTGGTTTATGACACTTTTATGAAATGTATGAAAATGACCCCATGATTTACTCCCCCTCAAGCCATCTTTGATATATATGACTTTCTTCTTTCAGATGAACAAAATTAGAGTTATATTAAAATTTGTCCTGGGTCTTCCAAGCTTTATAATGGCAGTGAATGCTGGTCCAGATTTTGAAGCAAAACAAAGTGCGTCTGTCCGTCATAAAAAGTCATTCACATGGCTTCAGGGAGTTAATAAAGGCCTTCTGTAGTGAATCGATAAATTTTTTTGTAGAAAAACATCCATATTAAAACTTTATAAATCACTGTCTCAAGCTTCAACTAACTGTTGGTTGGTTCTGTTGAGGCTAGCATTATCTCACCAGAGTTTACGGTACGTCCTACATCAGAGGTCCCCAACCACCAGCTCACAACCCCGTAATCATGTTGCAACCGGGTTGCAAGAATATTCTATGTGAGGTAAATAATGAGTTGTATCCCATTGATTTAAAAACCTGCTAAAAAAGTTGGAGGTTGGAGACCCCTGTCCACCATCATCCGCTGGAACGTCACTCTCTCATGAATGCATGTACGACAGTTAGCCGAAGCTACAGTTTATTAACCAGAGATTATCGATATTATTTATTTTACGAGCGGTCATGGCCTAATGGTTAGAGTCGGACTTGTCAGGTTCGAGTCTCAGGATTGTCAGAAGTGGAGTGTAGATTAATGTAAAAACGTGTTGCAATGCTCGCGCCAATCCCCTAAACAAACCAACGATGAAATAAACAACTGTTGGCAATCTAGTTGTAAGACGGGAACCAATCGTCAGAATATTATAGACAAAAGAATATTTATTAGCGTTCATTTATTTTATTCAACTGGATAAATTGTTACACTTTTTTTTTTTATAGTTGTGGTATGGTATCATGATTTATTTTTGATAAAACAAAATGTATTGTATTTTTGATATATACAATATATTATTGTATATTCGTTTGCCATTTAATTTGTTGTAGGCCTATTTTCTTGAAATTCACTTATTGAAAGAACAGCAGCAGCAGTATGGTGTAACATACTTGCTACCTTTTATCTTTACTCTTTCATTCTTTTCATGGCTTTGGAAAACTTGACTTGGATGATTTTTTGCGTGGCTTTTTGTTTAACTCTGGATAGTCGACACCAAGCTTTGTTTCAATTTCTTTCTAGGAATTAAAAATTTTCTCAGAATTTTTTAAGTCTCTCCGCGAGCAATAGTACAGGTGAGGATATATTTGTGCAGCTCAATTATTAAGAGAGATGTTGCTCTCCTGTAGGACCTACACAGAAAGACGAATGAACCGAGAAAAAAAATTGTGCATCAAAGAAGGCGGAGTTTCAGAACACACCCACAGATTGCATACGGACCAATAGAAGCTCAAAGGTTCTTAGGAGCTAAATGAACTCCCCCAGAAAGTTTGCTTTGGTGAGCTGTTTCAAACTGCTGAACTCAAAATTTCATTTCGGCCTGATATAGTTCGAAATGACGTCATATCAGTTCGTTCTTGAGCATGACCCCGAATCGCCAACTGCTCCCTGGTGTGTGTTCACAACTGTGTGTGTGTGTGTGCACTTGAATGGGTTTAATGCAAAGCACAAATTCACAGTATGGGTCACCATACTTGGCCACACCAGTGTTAATTTCGTTGACTAAATATTTTCGTCATTATTTTCGTCACGAATATATTTTTGCCGACGAAAACGAAACGAAAACTAAAATAGAAGGCACTGATGGAGACTAAAACTATGACTAAATTGATTGACATTATCGTCAACGAATAAAGGACGAGACGAAAATAGACTGTGACGAAAATCAAATCAGCAGACGGGAGAGATGCGAGGAATGAGCAAAAGAACCGGCAAAAAAGAACAGACTGCATGAGAGAAGAGAACCAATCAGAGCCTGACTCATTGAGACGTGAAGCGAAGGTTTCCAGTTTTTATGAGCTCCCGGGAAGTCGGCATTCGAAGAGGTGATAGGGACTTTAAGCAACAGCCTCTGGTGGAACGGCAACGGCATTCTGGCGTTGTATTGCGCCTGCGCGAATTTAACTGCTACTTTGTGACGTTCTAATTTAACGGTCTACTACGGGAGAACAGCTGATTTGCCGGAGTCGCTACAACGTGAGAGGTTAGGTAAATAAATGTTATGTTTTTAGACTTATTTACATCATACAATATTAAAAACTCCTCTTCTGACAAAAGATTGTCATTTAACGCCAAAAGCAATCCTTCTCCTGCTTTTTTAAATTATATATTTTTTTGGATCTCAATAAATGAATTAATGCTGCGTTGCGCTGTTCTGTTTTACCGTTGCTTAGTGACTTTTACGTTCTTGGCTACAGCGGTGTGACGGCAAACTTCCGGTCGCTGTAGCCGTTCCATTCGCAGCTGTTGCTTAAAGTCCCTACTGTCTAAAAGAGCGACAAAATGTCCACAGCTCACTTCACGTTTGACGACGAACAAAACAAAACAAAGTGTAAAGCACGCAGAGCGCTCATTCGTGGCAAGAACACAACCAATTTGAAAAGACATTAACAGACGAGCCACCCGGACATTTTCTGAAATGTAATTTTACAACGATGTTCTTTTGTTTATTGAGCTAAGCAAAATTGGAATAGTGCAGTGCGTAGATGTTGTAGCATTAAATATTACGAACTGAAAAGTACTGTAAAATAGCCCCTTCTTCAAATTAGATGCGAGCACAATACTAATACGTAATATCATGATAAATACATTTGATTAATACTAATGTTTAGTATATTTTATAATGTTCTACTTGTTGACAATATCACAAATATTTCTATATTAGTCATGTGAAACATGAATGTTCACATCCTATCATTATACATACAAATCTAGCAATAATGTAGTATTTAAAACATACAATATTGCTAGACAAATGAATACCTTATAAAATCTTGTTACTTTTTTTATCCACCTAGCTGCCAACTTATTAAATATTTACTTTAAATGTATGCACTTATTGTTCAGCTCAGCTGTAAGCTTTAAGGTCCTGGACCTAACATTATTTTTCTTTTATTGATGGTCAATTGGCAGCTAGTTATTGTTTACATTATCATGACAGTGTTTGTTGCTGCATAAAAGCTTTTGAATCGAAATAAAGACACAGTTGTGTTGAAATAAAGTTGAATTTGTGTTTTATATATTTTGGTTAAGTTTGTTTCCTATACCAGCTGTAAAAAATTGTCTAGTAAATCTGTTATTGATTTTAGTCTTATTTTAGTCGACTAAAATACCAAGCAATTTTAGTCGACTAAAATACCAAGCAATTTTAGTCGACTAAAATAAGACTAAAATTAAAACAAATCAGATGACTAAAACTTGACTAAAACTAAAAAGAATTATAGTCAAAAGACTAAGACTAAAACTAAATTAAAATTTCGTGTCAAAATTAACACTGGGCCACACGTCAATTCACTTAACTTTTTCTTGAAAAAAACGCATCGATTCACATCAGAAGGCCTTTATTAAACCCCTGGAGCTGTGTGGAGCACTTTTATGATGCACTTTATTTTGCTTCAAAATCTCGACGCCTGGATTTAAAGGATGAATGGATGGTTTCGTAATTATTTACAGAACCAAATTAGAAGGTTTTAATGTCCTTTACTTCTTTGATCATAGAACCCTTTTTCAAATCAGTCATGTTCCGGTTATTCATTTATTTTCTCCTTTTTGAGCAGATGGACAATCAAGAGCCCAGTTTGGGTTTTCTGGTCACCACAGTGGAGGGCACAGAGAAGCAGTTATCTTTTAGGTCAGGTAACGTGATCACGAAAGCCACCATGATGGTTGGTGACAAGGTCCAGTTCAACATTTTCACCAACAGCGTGACCAAGGAGGAGTATGCTGACAACATAGAGATCCTGCCAGAAACCTTCCAGACAGACTCTGAAGAGCAACGTAAGCTAGTAAGTGTCTTGCAGATGTGACCATCCATGGTTATTTGGACACTGCTTACAAGATGTTAAGTGTGCATTTAGGTAGTTGTTTTAAAGTAGTAGTTGATTAGCAGTTGGACCATATCCTAAATTGGCATGATACAGCGTTCAACGATGAAATTAGCCCAGGTTTTGCATAGTTGCACTGTTGGTCGTTGTGCTTCCGTAGGAAGAGTATTGTGCAGTAGCTCTTTAACACTGATGTCTTCAAGTAGATTGCATAATAGGACACAAAAGAAGTGGTGGCATCAATTGATATAAAAAAACATGATTGCAGGAGATGCACTGAAATGAAGATCATGATAAAATGATTGATTGTACTGCTTCCACCTGGATGACACGATGGCAGCCATAGTGCACTTGAACACATGAGATGTAGCTAATGAGGACAAATAGGATGTCTTTGATGGAGGTCCATGGAGATTTGGCCAGGGTTACACCCCTATCCACTTCAAGAAACCTCCTGGGATTTTAATGATCACGGAGTGATCTGTGCTTGCTTTTAAAATCAAATGCATGCGACTAGTGTGGTTTAAAAATCTGTTACTTTGGGACCAAGTTACTGAGCCTTTAAAAAATGTACCAATATAAGCTTTCTACAATACTGGTAGTTCTAGAGTCGTTTTGATTCCCACTGATAGATGTTAATTTGAAATTCACCAATGCACTCTTTGAAGGACATCAAGTGTATCCCTTCATAATGTTCTGTGGGCCAGGAACTTGGAAATATCAGCTGATTTTACAGTCATGGTTTAATTTGTCCATTTACACTATTATTCACTATTACACTATTAAGTATTCTTGCATAGCCAGACCTTCAGACTGACGACTGAGGGCTGGAATCCATGGCAACCTTCAATGGCCAAAGCCCATGGCCATGTGACCGACATGTCGAACAACCAATCACCGTTTATACTGATAAGCGTTCGACGTCAGTTGTAAACATGACGGCTTTCTTCTTTCGTGAAGGCGTTAAGTGTCACGTTATCTTTATTTCCAGGCTGAACGTTAAAGAACGTGACACACACGTCTCCCGTGAATCCTGTTTAATTCAACCAATCCGATGACTTTGAAACTAAAGTGTTTCCTCCTTTGTGTGCCATATGCATCAGACGTTTGGTCAACGGTCCGTGGGCATGACGTCTGAGGCTGAGACTATGAATAAGTGTCTTATGCGTTTTTCTCCAGAGCTTCTGATATTAGATTTTCATAAGTTTTCATATTTTTGTCAAAGGTTTTCCACAAAAAAACTTCTGTGGTCGAAGTTTTGGTGCATCCGTGCATTTTAGCATTGGTAGAAGAATCTGATCCCAGGCCCTCCACCCGTCCACACAAATGTGGTAATTTTTAATTCCACAGTGTGGCCGTGATAGTCCAAGAAATCAGTTTGACCGTTATATAAAAAAAATATAGACATTGCATTAATTTTGAATGTGAGACACACAAATAGCCGACTCCAATGCCAGTACCTGGTTGACCTCCCAGGTGGCAGTAAACTCATTTATTAAAAACAATTAAAAACGTGTGGACATGGCCTAAGACAGATGCCCAATCCTGTTCCTGGAGTGCAGAGTTCAGATCCAGCCCTGATCAAACACACCTTTCTGTTAGTATCCTGTTCTCCTGAAGATCTTAATTAGTTGGTTCAGTTTGATAAGGTTTGGAGAAGAACTTCAGAGAAGTAGATCCCCAGGAACAAGATTGGCAGAAATATGTTCTTAAAGGTAATTTATAACTTCAGACACATTTTTATGTTTGCTCATGACATGCTTCCGTCTTGTTAGGGGCTTGTTGTCAAGCTGGGTGATAATTTTGGGTACATCAAGACTCCACAGGACCCGCAGATATTTTTTGACATAAGCGAGGTTATGGAGGACACCAAACTCACGTTGTCTGAGAAGGTTGAATTTACGTTAGTACCGGTAAGTTTTCAGCCGCTGAAACATCGTCATTTCAGTGTCACTACTGTAACAAATATTGTCCATGAACATTTCTAAACTGCTAGATTTCTCCTGCCCTTTATTTCACTGTTGTAGCCTTTGGTTTTTGCTGGAAAAGTAGAGGATACATTTTGGTCGCTCTTATGTCAGTCAAGCTCTTTGTTGATGTAATTGTTATACTATTTGAAGAGTCAAGCCGCTGAAGGAGGAAAACAGGCTGTTAGGATAAGAAGGCTGAATGAAAGCGTCTTCACATCGGCACCTAAATTAGAGGCCTTTGGAGTAAAAGAGAAGGTGCGGTACATAACTTTTATTTTGTTTCTAAAATGTATAAACTAGGGCTTGCACAGATACTTGTTTTTACTAGTTGTCCAAAAATTAGTCGGTGGATCAATATCTATTAAAACACAACACCCTGCAGAATCAGTGATCAAACATGTGCCACTTGCTTAGTTTATTTAGGGGTGCCTGTAAAATGGTTTTATTAACACTTAGGATTCTTTCTTTCTTTTTAATCTTTGTATTAATTATGAATATATTTATCTGGGTCTGGGGGAACGTAATGAAGGATATGCAACAACACTGGGATGCAGCTGGACTTATTCTTTGGATGGAATAAGTCTAATTGAAATCATGAGATCCACTACTACAGTAGTTGGCAAAGATCCAGTGGCTGCATGGCAGAATAATGACTAGTAGTAACTAGAACTAAACAAATTGTCAGTGCAACCCCTGGTTTATATAATAAATTGTTTTCAAATTAGTCATTTCCCATGGCTTGGTTGATCTCTAAATATGTATTCTGCCATATTTGCTTGGCTGCCTGCAGAAGAAAATGACTATCAAATTGCTGAACCATCCGAAAGACCAAATCAAGGATGTGGTCGAAACAGAGGACAATGGCAGTGAATCAATGGATGTAGAGTAAGTAAATCATGAGTAAGTAGGCCAGTGCATTAGTTAATTGTGCAGATGTTCTTAATTGGAACACCATTACATTGACAGTAAGTCTAAGAGTAAAACAGTCTTCTTTTTGTCATAGACTGGTAGAAGTAAGACGATTTGAATCATTGCAAAAATGTGCTCTAAAACTTTTCACAAGGAGTACAGGAGTTTTTTTTCTGGCTTTGAGAGTTGAAGCAAAAGCGAAATACGGAAGGAAATCTTAAAGGTGCTGTATGTAATGGGTAAGCTCAACTGACAATGTTAAGCTACGAGCCTAACAATGTAAGATGATGAGTTGATTCGTTTGCCTTTTAATATTCCACTGGTCATATAGCTTTTTAGTTGGATTCTGAGGATTTTTTGGTCCGACAGAATCTGCAATCTCTCACCGAGTACATTTGCTAGCTTCCATGGCTGCAAATTTTGTTTTCCGCCAAATGGCAACCCAGGGTGTCAGTACTATTGGGCTAAGTATCAGTGGGTGGAATCACACCGATCAAAACAGACATTCTGACATGGAACCACAGTTCTAAGTAGAATAACTGAATGTTGAGTTGTTTATTAAATTATTGTATTTTTATGCAGAAGTACAGTCAAATAATTGCATACAGTGTCTTTAAGTAAGTTTCACAAATACAAAATCTAGTATGGCTTCTGCAATATAATAATAATTATGTAAAATAAATAAAAGAATAAAAATATATATATAGTGTTTTTTAAATAATAAATCTTATTAACTATTATAATTCATGGAAAGATGGCAAAATTTAAACATATTAAAGAGACATTTAATAAAAACAACAAAATATACTTTCACCTTGGGAACTATAATATTAATTGGTAGAGCGTTGTGCTATCAAGCGTAAGGTTGGGGGTTCGATTCCCCGGGAACACATGATTGTAAAAATTGATAGCCTGAAAGCACTGTAAGTCGCTTTGGATAAAAGCGTCTGCTAAATGCATACATTTTTTTTATTTTTTATATTCATTGTCCTTCTGAAAAAAATGTCCAGTAATGCAGGGAATAAGGGGAGGGCAGCATCTTCGGTTTCAAGTTTTTGTATTATATCACACAGTAGTGTGTGAGTTCATGCCAGCATTGATAAAGCACACCTCCCTCACACCTTCAGTGCTCATTCATCCCTATAGAAAAGCTTTACCACCACTGAACCTCACTGTGGGTACCAAGTACTCCTCACTGTACTCCTCCTCCAGCACCGCCAGAACATTTTGGATGCTTTTGGATCCAAAATTATTGTCTTGGTCTCTTGAGACAAAAGCATGGATTCCCAGAAGTCTCAATTTTTTTTAATATGGTTAATTAGTTAAAGAGGTTAAATTAGTTTATTTTGCTTTGTAGCAGTACACAATTCTAGTGGTGAAAACAGCCATGCATGTCCCTTCTGCAGGCTGCGTCCTACTCTGTGAGATAAGTGTTAATCTTTTCATAGCTTTTGCAGGCTCTGAGACACTTGCGTGTTATTTCTCCTGCTCTTTTTCTAACAAAAATCCACTCAACACTAAATGAAAACTTAAAGTGAAGACCTGATTATTTCAGGAGCCTTAACACAAGTCCATTGTTTTTGAATGTCGGTGCTACTTTTGCTGTATTTTTTCACACTTAAAACAATAATTTGATTTTCCTCTTGTACCATTGTCCTTTTATGCTAAGAAATATGTCACCTGGCAGTTCTCTCCCAAGTGACTACTGTTGGTATTAAGTCTGAGTATGATTCACTTGGCTATATAACAATTTTAATTGGCAGGAAATTACTAGCATTAAAAGCTTTGGTTCAATAAAGTTAACTGTTAGCCTTTCACCTATACCCTTTTTTCAGTAACTTTAAGGAGGGTGTACTCATTTTTGCAACACAAAATTGTGTCACTATGATATGAAAATCTTATTTTGCTGAATAATACGTAGGTATAATCGGTACAGAAGCCAGAGCCAAGACAGAAGTAGGAGTTACTACAGAAGTTCCAGCCATGAGAGGAGTGACGACCAATACAGATACAGCTGCGGTTGGAGCGAGGAGCATGAAGAGAGATACAGCCAGAGTCACAGCAGAAGCCCTGTAGAAGAAGAACTATTAAGAAAAAGGAGAGAGCTAATGGAACTCAATGAGTTGATTGCACGCAAGAAAGCTATTGTCGCTATGGAGCAAAATGCTAAAGAAATTGAACCCGAGGATGGAAAAAGTGTTACAACATTTGATTATCAGCATGTGCATCATGAGAACATTTGGATGCCTGACCTAAAACCAGTGAAGTCCATCTTGAAGAAACAGTCTGAACCTCACACTGATTCTCAATCTCAGGTTTGTTTATACGTGGACTCCTAGGTTTTAATATATATTTTATTTTCTCCTGCATATCTCACTGTGTGTTTTATCATCTCTAAGGCGTCTACAAGCAGGGAAAATGCTGCTTTTTTTGTTGAGAGTCAAAAGATGCAAATAGGATACCCCCAACAGACTGGTGATTTTGGCTCTGACTACTCAACGTTTGAAAGTACCGCTGAGAGGACTTTGACCACTGCAGGGTCTGAGAAGACATCTTTAACTGAGATTCAGGATCCAGAATTGGTGAGAAAAAGGAAGCAATTAGAAGATCTCAGTGAGTTCATAGTACGCAAAAAAGCGATGTTTGCCATGGAACAGAAGGTCAGAGCTGTTCGGGAAATGGAGGCAGAATGCGAGTTTGACTCTCACACCGAAAACCAATTTATAATGTCTAAAGGGAACTCATGGAGCAGCGAGATAAAACCTGATTTTCAACCCAAAAAGTCCATTTTGAAGAGACATTCAGAGATTCCTACTTCTCAGGTTTGTTCATTGGAAAAAGGTATTGTATGGATTAGCTCTCTTTGGTGGAAAAACAGCTTGAGATGGTGAAATTATTTTTTCTTTTTTTTTTTTAAACATGTTGGCTGAATGATTGCTGGTAGTTGGCTAGATTCTGAACCCCAGAATCTCTCCCAGGTCTGATTTTGACCTAGGTTTACCCATTCATCTATAGTCGATCAGATTGATCACAAAATGGCTAGTTTGGAGCGTCTAGAAAACATTTCGAACCTGCTACCACCTGAAGCTGGTTCTAGCTGAATGTCCCAGCAGGGCTATAAAAATACTATTAAAAAGTGCTTTGCCACCATCTGACTGAATGGTTTGGAGCATGGGAAGTACAGTACCAGCAGCATTTCCAACAAAGTTCAATATGGTACATTTACCAAACTTCTCAGCATGGCTGGTGTATTGAACTCTTTGCAGGAGAACTGTGTTGATGGACGTGCTTTATTGGTCATGTACACCATAATGGAAACTGGATCCATGTAACCTTTCAGCTCAATGTTAGAAAAGCACTTTTGAAGCCAGAGTGTGTACAGTTGTACAAGGGCAAGCTACCTACCACTACAGCAATTAAAAAATAAATAAATAATAAACTATATATATTTATTGCATTTTTTGCTTTGCAGATCGACACAACCTCAGTTGATGAATATGGTCAGCCACATCAGGATGACTCTTTTACAAAACCATCTTCTAAGACAGCAGCTTTCCCATTTATTAACAGGTCCTCAAATCCAGAACCCATTCATCCTGTTACTTTGGGATTATTCAACCGGATTATGAATGAGTCTTCAGCAGCCTCACAGAAGACTGAAACACCCCCTTTTAACAAGCCGATTATCCCACAGTCACTCATGCAGGCGTCTAGTTCAAGGTCTTTACATGACCAGAAATCTTCCAACATTTCTCAGGAAGACCAACAGGGGGCATCATCTTGCCTGCCTCATGACCATTCCCCGAGCAGTAAACCTTCTACAAGTCAGACTTCACCATCAGATCCAAAGCGCAATCTTACAACTCAAATGGAGCGCTTCCTTAGTGCTCTCAACAAGGCAGACACCAGTGTTGTTAACTCATTGTTTCAAGAAGCTAGAAAGGATCTGGCTCTAATGAACACTGAGAAACCCACTCAACCACAATTAGATAGAAACACACCCTTCAGGGACGAATTATACGATCCTTTTAAGGAAGATGAAGACAATGACCGTCCGATGGTTTCAGAAAATTGGAGCGAAAGCAGTGAGGATAAAGTCAGAAAGTCAGAGAACTTTGAAAAAATTCAGAGTCTTCTTCAAACAATAGGACTTCAGCTAGACACAGCAGAGGTTAGCAAATTAGCAGACCGGACACAAGAGCGATTGTATGGTAAGATGAGAAAACCTCATAGTGCGTCTTCTCACTCTTTTGAAAAAAAAAGGGAGCGATTAGGGAGTCAAACTGAGCAAAGAGGTAGTAGTAGGGCACATTCCTCAGACTCCGAAAGCTTTCGTTCTGTTTCCCCAGCTCAGTCCTCTAGCCGTAAGGTTTACATGAGCTACGAGGACGCTGTAAAATATAAAGACCAGCACAAAGTGGAAGATGTAGACCTAACTAGCATTAAGAGAACGGTAGTTAATTTAAAACCAGCAACCGATGATAAAGATCCTGATGAACCTGAGCTGACCGCAGTTTCTCAAGCTTCGTACCAACCGGTGACCACTGGAACCACAGTTCAGCCTAACTATTACCAGTATGCCCAAAATTACAGCATTTCCGCCTTTTCAGCTTCACAATATTCGCAATATCAAAGTAGTGGTCAACATGTTTGGGGTTCTATGGTCCCTGGTCTGTACCCTTATAGCACCGTACCTTCATCTCCTTATGCTATTGGTCACCAAGCAATGGCACCACATATGATGCCTGCTTATAGTTGGTACACTGCACAAATGGCCAATCCATATTGTGTACTTCCTCCACTCTCCATGCCACCTCCCTATGTTCCTCCGCCTACCTCCAACCCTCTCCACTCTACAATGCCCTCTGCTGACTCTAACCAAGTGGCTAGTGAAAACCCACCTGAATCTATAACAGCAACAACAACAACGCCTCTTAGGTGCCTAACAAAAATTAAAATGGTTCAAACAGGGCCTGTTATCATAACAGAAGATCAAATCAAGAGAAGGCAGAAGGAACGGGTATGACATCTTTCTTCAAACTTCTCAAATGTGTAATTCTTTGTTTAGTGATTTCTTAATATCTATGTTATACTTAAAATGTAATACTTTGTAATTATGCAAATATCAAAAGCTATCCAAGGACAATTGCTATGAGCTAATTGTCTTTAGCTTATGAGTGCATCCGCATGCTGAACCAGTGATAAATCTATTGATTGTTTTTAAGCACCATTTTGTCATAGTTTTGTTCTTATATAATTGTGCTCTGGGCAGCTTGAACGGTTTAACCAGAAAATGAAGCTGAAGAATGAGCAGCAAATGGAAGCCCAGCGTTCACGTGGACAGAATCCCAATTCAGCTCCAGGTATTATTTCTTTCTTTAGGTTCAGGCATTTATTGACTTCAGGTTAGGGCTGCACGATAATGGTTAAACTTATTATCACGATTAAAATTATAATCACGATTATTAATAACGATAATTCTATCCTGCTGAAAAAAAACCACCTTTAAAACCAGTCTAAACTTAGCTGGTTTAAGCTGGTCTCCCAGCTTGGTCAAGCTGGTTTTAGCTGGTTGTCTCCCAGCCTGACCAGCTTAGGAAGTGATCAAAACCTCTCTGAGCAGCAAAGACCGGGCTTGATGACCAACTAAAATCAGTCAACCAGCTTAGGCTAATGCAATAACATTTAATGTGTCCTTTAACCATCCTCCACTGACTGTACACTGACTTTATTTGACCAACTATGATAATACAGAACTCATGGTTCTGGTTAGTGTTTTGTCATCTGTATTCCCATAACATTTTCTGACAATTTGTTCAAAAATGGGAAAAAGCCACTCAGATCGCACGGTAAATTTGCTCAAAGATCATTAATACACATTGAAAACTAACATTGCCATGCCATTTTCAACACCAAAACTGGTAAAAACTTTACAAACCCTTCATATAAATTCCAACATTTTTCCCCATTGTATTATCAGAGGTAGGAAAAGTACCTTTATTCCTCCAACACAATAGATCCATTATTGAAACTCAGTGAAAGTTTGATCATGGCACATTTGGTAACACAAATGGCTTGTGAAAAAAAAGGAGAGAAAACTTATCTGGCAACTACCAGCATGAACGCTAGTGAAGACTGGTTAGCAATGCAAGATAACACAAATGCCAAATTAAAAACACGTTTCAGCATATATAACAAACCGGCCAATATCGTGGCGATTGTTTTTAATTAATCGAGAAATGTGGATATCGTTATCGAGATTAAAATATGATTAATCGTGCAGCCCTACTTCAAATGTAATTACCTTTTTAGTTGCCCTGCAAACAGGATTATTACCAATATTTTACAACCTTTGTTTCCAAAAAAAAGAAGCCTTTTTAAAGAAATCTTTTCCTTTGTCATGCGATAAGGAAACTGCATTTTTGACATGTAGATTAATGTCTATTTTTGAATAACAGACCTTGAGAGTAGAATCTAGGTTATTTTGTGATCAGTGGTAATAGTTTTTGATTAGTGATTTTGTTGAGAGCAAGCTGGAACCCTACACCATGTGTACACTGGATGTATGTAACACTTGGGGCCACATATAAAATAGATTTGTTGCAAAATGTTCAGTGACGCCTTTACTTGAAGTTGAGGCTTGGTGATTTCGATCCCTAGGCATATGCAGCTGTAGCAAAAGTAGCATTATCATGCTAAATCAATTTTTACACCACTAGATTTCTGTTGAAAATAAATTGGGATTTACCTCTGATTTAGAGTATAGTTTGACAATCTCAAGTCAGCTCAACGCCTGTCACTTTCAGTGTAGACATGCGTTTGCACAAAATAATATATGCAGATCAGATGGTAGATGAGATAAATCCTACTTTTAATAAAAAAAATGTCCTCGTCAACTCGTTTGTCCAAATTATATGAGGCTTGTCAGGATTAGGATCCGGTGTTCTGTTATAAGCATCACTTGGAAAGTCCTGAAATGATGTTAGATTATGGACCATCAAAGACTTTTTCATGTGGCCAAGCCTGTTGAGGTTAATGTACACTCTATATTGTAACACATTTACAGGTAAAAGTACCCCCAATGAGATAAAGAATGTGTGGATATTTGGCCACTCTCTTGTGTTTTGGGCCGAGAAGAGGGCTACTTCCCCTGAGTACGGCGTGCAGCTGGGCATGCATCCAGACTCGGTGCGCATCTGGTGGAAGGGCGTGCAGGGCATGACGTGGCAACAGCTTATACCTTCGCTGCTCCAGCGCAAAGACAAGTGGCCCGAACCTGATGTGCTTATAATCCACTTGGGTGGAAATGACATAAGCACGACGGATCCAGAGGCCTTTGTTGAGACTGTGAAGAAAGACTTGTCTTCACTGAAGACCATATTCCCCAAATGCCTGTTTGTGTGGTCCAGCATCCTTTCACGGCAGTCCTGGAGGGGTACAGAAGACAGCAAAGGAATGAACATTATCCGCATGGCCGTTAATGAGACCATATGTAAAATGATGAAAGAACTCGGTGGCTTTAGTTTGATACACAAAAACATAAGGCTTGATGGGGGAGTCTACAGGCCAGATGGGATTCACCTCTCGGGGAAGGGTATCGATGTCTTCAATCTGAACCTGCAGGCTTTCCTGGAGAGATGGGAGCGTAAGACTAACAAGACAGAGACATCTGACCCATCAGTTTGAGAAGAGGAAATTCCTGTAACAGTCATTTGTTTTGTTCAGCTGACGCGGATGTTAGCTTGTACAGTGCCATGGCATTCTTGTATATCCTCTGTTGTTGTTTTGTTACTTCAGAATTGATTGTTACACAACCTGTGTAGAATTAAAGCAGACTTGTTTTCCATTCATGCGTATCAAGTATTTTGCAAGAACGTGTTAGATTTTAGGTTTTACTTGTTCTGTTTTAAACATTTAGTTAAATAGCAAAAACAAGAAAATTGAAATTATTCCATTTTAATACGGAATAAACGTTTCTTTACATTTGAGATCTCATGTATGATACAACAAATGTTTTTTAAGTGTGTTAGCATAAGCTACATTGAATACATTTTTTTTTTTCTATCATTAAATCTGATCCACAAATCAGTACAGGAAATGGCAAAAAGTCTTCAGAGTCCGTGTTGGTCTGTTAGTAACATATGACTTGCACAAACACCCACACTTGTGGTCTTTGCACTTGAATACTTCTGACGTACTGCATTGGTCCAAGTTTTCAAGTATGAAGAACACAAGTGTGTGTAGAAGTTTTCATTACCTGATGGGACACACTTAGAGTATTGTAAAAATGCAAGTGGTCACAGTTCTTTTTATTTTCAGTACTTTGAGTTTAAAATCAACTGTGGCTGTTCAGTAGGCACTTATAACAGATGACACAATTTAATTTGTGGTGCTTCAAATTAAAGCTGCAGTAGGTAACTTTTGTAAATATATATTTTTTACATATTTGTGAAACCTGTCATTATGTCCTGACAGTAGAATATGAGACAGATAATCTGTGAAAAAAATCAAGTTCCTCTGGCTCCTCCCAGTGTCCTATTGCCATTTGCAGAAAGTCATGCGCTCCCGGTAAGAAATCAACCAATCAGAGCTGCGGTCCGTAACTTTGTTTGTGTTCAAAATGTAGAAAAATGTATATAATAAGCGAGTACACCATGAATCCATTTTCCAAACCGTGTTTTTAGCTTGTCCTGAATCACTAGGGTGCACCTATAATAAGTGTTTATATTCGGACTATTTTAGATTGCTTCAGGGGTACCGCGGCGGAGTAACCCAGTACCTTTGTGATTCTTCATAGACATAAACAGAGAGAAGTAGTTCCGGCTACGATGTTCTTCCGCAAGACGCAAGCAGTTCTGTTTATTAACCGCTAGAGCGTCAAAAGTTCCCTACCGCAGCTTTAAGTGATTAAAAAGCAGTTCCAAATGTTGCATAAAATATACTATTACTTCTAATTCTTCAAATTCTTTAGATCAGTGAAATCCAAACAGGATATGTGTACCCCAGGGAGTACTTGAAGATTTTTTTTTATTTTTTATTAGTTGTATTGTCCTGTTAAAATCTGTACCAATGTTTCTGCTTGTAGTTGATCTGTCATTCTTGTTGTGCTTCTATGGTATTTACATTCCACCATAAAGAGTGTAAATGCTTATAAAAGATAAATAATACTCTTTAGAAGAAATTGCCGGGTGTCTGCTCAGTCATGGAAACAAAGTGACTTCCTAAACAAAAAAAACTACTTTTTTTTTTTTTTTTTTTTTAAACCACTGGCTCTATCATTTCCCATTATTGATCACTTTCCAAAAGTCTAGACTGCTTAAAGGGAGAGTTCAATCACAAATTAAGATTCTGCCATTAATTCCTCATCCTCAATTCGTTCCAAAACTAGTTAGTTTTTAGTTTTAGAATAGTTTTTGTGCACAACGAAAACAAAAATAATGACTATTCAATATATACTATTCAATACTATTTATGTCTTTTCTTCCGTATCAGTCATTGAGGAGAGTATCATGCAAGTGTGTGATGCTGCTGACGCAGGAGCCGGCATTCTGCTGCTTTGACTTGTATACAAGCAGAAGATAAAACAGTCTTCATGAACCATGTCTGAAGATTTAGACCGAGGGATGGCTTGCAATTTTTTGCCCAGCCTTACAGACGATGAACAAATAGAAAGCATCCTCTTTGTTCTTGTAGTTGTCGATTTCATTACAACTTCCTCTGTGCTGTTTTGATGTGATCTACATGCATGTTAACCTTTATTTGAATGTCCCTCTGCATGTCTCTGATGTCGTCTCTGTTTTGCTTCTATGCAAATGTAATCAGCTTGATGTCTAGTGGTTGCTTTTATGTAGGCCTGGAGGATGCAATGAACAAGAGTCCGTAAGAGCGAACACTCACTGTGAAATTCTCCAGGTAAGTGGTTATTGTTGCTCGTTTTATGCCATTTGAATTTGTTGTTTCATGAAGTAATACTAGAAAAGGTAATAATAATAATATGGACATTTTTGAGATTTTCAGAGCACTCAGAAATTACATCACATTTTAAACTTTCATTTTTTGAACCTTTGTTGTAAAACATGAGTTCATCTATTAAGTAAAGAATATACATTAGTAATCTTTATAAATAATAATAAATAAAGAGTGATTTCCAGCCCTTTAGACATCATCATAAAAAAAAATCAAATTTCTGTGGAGTGTGTCAAAATGTGTGGGAACCCTGAATATCTCTTGGATATTTGAACAATATCATTTTAAGAGTAAACCGGGAACCTCAAGTTGAAACTGAAGCAGAGAACATAAAAGAGTGTTTGGAAAATGATGGTATCTGAACAGATTTGCTGATATGTTCACCAACAAACTCTACACATCCTAAAATAAGGTCTGATGAAGGGAATTGAGTTCAGCGTGGACTGCAGAGGTGATGACCAAAGACGCACGTTCTTCTGGACTTGTGTGCCTCAGATGAGGTTCTCATTCACTCAAGTCATCATAGACTGCCATGGTTTTCTTATAGCACACATGTAATTTCAGGATTAGAGGAGGTAAGTAACAGCCAGAAACGTCTGATGGAAAGTACACCAGACCTGGATTCATCAGTTAAGTTATGTGACCTTTGCTTGGTGACTGGATTTGTATCTGTGTGCCAGAATGATCGCAAAATGTTTGTTTCACTTATTTAGGGGGAAAAAAATAGTAAAAATGCTTTTATTGGAAACTGTAAGAAGTTACATGAAATAAATGCATCCCTAAATATGTCATGTACCTTGTGCCTTGTTTAAAAAAAAAAAAACACTTCCGTTTTGATCTCAACACTTCTCATGAATAGCTAATCTTTAATTTTACCTCTATTTTTATTGTCAACATTTGTGAGATTTAGACAGTTGAAACCTTTTTAGCAGGTTAAATGATATTTTGTTTCTATGGGAAATGGTGATCTATAAGATTATATTATGTAAATGTTTAAAGTTCTTTTGTGTTTTCAAATTTTTATTTTGAAGTAAAAAAATAAGATTAGATGCCCGACCCCAATCCAGAATTGGCACATAAAGACCAAAATAGCATGTCGTTACTAGTGAAATTATGAAATGTAATACTTAGTCATTTAAGGGGTTATTCAGTATTTTCATGAATTAGATGTATATTTCAGACATCTTCGCTTTTCATTAAAAACTATAGACTAATTAATTGAAATCCTTAAATTTGCATTCATGCTATGTAATGACATATCTAATTAAAATATGGGCAATTAAATCTGTAAATTAAATATATCATCAAGTCATACAATACATTTCATTCAGAGAAAAGTCTTTTTCTGGGATTCTACTTTGTCTGTTAGTTGTCAAAACACGATTGTAAATACAACATTTGATTTAGTAGGCTATTTTACATGAATGACACAATATATAAATATGAACAAGCATTATATCACATTCTATGAATCTAGAAGTCAAATCATTCTAATCCCTAGACTGGCTGCTCTTGAAACATTTTATTATTATTGTCATGAAATCCGCTGTGCTGCTTAAATTTGTGGAAACCTTTTTTTTTTTTTTTTTTTTTTTCGGGAATATGAAGTTCAAAATAACATTGTTTATTTGATAAATAAACCTTTTTAACATCACAAAAGTCTTGCTAATTTTAATGTCATGCTTAAAAGTATTTTACAATTATTTTTTTTTCAATATACATTATGAACCTTTACTGTTGTAAATATACATTATGAACCTTTACTGTTGTATACATATATACATACATATATATACACACACATACATATATACACACACATACATATATACACACACATATATATATAAAGTTTTGATTTATACTGAATTTGATCTTGAATGTGTCCATGGGTTAACATAAACAAAACGGTGTAATTTCGCTGCGTTAGATTGGCTGTTCTCGGCGTGACGTCAGTTCCCGTGAATGCGGCTGCAGGAAGCGACGTCAGACAGAGTCGTTGAGTGTGATGAATGCGCTCTCGTTCATATTAATTTATTTGTATTCGCATTTACCTGTTGCAGGAATAATCGCTATACTGCACCCAGGATAATAAGGACTCTACATCGACGCAGAATCAGCGGCTAAGCGTCGTAATGTATCGCGGGTCTAGGCCGCACAGAGGCGGCTATCATCCTCCGCCGTCGCGTGGTTTCGGGCCCCGTCCTGAACCGGGCCACCGAGGACCCCCGGACCCGTACCGCCGTCCGTCACCGCGGAGGAGGTATTCACCACCCGGTGAATACAGAGGAGCACGCCCTCAGCGAGGCTACGGGGTATGAAGTAAACAACACACTGTTTACACGCTACGCTACACGCAGCGCTGCAGTAAGCCGCCATGGTAACGCTACACGCTAGGTGAAGTGTTTTCGGACATATATTACGCTAATACTGTGTTATGCTATGAGTTAGCATGTGGAAATGGTATTAAAGCGCTATAATGGTATTACTGTGTCATTCCATACTTAAATAATAAATAAATTGGTTTCATGATTTTAGTGTCATTTTACCCTGATGTTTTTTGAAGTAACGTATCTCAAAGTGCCATTTAAACTCATTTAGGGATCGCAAAATTTTCCCTGACAACCGTACTTCAGATTTTGGTAACCCAAAATGAATTCAACTGGACCGAATAAAATAAATAAATAATAATACATCAGCGGAACTTTACTGCGGACAAATCGGCGTGATCAGCAAAAACTAGTATCATATCGAGATGTAATGAATGATTCACTCAGTTTACGATGCGATACAGATTACACAATACAATTTTCTTACTATTTATTTTTATACATTAAGTAATTGTATTAATAATAATAATTGGCTGGACTATTGCAATTCCCTCTGTGTAAATCTCACAGCCACTTCTATCTAACCTTTACATTTAATCAACGCGGCAGCAAGATTAATTTTTAAAGAATAGACGTCACACCTCTGTTCATCAATTTGCACTGGCTACTCATAGCTGCTCACATAAAATTCAAGGCATTGATTTTTGCCTACAAAACCCCACTGGCTCTGCACCCATTTTCCTAAATGTATTAATTCAGACGTATGTGCCTCTAGAAGCTTGTGTTCTGCAGTAATTCAATGATATATGAATTATTTTATGTACCCATTTTCTTTACCAGAGATACACCCCATCGCCTCCTCGTGGACTCCCCATTGATCACAGTCTGGTCATAACTGTGGGCAATGAGCTGACCCATCCAGGGACTGAAGCTCCCTATGTCCGGTAAGAGATGAAACCTAGTATTATAACAATATCTTGAGTCTTAAAGTTGGCCCTGTAATGCCATTTTGAATATTTCCTTTCATTCAGTGTCTACTGTAGTTGTATGTGAATGTAAACGTTCTGCAAAGTTGATACACAATAAAGTTATTGTCTACCTAAATAAAAAAAATCGACTCTGGCTCCAGCTGCAACCTGTATGTATGATAAATAATAGATGTTTATATTTTCTATTGAGCCTTCAAAATGTGGAACTATGGCAATGGATGTGTCCAACACACGCTGTACGCACTAGACCAGTCACAACAGACTGGGCCTTCTGACCAATCAGAGCAGAGTAGGCTCACGGAAAGGAGGGGTTTATTGAAAGTGAATCTCAGGACTGCTTTGAACGAATTGTTTGACAATTTTTGGAAAATGATTTTATATTAGATGCATATTGTGAGAAAACGAAAGCATTTTTTCACCTTGCTTACATGTAATCCTATTGTAAGAGACTCCAAAAACAACATTAGGAACCTTAAAAATTGCATAATAGAGACACTGCAAGATTAAAACACACTGTGACATTGTAAAATCTGAACAGATTTGCTTGCTGAGCTGGTTGAGAAAGACTGGGCATCAAAACATTAAATGACTGAGGATCACTACCAGACTCTCAAGTTGTTCTGAACACACCAAACATGGAGTTACATGTGCCTTGTTTCCAGGAGATGCATGATAAATAAAAACTATGTGTTCGGAAATAGTCTTAAAATATCAGATATGTTTGATTCCTCCGAATGGGTGGAATCATTTTCTGAAGGTAAAAACATTGTCTGTTATTTTCCCATTTCGAGAATTAGGCTGATGCTGATAAGTGTGACCATTAATAAAGAGTCTTACATTTTTATTTTCTTAAATTATCAGTAGCGATTAAATTTATCTCCTTTTTCACCTTGCTCTCTAGGTAGTGGGGTCAACCAATAAACTTTTGATTTCGTAATGGAGAGGCACTTGCTCAAACTTGCATTTTTCCTCTACATCCTATTCAAAATCAGAAGATTGGCAGTATTCTCTGATGGAGATTAAGACACCCTTAGGGATGAGTACTTGAAGCTGTCATGTGTAATTATAGACACATATAGACTCACTAGATCTGGCCTTGTCCTTCAATTGCAGTTTATGATGTGGTGATTTCTGTCGACAGAGATTATGGTGCTGGAGAATCACAGTATAAAAAGCCCTGTTACTCTCCACGGAGGTCAAGCTATGATGGACACAGCGATAGAGGTTCGAGGAGGCGCAGTGTTAGTCGCGGCAGGAGCAGGGGGCGGAGCCGTAGTCCTGGCTACGGGCGTAGCAAAAGTCGCCCGCGCAGCCGCAGCAGGAGTCGGAGCTACAGTCGTGGCAGGAGTCCTGAACGAGCGAAGAGCCGAGCGCGCAGCAAGAGCAGAACCCGAGGGAGGAGCTACAGTCGAAGTCGAAGCAGAAGCGGAAGCCGTGGCCGCAGACAGAGTAGAGCCAGGAGCAGGGCACGGAGCAAGAGCCGGCCACGGAGCCGCAGTCGTGAAAGGAGCCGTAGCAGGGGGAGAAGCCGAGGACGGAGTCGCGCTAGGAGCTGGAGCCGCAGCGCCAGTCGTAGTGGTAGCAGTAGCAGCAGCGGCTCCAGTAGGAGTCGCCAAAGCAGCGTCAACCGGAGAGTCAAATCAGGTCATTTAAGGGTTAAGGAGGAGGACTTTACCGAGCTGGAGAAGGCCAGGCGACGTAAAGAAATTCAGGATACGCTTGTACAGCCTGCAAAGTCAATTTTGAAGAAAAGAATGGATTCCTCTGAGACCGATTCTCCCATGCTAGTGCAGGTAAGCAGCTCTCATTATTTCTTGGGTTATTTTGACATTCAAAATGCAAGTCAAAAGCTGTTCATAATATATATATATATAGTGCCACTTCTGCAAAAACAAATAAAATCGATTATGTCTGTTGCCAACAAAGTGAAATGAACAGACATTGTAGATTGTGGCATCAAATTAAGATAAGCTCATGTTGCACCTTATTTCATTTAGATGTTTTTACAGTGTTGCGCATTTTTACCAAGCACACACAAATCTGGCATTGAGATGTTTGCGGTATTCTCTCATCATAAACAGCACAGCACAGATGCACTTCAAATATTTGCTTTTAGTTTTATTTATTTATCTGCAATAGTATGTAAATACTAAACATCATCAGAAATTTAAACATCAGTCGATCCCTAGTACTTTTTTTGGGATTTGCAATCCTCAGTACTAGGGATGGACTGATGTTTAAATTTCTGATGATGTTTAGTATTTACATGCTATTGCAGATAAATAAAACTAAAAGCAAATATTTTAAATGCATCTGTGCTATGTTGTTTTTGATGAGAGAATATGGCAAACACATCTCAATGCCAGAATTGTATGAACCGGCATTTCAATACCTCAGTTTCGATACTGGTTCCTAACAATTCTTTTTTCGATACCATACGTTTTAAAATCCATTTCAACATCAGCACAAATACATTAAACATAACTTTTATTTTTCACCTTAATTCAAACAAATTCTGGTAACACTTCACACTCAGGATAACATTATTAATACAACTGGTTGTACATTTTGGATAGGGGTGCGCCATTCATGGGCGGACTGGGACCAAAAAGTTGCCCTGGACTTTTTGACCCACAGCACCCCACCACATCATAACACAAACACCCCTGTTTTGATGTCATTTATTAATTTAATGTTTAAGTAAACAGTTTGAGGATTTTAACCAATAGGGCAACTGATCTTCCGTTGAAAAAAAAAAAAAAGAACAGCAGCTGTTCATTTAGCGACTCCTAGTGAGCGATACATGCTCATCAAGACACAAACATTCTTCTAGAACTCACTCCTTGCATTCAGTTAGCAGATCCATGCGAATCATTTATGAAATAGAAGTTTATAAACTCAAACGATAGCTTTATGTGCTTTACAGATGAACTTGTTCAATAAAAGATCATATTTGGCTCGGTAATACAAGTTCATAATCCGATTATTGAACCGATGATTCTTTTGAGTCAATTATTTAAAATAATAATTTATTTTGTTTAACGATACCATTGTTTCACAAACTGGATAGATCTGAGGTGCAGGGCTCGCAAAATCGTTAGCCCCACGTCCCAGGGCTATTGTGTTTTCCAGTCCGATGGGCTATCATGAATAGTGATGTAAAATTCCTAACTTGATTCACGTTGTTCACTCGCTTGAAGGGGTGAAACGTATCGTAGCTGCTCATTTGCACTTGTTTCTAAATATTGCTGATTCAAGTGTTTTAAACAATTTGTGCGTTCAGAACTTGCGCTCACTCATTCAAAGCACGCGCTGCGAGCAGCATTTCAGACAATGCGCGTACTGAGAATGAATTCATCTTTTGCGTATCGTATTTTCTGAATGAACACACACAATTATATCAAAATAATTGTCTCTGCAACTATTCTCGTAAACACAATCAGTTTTAAGTGAATGTATACAGTGGCCTGCTGCTTAGAGAAATTCGGTCTACAGCATAAATCTCTCTCTCTGTTTTTTAGACTACGTGAAAGGGGGCGTGTTTCAAGATATGCAATGTAGTAGACCAAACTAAACGGAGGGAGGGCAAAACACTCATCCAAACAAATGCTTCATTAAATTGGTGGTATTGCTGGCTTTGGTTGCAATACTCTTATCGCATATGTTGCACTTTGCTGACTCGGCATCCACTTTTATAAAGTGTAGCCACACTTTAGACCTCTTTGGCATTGTAAAACGGAAACGTTTTGAGAGAAAACAACTACACTTTTGTTGTGTGACTTCAGAAATCTTTTGAGAATGTCTCCTCAAAGTCTAATGTGACCAATGCTTTGGGTGATATCACGTCACGTGGTGGTGAACAGCCAATCATGGCGAATTTAGGTCCTTGCATGTACGTATGCTACAAGCTCACACAGACACAGCCATTTGGCAAAAAAAACGTCCGCTTGGCTTTTGGAACCGATATTTGGCACGAAAGATAAATAATTTTTCGAAACTCATAGTATCGAAGTTTTTCGTTTGATACCATAAAGTCATCGAAGTTCAGTACCCAGCCCTAATCTCCTGTGTGACTTCGTCTTTGTCACTTCCGCGTTTGACTACGTCATCCCCTGGAACACCACTCTCTCATGTACACACATACAGCAGTTAGCAGAAGCTTGTTTTTAAAGTTGTACATATATATTTTTTTTTCTAACACAAATGCATTGCTTCGCTTCACAAAAAAAAAAAAAAAAAAAAGTAATTTAAATCTTGAATAGCTTGACGGTGAGGAAATCATTGGGAAATTTGAATTTTTTGATAAAACTATTCCTTTAATGGGTGGCCACACTACACTTTTCATTCCAATGACTTCCATTCATACCATGCAACATACTTATTTTTGTCTCCTCAAAGTCTAATGTGACCAATGCTTTGGGTGATATTTATTTAGTTTTATTTTTAAAAAGGAAAGAATGATGATGCTAGTGTGCCTAAAGCATATTTAACCAATGTATTTCAGAATAGTGATTCCCCTCGAGGAAATCCAGATGGTGGCCTCTCACATGAGGCAGAACAGCTTCTCTGTGCGCTTTCCAAAACCATGGATCCAGACTTGTTCACATCCATGCTGGGAAAAAGCTCTGATGGTAGTTTTCTCGAAGAGCTGATTGGTAAGATCCAAACAGCCAGAGAGGGTGGAAGTGACTTGCTGCTCCCTCAAGAGAAGGGAAGGCAGGAGAAATCAGACCTCACAGAGTTCCTTGGAATGATAGCAGAGGTCGCCCAACAACACCATGTGAAAAAGAGTCAGCCAGATATTGAAGATGAGGAGAAGTTCCTCTATGGGGATGAAGAGGAGGAGGGCGATGAGGTGAAATCAGCAAATTCCAACTTTCCAGACACAAGTTACCCAAGGTCTTGTGATATTCAGAGAAGAGAACCTTACACATTCGGCCATACTGGAGAACCTGTGATGAGCCATTCGCAGAGAGACAGTAGGCAGGCAGACAGTCATCGTTCCTCGGCCACACCTGAGGTACATGCCAAGGAAGAACCTGGTGACTTCCCACCTGGAATAGGGCCACAGGATGTAAAGGTGAGGAAGGAGGTAGAGGAATATGAGAAGATACAAGACTTGCTTAAAACAATTGGCTTGGACCTGGGCATGGCTGAGATAAGCAAGATGGCCGCTAGAACACAAGCGCGTCTGCACGGTAACACCCCTGTGAAGACACCGACTCGTAGGCAGTCGGATAGAAAGCACCGGAGCCGTAGTAGGAGCTCCAGCAGCAGTAGCAGCAGGAGCTCCAGTCGGAGTAGCAGCCGAAGTAGAAACAAAAGAAGTCGAAGCCGAAGTGCCAGTTTGGATCACACTTCACGTCGCAGCAAGAAGAAGCCTGTTTCCCCAGAACGAAGATCTCCATGCTCAAATATTCAGAACAAGAAAGAGGCTAAACCTGGGATTGCAGAAAGCGGCTGGCCTGCCGCACCCACTGTGGGTCCTGGGCCACAGACGTATCCCTCCAGACCCAGCCTCCCAGCACATCCCATGCCCCCATACCCCGGGCCACCCCCAGGTGGGGTAATGCCACCTGAGTACCCACCAGGATGTTATGATCCATATGGCAATTATGTTCCATATATGCCTCCGGGATGGCCGATGTATCCACCTCCAGGTATGCCAGTACCTCCTCACAGTCCAATGGATTCCTACAGCCTCCCTAACATTGAGCGGCCCTTTCTTAAAGTGATCAAAACTGTGCAGGGTGAAAGTAAAGAGGATGATCCAAAAGGTAAGTCACCTTACATGTGATTCCTAAGCAGAAATAGTTTACAGAAAATTAAATTGTCATTGTGTATGTGGACTCAACCTCATGCCATTACAAACCTGTATATTGTTGGTTGAGTGGATCAAGGGAGAATTTTTAAAGAATCTTCACACAGGTCAATTCTGTTCAATGGCGGTTCATAGTGACCATTTCCGTAAAGCTTCTGAAAGAACCAAAAAACTTTGTAAATGCACTTAAAAACACTCCATATGACTTGCTATATGCTGTATGTCTATATGCTGTATGTAATGATCCAGGAAAAACTTGTCTCTTTCTGCATAAGGCCATGTTATAAATAGTAATTCATCTATATGCACTATTGTACATAAACACCTACCTAAACCATGGGAACTCAACGGTGGAAAAAGGATGCAAAGCTTTCACAATAAATCTGGTAACAGCTCAGTGCCACTCATCTGATCATTTTCTTGTAACTCAGGTCTTGCTATTAAAGGATAAGTTGTTTCTCCCACAAATCACACAAGAACCAATATCGAACCCAAAACTTAGGAGTTTGGAACGGTTCTGGTATTTTTTAGAAAGGCACTACTGGTTCTGGATAAGAACCAGTTTTCTGTTCCCAACCCTATTGAAAACCTTCTAATCTGCTGCAGCTTCTCAAATCTCACTTTTCATCGAGCATACTCAAACTGGCATAATTCTTATGACATGTTTATGGAGCAATGAAGTGATGTAAAACATGGGCCAATGTGTCAAGGTGGCATATTTTTTATTGATACAAGATGTGAGCAAGACTGAAGTTTTTTGGAGCTACACCGATGTGGTCATGATGAATAATGAAAAAAAAAAGCTGTGTGAAGATCGTTTAAAAATGTCACCTTTTGTGTTCTGTGAAAGTCATGGTTTCAGAATGACAAGAGTGAGTAAATGAGAGATTTTTTGGGGGGTAATTCTCATCACAGTTTACCAACATGATTTGATTTATCCTTTAAGCACCCCTTAAATCGGATCCTGTGGCCACTAAAGCAATCACCAGTGGCATTCAGAGGAAAGAAATGGAAGATAAGAATACTGCTAGCCAAAAACAGAAGGTAAGTGCCAGAAATCTGATCAACTTTGTTCATCTTTTATGCAAGTCTAAAACACTTTTTCCATGTTGGAGAGTGTGTGTGGGTTCATGCTGATTCGAACTAGGTTAAGAGACCTCTCCTGCACTCTAAATTATTTTAGGCTGGATGTACATGATGCATTTTTTTTTCTGTCCCACGAGCTCGTACCAACATTTCTTGAAAATTTCACACAAAGTCGTGTAGAAATCATTGATGCTCACATCGCGTGAAAGGAATTTACCAGCGCTCCTGAAGTCCCAATAATTTTTAAACATGCTTACAAAATTTGGGGAGTTGGCAAGACTTTGAGCAGTGTATAGGCTCTCCCATATTACCAAATCATACAACCACGTCACATACGATAGACCTATATTATTATAGCTTAGTGGCTACTATCTGACCCCCATATCGTGTGGATGCACCGACACACACACACAAATTATTTGCGATCTCACAAAGTTCTGACAACATTAAAAAGTAATAAGTTATCACAGTTTATTGCTGATTTTAAAATTTACTGAACTTTTAAATGATTTGGATATCTACAGTTCTACATATAAAAACACAACATGAGATTGGCCCATCTGAATTAATTGTGGTCCCTCTTTTGCCCCCCAGTTGAAAAATAAATTCCTAGGGATGCACTGGAGAAAAAAAAATTGGCTGAAAATGGCATTTTTCGGTTTTCGGGCAAAAGAGAAAATGTATGGCAAGTAGTGATCAGTGCGCAGGTTTTACTCTCCCTGTCATTATGTGCAGTGTGCCGCTCCACTCAATGAACCGCTCTATGAATGTGTGCTCTGCTCATGTAATGCTAATGGCTCACCTGTAAAGCAAAGTCTGGCAACGCTGGTGAAATGAGGCTAGCCTCTTGTCCACTGATCTGCTCTCATAATCTCGATATGCTTCGCTCACAAGCTCAGATAATAATGGCTTTAGAAGGAATATACATTATTTGGATAATTAACCCAAAAAAACTGGCATCTGATTCTGTTGAATGGAATTAAATAAAAATAATATATTGATATTAAATAATAATACATTTTCTGTCCAATGTTATTGTTACTTTCAATAAAAGTGTGGTTATATTAAAGGGTTAGTTCACCCAAAAATCAAAATGATGTCATTAATGACTCACCCTCATGTCATTCCAAACCCGTGAGACCTCCGTTCATCTTCAGAACACAGTTTAAGAGAGCTTTCTGTCCCTCCATTGAAAATGTATGTACGTATACTGTCCATGTCCAGAAAGGTAAGAAAAACATCATCATGAGTGCGTTCGTTAACGCACTCACAACAGACACTGAAGAGAAGACAATGCTGAATAAAGACATCATTTTTATTTTTTTGGACCAAAATGTATTTTTTCGATGCTTCAACAAATTCTAACTGACCCTCTGATGTCACATGGGCTACTGTGATGATGTTTTTCTTACCTTTCTGGACATGGACAGTATAACGTACACACAGCTTCAATGGAGGGACTGAGAGCTCTCTGACTAAATCTAAAATATCTTAAACTGTGTTCCCAAGATAAACGGAGGTCTCATGGGTTTGAAACAACATGAGGGTAAGTTATTAATGACATAATTTTAATATTTGGGTGAACTAACCCTTTAAGTCTTTTTTTAATTCAGTATCATAAAAATTGAGTTCAATTTAAAAAAACTTACATAATTACTTTATATTATTTATTAAAATAATAAATCATCACAAAGAAGTTTTGGATTTTCGAATGCATTCACCCTCTGGTTTTTGGAATTTACGCCCCCTGGAATTGTTTTTTTTTCTTTTGGTTCCAATAACACATCTTGAGACTACGGTACAATCTTTATATTTTTATGTTGCATTGTTCCCCCTGAATCCATTTTATGCTTTGTTTATGATCAGATTTTTTTCAAAATTAATCTTAAACTTATGAGTTATCGAAGTGTGAGACTGACTGATTGTTCATATGACCAAGTGTTTAAAATTTGGAAAACACACACAAAAAAACATTACATTTTTACATATTGTTGTGTTGTGTATATTTTGGGAGGTATTAAGGAAGTGGAATCAGAAACCGAATCATTAAATTCATAACAGGATTCAAACCCCTATGTTTTGGTTGATGAATAAATTTAAGGGCCAAAAAAATTCTGTTTTAGGTCATGGAAGAGCTTGAAAAGCTAAAAAAGGAGAAAGGAGTGCGACACAAGAGGAAAGAAAATCTCTTAAAGGATGTGGAAACATTGAGAAAGCAGCAAGGTATTTCCCTCTTAGTGTAAAATGGAAGCGTTTCCTTAATTCTACGTAAGGGCCCACTCTATTATACGTGTTTGATCTGTGCCTTTAGGGGAGCTTCTACGAAAGAAGCGAAGAGAGAAGGATGGACACAAGGACCCTGTCCTCATCGAGCTTGGTCAGCTCCAAGAGGATGCAATGGCCCAAATCTCCAAATTGCGTGCTGAACAGAGAGAGGCAGATAAAAAATATGAAGAGCTGGTCAAAGTGGCTCTTATTCTCGGTATAGACTACAAAGACTCGAAGATCCCTGGGGACCATGGGCAGCAGCCCCTTCAGAGTAAGAAGGAGTCAACCAGAAGCCCAGAGAAATCAGGGGCCAAAACCAGCACTGCATACAATAAGGTAGAGTTGCTAATTCTGTTACAGGAGAGGTACTTGCACTTGATTGGCTTTTCATAGTGAAGACTACCACTGTACCAATGTTATCAAGTGGCATTAAGTTATTGACCGTGATTCTACAAAATATTTAAATAACTTTTTAGTAATTTTTTTTTTTTTTTTACTGTATTTAATATTTTTTTCCTCAAGTAAAGAAATTACCTTTAATTAAAAATACTTAAAACAGTCTTCTCTCACGTGAGATGAATACTCCAGTCATTTCAGTAGCCTGTTTTATTTTACATAGAGGGACGTCTTATGGGGTGTCATTAGGCAAAAATGTATTTGGTACTCTTGAAACATTGATTATTTTGACCAATGCTTTTTTAGTCCAGTGGTTCTGAAATTAAGACAAGTACCAGCTTTGATCAATCAGGCCATTCAAGAAACTGAGCAAATGAAACTGAGCTAATGCCATAATCTGATTATTAAGATCAGTGTACCTGTAGTTCAGTTGAATCATGCTGCATGCCTTTGCAGATCTGTGGAAGGACCCCAAGGAATAACATCTAAAAGCACACATACACTACAGTAGTAACATTTAGAAAGGGTTCAGTTCTGGCACCTAAATGTTTGCTTTGAGATTAAACAGAATAACATGCTGTTTTTTTTCTTGATCCGATCAACTTTTGTGCCGTTTTTGGCACATAGAATAAAATGCACATACATAAAATGCAATGTTTACTCATTATGGCTGTTCGTTAATTAAGTGTTCTTAGTCTTGCACATAAGGTATATACTACTTGTTTTCTTGATTAAGATCATGACAAACACACACACACTAAATTCATTTATTTTTCTCTAGCTCAAAAACAAAAGATATTCACTGTTATCATGAGATTTCTTATGGATGACTTTATATTGTATTGGTGCCTTATGATTTTATTGGTGAATTTAATGCATGTTATATGATATAAAAGCTATTTCAGATCTCATTTTGAAATGTTTTTTAAAACCATTAGTTTTATAGTAGTCAATTAAAATCAAGTTATAAAACCATGGGTAGCTTCTCCCCGACTGGAAAACAGATGGCCCATTTTCCGAAGGTAAGTCTCCTATGATAAACTTTTTAAAGATAGGATCTTTATATTTATTTATTATAACCTTTTCTTTATGAATTTCAAAATAGATACTTCAAGAGTATTTTATTTTCTTAGGCACTTTTACTTATGCAATTTTTGTACTTACTAAATTAATCTAGGCAGCACCCTCAAAATCAAGAGTGTCTCCTGAAAAACTCAAGTCACCACCTCCATCGAGCAGCCACTCCCTGGACACTGCTGCCGAGCAGTTCGAGTACTATGATGCAGGAAACCACTGGTGTAAAAACTGCAATGTTACCAGTGGTTCAATGTTTGATTATTTCATGCATTTGCACAGCAAAACCCATAGGAAGGTATGTGTGCTAATTTATGTAATCAGACTATTATTTCGTGGTGAATGAGTGGTGCATTTTTATTTCTGCCACTCTGCTTCAGTCATCAATTGTTTTGTTCTCTTATAGACCCTAGATCCTTATGACAGACCTTGGGCAAAGTCAGAGGGTGAAAAGAAACACCCAGCTGGAAAGAGGACTTCAAAGCCAGCCAAAGGTAACAGGGTTTTGATAAAATGTTATTGTTAATCAGAAAACGCATTAATTTTATTTAAGCTTAAGTGATTTTTTGTTTTAAGGCAATGTACCATTAAAGAACAGGAATCATTAAATGGAATCTAAGGATCAGAAAACCAAAATCCTTCAAATTTTTATGATAATCGGTGTCAATGTTAATTGCAGTGTCTGAAACTGTGGTTTTCTTGCAGTGTGTCTCATTATTGGAACAGAGCAAGGGTAAACTACCAGGCATCAAAAAGATTACACATTACTGGAAAAAGTATTTAATTTTGTACTGTATTCCCTCCTTTAGGCTCTGAGTTCTTGATCCCTGTAAGGGGATTCTTCTGCCAGTTATGTGAGGAGTTTTTTGGTGATCCCATTTGCGCTGAGGCCCATGTTACCTGCCATGCTCACAATGAGAGATACAAGGTGCATATCACACATGATGTTCATTATATATTTAATTGAGTTAGGAAGTGACTACTAATTATAATAACTTTTTTTTTTTACACCAGATTGTCTAATATGCATTCTTGTGATTTTTGTCACCAGGCAAAAATGTATGAAAATCCGCTCTATGAACAAAGGAGGAACCTTGACCGTCAGGCTGGCTTAGGGAGCCAAAAGAGTTCAGAGCACAAACGAAAACGTGAAGACAACGAACAGGAAGATATAAAGAAATCCAAACACAACAAAGGAAAAATGTCAAGTAATGAAGTGGAGACAAAACCACAGTACAGCAAGGAAGAGGAGTATAAGAATATCAAAGAGAATGAGAATAAACTCAAGGAGAAATACAAGAAAGATGATTTTGATAAACAAAAATACAAGGAGGATGATGAGAGAGTCAAAATAAAGGAAGAGGATGAGAGAGCTAGATACAAAAAAGATGATGATGAGCGAAACCGCTTCAGAAAAGAAGAGGAATACACGCATAGGTACAGGAAGGAGGAAGGGGAAAGAACAAGGTATGAAGAGGACAGATTTAGAAACAGAGATGATGAACACTATCGATATAGAGACGAGGATGACAGATATAGATTTAGAAAGGATGATGATAGGGGCCGATATGGTAGAGAAGAGGAAAAGTCCAAGTATGGCAGAGAAGAGGATAAGAAATACAAGTACACTCGGGAGGTTGAAGAGAAGTCGTCAAAGTACAAAGATGAGGACTGGGGGAAATGGCCGAAATCAAAGTGGGATGAGGACCAAGAGAGTAATGGGAAATATGAAAAAAAGGAAGATAAAGCTCAGCACCAGAAGGGCAAGGCTGGTTATTCCAAAGATGACAAGGAGAGCATAGGGAAGTCCAATGCTAAAGATGGTAAATCAGAACCAGATAAACCTAGCGAGCCTCCTAAAGTCTTATGTGGCCCTAGTCCTGCCTTGCTTGCTAAACTTCGCAAAAAGAACGAGGAAGCAGCTGGTCGGTTTGGCTTTGGAAGGTTCGGTCTGAAAAAGCCACAGAAGACTGCACTGGAGAAGGAGGCAGAGAGGATGGCAGCGCAATTCTTAAAGGAAGAGGAAGAGAGTATGCCTACAGAAATGGCAGAAAACACGGATGCTGAGCTAGATCCTTTTTCGAAGTCTATAGCTGCTGCAAAATCCATTGCTATAAAATTGTCAGGAAAGACTGTGCTTCCCCCTTCAGGTGAATGGCTAGCATACAACGAAAATAAAGCTAATCCTAATTTACCTCCTCCCCAAGCTCCCATGGTTATTAGGAAGTCTTACACAGGTGTGCAAAATAAACCAACACCATCTGCTGACAAATCTCCTGCACCTGTAACAGGAACTCAGGGGGTCCCAGCATTGTCAGCAGACCTCATCTCTAAGGCATTTGGTGGAGAAGAGGTACAATTAAAACAAACAAAGGACACCTCTGCAAAGCCTGTAGATATCAACATACCTGTACCACTTCAGTCTCCCACTGTGGCACCAAAAATGGTAAATCCCAGCCAGATGAATCCTGTTACCCCCCGTCAGTGTGTTATTACTTTAGAATCTGATGTGGCTGCTCCTGGAGTGCCTGAGGAGGAGCAGAAGCTCACTGTAATCCTTCGACCTCCTCCTCAGCTTTCTTCTAATGCCAGAGACCCATCTCCCAAAACTGTAAAGCCAAAGACAACCCTTGCAGCAGGAAAAGCAAAAGATTTGTATGACATTTTTTACAGTGACAGTGCCGCAGTTAAAGCATCTGTCAGTGCCAGTATTGGTGACAAAAAAACCTATGGATTTGCTCCTCAAGACAGTGGTTTAACCGGCAAAGAGTCCAACAATAAAAACAAAAGTGTTAGTGATGTTTGCCAGAGCAAAGAACCTCTCAAGAACGAGGAGTCAGAAGTTGCCCTAAAAGAGGAAACTCTCAAGAGTGAGGACTTGAAAGTTGCCCAAAAAGAAAAAACCCCGAAGAATGAGGAATCAAATGTTGCCCAGAGAGAAGAAACTCTCAAGTACAAGGACTCAGAAGTTGCCCAGAGTGAAGTATCTCCCAAGAACGAGGAATCTGATGTTTCCCAGAGTGAAGAACCTCCCAAGAGTGAGGAATCTACTGTTGCCCAGAGAGAAGAATTTCCCGAAAACAAAGACTCAGAAGTTGCCCTGACAGAAGAAACCCCCAAGAACGAGGAATCAAATGTTGCCCAGAGAGAAGAACCTCTCAAGAACGAGGAATCAGATGTTTCCCAGGGTGAAGAATCTCCCAACAACGAGGAATCAGATGTTGCCCAGAGAGAAGAAACTCTCAAGTACAAGAACTCAGAAGTTGCCCAGAGTGAAGAATCTCCCAAGAACGAGGAATCTGATGTTTCCCAGAGTGAAGAATCTCCCAAGAACGAGGAATCAGATGTTGCCCAGAGAGAAGAACCTCTCAAGTACGAGGAATCAGATGTTGCCCAGAGAGAAGAACCTCTCAAGTACGAGGAATCAGATGTTGCCCAGAGTGAAGAATCTCCCAAGTACGAGGACTCAGATGTTGCCCAGAGAGAAGAACCTCTCAAGTACGAGGAATCAGATGTTGCCCAGAGTGAAGAATCTCCCAAGTACGAGGACTCAGATGTTGCCCAGAGAGAAGAACCTCTCAAGTACGAGGAATCAGATGTTGCCCAGAGTGAAGAATCTCCCAAAAACGAGGAATCAGATGTTGCCCAGAGAGAAGAACCTCTCAAGTACGAGGACTCAGATGTTGCCCAGAGTGAAGAATCTCCCAAGAATGAGGAATCAGATGTTGCCCAGAGTGAAGAACCCCCAAAGAACGAGGAATCAAATGTCACTCAGACAGAAGAACCTCTCATGTACGAGGACTCAGAGGTTGCCCAAAAAGAAGAATCTCCCAAGAACGAGGATTCAGATGTTGCCCAGAGAGAAGAACCTCTCAAGTACGAGGATTCAGATGTTGCCCAGAGAGAAGACCCTCTCAAGTACGAGGATTCAGATGTTGCCCAGAGAGAAGAACCTCTCAAGTATGAGGAATCATATTTTGCCCAGAGAGAAGAACCTCTCATGTACTTGGACTCAGAGGTTGCCCAGAGAGAAGAATCTCCCAAGAACGAGGATTCAGATGTTGCCCAGAGAGAAGAACTTCTCAAGTATGAGGAATCATATTTTGCGAGGAACGAGGACTCAAATGTTGCCCAGAGTGAAGTATCTCCCAAGAACGAGGAATCTGATGTTGCCCAGAGAGAAGAACCTCTCATGTACGAGGACTCAGAAGTTGCCCAAAAAGAAGAATCTCAGAAGAACGTGGAATCAACTGTTGCCCAGAGTGAAGAATCTCCCAAGAACGAGGACTCCGAATTTGAACAAGCCTTTGAGGATAACATCTTAAAACCTGACCTTCAAAATGAAGATGATGCGAAAGAGGAAGATTTTGATGATCAACAAGTTCTTAAATCTTTTGAAATATCTGTGGGGGATATAACTGTGATGGAAGTAGATAGTCAGGATACAATGCAGACAAATAATGAAGAGGAAAACCCTCTGGAACCTGAGGAACCCATGTCATTCTCCCCTCTTCCTGGTTCTTTCACTGAGCAACTGAACTTGGACACATTTGAATTCAATTTTGAACCTTTGTAAAGGACCTTCCAAGAGTAGGTTTAGGAATGTACATGTTACCTCTGAATGTAAATAAGTGATTTTGAAGTATTCTTTGCTTTATCCAGTTAGAATGTTTCATGTGTATTCTTAACCTTTTGGCAGGTAATGCCAGTGAAAACGTGGACTGAAAAGCATTCATTCTGAAGTGGGTGCTGGGGAAGGAATCCCTCTAAGAGAATGAGAACTTGCATCTAGTAATGAATCCTTAATATGTGTAAAAGTTTCGCTATCTCGTCAAAAGCACCTGGTATTGAGCTACTTGTTTCCTTATTTTTTTCCAGCAGAAACCATTCCTTTTTCCCAAAGGTAATGTAAAACATATAATGAATATGATGTGAATCAAACATTTAAGTCTGTGAAGCCATTTGCTCTGTTCGTTCCATTTAAATAAATTAAGATATTTTAATGCAGGAGCCAGAAACATCCAGGCTCAGAAGAGAAATGGTGTGGAGTTCATGCTTCAAGGACATGTGCGTTCACAACTCTGAACAGAAAATATCAGGCTTGGCCTTCATATTTTTTATGACACTGTACTCTGTTTTGATGGCTTTTCTTTCCAGTTCATTTTTTTTAAAGGAATCAATGTTGTGTTATAATGTTAACATTGCTACCATGCAACATTAGCATCTACAGATAGTTGGTGTAATTGCACACGTTCTGTGCTAGCTCAAATAAATCACAGCAACCCTTTCTGTCTTCGTTTCTTACTGATATGCTTATTACTGCTGTTATTAGATTAAGGCTTTTAATTATTTATTTATTTTTTTACCTTTTGCACACATCAGGCCTCATTGGTGAAACATGAGCAGAACGGATTTCTGTGTAAATCATTCATAAAACCTTTCTTTCAGGTACTTTGCCACACTGAGTGAAACGGTTTGCGTTAACATGGTTTTATGAGCGGTTTTATTTACAAATCTATTATGTTGGTGTTTCTTGAATGAGGCCCATTGTGCTGTGTACATATTTGCATGGACATCAAACATATAATTGCTCATTTAAATTACAAATTTATAGCCAATATGCTGTAACTGCTTTTAGTAAACATCTTGAACATGATATTACTGAACTTGTATTGGTTTTATCTGTGCATTATTCACATACAAATAGTTTTCCATATATGCATGAATCCTGATAGAAATCAAACCTTAAGATAATGAATGTATTTAGAAATTCCACTGTTTAGACATTAGGCATTTGATGGATTTATGGTTGGTTGGTTTACATTGTGTTTTAATGACGGCAATATTACAGCTGACATCTGCATCCAGGAAAGAACATCTTTAAAAATTTGCCTGCAGCTTACCATGAAGGTAAGTGTTTTTGCCTTAACTGGTTTTGGTACTTTATCATGAATGAATCATCATAATTCATGTAGATAGAGGCACTTAGTCTGAGCAAGTTTTAAAAATAGCATAGTAAAAAGCATAGTTCACCCCGACATGAAAATTATTTTACTCATCCTCGTGCACAATGATGAATCAGAAACTTTACTGTAGAATACAAAAGAAGATATTTTGAAAAAAAAAAAAAAAAGCTTTTTTTCTCGTCTCATACAATTAAAATCCATTGACTCAAACTTTTACACTATCTTATATTGTGTTCGACACAGTCCAGTCATGCATGTTTGGAAAGACGACCGAGTAAATTACTTAATTTTCAATTTGGACGTGAACTACGCTTTTTTTCACCATCTTCATTAACTAGTGAATTTGTTAAAAATTGCAATGAAATCCGAAGTTACTGACAGGCAAATGAAAATATTTTTTTTATGTTTTTTTCAAATAAAAGGTTATGAATGCAATCATGTTTGTTTTCTTTTGGCTGTTTGAATCAAAATTAAATGAATGTATAGTCTCGTTTCGAAATGGTTTTGAGATGCCAATAGATGGCAGTAGATGTTTCTGTATGGACGTCTTTTTTGAGGGAATCTTAAGAAAATGTACAAAATATTATTTTTAATTTAAAATGTAGATTTTATAATTGCATTATAATACTGTTTTATGTCTAAATATAAAACGATAAATATGGGTTTAGATGTGTACAAAAGGATGATGTGTAAAACTAATTCAAAGGTAAAGATTGTGTATATATATATATATAAATATATATATATATATATATATATATATATATATATATATATATATATATATAAAGAAAACCTACATTTGTTGATTATTATTTTTTAACCCTTTATTAAAAAGTTAATTGCAGTGGAACTTCCTCAATGCAGCAGTTTTTTTTTTTTAAATCACTATCATAATGTATAATACCCTTAATACATTGAATATATTACAATCTATCTGATGACACAATAACTCTGAACCTGGACCACAAATGAACTCCACTGCATCAATATTCACATATAAAATTATATAAGGGTTCCAGCTCTTTTGCTTTATACATCCAAAATAGCCTCTGGATGACCTTATTCTGACTCTGTTAACTTTCAATGTCACCAACACCAGTCTCCCTCCCACAATCAATTCCTCTCGAGACAATCTGCACTTCCACTTGAGATAGATAAGCCGTCAACAACAGCTGTATTCCCCTTTCTCTCCGCAGCCAGGACCCCGTTCAGAAAGCTCAAAAGACTGTCTGATACAAAAATCGGCCAATAGAAAAATTCCGATATGCTGTTGCCAGGTAGTTTCCAGCCTTGCTGACCAATTAGATTACGAATGGTGAAGGGAGGGCGCGGGGAGCTGGAGGTAACAGTGTGCGCGAGAGCCCGAGTGCGAGGGAAGCCTTATCACGGAGGCAAGGCTAAAGACAACATTTGCAAAATGCCGAATAAAACTAAGAAAGAGAAGGTAAAGTACAGATTACAATCATAACACGTCTTATCAATGTGTCAGATAATTAAGTTTGTATAACAATTACTCTATCGCATTTGCTGGCGTTGTTTTTTATAAGAGAAGGCCGCGCTAGCCGCTAACTTAGCCCGCTAAGGGCGCAAATTTCGCCTGTAAGTCTCAAGTAAAAATACTGACAGTTGCATGTTCACAAGATTTTTTAAATAACGACAACGCGTTTTCTTTAGTTCAGCGTGACCTGTATTCAAGATGTCAGTCTTTTATGTTTGAGAGAATGCTCTCCGATAGCTGTTTCACACATATAGTGAGATTATGATCGGCCGTTAATATGTGAATAGAGGCGTAACGTTATTAGTTGACAGATTGCAGCATAAGCTGAACACGCAAACATGTTCTCCTGTCCCTGCATGAGTCAATGATTCAGTGGACAAGCTGTGGGCATCGTTATATAAACGCTCGATATATTAGTGGACAAGTTTGTCACTGTGCATATGATGCTGGACGGTGTGAACTCAAATCATTTCTCATTCCCAGAAAGCAGTCAATGTTTTGATTGATTCAAAATATAGTTTACAATTGGGCTGCTGGTGGCCATCTCCCGTCATACCTGTCCTGCAGCATGACATGCCCTTTGATCTGACTTGTTTGCAGACCACCCCCCAAAAAAAGGCTATTTTAAATGTGATCAGAATAATAGGAGCCTCATTTGATTTTATGACTCTGAATTAAATGTATTGGTTCTTTTGTGGTCATTACAGGAACCAAACAAATCTGCAAAAAGCAGCACAAAGAACAGCAATTCCAGCGGTGGAAAGGATGCTGGGACTGAAAATTCAGAAGAGGTAAAGATGACCGTTTTAAAATCATTTCTTGTTTGACCGCAGGGCTGCCTAGTGGACTTGGCACAAGTACTTGCTTGTGTTAAAGCTGGGCTTTTTCTTTCCTCGGGGCACAAGAAAGCTAAAACTCAATATCAGAGCCTTTTTGCGAGGCAGTGTTTATTATGCGTAGTAATATACGAAGTTGATTTGCTTGTCTTTTTGGCTGCTCAGATTATTTTTATATAGTTAATGTTTTTACAGTTGCACATTTAGCTTGTCAAACTCACAGGTCTGAAGTGTATCGTACCGAGGATGGGTAAAACTCTTGATATCTACCTTCCTTCCAAAAAACCCTCATTTCTATTTCTGCTTTATTAAATAGCCAAGATTGAAGCGGCTCTTAAAGCTGTCCTTTATTCTTCTACATAAAGCAAAGCAATCCTCCCTCAAAATGAGCCTTGACTGTAGGTTTGTCTCGGTGTTATTAAATCAAACAGAAGTAGCTTACAATATATATTTTCTGTCCTTCCTTCTCTGTCTTCAAGCCATGCTTTATTTTTGTGACAGGAGTACGGATCAGGTATTGCTTCGACTGCACAAAAAGTTGCACAATCAATCACAGTTTCCCTAAATATGCTATCTTTATGATCCTTTTCTATTTAATGTTTTGAGAGTTTTTGTTTAATAGAATAATTTTTATTCTTTAAATTATATAAATGTGGTGTTTGTACTAATATTTCTACATGATTTGTCCGCGTGTTCATAAAAATAAGATTTAACTGTTTAGTTAACGTGTAGATTTCAGGTAAAATAGAGTTGCATACTATGTTTATTACTACCTTTTGCATTGCTTTTTTTTTAATGGTTGCTCTGGGAAATGCATCTAGCCAGACTTGTGTTTTAGACCCTGGTAAAGGAAAAGTGCACAGCATGCAGACATGTACCATGTGTTGCATGGACAAGTGTCGCTTTTTTCTTCATCAAAAACCTTCAGTTTATAAAAGCTCTTACAAGTTGCTCATTTAGCAGTTTCTACTACTATCTGAACTGCTTCTGCAATGGTGCTAGTCAAGGTTTGTGGTTTAGCATTGATTCTGTATTCTTCTAAACCAGCGATCAGCTTTGTTTTAATCAATATGTTTCTAAAGCCAGATGCAATTTTGCTGCTTGAGACTAATTTCAGGGATTGCGAAACATTTATTTTGTAGGACCAGAATGGCAGTCTTTGATCGCTTAGTGTGACATTCTCACTGGAGGCCGATTAATTGTCTTTTCAATTAATCGTATCCTCACGCAAAGCTCAGATTCAGAAATATTGCATTAGCTGAGATGTATATCGAACAGTCATAAAAGATGCATAATCTGCCTTGGCTTTTACACACTGGGCTCATATCGTACAGTTTGACAAAAGGAGAGAAATTTAGTGTGATTTTTGTTTTGGGCGCACTCCGCCAGTGGCAATACTGTGTTTATCACCTGTGGTTGAAACGGTTTGTGTGATGCTTGTCTTATAAGGAAGACATATTTATTTGATAGTGTAGCTCAGGCTACTCATGAATGTTTAATGTGGGCTGAATCTAGATATGGTAATAAGGAGGTATGTAGGGTGGGTTAGTAGTGGACGTCAGCTCTCCTGGGTTAGGCAGCGTGGCTTTGTTACACCAGGGGAGCAGTTGGGGGTTCAGTGCCTTGCTCAAGGACACCTAAGTCGTGGTATTGCCGGCCCGAGACTCGAACCCACAACCCTAGGGTTAGGAATCAGATTCTCTAACCACTAAGCCATAACTTCCCAGGAAAGGACTAATCACAGCAGTGAGGGCTCACAGAGAGGAGTGGTTTAGGGACTCATAAAACAATAGTAGCAATCTTAAAAATGGCATAATAGGAGCACTTTAAGACATAAAGACTGCCCCACATAGATCTCACAAAGCTGTTTTTCATTATTCATATATTTAACTGGTGCTCAATATTGCATTACAGCTAGCTGCTTCCAAGTGAGGCGCAATGCAGTTAAGGGACTTAAATATATATTGTAGTTTGGTAGATGCTTTCAAACAGCATTGTGATTAAGTTATGATGAATAGAGATATGTAAAAACAGTTTTAATATGTATATAGAGGTGCAACCAAAACTGTAATTGACTGTAATTGAAGGTATAGAAGAAGATCTGTTTATCTAAAAAAATACCAAGAGAGATGTAGAAACTTAACGGATGTACTTTATAGACAATGAAGTCAGCTTTTTTAAAGACCCAATAAAATAAATGTCTAGTTTTTACTGTATTGTCTTTAAGGCTGTTTATATGTTGGTGTACTCTTCAAGTTGGCCATTCGCTTTTAGTAGATGCAGACATTTTCAATGTAGTCTTTCACTTCTGAGAAAACTGACTCTAGCACTGATGAGTGTATCCAGATATTTCTCCAATGAAATGCTCTCCATAATGAGTTTGTCCCCTTTTCCTATTTTTTTGCAGTGTTTTGTCTCTTATGTTGTGTTTGCCACCAGGAAGACACTGGAGTCTGACGTTCTGTGACCAAAAGTGGTGCTATAGCATAGGATGGCATTATGTGCCCATTTTGATTCTGAACATTGTTTTTTTTTTTTTTTTTTTTTTTTTTTAAGGCCCAGCAGTCAGCCAGCAAGCGTCCGAGCAACAGCACTCCACCTCCCACTCAGCTCAACAAAATTAAGTACTCCGGTGGGCCTCAGATTGTAAAGAAGGAGCGTCGACAGAGTTCGTCACGATTCAACCTCAGCAAGAACCGGGAACTGCAGAAGCTTCCCGCTCTCAAAGGTAGAAATGACTCCAAACAGAACATAGCCCTAACAGTCACCGCTCACAGTTTTTCTTTCTTTGTTGATGATTTCTTGGAAGTGATCAAATGATCTGTTGTTGTGTACATATCACAGTGAATGGTGCTAATTGTGTTGGCTGTTGGAGGGCAGCCTCACATGACCCCGGAATTATTTTTACTCCTTTACTGTAGCAGATGGAGTTTGGTGTTTGAAGTTAGACATATCAAGTATTGTTGTTGTTTTTTTTTGTTTTGTTTTTTTTAGCAAATTGGGTTATACATTTGGAATCAATACACTAGGAGTAGTACACTATTGATTTAAATATGTCTTTGCTTCAATGGAATAGATATTGAGAGTTTTCACCATTGAAGATCATTGGATGTTCCTTTTTTTTAATCTTTCTCTCATTTGTTCCCGTGATCGTGTTGTTCCGACATAGTCTCAGTCAGGGAGAGTCCTTTCTGTCTGGCCACGCAGGGAGTTTGAGCACATGACAGTAATTGGATCAGCAGTGCAAGTGTCTGCACTAAGTAGGACAGTGAAACCTTGCCACAGCTCACAATTTAGAGAGTTACAGTCTAATCTCCAATCTAATCAAGCCTGTTACTTGCAGTCCCTTTATTAAGAATCTGATATGGATTCATCCTAGAAAGCATATGGTTTGATTAATTTATTCAGCGCAAAGTCATCAACTGTTGTGTGGTTTTCATTATATCAGGTCCTGTTTACACCTGAAATTAATATACATCTCAGGTAGTCATCTGATCACATGTAGTCAGCAGAGTATGAGCATTTAAAATGCTTCTCAAATGCTTCCTTTGACCACTTGTGAACTATTTTTAGTTTGCAAATGTTGTGGTCACATGAAGTTGTTGTATTTTCAGTCCTTTTAAAGGTTTTTTCCCCCATGGACCAAGTGTAGAATCTGTTATGCAAATCAGTGGTTATCTACACTTGATCAACACATCCAGATAGATCGTCTCCTGAGGTCAAATATATCGCTGTTGATCCGTATGGACCAGGCCCCACAGTTTGGCATGCATGTAACCATCATAGAGTCAAAGTTTATCATTTGTATGTGTTTTGTTTGGTCAGTTTACACATTCAAATGATTTTAAACCATTCCAGGACAAGAAGAGGCGAAAGAAAACTTGATTCCGTACTCGTACTGTTTTCTGCATGCACAGCAGTGCGTTTCAGAGAGCATGCAAACACAGAGTTGATTCTTTTGCATCTCCTTGTACTTGAACAGACACATAAGCCCTATTCGGACACTGATTTTTATCGTATGTGGATGTTGGTAAAAAAATAATTTGCATGGCACCTCATAAAACTCATGCATTTGGTTGGCGATTTATTCACGGTGGAGGAGCGTTTTTTGTGGGAACGCCGGAACTGCTCACGTGGTCAGTTGCATGTTTGACTGCTGTTCATGAAATGGCACATGCTTGGAATGATGAGAATGAACGGATTGGAAAAAATTCCATTCAAACTCGTACGACAGCAAAAATCGCACCGTGTACGCCCGCCTTTACTGTCAGTCCCCGTGGTTTCATAACAGGAAGAATTACGCTCTCTTTTCGAGACGAGTTGCTCTTGAAAGAGTAGTTCAGTTTACTGTTTCTATTATTAATATAATGTGAAACACCAGTTTGGTTTGAAATGTTTTCCATTGTGGTAGAAGTAAATTCTCAGTGACTATTGCACTGTGTTTTCGTTTTGGTGTTTTCCATCTACATGCCACAACAATGGTCTCGAATAACCACACTGTAAAATACTCTGGGAGCCTTGACCATTCCACACATTCACCTTTCTATGCAGGGTGCCAGACAGATTTATGCATCAGAACAATGTCTCTGTGTGTTGGTTTCTGGCCCAGGCAACACTGTTTCTAGTGGTCTGGCACTGTCTCTGGATGTCCACATGGCAAGCAAACAGAGGAAGCATGGAGATCTCCCTTTTCCTGTCTTTGTGTGAGAATGAAGCCAAACCAGTTCAGTTTGTCTAGGAATTCAATTGAAGCAAGTGCTTTTACTTCAGTATCTGCCTTGATGCCAGTTTGAATGGCAGATGTGAGACCTTTTTTTTTGTTTTTGTCTTCTGCAAAAAAGTTTTTATACTATTAAACACTAGCTTTTATTTATAAACAAGCATATTAATATCAATATTAACAAATTTGGCTATTATTATTATTATTTTCAGTATCAAGTTTAAACCTGAAGTACTGGTACTTTTAATGTTACTAGTGTGTTTTAAAAGGACAAGCAGGGAGAATAAATATTCGTGATGAATGAAGACTTAATGATTAGAGATACATCAGTGGACTAAATGTTGATACAGGTAGAGACCGAATGCAGGATGACATCATGCACAATTTATTTAAGCATGTATTTTGGGTGTGTGTACAAGTAGATCAATTTTCTGTGAGCTCTGTTCTCTGTTTTGCAACATAAGTGGATTACATAAGTTCCGAGGTAACATATTTCAAGAGTCTTTCGAATGAGAGCTTTCTTATATTTTCACAGTTTTGTGAAGAACATTGTGTATCATGTGGTGGTTGCCTGCCGCAGCATGATATCAGTATAGCATACAGATGTTTGTGTGATGGAAAGCCTGCTCATTGTGTGAGGCATACAAGACTGCCACCCAACCAACACTCTATGACTGCTGAACATTTTTTGCTGAGTAAATTTAAACCTAGGATAACTTAAGCATAAAAACAAGATTTAGTTTTGTTTTACTAAGCTGTTTTACTATTATTTACTATTATTATTATTACAATTATTATATATATATATATATATATATTTAAATGAATGATTATTAGGTTAAAATGCAATCCCCTAGTTTCACAGACAAGGCCTAAGGCTAGTCCCAGACTAAAAATCATGTTTGAGCTGTTTTACCTGAAAGAAACTTGCACTGACGTATCTTAAAATATGTCAGGGCTAGGGCTGTGCAAAAAATCGAATGCGATTTTCGTGCACATCTCATCAGTAAAGACGCTCCTTTAATTAGAAGTTTTATCTCCACCACGTGTGTTCAGATCAGGCTTGCCATGTTTTCACAACAAATCATGCCCTTTTGCTTCTCAAAACTAGTCTAAAACTAATGGGGGGTTCCAGGAGGTTCCCAGATAAAAAAAATTGCTTCCCGGGGTTAAAATATACGTTTTGTTTTTTGGCATGGTTGTCTTTGGTAAAATTCGCATTTTAGGGGCTAAATATCATGTTATTGGTATTGGGGCTGCTTCGAACCGCGGACATGGAAAACAACCGCAGACTTGGCAACACTGCTTCAGGTGGAGCGGCAGTTACTAAACAGAGCCATAGTCTACGGACAACTAACACAAAATCGCTTTCAAAATCGACAAAGAATCGCCACCGATTTTAAAATCGATTTTGTGTTTCAGTTAATTACGGCTCTGTGTAGTAAATGCCAACCAATGTTGCCAAGTCTGTGGTTGTTTTTCATGTCCGCGGGTCGAAGCGACAATACCAATAACGTGATATTTAGCCCCTAAAATGCGAATTTTACCAAGGCAACCATGCCATTAAACTTAAAATTTAACCCCGCAGAGCGTTTCTTTTTTTATATACTTCTAATTACAGGAGCGTCTTTACTGATGAGATGTGCATGAAAATCGCATTCGATTTTTTTGCACAGCCCTAGTCAGGGCCATTGGCCCTGTCTATGAAACCAGGCCAATATGTTTTTTGTGCATATTTGAGATCTAATATTTTATAACTCTTAATTTTCATTTAGTATAATGTGATTTAACATTGTATTTGTTAAAGCAATATGTTTTTTTGGGGAAGTAGGCTTATAATTCACTTTTACCCTAAAGCATTATTATGGATTGTGGACTCTTTTTGGCTTTTTATTTTTGGGTGAACTATTCCTTTAGTGCTTAAAACCCCTTTTAAGCTTCTTGGTAAAATTACTGTAATATACAGCCTTGTGTGGCTTTTTGCTTTTTCGATGTAATGGCTTCACTTGAAAATATACTAGTGTTAAATAAACATACAGGTGCATGTCAGTAAATTAGAAAAGTGGAAAAGTTAATTTATTTCAGTAATTCAACTCAAATTGTGAAACTCATGCATTAAATAAATTCTATGCACACAGACTGAAGTAGTTTAAGTTTTTGGTTCTTTTAATTGCGATGATTTTGACTCACATTTAACAAAATCCCACCAGTTTCACGATCTCAACAAATTAGAATATGGTGACATGCCAATCACCTAATCAACTCAAAACACCTGCCAAGGTTTCCTGAGCCTTCAAAATGGTCTCTCAGTTTGGTTCACTAGGCTACACACTCATGGGGAAGACTGCTGATCTGACAGTTTTCCAGAAGACAATCATTGACGCCCTTCACAAGGAGCCACAAAAATTAATTGCCAAAGAAGCTGGCTGTTCATAGAGTGCTGTATCCAAGCATGTTAACAGAAAGTTGAGTGGAAGGAAAAAGTGTGGAAGAAAAAGATGAACAAAACCAACCGAGAGAACTGCAGCCTTATGATGATTGTCAAGCAAAATCGATTCAAGAATTTGAGTTAACTTCACAAGGAATGGACTGAGGCTGGGATCAAGGCATATAGATGTGTCAAGTAATTTGGCTATAGTTGTCGTATTCCTCCTGTTAAGCCACTCCTGAACCACAGACAATGTCAGAGGCGTCTTACTTGGGCTAAGGAGAAGAAGAACTGGACTGTTGCCATTGGTCCAAAGTCATCTTTTCAGATGAGATCAAGTTTTGTATTTCATTTGGAAACCAAGGTCCTAGAGTCTGGAGGAAGGGTGGAGAAGCTCATAGTCCAAGTAGCTTGAAGTCCAATGCTAAGTTTACACAGTTTGTGACGATTTGGGGTGCAATGTCATCTGCTGGTGTTGGTGCATTGTGTTTTTTGAAAACCAAAGTCACTGCACCCGTTTACCAAGAAATTGGAGCACTTCATGCTTCCTTCTGCTGACAAGCTTTTTGAAGATGCTAATTTAATTTTCCAGCAGGATTTTGCACCTGCCCACACTGCCAAAAGCACCAAAAGTTGGTTAAATGAACATGGTGTTGGTGTGCTTGACGGGCCAGCAGAATCACCAGACCTGAACCCCAGAGAGAATCTATGGAGTATTGTCAAGAGGAAAATGAGAAACAAGAGACCAAACAATGCAGATAAGCCGAAGGCCACTGTCAAATAAACCTGGGCTTCCAGACCACCTCAGCAGTGCCACAAACTGATCACCTCCATGCCACACTGAATTGAGGCAGTAATTAAAGCAAAGGTAGCCCCTATCAAGTATTGAGTACATGTGCAGTAAATTAACATACTTTCCAAGTATGGCCAACAATTCACAATTATTTTTTTTATTGGTCTTATCAAGTATCTCAGTTTGTTAAATGTGAGCCAAAATCATTACAATTAATCTAATACACGAGATTCACAATTTGAGTTGACTGAAACAAAAGAACTTTTCCACGCCATTCTAATTTATTGAGATGTACCTGGATAACTTTAGGTTTTAGTCTAATTGTGTGACTAAAAGAACACTGAGATAAAGACGTCCTGCTCTGGGGTTGGTGATTTGCCTGTGGTAGTTCTCATTCTTATGACTGTCTGTTTGTGCTCTGTTGCTGAAGGGCAAGATAACTACATCATGAAGCGATGATTTTTTTCCACTGAGTTTGGGGTTAGTAGTTATTTTAATCTGCCTGCCCTAAGAACCATGAACAACTCCTTCATCCCTCTTTTTTCATCTCTCTGGGAGCCCTGAGGTTATTGCATGTGCTATTCAAAAGCACTGGGTTGTTTCTTTGAATTGGCCCATAATAGTCACATTATAATCATACTATGTTGTTATTTTTGTTTGTTCATTAGCTAACATAAATTAACTAGGTCAACATTTACAATGTTAACATAACTGTTTGGTACAAACCATTAGTGTGTGTGTGTATATATATATATATGTATATATGTATAAGGGCTGTGCGATTAATCAAAATCGCGCATAACCTGCCTGGCTCTGCTTTTAGAAAGTGTAAATTCAGTCTAACTGATTTGCTAATTTCACTTGGATGAAATTAAACATTCAGCACCTTTTCCAAATGTTCTTAAAATCCCAAATACTTAATGAATAAATCAGCCTATGTAACCTATGTAATACTTTAATAATTGGCTAAAGTAGTAGTTCATTATTTATACAAAATAAACTAATCTTGCCTGTGAAATTCAATAATTAGGTAAATTCTTTAAAAGTAGTAATACAATTATGATATTCCCTGCTAAAAAACAAAAACATAAAAAAACAATAAAACCCCTCCCAAAACACAATAGAAAATTTCATGGATTTAAGGGTTATAATGGGAATTATATTAGGCTTTAATGTAAACTATAATGGTGTCTGCTGGTATTTGATGGATTCTATTGGTGGGATTCTATTCTGTCAGGTGGGAAACAATAGAACAACAGTAATTCCTATTGGAATAATGCCCAAAACACACTACAAAAAGTATTTTTTTTAATTGTTTTAATGGAAACCATTAGGGCTGGGTGAATTATCGAATATTAGCGATTGTATCTGAAAAATGTTGATGATGATGGGAATTTCTGTTGTTCTAACTGTGAAATTAGTGAATTTCACTGTTATATTTACCAGTTTTCATAATATAGACAGATAGGGTCTCATTCATGAAACATTCGTAAATATACGAGTAAATATCTGAGTGATTTGCGCGTAAAGAAAACTTCCCGAAAACTCTTCTCCTGATTCACAAAAACTTCGTAAACGTCAGATGTGATAGTGAAATGTGTGTGTGTGTTAATGAATTCCAATCAGTCGTAAATGGGACGCGCGTGCACGCTCACTCTCAATTACCATAAATCCCGCCTATTAAATCCGACTGACAACTATATATGAGCATCATATTATGACACCAAACGAAGGATTTCAACATGTCTTCTCAAAAGCGACTGAAAAAGAAACATTTCTCAGCTGCAGAAATTGAAGTTTTATTATCAGAAGTTCATTCAAAACGCCACATTTTATTTTCAAGCGTACTAGTGGCGTATCAGGTCCTAAAAAAGGAAGTTTGGCAGCATATTACAGATCCTCCCTTCCGAAAAATTACCATGGTTTTATTATAGTAAAACTGTAGTAACCCATGGTTTTTTGGCGTATTGACTCCCATTTGTCTAACCACAGATTTATTACATATAACGTGGTTAAACTGGTTAATATAGAAAAACCATGGTTAATTTGTGGTTACCATGGTTTAACTATAGTAACCATGGATTTTTGGTTACATTTGTAGTAAAACCATGGTTAATTTCCGTAAGGGCTATTACTGGCTCTCATAATAAAAGTTAAAAGAAAAACCGTATGTAATTAATTTATATAATATTTTTTTCAAAATGCTGTGTAAATATATACCCGATTATGAATTAAAATGCAGCCGTATTAATGAGCAAAACGTTCAGACGTTAAACGCACTATTTACGCGTGGCTGGGAGCAGGTGTAGATTTCTTTCGTACCAACTAACATTTGGAAAATACGAACGTTTTAATGAATCCGAAAATTTACGCCAAAACCACTTTACACGCGATTTACACACAAATTCGTTCTGCTCGTGTTTCATGAATGAGACCCATAGAGTGCAAAAGTCTTTTGGTATTCATTTATATACATTTATGTATAAGAAATAGCTATGTGTTTCAGCAACTAGCTCCCCATCAGAGAGGGTTTTAAGTGTCAGTAGGAACATAGTTTCATGCCACAGAGCTTCTCTTAAAACTTCTCTTTTTAAAATACTTATCCCAATTGCATAGTTTAAATTGTGAATTGCATGCAATAAAAAGTGGACAGAATGCACTTTCTGTACTTGTTTTACACTGCTTCATTTACATATAGGCCTACATGTGTTAATTTAATAAAAAGCAGTAAGTGATCACTTGGTCTAGATTTTTTTTAATAGGTAAAAGAAAATCATGTTTATTTATTATTTAAATGCAAATGCAGACATATTGAATATTGTAAAAATTGACAATATCAAGATTTTTTATTATTATTATTATTATTATTATTATTGTTTTTTATAAAGATTTCGCCCAGCCCTAGAAACCATAAGAATTTCTGTGATTAATTTCTGATTCTATTGTTTTTTTCAGCAGGGTAACGATACCCATACTGTGCTGCACACTATTGACAATATTGAGCTGAAGCTTGACTTATATTTACCCCCGCGCTGCTGATGAATGTAATGTAACCATTCAGTATCAAAAGCTATTTTATTAATAAAAGTCAAGGGGCAGGGTTCACAAGTTTGTGTCCCCCTGGATGTTTGTATGTGTGTGCAACGTGATCTCTGATCTTGCAAACCAAAATAATAGACATGATTTTCTCAGGCGGCATGTAAAATCATATGAATTATTATAACGATTATTAAAATGAATATGTATGGAGGACAGTTGATTACAATAATAGTTCTGCTGATTCCCCTCAATATTAAGAGTTTCCCCTGTGGGGTAAATAAAGTTAATTGTCTTATATTAAAATACATTAAAAATTAACATTGATATTCATCATACCTTTTACAGTACTATCAAGATAAAAGTCAAAAAACAAACAAGATTTGTTTTCAGTTCTCTGCCTCAGTTTCCCAACAAATGTAAAGAATGTACAAACTGAAAACACTAAATACTTTTGTGGTCTGATTTCATTAATTATTTTCAAAAGGGAAATACTGACGTGGATGTTTACAGAGAAGAGATCTCTTTTTTTAATTTAAGTAACGAACTTCCTCATCTAATATAATACACATTTGAATGTATTTGTTGTGACCTATTTAAACAACTGTACTGTTTAAATTAGAAACACACCTCTATAGTTTGGGCCGCTATATTGCCAACCCCAAATTTTGTAAAAGTTGTCTAAAATATCAGCTATCAGTATCTGTCTCAAATTTCCTTATGGGTGCATCCTCACTTTTTATGATTGTCTTCTGAATCTTTTTGACTTTTATGTGTATATACTAGTGCATATTTGATTTGATTAGATCCATATGAAAGTCACCCTGTGCATTCATCAGCAGAAAACCTGCTGGCTGCAGGCCATCCTTTACCTCCATTACTGTCCTTCTCCTCTCATCACTCTCAGAGCTTCTCCTATGGCATTGCATAAGATCTCTCAATCAAACACTCCTACTTCAGATTGCAGGCCTGGTGCAGGATGTTGAGGTTCATGGCCTGCAACTATTCTGGAAATCCTGCTGTCTTCTGCCAGCTAAAAGCTTTGTGGAAAGAATTCACTTGAGTCAGCAGGGTAAACAAAATGTTTCGTACTTGCACAAAGGACATCATATCTCAAAGAAATTGATAATGAAATCATCTGACAATAGAGGTTATTTTGTGTTTGTCATTTCAGTCATTGTGCTCTTAGTGTTTGGTGACATGTAAAAGGAAAGTTAGAAAGTTGTGATGGAGCTGCAGTGCAGTAATCCTCCTTTCCATGTCCTTCGTTTTGATTCTGTCCCCAGTGGTGCTCAAAAGTGGATCAATCCCCGGTCCTTTCCTCGTTACTCTGTTCAGTCCATCTCAAAGCCACTGTCATGCCCAAGGCGATTTCTGAGTGATATTTAAAAAGGGAAATCACAGCTATTTCACTGATTCAAATATTTCAGGACCACTTGTTGGAGTTTGAGTTAGCCTGATGCATGCGTGAGTTGCATTACATTTGCTGACTAAATGTGTTTTTTCCTTGATGCTAGTAAAACATAAAATTAGAACTTCGTATGACTTGGCAAAAGAGGCCAGGCAATCATATATCTATTTTTTAGCCTATCTTCTCTTTGTATATTTTCTCTGTAATTGCTTGGTGGGAGATAAAGGCACAATAGCTATAAGCAAAAAGCTAAATACATTTAAATTAAGCAAGACACAAAATGCTGTATTTTTGCTTGGTGAATAGTTAAATATGAACCGTTAAATGTACGCATCTTTATTGATGTGGACCAAAATAACAATACATAATAATAAAAAACAAGCAAATTTCCAAATATACCTGCATATTATTTTGCTTAAACATTTTAAAATGTCAAAAATGCCACGTGGGGACTAGGATGCAAATTAAAAATTGAATCCTCATCAGTTAAAATTATTATTGCATAAAGTCTGTTGATGCTCTCTTTTTTTTAATTGTCTGAGATTTTATATTCACAGTTCCTTATTTATAAAACTGCCATTTAAAAGGGTTTTGAAGAAATGTTTTCTTTTCAGGCACATTTAATGCATCCATTAACATTAAAGACTTTTACATTATCCCCAAAAAAATCTGTATATAATAATTGTTTCTGAAGGATCATGCGACACTGAAGACTGAATTAATGATGCTGAAAACTTAGCTTTGCTGTTACAAATTACATTAAAATATAAAAGTTATTTTAGGTTGTAATATTTCACAAAATTATGCTTTTTACTAAATATTTCATCCAATTAAATAACTTGCCATTCCGGCAAGAGCATTGTGATTTATATTGTGAATGTTCAGTATATCGCTCGTCCCCAGTGCTTGGTCACCTGATTCCAGTCCAGCTATTATGGCCTGCTCAGAATTGCAGCAGTGTGTTGGCTTGGCAGAACGGTGTTATTTTCCAAAAGCTCATGCAGGGACACACCGATCACAACATGCAGACAGACAAATGAGGTTCACAATCAAGGTGAGAGGAAGGTGTTAATGAAACCGTGGTGGACCAGAGAGCCCAAAATAGGAGCTCTGTTTAAACTGTGTGTTGGTGTGAAATAGCACAGTAGGAGGTCTGGAAATCTTTCCTGGGGTTGGTTTGATTGACTGATTTGCCTGCCGCCCGTCTCCTGTCGGACAGGTGTCACTCAGGCTGTTCTGTTTGTGTCTCTCATTCCAGATGCCCCACCCCTGGATCGAGAAGAACTGTTTGTCCAGAAACTGCGGCAGTGCTGCGTGCTTTTCGACTTTGTGACTGATCCACTAAGTGATCTCAAGTTCAAGGAGGTGAAGCGAGCTGGCCTCAATGAAATGGTGGAGTACATCACACACAACCGTGATGTAGTCACAGAGTCCATCTACCCTGAAGCCGTCATCATGGTGAGGGGGCACACACACATCAACTCATCCCCATTGCTTCTCATACATGGTGCATTTCTGAATAAAGTACCGCATTTCAAAAATCACTTGGCAGTTTTCTCAAATGTAATAATCGTAATAAAAAAAAAAAAAAGGAAAATTGCCCCTTTAATTTAGTTTCCATGGCAACGTTAATCCTCTCCTACCATCTCGAGATCGTTCAGTTGTGAACTGAGTAGGTGATGCATCAGCTGCACTGCATCGTGTGAGTCACCTTTCACATAAATACCCAAGAACTCATTCGGAGTGACGAGGCATGGAGGATTCAGAGTTATTGTACATTAAAACTGTGTTTAAAAACCAATCATCTAAAAATAATTATTTCTGAACATTGTGATTCTTCATTTGACACCTGTGGAGAATCACAAGTAATTTGGTCTAGCGGAGTACTTGACGAGGTCCATTTGGTTTCTGTACTGCACACACATCTTTTGTGCAGTTGTAGGACTGTATACAGTACACGTGCATATCAAACATTAGCTTCCACTGCTGCTTTCTTTGTATTTCTCTCTTTTTGACACACATACACATTGGTTCGCTGATTCTCAGCTAGTCAGAAGTTAATGTGACGATACATGTGGCAAGTACACTGCCCTTCCTATCAGGACACATCTTCTGTGGCCAATTGACAGTAATGGCTTTTGCCTGACCGACACACAGGCGATTACTTACCAGACCCAGGATAAAATCTGTGTAAATGTACACCAGGGAATTATGGGTAATTAGCCATTATAAATCAAGACCTAGACACCTGCGTTTCCTTTCAGCCATTCATAATCAGAGAAGCGCTCCGCTTCGTCCCAAATAAGGCTCCGCAATATAACAAAAAATATATATAAATATTTGTTTACACTATAAGAAAAGTTTATTTATTTTTTACTAAATGCAAATAAAGCATTATATTTAACTATTTTCTTTTATATTCACCAATACAAAAATGCATTAATACAGAGCAATATGTACATACATTGAAATGTAGGGAAATGCTATTAACACAGCATTTAAGACACTTAACGGCTAAAAAAACATTTAAAAATGTGTTTAAAAACACATTTACCCCTCACGTCCCCCATACCGTTAGGTCCCCATTAGACTCATGTTCAGTGTGAGGTGCCCCTCCCTCTCCTGTCTGGAGGTCTGAGCGACTCTAGTCTGAGGATGTGTTCGAAACATTGCGTCATCTTGACAGAGAGAGCAGTGCCGCCCCTCTGCAGTAGTAACACTCCTGTCCTTCCTCTCAGCCATTTTGGTACACGAGTTATAAGCAGTGTCTTACCACTCCTCACTTCAGAGGGAGTTGATATTTGAGGTCGCACAGATTTTATGTCTTGGATTCATAATGAGAGTTAAAGTAGGATGACATTTCGGTGATGTTTTTTCTGTGGAGTTTGTTTTTTATATATGTGTGAGGTTTTTAGAGCTGAATTTTAGTGTGGTGTATTCTACTGCTCATGGCTCAGATTCAGCATTGGTCGGTTTTATTTCTGGTGTTGTTCATACAGATTGTAATACAGAGCTCATCAAAGAAATGCATCTGCCCTATATATATATATCACCATCCTATAAAGCAAAAGAGACATTTGATGGCCAAAGAAGTACATCTGACACATCTTTACATTAGACAGCCATTAGAAATTGTCCACGTGGAATATAAAAGCAAAAGCAACTGCACAAGTATCTCTTATGATGAGTTTGGTGGGCTTCAGAGAGGTTCGGGATTTGTAATGCTTATTAAAGACAAAGTTTTCAAAGCAAACATTTTTCAGTGTGAAAGTGAAGCAATTAAATAGTTTTCCAGTGTTTTCCAAATTTTTTGTTACAGTGTAGCAATAATAATAATTTTGAGTCAACTTTTAAATAATAGAAAACAAAAGCCTTTGTAATAAAGAGAAATTCACACAATAATACTACTAGTCCTAATATATATAATGATAAAGAGAGGTATTATGAGAACCCCTCTATGTGTTAGTTTTTACATTTTCTCTAAGGTCTCTAATGCCTATTGTTTAATGATATACCAAATATAAATATCATATTGGTTTAATACAGTACTTCTAGTATATTCCTAAAAATGGATAGTTTATCTTTTCTCATAATTACAGATGATGTGTATTTCTTTCCAGTTTTCTGTGAACTTGTTCAGGGCTCTGCCGCCCTCCTCCAACCCCACGGGAGCAGAGTTTGACCCCGAAGAGGACGAACCCACTCTAGAGGCAGCTTGGCCTCACCTGCAGGTGTGTGCAACACTCGTTTTCTTTCCTTTTTAAATGTCATCTATCCAACTCTTCAGTGAGTGTTGCTGGATGTCTTTGGCGTTGTCCTTTTCTTATGCCTGTTTATGTTGTTATATTAAGAGGATTTTGGGTTATGAGAATGCAAAACTATATTGCTCAGTTTTACTGCCTCCATTTGCAGAAGTTTAAAACTTTGAATTTGGCCAAATCCAATGGCAGCATCACATTTGTCCTTTGGTTCAGTCTGAGGGGGATATTTATATTAAATATTGAATATCAGTCAATACTGAAATATGTATTGTGGAGATAAAAAGATCAAATTCAAAGAGACTTTTCTGTATTTGTTGTTACCTTTAGCACTATGCTAAAGTCATAGTCAAAAAGAGTGCTATTTGTGTAGGTCACAGAGTTTCTGCCTTTATAGAGCATTGCAGTCAGTTCAGGTTCCCTGCCAGTGAGGTTGCAGTGAAGCATTCACTAGGTTTTGGAACAAAACGTCTGTCTCAAATGATTAAAAAGCCTATTTGTTCAGGAACTGGCAGCATTTATTGTTTTGGTGGCAAAGACCAGACAGATGCATTAATCATGTATTAGCATTGAGCTTTATAACTGTCTCTCCTCCTCACCCCCTCTTTCTCCTTTCCTCAGCTGGTGTATGAATTCTTCTTAAGATTCCTGGAGTCACCTGACTTTCAGCCCAACATTGCCAAAAAATACATCGACCAAAAGTTTGTAATGTCGGTGAGTGTACTTTCTTCTGACGAATAGATGAAACACAGTTTTACAGCTACACGCTCCCTCTGATGTGAGTATAAGAGAGGAAACTGTTACAAGCGTGTTGCAGTGCAGTGATCAGCACTGGCTTGTGTAGAATACTAAGTCAAGTGTAAGGAAAGGGTATAATCACCATGCCAGCATCACTTTTGTTTTGACTGATATTTAGAGACTAGGGGCCTGTACCATGAAGCTAGATTAGCTGGCTAGCCAGGTAAGTTTCAGGTTAGTTTGCACCAATCCTGGGTTTTAGGTACCATGTAAGTGGCTTAGCTTTTAGCAGCATTCATTGTCATAGTAACTTACACTTCACAGCTAACCTGCTTATGTTCTGGGTTAAAGATCTCAAACTGAAGTTGGACCAATCAGAGGTGAGAAGGGTTACACATGTCTGACACACAGTCACTCCAGTTTATTTTGCTCCAAAGTAAAGGTCACTAATGCAAAAAAAAAAAAAAATCAGTAATTTTATGATTTATATCAGGGCTTGAATTTCGGTGCGGGGATTGTGCATAATTTAAACCATTCCCGCAAGGTTAGCTTTTATAGCGCACAAATATATTTGCTTCATCTCAGAGCAAATGATTAAAAAATAAATTCACAGATGCGAGAAAAAATATGTCAAATTGTCTAGTCAAATTGTCTTTTATTTTCGAATTTAATTCCTCAATCAGCGCTGGACCGGCATTTTCTGTCTCAGCGCTGAGCTCATAGACAGTAAACGGCGGAGCCCTGGCTGCTGTAGACAGATCATGTTTCACGCTGTCAATGCAGCGGTCTGCGTTGCGCTGATCTTATTCACACTATCAAGTGTAGGTGCAGCATTCTAACATTTTGAGTCAAAATGAGCTGTTTGTGAAGAAATTATCCGCTTCCAAATTGTCGTTGTAATAACGAAACTGAAACATTAAAAAACATTTTGCTCTTTATGGTGTGCGAGTGATAGAGCGCGGCAGCAACGAACCAACTGATCAGCTTACAGCGTCACAACATTGAATGCTCGGCCGAACAGCTGATCATAGCTGTACAGGGCGCCTTTATTATTTTTAATCTCCATAAATATATCTATAAATATATCTAGTAATAAAGTTAACGCAAGGGCTAGAAATCAATTAATATTTTGCTGATCCTTCTTGTCATCATGGAGAGCGCAGTTGGTTGCATGGCAACGACAGACGCCACGAGAGTGCAAGCGCTTGTGGAAATGAGACTGCGGCGCGCGCGCCCGAGCTTTCCACTTGTTTGAGCATGTGACTGCGCGTTTCCCCTTGTTTTCTATTCATTATGCGCAGCATATTTCCCGTGCGCACAAACACGGCCACAGACAATGAATTGTTTGGTTAGCGTAGTAGTTTAAATATGGACCGTTGGCTGAAGCGAAAGACAAGTTCGGATGATGCAGATCACGATCCAAAGAAAAAAGTTTTCACTGAAATGGAGAAACTCATTCAGACAGCCATGGTCATACCAGTAGCGAGTGTGTCGTGTGAACGTGGATTCAGCACACAAAACAGGATCAAAAGTAAATTCAGAAATTCACTGAATAATACAAGTCTCACAAATCTAATGATCATTTCAGAGCTTGGACCTTCCCTTGAGCAGTTTGACTTCAACAGAGCCATCATCAAATGGAAAGAAGATGAGGAGACAGATGAGAAACTTAGAATAAGTCACATGAAAAAAAAGAAATGGAAAAAAATGACTGAAATAGAACTGAAATGTATGAAAGACATAAATACTTATAGTTTAAACTGAATTCTTAATATCAATTTACGATATCAATATCAAAAGAAAAAAAAAAGCAAAGAATTGAACTGAACTGAAACACATGAACTGAAATAGACATTAATATATAGCATAGGCCTAGTTTAAACAGAGGTCTTAATGTCAATTTGAAGAGCATGATGTATTTTGTATAAAGTTTTTTATTTTTTTTAACTGATTTGAGAACTGGAAATGCACAATTCATGCATACAAATCTGTAGATATTAATAAATTAACATGATTAAATTAGACCGATGCATCAAAAGTTATCCCCCCCCCATGTGACCCATGTAAGGGGGGAATTCCCCCCCAGTTTAAAAAACGAAATTCAGGCCCTGTATATAATTATTGTATTGTTATTCATATTATTCTTATTATTATCTTTTACACAAGCAATTTTAGTTTAAGTTATTATAAATCGTTTATTTTAAATAAATATTAATGTATGCAGATCATGTAATATAAATAAGCTGTATTATCACAAGATTGCACTATTTAAAAAATAATAATAATCGGACCTTACATGTCTCTATCACTATATATTTTCAAATGTATAAACCTAAGTTAACAAAGTTTATTTGCGCATCTTCTTCGTTAACAATGGCTCTGTGTAGTTACAGCTGCTCTATGTGAAATCACGCATCTGATGGAATTAACCGCTGCTTAGAGAACCGGCTTTACTGACGAGATGCGCATAAACGATCGGAGCACCCCTAACTGATAGAGCAAGATTATTTATTTTATTTGTCCTCCTTCATGTTTCATATGACGTTTAAATTTGTTATTCTTCAATCTCTTAACCTTAAGCAAAACCTTTAACCTTTTAGTTCTGAATCTCGCTGGGTCTCTCGCGAGAAGTAAATCAAACTTGCTTTGTGTTGCAAGGCTCATGATTGGCTGTTTTTATGACACATTTATGTGCACGCGCTCCACAAACTCGAAAGTTGATGAACAGCATCATGGTACCAACAAAGCTGGATTAAAGAGGTTTGGTTTTGTCAACTAATCCTGTAACTCTGAATTTGTTCAGCTACCATCATGGTACAGGCCCAGGATTCTGGGACTAGAGTTTTATTGGCCTAGAATCATTCCATGAGTGTTACATGGAGTCCAACTCACTAGGTTTGATTGCATGCAATTCGTTTTGGCATGAATCCAATCCAGTTTCAGATTCTGAAAGTTCTGTTTATATGAACCCTAAATATTTGATGTGTGATTCACGAATTTGTTTGCTTACTTTGTTTGGCTGCTTTTATAATGTCACCGGAGCCATCATGAGTTCAGTTATCTAAGTGCCTGTTTAAACCTGGATAGTTAATGTGATTTCACTGATTGGATAGGTATCTGATGTGCTATAATGGTTCCAATGACATGTGTATGCAAAACGAATATAAATCTGATTTTTAATTTGTGCACTAAATGCAAATGTATCATTCACATCAATGAAAGCAAAAGGAATTGTATTTGATTTGATCATCAGCTAAGATCAGGATCAAAAACCACAATAGGAGAGAGCAAATACAGTGTCCTCTGAAAAAGAAAACATTTTGGAGAGGATTTATTTCTGGTCTTTTCATGATCGGATAAAATAGTGTGACGTGACCAAGTGTAAGCAGGCCCAGACATTCAGAAGAGCTTCTTAGTAAATATTTAGTCTCATCCACTGATCAGTTCATGAGACGCCAATAAACATGCACACATTCTTATGACGTAAAACTTAGTGTAAAAATAACAATCAAGGCATTGCTTATGTGATAGGGATGGGCGATATGGCCTAAAAAAATAATCACGATAATTTCGTGCGATAACGATACAAATGACGATAAATTATTTTTTTCTCCAGCTGTGCGAAAACACACTCACAATCTTCTTACAGACTCCCACAGCTCTGTCAATCCTGGTATCCCTCATGCTTCTCTGCAAAACAACAACAAAACTATTTGTTTATTTTTAAGTATTTATTTGTTCCTTTTGAATAAAATAAATGAAATAAAAAACTAAAAAAGTTAAAAGAAAAAATTAAAGTTCACTTAAAATTAAAATAGATTAAACAAAAAAAAAACATTTTAATGTTCAATTTATTTATAAAGCACATACTAATACACCAAAAGTTGACCACAGTGCTTCACAAAAGATAAAATAACACAATCAAGACATTTAAAATCAGGACCTTGCCACAGACAACGTCATACTCCTAAGCGACACTATTAATGTCCTATCATACCATTAACACAGCACTAAATGAGCAAAAGCCAGAGTGAAAAAGTAAGCTTTCAAATGTTGTTTATACTCTATGAGAGGAACCTTCCCTGATATAATGAGGTAAACTATTCCACAGCCAATATTAAATGCACATAATATAAACATTAGCTAATGTAATGAATTACTGTTCAAAATACTGCATAGTCACATTATTAATGCAGAAACAAATTTATATATACAGTCAATATTAAGCTCATGTTTACTCAGTGTGCATGCATTAAATTTACTGACACTGACACAAGAAAGAGTAAACTTACCAATAGCAATGTGTAGACAATTGCCAAAGCAAGACAGTCTTGTCCACATGTTTAGAGTGGCTGCTTTTACTATATTGGCCCCGCTGTCCGTTGTCAGGCACACTTGTTTCTCCTCATGTAAATTCCATTCTTGAAGAAACTGCTTCAAGCCACTCGCTTGCGATGTTTTCACCCGTGTGGTCACCTGAGAAAAACTTGTATGGATGCAACAGCTGTTCAAACTCCAGTCACTCGTTATGTAGTCGACCGTAATGCTAATGTCAGCTCAGTCATTCTGCTACTCCACATGTCTGCAGATGAAACATAAAAATCCGCCGTTGACAGTGATGTTTGTACCCTATCGCTGCACTCTTCATACATCGCTGGCAGAGCTGTTTTGGAAAAGTACTTCCTTGAGGGTATGTTGTTTCTTGGGTCCAGTTTATGCATCCTTCGCTTAAATCCTTCTTTTTCGACCGTTTGGAATGACAACATATCTTTTGTCAAACAAAACGCGACTGCTTCCGTCAGTTCTTTCCATCGTTTAGTTTACGATCGGTTTTCCTTTTTTGTATATTACGGTAGTTTGCTCCTCATCTGATGTAACCAAACCAGTTCCAAATTGTGGAGGTAGCTCCTCGCCTTCCACCATTTTTGTTTTCACTCCGTCCGCACGTGTGACGGAGTGACGCGTCCGGACACACGCGTCACTCCTGACTTATGCAAAAAAATAAGGCACGCGTGCGCTGCGTGCACAAAACTATGTCATCAACTAGACTTATCGTTATTATCGTGAGGAGACAAATTTTTATCGTGAGGAGAATTTTCAACGGTATATCGCAAACGATAAGATATCGCCCATCCCTATTATGTGAGAGGTATTTTTCAAACCGAATCCAAAGTGCTTAATGTTTTCTGATTATTTCAGATCAACACCACCCCTTTTAGTCCAAACTAAATTTTATTTAGCTCGAGCTCAGTCAGATCGATTGAGATGTTTAACACAAGGCTTTCAGTCAAATTGAGCATCAATCTGATTAGTAACAAATTATTAAATTTTAAAATTAAATTATTTGAATGCATGTAAACATAGCTACTGGAATTGGGTCTCAGAGCACATTTCATGATTATGCTAATGACTTATGGTCATCTTATTTCTTTTCAGCTTCTGGAGCTTTTCGACAGTGAAGACCCTCGAGAGCGGGACTTCCTGAAAACCATCCTGCACAGGATCTATGGAAAGTTCCTGGGACTGAGAGCCTACATCCGTCGGCAGATCAACAATATTTTTTACAGGCAAGCTGTCTGTCAAACTAATCCATCTCCGCATTCGGTTCAGATTGTGCTAAAATGTTCTCATTCATAAACTTTGTAATGGTAAACAGAAACTGTGAGCTCTTAGAAGCAAGTCTGTCTTTGAATCAGCCGAGTTTGGCGTTCGTGAGAAAAGGTGAGGCCAAGCTCTTCCAGAATTCATCCACTGAGTCAGTATGCTTGATCTCGCACTGTAGGTTTATATACGAGACGGAGCATCACAATGGGATTGCGGAGCTCTTGGAAATCTTAGGAAGGTGAGTGTGACCACTATCAGTGCTACCATGACAAGCCTGAGAGGAGGTCTTTCTTATTTCTGAACTGAAAGAAGCTGTCTGTCACATGACCGGTCTCATGTTCTTCCCACAGCATAATCAATGGCTTTGCCCTGCCACTGAAAGAGGAGCACAAAATGTTCCTCATCAGAGTGCTACTGCCTTTACACAAAGTCAAGTCTCTCAGCGTCTATCACCCACAGGTACGCTTAAGGAGAACACTCTTTTTTTTTTGAGGACTTTTATGAAGAATTGTTTGTTTTTTTTATATAGGGGTGGATGATTATGAGCAAAATGCTTTGCTGTGAAAGTCTCCGTATTCTCAAAACGTTCAATAACTGCATTAAACCACAGTTAGCGCTAAAACTGATTGGCTGAGTGATGTTCAAGAGAGCTGATCATTTAGTTCAACGCCACTGGGATGTTTCGCTGTTCTTATTAAACCTCAGCTTGTCTGTTCAGCCTCTTTTGGGGATGTTTTTGCTGACGAAAAATATACAAATTCACAATTGTGAGAATATTAGTATGGCTCTGATTACCTGCAGCTGAGGAGCACTTTTGCTTATGTGATTAAAAGTAAAAAAAATTATTTGCTTGCATTTGAAAAAAATATATATCACACCCAAATTATTAAGCTTCTTTTATTTTTAAGATGAACATTATAACTGTTACTCTACAGCATATTAGAGATAATTTTGGCTCATCAGGAATAATTTTTCCAGATTTGATTTGAGGTAATATGTTCAGTCATTTCTCTCTCTCTTTTTTTTTTTTTTTTTTTTTTTTTTTTAAAACCCCTTCCTCTGTATCCATAGTCTATACTTCATAATTAAGTTTTATAGGTTATTATTTTACACAATGTATTAATAGAATGAAGAACAGCGGTGGCTCCGTGTTAATCATCCTATTGTGTTTTTTGTAATGTCTATTTGAAAAATAAAAAAGTATTTTCCTGTGCTTTCAGCTGGCTTACTGTGTGGTGCAGTTTTTGGAAAAGGACAGCAGCCTCACCGAACCCGTAAGATTTACAGCCTTGGCACAGCTGCACTTTTGCCGTTTCCTTCAATAATAATAACTTTTTCTTTCTAGTTTTTCTGTTTGAATTCTCTTTTCATGTTGAACTTGAGCATGGCTAGTGCACAGCTTTCTCACAGCCGTTTGCCTCCTCCTGTGTTCATCTGCATCAGGTGATTATGGGCCTGCTAAAGTTCTGGCCCAAGACTCACAGTCCCAAGGAGGTGATGTTTCTGAATGAGCTGGAGGAAATCTTGGATGTCATTGAGCCCTCAGAATTCGTTAAAGTCATGGAGCCCCTGTTTAGACAGCTGGCCAAGTGTGTATCAAGTCCACACTTCCAGGTACTACAGCAGTATAGTACTTTTCAAACTCCTTGAACATTGAGAGACTTGTCATCTTACCAGGGTAACGGCGGTCTGTAATGACCATGTGTGTTCTAGGTTGCTGAAAGAGCATTGTATTACTGGAACAATGAGTACATCATGAGCCTGATCAGTGATAACGCTGCCAAGATCCTCCCCATCATGTTTCCCGCTCTCTACAAGAACTCCAAGAGCCACTGGAACAAGTACAGCCACACTTGTTAATCAGTTAATTGTTACATAAAGTAACTTGTCACATCCTGGTTTTCCATTCTGTTCAAATGTCTGGACTAATAGAGCTGTGTTTCCTCCTGCAGGACAATCCATGGGCTCATCTACAACGCTCTGAAGCTCTTTATGGAGATGAACCAGAAGCTGTTTGATGACTGCACTCAGCAGTACAAGGCTGAGAAGCAGAAGTAAGTGAATGATGGGAGAAAGCGAAAATATGGGGGCGATTTGAAGACATGGCATATCTTAAACTCTGTTTTCCTGTTCTTCATTAGAGAGAAGTACAAACTTAAGGAGCGGGACGAAATGTGGCATAAAATAGAGGCGCTAGCAAAACAAAATCCACAGGTAAACACTAGCAATCAAAAGTTCAATTTATCATTTTTTTTTTTATTCATTTAATGCAGCGCAAACAAATGCAGCCTTAGTGAGCATAAGAGATTTTTTGAATAACAGGTGTGTACATGTGAAGACGATCAAATAGGACATACTGTCAGTGGAGTCTTATATTTTTAGATGTATTTTAAATGAGAATTAATCATTTTAAGAGTAATTTTATCAGGTGCTTGGGTATTTCTAGTTGTATAGTAATAGGAATAGCTTACCTCTATTCCCAAAGCTTTGTGTGTAACTGAAACAGCCTGAGTCCCTTAATTACTGATAAGTATAAGGGGAAGCTTGTTTTCTGCCTCTCAAACTACTCCTGACGAGTGTAATTACCACAGCTCCTGTCTCTAGAGTCACCAGTGTGCTCTGAGGGCAAACACAAAAAGTTTAATCTAATGATGAGGGATCCTGTGAATGGGTTTGTCAACTGGTGCGTTTTGGGTTTTCACAGAGTACAAAGATTGAGCTGCGGCCCGGTCTGGCTCAAGAGGAGGTGAGTCATTCATTTCTGTAAATGTAACAGTTGTCATGCATTCATCTTACTCTTTGAGCTAGTAATTCAATAGCACAGTTTTTGCTGGAAATTTGAATAACAGTTATGCCTATTTTTTGGCATAAGTCAGTAAATGGAATGCTTTGAAATCTGATATATATATTTTTTTTTTGTCACAATTTTTTTTAATATTTGTGACATTATGGGTGCAAACAAAAAGATTATTCATCATAAATTTTAAATCTGGCATCAACATTATGTAATACTTAAGTCAAAGACAGAAGTCTCAAAACGGTAAACTTAAGTTCACACTCTAATTTCTTTTTGGATGTGCCACATTCAAGGCCTTGATAAAATAGATAATATACACACGACGCTGTTTGACTGCACATGATTTGAATTATGTATTATTGCAAGTTGCTGTAAACAAAAAATTGTGACAGATGTACAGGTGCTGGTCATATAATTAGAATATCATCAAAGTTAATTTCACTAATTCCATTCAAAAAGTGAAACTTGTATATTATATTCATTACTTACACACAGATTGATATATTTCAAATGTTTATTTCTATTAATTTTGATTATAACTGACAACTAAGGAAAATCCTAAATTCAGTATCTCAGAAAATTCGAATATTGTGAAAAGGTTCAATATTGAAGACACCTGGTGCCACCCTCTAATCATCTGATTAACTCAAAACACCTGCAAAGTTCTTTAAATGGTCTCTCAGTCTAGTTCTGTAGGCTACACACTCATGGGGAAGACTGCTGACTTGACTGTTGTCCATAAGACAACCACTGGCACCTTGCACAAGGAGGGCAAGACACAAAAGGTCATTGCAAAAGAGGCTGGCTGTTCACAGAGCTCTGTTCCCAACCACATTAATAGAGAGGCGAAGGGAAGGAAAAGATGTGCTAGAAAAAAAGTGTACAAGCAATAAGGATAACCGCACCCTGGAGAGGATTGTGAAACAAAACCCATTCAGAAATGTGGGGGAGATTCATAAAGAGTGGACTGCAACTGGAGTCAGTGCTTCAAGAACCACTACACACAGACGTATGCAAGACATGGGTTTCAGCTGTCGCACTCCTTGTGTCAAGCCACTCTTGAACAACAGACAACGTCAGAAAGGCACACAATCCACGTTGCTTGAGGTCCAGTGTAAAGTTTCCACAGTCAGTGATGGTTTGTGGTGTCATGTCATCTGCTAGTGTTGGTCCACTGTGTTTTCTGAGGTCCAAGGTCAATGCAGCCGTATACCAGGAAGTTTTAGAGCAATTCATGCTTCCTGCTGCTGACCAACTCAGCTATGGAGATGCAGATTTCATTTTCCAACAGGACTTGGCCCCTGCACACAGTGCCAAAGCTACCAGTACCTGGTTTAAGGACCATGGTATCCCTGTTCTTAATTGGCCAGCAAACTCGCCTGACCTTAACCCCATAGAAAATCTTTGGGGTATTGTGAAGAGAAAGATGCAGTATGCCAGACCCAAGAATGCAGAAGAGCTGAAGGCCACAATCAGAGCAACCTGGGCTCTCATAACACCTGAGCAGTGCCACAGACTGATCCACTCCATGCCACACTGCATTGCTGCAGTAATTCAGGAAAACAGAGCCCCAACTAAGTATTGAGTGCTGTACATGCTCATACTTTTCATTTATATACTTTTCAGTTGGCCAAGATTTCTAAAAATCTTTTTTTGTATTGGTCAGATTTTCTGAGATATTGAATTTGGGATTTTCCTTAGTTGTCAGTTATAATCATCAAAATTAAAAGAAATAAACATTTGAAATATATCAGTCTGTGTTTAATGAATGAATATAATAAACAAGTTTCACTTTTTGAATGGAATTAGTGAAATAAATCAACTTTTTGATAATATTCTAATTATATGACCAGCACCTGTATGTTCAGGCATGAACAAAAGATGTGTGTGTGTGTGTGCAGTATATGATGTTTAATGAAGGAGGGATGCCCCTGTACTCAATGGAGACGGAGACCCCTACAGCCGAGGACATCCAGCTGCTGAAGAAGACTGTGGAATCAGAAGCCTCACAGGTACAGACACTTCACAGGATCTTCACAGACACAAAAGATGTCCATCAGCATGCAAGTTTGTTGTAGAGCATAGGTGCCAAGCTCATTTCTTAAAATTTAGTGTTGTCTATGTAGTGCTTTTTTACATGATTTTCTGGTTCTAAGAAGGTAAAAGTGTAACTTGCTGCTTTAACAACTAACACAGAGTAAAAACAGAACCTAGTCAACAAAATCCTTTGGACTGGATAACTTCTGAAGTTGAAACCAAAAATCTGTGTTAATGTTTGGCCGAAATGAAAGAAACTACAGTTTATGAAATTACATTATATAATATGTATGTGTCTTTTTGTGTAAAAACTGATATATACTTTGCCTTTAGTGAAGCTGTAAGGAGCACTGTCTCAGTAATATAACCGTTTTCTTTACAGGGGTTAAAAGATATCAAGAAGGAAAAGGTTTTGACGAGGCGAAAGTCTGAGCTGCCACAGGACGTGTATACTATTAAAGCCCTGGAATCTCACAAGCGAGCGGAAGAGTATCTGACGGCCAACCAGGAAGCCCTCTGACCGGGGAACACCGCCACCCTCCACCGCGCCTAAACTGTCCCTCTCGTCTTGGTCCAAAATTGTGGCGTGCTGTAACCCACCTCTCTGTTCCCCCGCCTCTGTCCATACACTCTTCCTCCCTGGCTGTTGGAGAGCCCCGTCTGTGTACGATCTAGCCCCGCAGAGCAGTGGAGCGCTCCCATGAACTCTGTCCCTCGTCCTGTGCGTGCACAAACACTTTCCAAAGTCTTCACAAATCCATAGCTGCTACAGAAGCTGTTAGAAAGCAGTGTGGGTTACAAATAATGAAAGTATGCTTGTGTTTTTCTCGTCCACACCGCTTTATTTTGTCCACTTTGTGCTGTCTCCATTTGTCCGCATGTTCCCTATCCTGTTTTCACCACTGCTTGAGAGCCCTTCCTGTACTCCAGTCACTGCCTCTGTAAATCTGTTTGCAATGAAGGGGCCACACTTAACTAAATGAATCATGTTACTCGAGATTAATGAAGACCTCGGTGGGGATGTTGACCCTATGTTGGATTTTCATTCAATACACTATATGGAGAAAGCAGCTTTATGAATTAGACATGCAAATCGGAGATTTGAACCCACAAGGGATTGCAAATCTATGTCAGATGCTTCTCTAGATGTACACCTGAGAGGGTATAAAACAATTCTTTCTCCATAGTGGCCCGGTGCTATAAATGCTTCAGTTAGTCATCAGAAGAAGTCGTCATTTTTGAGGTCAAGGCCACATGTTAAGAGGCAGAGGCTGAATAGTTCCACCTTATAAGTTTTGCTGTTTTCCCAGTGATTGTGTTCATGATCGTCAAAGGAAAGAAAAACAAATGTAAGGGAGATTTGTGGAAGCAATCATCTCTAAACACCACCAGCAGAGCGCTTGATGACAATGCTGTAAAAGTTAGTATACAGTCCGTTTACAGTAGCGGAGAAGACAAGAATGTGCTCTAAACGCATGCACCAATGGCCTATTGGTCCACACTCCACTTATTTTGTATGCATCCGTGTTTTATTTTCGTTTTAAGACTGATACCAATCAAATCGAAACGTCCCTTTTTTCACTGCCTAGCTTTTGCAAGGTGTCTCGTTTGTGCTCCGTAGGTTTAAAAACTAGAAAAGAACAAAAAACAAACTCCCTTTTGAGCCTTTAAAAAAAAAATCAGTTATTACTGTCCTGTCCATGATTGTATGTCTTTTTTTGTTGCTGTTTTTTCTTTCTTTTTCACTTTAAAGCGCCGAAGCAATATTTTTTTCAGGAATTAGAACAGTGTGGAAACCATGCACTGGACTAGTGTACGATCAAGCGCTATACAATCCTCCTGATAGGACTATATATACTTAAAGAGAAAAGATACTCGCTTGTCCAGGCTTAATATATGGATAACTGACAGCCTGATGTTGCTGTTGCAAATACTGGTGTACTGTATATTGTCATGTATATTGCTTATGATTGTGCCCTTGCCCACCTCATGCCCTTCAGTATTCCCTTTTTATGCTCCGAGTTCATCTTTTCTTTCTTTTTTTTTTGCTTGTATGACTCCATTCTGATGCATAATGTCCCCTCTCTGTTGTAAAGGTCAGTCTCGTGAAGTGTCACTTTGATCATTTCAACAGTGAGGGAACATTTACTCCTCGTAAAGCCTGCTGGACAACCCAACGTCTTACTGCTATCCGATGCGCAGCTCTAAGGTCCCGCTGTAGTTCGTCCCGACATCCACTTGCTGCTACACTTCCTCCATCGCTTCAGTCATGTGCATATGTTTCACCTCGTGCGATTTACAGCAGTGCAGAGGTGATGTGTTTGAAGTGTTGACGTCACCTCGGCCTGTCAGCATACAGGAATGACTTGTCCGTGCAATCAAGAGCATGATTTGCCAACCTAGCTGCCTCTACATGAACCAAAACATTCCAGAAACAATCCAAGGCAACTTCACTCTTGAACACAGCATGCTTCCATTCTCAGCGCAGCTCGACAGGCGGATGGGGCCGTGTTCAGCTTGTCTGGCAGCAAACCGAGGGAAATGAAGAACGTATGGGTCTCTCCACACTCTCCCAGCCCTCCCTTCCCAAGTCTGACACTAATCTTAAGCTGCTTTCCAGGTCATATGTACATACGTTGTACTTTAATTAGGTTGCGCATTACATAGTATGAAAGTCATATTTTGTACAGATGTTCATGTATGTACAGAACGAAAAATAAAGAAACAAAAGACGCGACAGCCATTTGTGTTGCTCGAGCCGTGTGAGATACATAAAGGATCAGTCACTCATTGCACAGATATCAACAGTCAGATTCATTTAGATGTGATTATGACTGAGATGCACTATATATGCTGACATACAAGTCTTGCAAAATTCTCCACTTTACAAACCTCAAGAAAACCCTGCATAATTTATACAGATGGGTTGAGAAACATCTGGGGTGTTTTCAGGACAGTTTTCACCTTCTGTTTAACGGCATCAACTGGACACTTGCAGTGTATCAGCTTAAAGCAATTAAAAGGCTTTTCAGTCCACAGTTTGTATAAACCACAGCGAAGGTGATAAATATGCTATTTGATTAGTTTGAGAGGAGCACATCTGTTTCACTTGCGTTCCAGTCTCGGGCGTGCAGAGCTGTGTGTGGACTGAAGCGTCTGCTGGACCATGTCCTTCCACTGGTCATCTGAGATCTCCTGGGCCCACGCAGGGATTACTAGAGTCGGCAGATTTACAGCCGCCATGGTCCGTTTCACCAGCTCAACTTGATCTGTGATGACAAGAGAGAAAACAAGATATACTGATACCTAAAATATATATATATTGCTAACATTTTATAATGCTAATATCAATCAATATATTAGTGCTTTTATTTTAAATTGGTATGAGATCATGGATATTTTATTGTGCATACTCCTTGTATTTAGTTTTTGTTAGCAACCGATTCTTTTAAGTCTTTAAAAACACTAATATTTTAAAAACGCTATATATAATCTATGGTAGAGGGAAAAAATACAGTATAATGTGAAGCCTAATTTAAGCTTTTAAAAGGATTGATTTTAGTGTTTTATTTACTGTACATTAAAAGGCCATAACTTGAAAAGAATCTGTATTTAACGTTTTTAAAGTTAAAAACTACATTTTGACTTAATTCCAAATGTAAATTTTCTGTCTGAAATATCACTAATGTCACAAAACATTTTTGTACAATAATTTCATCTATAAATTCTAAAATTCAAATTGTGCAATAAAAATACAATGTTACAAACTAATATTACTGTTAAGTTCAACAATTTTGTGTAGTTTTTTTGTGTATTCCACCTGTTAATCCCAATTGTGCTAAATGTTTTAAATAGTAGTAGTATTACTATTAAGTTAAATTCAACAATTTTGTTAGTTTGTTTTATTAGTTTGCTTTTATTACGTTGTATTCGTTATAACGGGCATTTAAAAAGAGGTCAAGTCAAATTTTCTACAAATCATTTTCTACAACACATTGATATTACGGATATTACAGATAATCTTATTAAAGGGATAGTTCACCCAAAAATGAAAATTTGATGTTCATCTGTTGACCCCCAGGGCATCCAAGATATAGGTGACTTTGTTTCTTCAGTATGACACAAACCAAGATTTTTTACACAAACCGTTGCAGTCTATCACTTATAATTTAAGAGGACACAGCCTTCTTCTTCTTGCATTACAGTGAATCGCAGACTTATAAGTGCATCACCTCCACCTATCTCTCAAGTGGACCATTGACACTCCTAATTGAGATTGTAGATAAAGAGTCAATGGTCCAAAAGCTGCAGGGTTTAACTTAGTTTTGTGTGGTGTTTGTTTTTGTGTGTGTAATGTATTAGCAGTGTTTCCCATTCACATCCATTATATGACTGACAGACTGCAACAGTTTGAGTTAAAAATCTTTGTTTGTGTTCTACTGAAGAAACAAAGTCACCACAATCTTGGATGCCCTGGGGGTAAGCACATAAACATTACATTTTCAGGTGAACTATCCATTTCATGTTTACAATATCTTAAACTCTTCATGCATTAGTCACATTAAGCAGATTAAAGTTGGATGATAATATGGTGTACATTATGCAATGACACGTAGGTTTTTTTTTTTTGTCAAACTGACAAGGAACTAATGCAACAAACGTGAAGTCTGTTGTCTTCATCACCTTCATCCATGGGAATGGACGCGTAACTTCTCCAAGCAGCGGCTCCTTCAGGATCCTCCTCTTCATCACTGTCAGGAGGAGGAGGCTGGGGCAGGAACAGACCCATGGCCTGCAAAATGATCAGAAAGATGACAACAATCAGTGGGAAGTGTACACCAGCTACCCAGAGAGGAGGAGGGAGCCTGCACCCCCGGTGCTGTACCTCTATTCGCCCCTGGACCTCCTGCAGCTGCTCTGCGGGGGAGCCTTCATCCACGGGCTCTGTGTGTGAGCCGCTCGTCCCCTCTGGCTCTTGATTCAGAGGCTGATAGTAATATCCAGCGCCTCCGTCCTCGTCCTCGTCCTCCTCCATGTCCTCTCCGCTCCACTCCCCCGGCACAGCGGTGTCTAGAGGCCGGTCTTCCGCCTCATCCTCCTCGGAGCTCGGGGAGATTCTCTCTGGACCCATCCCTCGGGGCCTCGCCACTTCCATTCAACAGCTGCTGACAGACACAGCGCACGAGACGCATTCATCTCGGCAGAGCTGCTAAAACACTGCTTACACACATGCACTTATAATCCCAGGAGACGACTGTTTAACACACCGAGCACCCTGCCGTGCACGAGCTCAGACGGTTTCTCCTACCTGTATCTTGTGTCGAGCGCTTTGATCCAAGTGTTTTTGTTCAGGAGAGCTGTTCTTCTTCTGTGGTTTTTAACGGCAGCTTGCATCGTAGAAGTTGCATTACTGCCATCATCTGGAATTACTCTGCTGAAATACAATCATGATTGAGAAATGAACAAATGAATGTTCCTCAAACGCCTGATGATTGTATCTGATATTCAAGTTTTAATATGATTTTTATAAATAAAAAAATAAATAAACATTGTATGGAGCTAATAACAATATAAATTATAGTATATCTAAATGATATTTTACATGCACTTTATAAAAATAAAGAGACACATGTAGCACGACCCGGAGAACTGTACAGTTATAATATTAAGTTAATTTAGTCATGGCAACTGTTATACAAATACATTTTTGTAGTTTATGATTATGAGTGATTTATGCACACAGTAGTTCTACGGTTACACAGTTCAAAACTTTAATACATACAGATCTGTATAAAAATACACAACAATACAAAACAAATGTACATTTCACCAATAAATTACATAAATAATATTTACACTTGAGAATACTGCTGCTAAGAATTTATATTACTAACCTGCTTAAAAGAGCAGCTCTACAATGTAACGTTACATGATCATTTAAAAAACTTTTATAAAACAAATATTCAAGGAGTCAAACATACATGGCTTATACTCACTAACAATGAAATATTTTACATTTTGAACACTTACACAAACACCTGAAATGAAAAGCACTTTAGCAACGAGGCTTGATTATACACATACAGTACTAATGTAACACACGACTGAAGTTTTGATGTATTTGTGGGGTTTAGTGCTTCCCTTTATGTTACATGCAGCGGATCAGTGCTACGGTTTACTCTTTGAGTACAGACATCATATCAACAAATACAGTAGTTCCCAATACTGTATTTACAGGATATACAGTATATTAAAACAAGGAAGAGGTGAGGTGTCATAACTGACTGGATATAAAAAAGTGCTCTCTATATGAAAATTAAGAAAGCCCTTAAAACCAAGGTGAAAAAAGTCTATTTCCTCTAAAATTAAACTTTTTAACTGTACTTTTTTTTTTTTTTTACTTTACAGAAAGTCAGCATTAGTTAATGAGCGATACATTTCTTACAATACTGATTAATCTTTGTTAATGTTTATAAAAATACAAGTTTATTGTTAGTTAAGGTCAGCTTAGGCCTATTAGATCATATTAACAGATACTTTTGAATTCATTCACTTTAATGTTGAAATGAACAGTAATATTAATAAATGCTTTAAAATAATTGTTCATTGTTTATGTTAAATAACCTTATTTAAAGTATTTTTTTTTCTGTGTAAACATTTTCTCGCCATCTGGTGGCTGAGGATGGTGTTACATGATAACTTTTAGCTAGCATGCTAACAAGTGTTGCCTTTTTCGAATAAAACGTAAAAAAGTGGGGAAAGGAAATAGAATCTCTGCGGTTCAGGGGTTTTTGTGAAAAATATTGCTTGGTGAGATCAGCCAAAATGTTTTTCAGTGGCAGAGCAAGTTTTTACATTTTTGATGAAATATTACACAAGTCTTTCTTATCTTTGGAATCATATTCCAAGACCAGGTATGAACACTATTGATTTCATGTCGACTCTAACTGGCCTAATGTTCCCTCAGCAGTACATGCCTCACTTGTGGCATCTCTGATTAAAATAATCACTCTGAATAATGACCACCTGTTTTCAGCGACCAACTCTCAGATTCATGAGTACTGTCTTATGTTTTGAGAGGTCAGAAGTGGCCTTTTACTTCAACAAGAGCATCTGCGTGATCTCTGGGGCTAAATGATGTGGGTGTTCAGCCTCTTCTTCTCGAGCTCAGCTGGAGTCGAAGGCTGGAGGAAGCTGATCTTGCATTCCTGTTGCGCAGGCACAGAGTTCGTCCGGCATCGGTGGAAGGGGCGATGGTGAGCGGGAGCCGGCCTGCACCGACAGCGAGCCGATCGATCCTGGCAATGTCCGCGCAGCACCAGACCAGCCGTTAGCGCCACCACAGCCAAAGTCAAGCCCCCCAACACCAGCAGGATGATGAGCTGCAGCTCTGACAGCCCTTCTGCACCATGCTGAGTCACCACTGAGATTTTGAACGAGTGTGGAGTGGTCCAGTAGGAGCGATAGACTTGAGTAACTCGGTCTCCTTCGCCCCTGAACGGAGACACGGCTTGAGGTCCTGACTCCCAGACGGGGGTCTCACAAGTTCTTCCAGTGAACCCTGGAGAGCAGAAGCACTGGAAGGTGGAGACTCGGTCTATACAGCGTCCTCCGTTGAGGCAGGGCTGGCTGGCGCAGTCGTCCAGGTTGATGGTGCAGAAACGGCCGGTGAAACCCGCAGGGCACAGGCAGGAAAAACGGTTCACGGCATCCAAACAGGTGGCGCCGTTGGCACAGGGGCGCATCAGGCAGTCGTCCATGTTGGTCTCGCAGCGGGGCCCTGTGAAGCCAGCCAGGCATCGACAAGACAGTTCTGGAGCGTAACCACCCAGATCCTCACAGAGGCCGCCGTTCTTGCAGGGGGACCTGCAGCAATAGACATGAGAACTGAAGATATCTGTTGTTTATGATTCACACACAACTCAACTCAACTCATCGACGGTTAACACAGATTACGACAAAAGCTATGTGTGAATTATCAAAGAGGCGTTTGAAAATTTGAGAGAGAGATGTTTAGCAGGTTAAATATCTAGACCTGTAGCGGGAAATGTGAATGGACTGTAACTGACTTCAGTGACGACAGACGCTTCAGACGACTTTGAAAGTGGTGTAGTGAATGGACTGGGTTTAAAAGGTGAAGTGTGTGTTCTCTAGATCACTATTGTCACCAAATTGCAAAAGAAAGCTTTCTGAGAACTGATTTTTATTCACAACCAGATCCATTTAAAATATAAAAATCCAAAACCAATTGGATGGAAACCATGTTAAAAGACTATTATTAAACAGAGCTACTTCAGCATAATATCAACCAGTGTAATCTGATTCCTGAAAGAATAGCACTCATAAGCGGGGGTTTAAAGTGATTTCTTGCATGCTTTTAAATGGAGTCTACTTTGTGTTTTCGGCTGTACGATTCATTTAACATTTGCATCATAACTGAAGCATAATGGACTTGTAGCAAGCGTAGTCCGATTAATGAACAAATGGAGTGGTTCCTAAATTAAAGAGACTTAAAAAAGACTCAATGAGCAACAAATTATTGCTAAATATGCCTGTGTAAACATCATCTGAAAGAACTGGATATCTTGTATTTGCTCATTTTTTACATTTTCATTTGAAATCTGAACAACATCATCATTTGGCAATATGTTGCTGAGTGATGTAAATGCAATTTATTTTCTCGAATTATTTCAATATATAGTGCAAAAAATCCTTATGATGTCCTTTTCTACTGCCATTGGATGGACAAACAGAAAGTTCTTCACCCTTTGGATAGATTATTTACTTAGTTATTTCTGCATGTTAAACGTTTGATATGTGAAAACATCCATATTACATCATTCATATTCACAGGCTAGACTGAACGGCTCGTTTTGTTCTTCTGCAGCTTTGTGATGTTAGGCAGGTGAGTACATTTGTATGGAAGCATATGGGTAGCAATATTCAATTTGGGATGTACAGTAATATGCAATATGATAATGCATTTCTGTATTTACATTTACATTTTCCAATACATTTGTGCAACGTTTGGTGCAAAATGAAAATGAAAATTAAATTACATATTACATAAATTACAAAATTAAATTACAAACTCCACGTGATCGGCTCAGAATGCATTTTCAGTGTGCACATTGAATTTTGCTACATTCATTGCAGGACATTGAATGAAAATGCAATCGTAAGTGTTTTGACTGTGAGTGTTAATGCATTTAAGAAAAATAGTATTTAAATTATAATTTTGCCACAGTTTTTGCTTGAACATGTTAGACATATCTAATCAATTCTGTAATACATTTTAATTTTAATTTTGCAAATTATAAAGCATTAAAATTAATATTCATTTTACATATTAAAACTGGTGTATGAAATGGCAAATTAAAATTATGTTATTTAATTTTAATTTTGCACCAAACATTGCACAAATGTATTGGTAAATGTAAATACAGAAATGCATTGTCATTTTACATATTGCATTGTCATTTTTCAAATTACATCCCAAATTGAATATTGCTACCCATATGCTTCCATACATTTGAACACACAAACATGCATTTACATTACAAATGAAAAGAAATCAACCCACTTAGTCTTTTGGCAAGGCCCTGTTTTCAGTTCACAGTCCCGTCCATGAAAGCCTTCGGGACATAAGCAGCTGTAATCCCCAGAGCCATTCAAGACACAAGTAGCCCCATTCTGACACGGCTGCTCTCGGGAGCACACCAAAATATCTGCGAAAACAAGTCAGTGCTGTTATGTTGATCTAGTGTCTGCCACTGAAAGCCATGAATGATTAATTACCTAACCGAAAATTAACTTAACTTAAACTTAAATTAAAATGATAAAGACACATTTAGAATAAATTAATAAATACTATATACATTTTTATAATTAGTATATAAGTAGCTCAATACTAAAATAACCAACCCATGCTCATTGTAAATATGTGAATCCCGCTACATTTCTGGAAATAAATAAATTTCACAGCAGTTTCCAGATTAAATGAACACTAGGGGCAGTAAAACACCAACTTTTTTCCCCCACACCATACTGTATTACCACAGAGGCAGATCATCTTTAAATGAAAGCTTGTTTTTGCACGGTTCCTTGGACAATATTATGTTATTACCTCAAAACGCTTTTACCAAAGTGCATTATGTGTAAAATAATACATTTCAATGTTTGCATCACATATCCAGCTCCACATTTATGGCTCTTCTGACATAGTAAACTTGCTCAATAGCGCACCTGGTACAGCATTACGCTCGTGATGCAGAGCACTCAGGAACAGGCGCTCCAAAATAAAAATCAAAACTAATACCCAAGCCTTGTGTAAGGAATCTATAATGCATGGTTGCTTCAGCAAATGTATTTTTATTTGGTTTAGTCGGATTAGTCAAGGTGTACATTAATTTCAAATGTAAATCATTAACCTTTTAGTGCCAATCTAGCACATTTAGTTTCTAAACTGCCATGATACATACAACAAACAATGTTGCCGAAGTCACACTTAACTGTTTTGGAAAGAAAACATTATTTAGTGCAACACACTGGACATTTAACTTTTTTATGATGCTGTGCTGTTTAATAAACTCCATCTGCAATTATATAGCTTTTAGGGCCTCTTGTGGACTGTAAAGTGCAACCATGTACCCAGAACAATGTATTTCAGGTTTCGCAGAGTCATGTATTTTCAATAAGCATGGGTTGCAACTAAAACTGTTTCATGCCCCTGTCATTTATGTCTTTAAAAATTGGATTTCTTTAATCAGAGAGTTAATTGATAAAAGCAACTCCCATGAAAAATTACTGACCTTTGTCACAGAATCGGCCCGCCCACCCGTCCACGCAGGTGCACTGCCAGGGCTGATGGCAGGAGCCATGCACACATCCAGGCATTCGCACGCAGTCATCACAACGCGGTCCACCCCATCCCGGATCACACCTGCCCCACAGAGGCAACAGTCAACCCTGCATGTCCATTGTACTGTTAATCTGTTTACAGTTTTCATCTTCTACAATAGTAGTGAGCGGGAACAGGCTTGCACAGGTCAGATATACATCACCAAAACAGCTGAAAGTCTCAAGCCCGTGTTTCAAACACACTCACCTGCAATCACCGTTTTCAGCACATTTTCCATGACCCAGTTCACACGTGCAGTTACTGACCGAGGGTGTTGGAGATGTTTCTGCTGAGGAAAATGAAAGACAAGAATACATTTAATATAATGTTTTATATGTATTTGAAGCTCTTGTCAGGTATCATGTTTTCTTTCTTTGGCAATTGTGTAAACGATAGAGTTCAGAAATGACTGCATAACAGCAATCGTCACTGATGAATCCTCTTCAGATGGAGTAAACAAGTCCTTCAGATCACACAACACGCTCGAGCATGTCTGTGAGAGTTTGTCACTCGAAGAAGGCATGTGCGTTCAGTGTCACTTTTCAACAGCTTATGTAGCCTGTTGAGCGTGGTACACAACAGCTAGTGCATACTAAGATTTTAGGGGGAAATTGTGACACGTTTTCATAAAAGTCTGACCTCTACCTGGGAAACTGGAAAGTTGATGCAAGCTCTTTTTCCATTCTTAATGTACTTTTCTATGAAACGTTTTATGAAGTGTTACAGTGAAATGATCTCCATCATCACCATCCCGACTGAGTGATTTAGCAGTCTTGGCTGTGCTTATCCAGTATTGGGTTTTGCGCTACAGTGGAGGTTAGCGCAGGGTGTGTGTGTGTGTGTGTGTTGGGGGACGGCCAGGAAGCGCGTGTGTCTGTGGTGATGGGCACGAGGGGAGCGTGTGCGGTGGGAGGAGAGGAATGTGCTCATGTCTCCGCCCGTATGAGCTTTGCCCGAACATCACAAGAATTCACCATGGCCCAGCGCTCCCAAGCCCTACATGCCTTCAAACCAGCCTCTTACATCACACGTCCTGTGCGTGTCTCCACTAAACACACCGCTAAATTATTAACTCTGTAGCCAGGAAGTTATGATTATCAATATGTGAATCAAGTGTACACTTACGAGAAGTTTATTTACCCCTTATCTGACGCGCTCACTTCATCTGGTGACCATTTCAGATAAAGGCTGGTATGTGAGACACAATACATGTGTAAGCTCATATTCATTCAGCGGTCGCTGGAATGGGAAGCACTTCCCATGTAATCTGGCCAAGAGCAAGACCTGTATTGCTGGAAACACAGAGCAAGCTTGGCTTTCCCGCGCTATCAGTGCAACGGATGAAAACTACAAACTGATAACGGAGAGCTGCCCAAACAACAATATGAAGCGTAAACTCTTAAACATAGACAGCTGAAGGATTCGTTTAACATTTAAAACTGTGTGGGCCAGTGGAGATCTTATGGTATGCTGATTTCCCTTCACTGTAAGTAAGGGGCTTAGCCCTAAAAAACAGCCCCATACCATTATCTATAATATCACTATGATCAATATTCATGCTTAAAGCTTTCCTTCCTGTATATTGTCTGTTTGCTCGCTGCATTAACTGCAAGTTCAAAGCATGCTATGATTGACAAAGACTGGGAGTTGTTTGAATCCAGGTTGGAGACAGTGAGTACTTCATACGCAGTAAACACGAGAGAGTTTTAAAGAGAGAATGAGTCTGGGTGTGACAGAAGTCAACAGAAGTCTGTTGATCTCAGAGTGCTGATAGACGGATGTGGTGCAAATCGTCCTGTACATGCTGTACAAACTGTAGGAGTCTATTCTAGAAAATCCTCCAGGCCTAATTCAGAAGCATGTGTGAATATTTGCAATCGCAGTGGTTTCGAATATGATATGATATCGCAAGAAATCTGGACATGGGTCATGATTCAGTTCAACTTGTTTTTGTATGATTCACTATTGTTAAATATATGCTAAATTCACATCCAATTTTAAGTGTAATATAACAAAAAACTGTGACAAATTTCTCTAATACTAAACTATTATTTTCATTTTCAAAAAATAAATAAATAAATAAATAATTCGGAAGAAGGTACATGAGTACGGAACCAAAACCAACAAACAGTAGGAAAAAAATAATGTCATACTTAAAATACCTTTTTAAGATTTTGTATTTTTCACAGTTTACATTAAAAGATGTACATGAAAATTACTGTTGACATAAGTTTAAAGAATATATAATATAATGCAATATTTTGGACATCTCTATAGCATGTTTCCCGCTTTCTAATAAACCTGGTTTTGTGCTCTATACTATGAATAGTAGTTGTGATGTCACATTGGATGAAAGCATCTGCTAAATGAATAACAATAACAGTAATTGTTTTAATATTATTTTTTTTAATTGATTCTCAATAGATTCTCAATGCTGACAGTAATGTTTACAAATTTACATTTAGTCATTTAGCAGAGGCTTTTATCCAAAGTGACTTACAACAATGTAATACAATTGTTTTATTACAGCAATGATGTTGGAGTGAAACCTGGACTGGGATTGACTCGGACACCTGCTGATTTGATCTGTCATGATCTGATTCAGTGGCCATTGATTTATGCTCATGAAAGTGATCATTTCAATCATAACAATGGCTGTGTTTCCTAGGGTTGAGTTTATGATGGCAGTGCGACAGGTGTTTTGACTATCTCCATCCTCCAGTCTTTGTGCTTCACCTCATGGAGGTCCTCAAACAGACACCACAGTGCGTGGACTCCCTGCATGTGTAAACCAGAGTGATCTAAATGTATTCCTACCATGAAACCCTATATTCCCTCTCCAGATCCCCTGTGGCCATGCTCAGAGCCTTGGTGCCAGTGAAACATGCAGGTATGGGTCTCCCTTCGGACCACACACACTCCCCAAGTGTATGCATGTGTGTCTAAGATCTCACTGGGGAGCAGGTGGAGTGAAATAGAAGACAGTGTCTGAAGGAGCTGAGGAAGAGGTAACTAGAACCGTGTGAACCAAAGGAGTCAAACATTGGCAGATTGACGCTCACCTGTTTCTGACCAAGCTAAACACTTTTAATTCCATTCACTGGACATGTCACTGTGAAAAGTGTCGTAAAACGTGCACAAAGCAACGTCATTTTGCAGAATTGCTGCCACAGGCAAGTTTTTATGACACTTTTGTAATTCATTCTCACTGTTTTTCCCATAATCAAAATATTGTCATTATTTATACACACTCGTGTCCTTCCAACTTTGTATGGTTTTCTCTCTTTTGTTTTGTGGAAGACAATAGAAGACATTTTGACGAATCTCTCAGTGTTTTTTTTTAACAGAAGAAAGTCATTCTTACAGGTTTGGAAGTTAAACGAGGGTGATTAAATGATGACAGAACTTTCATTTTTGTGGCATTGATATTTTAGTATGATTTACTGTATATATACTTTTTTTTTCATTTTTATTAATATTTTGAATTATCTTTTCTTTTTATGTTTAGTTTATATTTAGCTCTTGTTTAAAATTTTTTTTTTTAAAGATTTAGTCATTTTTATTAGTTTTTGTTTCATTATTTATATTTCAGTTTCAGTTTTTATTTCCAGTAAGTTTTCTGTTGAAAAGTGCTTTAACTTCGTTTCACTATGTTGCTAAAACAACATTTTTAATTTTTATTTATTTTTTCATCTAATATTTATATTTTATAAATGTATTTATACTTATTTTTTATTTATATAACTATTCAATCTACCAAGGTACCAAGTATAAAACATCAAAGCAGCTTGAACAGGCACTGATAGTGTTGAGGAAGCACCAGGAAGGGATATGATTTCTGATTTCTTATTTGTTGTGGCAATAGTGCCTGGCACAGACTCAAGTGCTGTCCGTATATCTGTATCAGTTTTTCAGTGCAGTGGCTTGTTTCAGCTGGAAGCCCCTTCCAGGAGGTACTGGCCCCACTGACCTGCTCTAGAATCAATCTTTGCAGACATGCACAGATCAGGTTTTCCCCATCTTCCACAGCAGACCAATAGACACAACTGATAGTTCTTCTGCATTGCTTAGATGCACAGAGTGACACATTGACACATTGCCCCCAGTACACGTGTAAGACACAAACTCTTGCGCCCAACAACTGAGACGCAGATTTGTTACATTCTCTAAATGAATTTCCCAGCGGAATGCTCAAGAGACAGATCAGCCACAGCGGAACCATCAAAGACCTCTGACGCAGAGTTTTCTTGTAATCTACTCAGCAGGATCCTGCTGCAGCACAGCTGGTAGAAACTGTTTGAGGAAATTAACAGCACATATGGCCAATTCTTTTGAGTAGCTTGTGCCAACATTATCTTTTGTAAATGCTCTATGTTGGATGTGTGATCTGCTCTTAACTTGCCATATATCTAGTTTCACTGCTCCACATGCTAAACATATATTTTATACAATTATATCAGTATTATTACTGTTCACTATAAACTACTGACATGACTTCACAGTAATTTTCCAGTGATTTCCAGTGAAATCAATCCAGGAAAAGGTAGTCTGGTAGCACTTTATTTTACAGTTTTTTTTTCTGCATGACATACTGTGTACTTCTTATTGTGATTACAGTAACAAATTATTTACTAGGTACTAACCCTGATCCTTCCGTTAAACCTAACCTTTACTCATGTAGTCACCTTATATTACCAATTACATTCATAGGGAAGTACATTGTAAAAGGGATCCTTTAGTGTCTGGAGAGCGTCCAACCCCGATCCAGAACCAGCCCGCCGTCAAATCTGCCTGCAGCTCAGAAGTCAGGCCTGCCAGACAGGTCACTCCCAGGCCTTCAGCTGATAACAGCCTGCTCATTAACCCCAAACCAGGGGAGGAAATTAAGGAGGAAAAGACTGTTAGCTTAAGCCCCTGATTCTGCTCCAGTTTCCCTGACCAGCCCAGTTAGGGCTCCAGTTCCCACGTCCAGCCAAAGGAGCGCACCAGTCCCCATGTCCAGCCAAGTGAGGGCTCCGGTTCCCACGTCCAGCCAAAGGAGCACACCAGTCCCCACGTCCAGCCAAAGGAGCGCACCAGTCCACACGTCCAGCCAAGTGAAGGCTCTAGTTCCCACGTCCAGCCAAAGGAGCGCACCAGTCCCTACGTCCAGCCTAGTGAGAACCGCTGTTCCCACGTCCAGCCAAAGCAGCGCACCAGTCCCTACGTCCAGCCAAGTGAAGGCTCCAGTTCCCACGTCCAGCCAAAGGAGCACACCAGTCCCCACGTCCAGCCAAAGGAGCGCACCAGTCCACACGTCCAGCCAAGTGAGGGCTCCAGTTCCCACATCCAGCCAAAGGAGCGCACCAGTCCCTACGTCCAGCCTAGTGAGGACCGCTGTTCCCACGTCCAGCCAAAGGAGCACGCCAGTCCCCACATCCAGCCAAAGGAGCGCACCAGTCCACACATCCAGCCAAAGGAGCGCACCAGTCCACACGTCCAGCCAAGTGAAGGCTCCAGTTCCCACGTCCAGCCAAAGGAGCGCACCAGTCCCTACGTCCAGCCCTAGTGAGGACCGCTGTTCCCACGTCCAGCCAAAGCAGTGCACCAGTCCCTACGTCCAGCCAAGTGAAGGCTCCAGTTCCCACGTCCAGCCAAAGGAGCACACCAGTCCCCACGTCCAGCCAAAGGAGCGCACCAGTCCACACGTCCAGCCAAGTGAGGGCTCCAGTTCCCACATCCAGCCAAAGGAGCGCACCAGTCCCTACGTCCAGCCTAGTGAGGACCGCTGTTCCCACGTCCAGCCAAAGGAGCGCACCAGTCCCTACGTCCAGCCTAGTGAGGACCGCTGTTCCCACGTCCAGCCAAAGGAGCACACCAGTCCCCACGTCCAGCCAAAGGAGCGCACCAGTCCACACGTCCAGCCAAGTGAGGGCTCCAGTTCCCACGTCCAGCCAAAGGAGCGCACCAGTCCCTACGTCCAGCCTAGTGAGGACCGCTGTTCCAACGTCAAGCCAAAGCAGCGCAGCGCACCAGTCCACACGTCCAGCCAAGTGAGGGCTCCAGTTCCTACGTCCAGCCAAAGGAGCGCACCAGTTCCCACGTCCAGCCAAAGGAGCACACCAGTCCCCACATCCAGCCTAGTGATGGCTGCTGTTCCCACATCCTGCCCATGGAGGGCCTTAGAAGCCAGTATTCTCCCCAAGGATTGGCCTGATCCATGGGTCCCGGAACACGTTCTGCTCTGGAGGCCTGCCATCCCGTGTAAGCCTTTCCTGAGGGGACTCCAGAGTGCCTTCCCCGTTGGATTTTTGTGGCACATGGATGTGCCTTCTGGAAGAGGTAGTAATGTCAGTCCTGTGTTCCATATCTTGTGTTTTCCTTCTACACATGCCTTCCATTAACCAGTTTCTCCCATGGTAATTATGTTCATGGATTCCTTAATGGATTCCTTCAATAATCACCCAATTATATTTTCTAAAGATGGATATATACATTCAGCTTCACATACATATAATACAGTCATGTTAAGCAATATAGGCCTATATAGCAAATCTTGACTCTGTGATTGTTTAGATTATCCCAAAATGTAAACTATATTATCTTCCAGCTGTAATCTGCTAAATGCATGATTTTTTTGTAAAATGTCTTTAAAATGGTGTGTTTTATGAAAGCACTATACAAATAAAGCACCTCATTGTTGCTTCCTACTCTAGTGGTTTACTGATATGGATCTCTGCAGCCGCTGGGACACTGTCCGAGCTTGCCCCTGCCTGCAGGACCGACTCGACACTGAACGAACTCGGGCCAAGTCTTCAGTAATTTTCCCAGCATGCTCTGTTTTTTTATTTATGGGGAAGTTGTGGCCTAACTGTTACAGAGTCAGACTCCTAACCCAAAGTTTTGTGGGATTCGAGTCTTGTACCGACAGGGATTGTAGGTGGGGGAAGTGAATGTGCAATGCTCTTTCCCACCTTCAATACCACGACTGAGGTGCCCTTGAGCAATTAAATAATAATGGATGATCAGGCAGTGCATGTGGGATGTGTAGAAAATGTATTCAGAATTAATAAAATATTACTTATTACTTATCTTACTTATTATTTTTTAACTATTTGCTTTATATTTGGAACTTTGATGTTATATTAATATTGAATTACTGCAATATACAGTAAAACATTAAGTGTATGTAATGTAATTTGGTGGCGTAAAACAAATATGTATTTACCTTGGGCTTCACAGTTGTGTTTAAATAGCACCCCACAGCCACAGAGCAGCAGAACTACAGTGAGTTTCATGGTGTTGACAATCTGAAACAACGAGACATTAACACATTAACATTCATGAAATGATCATTAATTAAATCACAAGCCTTTGGACAGCTGCTGATGACATATATTATGAATATATATTTACAGAATACAAGTAAAAAATAAGGCACTAAAAACAAGGGATGCTTGGGTGATGGCCATCCCATAACCTCCAACATGAGTCACAACAGCCCAGGATGAAGATCTCTGAGCACTTTCACTCTACCCAAACATCAAACAGAGCAACACCTGACCATGGACCAGCCGACAGACATGTTTAATAATTTAGCTTAATACTTAATAATTAAAAGCACTATGTGAATCTTTCATGGTGGACATTTAGAAAACCACACCACTCCTTCACCACCATTAGTCTATTTACACAGACCACAACGTTGCTGAGGTGAGCATTGACAGAAAAAACACCATGTTGAGAACCGATAAACAAAAAATAACATTAGCAGCACTTCGCACTTTTTGCATAAACATTAAAATAGTTACATTAAAATAATGGCCAGATTTTAAATATATATATATATATATATATATATATATATATATATATATATATACATATATAATATAGTCGTGTATTAAATAAATTCAGTGCCGCAGACTAAAGTAGTTTAAGTCTTTGGTTATTTTAATTGTGATGATTAGTATTAATAATAATAATACTAATTAAACATAAGAATATTACAATAGAAGACTTTTTTTCAGCTGTATTTTGGCCAAATAAATGCAGCCTTAATGGAGAGAAGAGGCTGATAATGATAAACCTTACATTTCAGTCTTTATATCTGTTACAGGCATTCTAACTGTTAATAAACAATTCTACAAAAACAACCTTATTGTCCAAAGTGTTGAGATTTTTAGAATGCATTAACTTGTCTTTCATCTTCCAGAACAGAAACGGCAGACAGAATAAATGAGAATCTAATTTCACTGTCTCCCAGCAGGTGGCAGTTATGGAACAGCAGAAATATAGATGTTTCCACAGTAACCACCATAAACAAAGCTTTGCTGCATATATAAACACTTATTAGGAGACATACACTGAGAGAAGATGAAATGCAAATACCATGGAAACTTTTCTGAAGACAGTCGGTTTCTTCCTTATGCATTCATTGTATTCATCCATTCATACATACATTATTTCATATTTTCTCTCTGCACCGTGCCTTCCATCATGCTTGCACACAAAAATATGAAATATACGAAATATGAAACAGTAATACTAACTGTAGTGAATTTTTATTGAGGTTTATCGTCAAACTGGTAACTGATTCATCCCTACTCTTTAAAGCCTGTCATTCTGAAAAGCCTAGTCTGCTCTGATTGGTCAGTTTGCCTAGACTGTTGTAACTGGTCAACCACTTAAAATGTTTGTTGGAAATGGTGCAAATCTTACCATATAATCAGGTTTCAGCTCCTAAAGCTAGATGAGCTGCTTCTGTTCTACATGTTGTATAAATTTATGTCTCCTTGTCATTTCATTACAAAATCATTTACCAAGCTGTCATTAGAAGGCGGACCAAAGCAGCCAATAGACAGGCATTAAGACATGGAAATAACAATGCTATCTCACAACCAATTCATACCTATTTTATGAGGTGGCTTATTTGTGCAAAGACCGCAAGGGTTTAGGGTGTGATTTGGGACAGGGCCTTTGTATAATTTCTGTTAGGGGTACGTTTAGGGGCGGGATCACCTCATAATATATGTTTTTTATTTTTAAGAGGTCGCAAATTCGTAGAGGTCATATGAATTCATACGAATTAGCCACCTTGTAAAATATGTAGGACTTTGACACTCCTGAAGTGTTTCCACTTTTGTGTCCCATATACATCAGACATTCAACCAGCAGTTGGTGGGCATGACATCTGAGGCTGAGACTACTTTAGCCCGGACCAGAAAGAAGTCAAGGCACGTGTTTTCAACTAGAGAAATGAACTTCCTTTGCCATGGAAATACATTTTTATATCGTTTACATGCACAATCACCAATACATTACACTAAAAGGAGGATTTAAACAAATCTGAATCATAACAAGCAAGGAATTATAGAGATATTTTGTAATATCTGCATTCTAGATGACATCTAGATGACAAAATAGCAAGATGCATCTTTTTTGTTGTTTCCCATAGATTCATGGCGTGCTCTTTCAACCACTAATGGAAATGAACATGATGAAAAGCAGGCAAGCTGAGAAGAGGTCCATTTCCATGATAGGAAGCTCTCTAGCATTTCACAATAGGAAGCCTCCATCTACAGTCCTTGTGGGGATGCCATGCCAATTATCACTTTTGCATCCTGGCCGCTCTCATGCGCAGACACCTGGCAGTGAAAGCAAGCAAGTGAGCTATATTTGAACATTACATTACTTCTCGAGCAGATCACTCTGTGATTTTCAAAGGTACTATTTCCAGCCGTGTTAAATTAATATGTGTCATGCACTTTGACACATTGGCAATGATCCAGGAAAATGGTCTCGATTTGTTTTATGGTCCATCTCTCACAAAACATCAAAATTCAATGAATCATCCAACGGTTCATTAAAATAGATGGCCGACAGTCCTATGACTGAAGACTCTTTCACTCTTACCATGAAGCTAAAAAGAAAGATGATTCAGATAGGAATTATTATCTTCTCATAAAAAGGACATTTTGGAGAAGCATGTTCAACATTCAAATTTCAGCAATAGAAATAAAAATGAAACGTGACATTTAACTAAATTTAAATTAATTCAACAACCCAAAAATGAAGATTTAGTGAAGATTTACTCACACTTTTGACTTTTCCTTCTTCCATGGAATATAGAAAAAGGAATTATGAAGAAGCAGCTTAGAAGCTCTGTCAATCTCCAAGCATTACAAAAAAATAAATAAATAATAATAATCTTGATTTTAAAAAATGATCTCAAAAGCTTTTATGCAATGTTGAATGCAATATTACATTCAAAAAGGCAGATTTGTGAGGAACTGACTAATGTTCAAGTCAGTATTCACTTCCACTCCAACAAAACTCTTACATTTGGGAAAAACTTTGTATGCAAAGCTGGGAATAGCATGTTAACATTCAACATCACTGACCCCCCAAAAAACGAATGTTCTTGTGTGTTTTGTAACTGACACAACAGATCAGATCAGATTAATGGAATACTATTGGGAACACATGGAGAATGAGACTTGAGAGCTAATGATCTAATGTTTTATGGTATCATTCTGGAGCTGGACGCTATTCATGGTCACCGAGATGGAAGAAGCAGCATATAGATTCTTCAGAATTTCTTCTACAGTGTTTTTAATGGAAATAATTACATAGCAACTTTGTGGCGAGTGGGGCGGGGCCGAGAGGCGTGGGAACGAGGAGTGAGGCCAGGTGTAGTGATTGGAGATGAGCTACACCTGAGCCCCACCGCTAGTATCGAGTCCCACGTAGGAGATGGAAGGATATAAAACTGGAGTGACGACCGTGAAGGACGAGAGAGGACCAGGCCTGGGACATTACTTTATGTTTTGGTTTTTATTTATGCGCACCAGTCGTCCGTGAGGGGCTGGTGCGCCGTTTTGTATTTACTTTTGAATATTAAAATGAGTTTTGATTGTGCGCCGGTTCCCGCCTCCTTCTTCCCGATGAATATGGAGATTTGTTTATTACAAACTTATTTTATCTAAAAAGTGCACTCATGGGTGTTTAACAGCTTTTTATATTGTGGCTCAACAAATCAGAAATTAAAATAACAACAATTCCTTTTACCAGTCTTTTCTTCCTAGGAAAACATATACATTAACAAAGCACATTTTAAAAAAGTTGAATGTACACACTTCAGAACTTGGATTGACACTGGAGCACAAGATACACTTTCATACAAAAATTCAAACTAAAATCTCAAAGAAACCTTCATCAAAAATCTGAGCAAACGTACTTAAAAGCCCACTATTTACCAGGAAGCTTCCATGGAAACTTAATTTGCCCGTGGTTCCTTTAACCAGCATCTATTCCCACACCATTTCCATCTCAAATACTGCACAAACACCTTTCTGCTGTCGGGTAAATAGACTGATTATAATTCACAAGTTTAAGAGCCTGAGTTTGACCAGAGTGTATACTGTAGCCTTTTACAGGAATGCCTCCTTAAATAACAACACAAGATAATATACTTTTTTTTTTTTTAAGTTACAGACTTCAGAAGGTGCTGCACAACCAGGCTCTTTGAAACGGCATTATATTAAAGGCTACAGAAACAACTGAACTCTATTTTAACAAAAATGCAAAAAGACGAACACACTTACTGAAAAAACACACCTGAGCTGTTGGCCGCCCCTCCAGCAGAGTGTTGCAAACCTCAGGTGCTGATGAAACAGGACTCACATATCACACACACACACACCATTAGGAAGTAATGTAAAAGAAAATCGAGCACGACTTCACTATCCAGTCTCGTATATATGCACACCCTCAAGATCAGTCTGCTAGTGAGGCACGTTTTGTTGATAGAAATGCTTGTTTGTAGAAGCAGACACGGTTCCACCTCCCCACTCAACAAGCCAACCTGCCCAAGGACTGGCTCTTAAAGAGACAGGCTTCGCTCGAGACCACCATCCCACACAATCTATCACGGCAGAGTGAGTACAAGACACAGTATAAACATCACATGCTTGTTTTGTTTTCTTCTTTATTCTCAAACCCTCAGCCACTTTTTGGTATTTCACTGATGCATGCCAAGTCTTGTTGTTCAAGACCGTCCGTGTAAACATTCTTTTGCACAGATGGACGCGTCTGATTGAGAGTGCATTGGACGCATTTTGTCGTCTTGTTATCAGAAGCGCCATCTGCCAGAAACCTTTGTGGAAGCTGTAGCAGTAATGGAAGGCTTTCTGCTGTTGCTGTAGCGACAGACAAGGCTCCTGATGTTGGGGGCTGATGTGCCCACACGTTCCTCTGCAGGCGATAGTGTGGAGAGAGGATCAGTTTTCAGCAGATTATCTCAACAACATCAGGCCTGTGGAGCATTTGAAAACAGGCATCTACATGTCCACACCATGGTGATGGGAGACTGCACTCGCACATATACAGTATGCACACACTCGCTCGCTGCCATACAAATATATTACTACAAATGAGGGCGTACGTAAAGACAGACATGTAGCAACCATCTCTCAGCTGCCGTTTTCTCTTTAGAAAGCTGAATCACTACTACAATCGTAAGCAGAATGGGTAGACGAGGATATCGGGCTCCTAAGGGCTTATCCTGATAGTCTGCGAAGAACAGATGAATTAGGGAAGCACTCAAAGCTCATTTGTTTTTGGTTGCTTGCCTCGTGTTTATACTGAGATAATGGCATGCCCATTATTCCAGCTATTCAGCCTCTGGATTTTAAGCACACATTTGTATGTCTGTCCCGCTGTGGTCTGATTACGGTGTTTGTGCTGAAATTGACAGTACAGTAATTAGGGTGTTCAAATCTGCTGCTTTATGGCAAGTGCTTTCTTCTCTAGCTTTACATCATTATCCACTGCAGACCCAACAATTACTGCAATTGTGAAAATTGACTTTCATGTGAATATCACATGCAGTGTCTGTTTTGTCATGTTCATCTTACGCTCTAAAAAATAAAGGTGCCAAAGGGGGGTTTTGTGATACCACTGAAGAAGGCCAGTGTTTAAACAAGAACACTGTTTTTCCTAGTGTATTGTAGTTTTGTATAATAGTTAGTTTCTGACATTGATGGTTCAATGAAGAACCTTTAAAATACATGGAAACTTTCCATTGCACAAAAGGTCTTTTATAGTGGAAAATAGTTATTTTAATTATTATAATTTTCTTCACAATGAAAAAAGAAAAAAGAAAAAAAGCTCACTCAGATGAAATGAACACATTTATGGAGCCCCTAAAGAGACATGGTGATGGTTTTAAAAAATAGGACAGGAGAACACAAAATTCAATGCTTTTAAATTCCCCCCAAATATTTTGTGTTAGTTTGCATTGACTTACTAAAGTATGTATTTCGCTAAGAAACTTTGCATTTCCTCACAAAACATTTATGAGGGGAAATTATATTTAGGTGATTTTGTGAATGAATGTAAAGTTTCTAGTGGAACACATTATTTTATTTTTTTTTACGAGAGAACAAAAGTGTTTTACAAGTGAACACAAAGTTTATTGGGGAAACACAATGCTTTTGCTGGAGAAAGCTAAGTTTCTGGTAATAAACTATTATATAAAATATTATTTGGGTAGATTCTTCTCTTTTTTTCTCTTTTTATTTAGATTTCATCATGTTATTTTCTAAATATGTATTAAAATATGTATTTACACAATAAAAACATTCAGAATAGAATCACAGTTCGTGGTTTAAGGACTCTTCGTCACTATTATTTCCCAAATATTTGCCCTTCTGCCCCTCCTGATTTGTGCGCTCTTTCTTGATCTGAATTTTCCACATCACATGTCATGTTATCATCTTACTATAAAACTTCCATTTGCAAGCAACGGACATGCCCCCCCCCCCTCCCCCAACATAAAAGACTTCAGAAATCCAAGCCGTTCTTTTTCCTAGTTTTTCAGAGTAATCCCAGCACGAGTTAGATGTCAACTTTTAATAGTCACGGTTTTTGTTTTGCAAAAAGAAGAGTGAGAATACGCAACTTACTAAATTCTAGCACTTATATCAGCATTGTGGGTGAATATTACAGTATAATCCTGGTTTGTGTGTCCATGGTGGTCACTGTTACTATAGCAACTGAGAGAAGATGCCTTCTGTATGTAGACACTAGAGTGAGATTAACTAGTGCAATATATTGCCTTTCCATTTCCAGCATATGGGGTTTAGTGCTCCGCATATGACATGATTCAGATGGCAGTTTCACTCCATGAAGCAAGAATGTGTTGTGACAAGTAATGCAAATCTATCTATCTATCTATCTATCTATCTATCTATCTATCTATCTATCTATCTATCTATCTATCTATCTATCTATCTATCTATCTATCTATCTAAGTGCTAGATAAAGTATATTATGCAGTCAGAGTTTTATTAGTAAGTGATGGTATTTATGAACTCCATTTACAACCCAGTGATTTTTCCCACACCATACAGACCAGTAATATTTCCGCCTGAGATGCTATATAAGGCTACATGTGAAAAGTACATTCAAGGCAACAAACCAGAAACTTGTATTGGGACAGGCATTGGGGGATTATTCTGCTCAGTAATTCATTAATTGAGAAATTGAGAGGGAATAAGTGACATCATTATGCAAACAAAATAAGAATTTCAATGAAGCATTAGGAAGAAGAGCACTTTTAAGACTTTAAATAAACGTATTATCTTCAGGGCTTAAGTGTATTTAAAAAAAAATAATTTTGTAACACATTCCCACATGGATGTTTTTCACCTACCCTGTTCTGATAGCCTGAGCCGGGTGCTCCTTCCTGTGTGAGTTAAGATCCACTGAGCGGCTCCCTGTGTTGATCTTACTGTGGTGTTGTTTTCTGCATATGAGATGTGTCCCCCTGTCCTCAGCTAGTGTATGCTGGGTGTCTTTCTTTGAAGTTATTTCGGCATGTGTCGAAGTTGCAGACAGCATGAAGAATGGGCTGCTTGACCTTCCCTTCACCCCAAACCTCCCTCTCGGATAGAGAACAAGGAGGTGCACACGTCCATGCACTTCACAGCCTCTCACCCTGCCCTGCAGCTCTGACTCATGGAGCTGCTCATACCCCTGAGGACTTTAATTAAGGCAGAGCGACAGACACACGTTCCTGCTCTGTCATCAAGCACGCTGCCCCATCATTGGATCGAAGCAATGTTAAATGAACCCCTTGATAAGATTACTTAGGCAACCTAGAGGGTTATTTTTACTCTGAGAGAGTTACATGAGAATTTGAAAGATAAGGACTCTAATTCCTATTGTAGATGTGGTGAACCCTTTTTCCCTCCTGGGACATTGAGCGAATCCTTACTTGTCATTCTGCACAGGTCAAATTCAATCTTGACTGTTTCCTGAGCAACTTAACGTTATTCCTGAAGTCCATAAATTGAGGAATTAATTTTCCGATTTAGGGGTGCAGTAGTTGTCTTATACCATCCAGAGTCCTGCTTAATCTTTTTTAGTCCCTTGGTGCTGCAAGGTACTGTATTTCCAGCACTGTATTTTTAAATACTCAATTTATGAAATGGAAGCGAGCTACTACTTAATTTCAATCTCTACCGCTTCTTTGTGGGGCAAGGGGCAATTCATAGTGAGACCTTCTCTGCTCTTTGCATCCAGGATAATTTTTTATTTTGAAGACCCAAGGTTTCAGAGCCCTCCAAATCCACTTGACATCTGACTGTGTGCTGAGCCTCAGTCCTTTGGTAAGCTGTCATTGATAGGTGGAAGCCCTAAAGCTAGATTGGGTGAAACCTAACACAGATTGATAAAGCAGCTGGACCCACACCCAGCTGAAGTGGAACAGAAGTAGTCGTAAAAAGAAGTAGCACTTAATTGTACAGTCTTGTTTTGCATTTACATATGAATTTTACTAAAGTAATAAAAATTACTGTGTAAAGGTACTAACCCTAAACCTAATCATAATCTACATTAAGTCTATTAACTGATTTTACTTTCTTGAAGTACACTGTCAATGCATAAACTGTAAAATAAAGTGCAACTAAAAGACTTAAAGTAACGTAAAGGTCTTCAACCTTCAACCTAAAGATTGCGTCAAAGCAGCTTCACAGGGATAAAAAGGGAAAGAGCAGAATCAGTTATGGAAACTCACCTATGAAGAAAATTCAAAATCAGTTGCAAAGCTGTTCTAAAAGACAATTTCTGAAAGTTAAGCATCTTTCAGACCCCGGTTAAGCAAGGCAGAAGGCGACCGTGACAAGGAACCCAAACTCCATCAGGTGACAGAAATGGAGAACCTTGGGATAAACTAGGCACAGCTGGGATAAACCAGTTCTCTCATGACCTGAGTGAACAAATACAATGTGACTTTGATTGAGGTACATTATACCGCCATTGAGTGGGAAAGACAGAGTTGTAGAAGATGTCATGCTGGCTCAGGTGTGTTTGATTAGGGTTGGAACCAAATTCTGCAGGAAAGTGGCCTTCCAGAAGTAGGGTTGAAGACCTCTTAAATAAAGTGGCCTGGATCTTAGAAGTAAGAGCTGCTAAAAACAGGGGTGATCCAATTCTTCTTCTGGAAGGCCACTATCCAGCACACCTTAACCCTAGCCCTATTCCAACACACCTGAACCAGTTTAATCAAGGCCATCCGGATGACTAGAAACTTCCAGGCAGTTGCTGGAAAAGTAAGAAAGTAGCGCTCCGAGAGCAGGATATGATACCCCTGTGGTAACTAACAAAAGGTTTAAAGTTTTCCTTCACACTTTAAAGATATTTGTTATGTAAGAAGATCCTGCACAGATCATTAGCACCCTTCTTCCACTGTTCAACATTATTGTGGTGAGAATTATCATTCCATAGTTGAGATGCTCCACTCCTGTTAATAATTTCTGGATAAGGATTGGTGCACTTACTGTCAGACTTCTTCTTCTCATGTCTGCATCGTGATAGAAGCATGGCCCAAGGGAAATGGCCCCATTGTTGTAAGCTAATCTTACAGATCAAGTTGGGAAATTGTGTAGTCTGGCTTGGGCTAATTTTGACCAGGATGGGTGGGGGTTGAGAGGTTGCACATTTAGATGTGTAGTGCAGCTGTGGGATGCCTTCTTTTCTAACTGCTGGTAATGTGTACACAATGCACAGCTGACAGTCATCCAACTCTCCAACCCAAGTATTGAATGACTCTCAGAAATGGTACTGAGGTGCTTATCAAGCCACCTTGCACAAAATGAATGCCTGTTTATGCTGGGATGAGAATGGAGAAGAACAGCCAGCTCAAAGAACAACACACAATCGGCACCAGCGGCAGCCTTGACCCCAGAGCAGCTGAGGCTAGAGAAGAAAACAAAGGCCAGTGGGCATTTGCTACCTTGAAGTCAATAGACGACAAGATTACACACACTCTTTTTTTGTGGCCTGTTATGTATGAGTCCAGCCCCTTCATGCTGCTTATCCTGAATTCAGATGACTTCCAAACATGCTAAGCACTGTAGTCTAGTATGTGATGCCCTCCTTAAAGGTTTTTATTTAACTATTGATAAATGAAAAGCAGGACAAACAGAGCCTGTTTACCAGATACTATTTTAGTAATCGTATCTCAAGTGGTCAGCCAAGAAGCATTAGAGTTTCCACCTGATAAATGCATCTGCCGTGACTATTTGCATTCAGATTTCGTTGAGACACTCCCCACTTATTTCATCACACGGTTAGTACATAACTTTTGCAGGAGCATGTAAATACTATTTAATAAACTTATGCTCGGCTTACAAGCAAGTAGCAAAAGAAGTGAAGAATAGAGGGAGGCAGCTGTGATTTCTTTCATAATCTTGTGTTTTGGTACAACATAACAAATTCTGATTATTTTGGTGGGCTTTCTAACAATGCATAACAGAATGGTCACATGTTTTAGGTGACTGGGCAGCATGTAGGTGGCATATTCAAGATGTATTCAAGACGGATGAGTATTTACACTACACATGATGTGGTCACGTGATTATTTCTCAGTATCTCCATAGTCCATACATCGATTAATCGACTAATCATCGATTATTCCACTGATTAATCAAATATTGAGTTATACATATTCTAACAAATAAATAAAGGTAATCACTTCAGCTTTTGAAAGTCGTATTATGTCATTAAATTATTATACAATTACTTTATACAAATAAATATATTTGGTACAAAATGACACGACAGAGAAACTCTCATTCACCATTTAATTAGCTATATGTTACCCTGGAACACAAAACCAGTCTTAAATATAGATATTGTGATAAGATATTGTGCAAATTTCCTTCTGTAAATATATTAAACTCTTTCCTTAGTAATGTGCATTGCTAAAAACTATATTTGGACAACTTTAAAGGCAATTTTCTCAATATTTAGATTTTTTTTTCGCACCCGCAGATTAAAGATTTTTAAATAGGTATATCTCTGCCAAATATTGTCCTATATTTCCTACTGTAATTACTATTTACTATGTCCTACAAACCATACATCATTGGAAAGCTTATTTATTCAGCTTTCAGGTAATGTTTAAATTTTTATTTCGAAAAATTAACCTTATGACTGGTTATGAGAGTACTTTATAAATAAACTTTGCGTGACTGGACTTTACTGTAGTACTGAACTGCAGAACTCATGCAAACATCCACATTGATGTAATCAGATGCGTTTCTTAACTGCTGCTTCCTCACTGCTCTCAGTTTTTGATGTTTATTTTGTTACTAAAAGGAAAGGGCACAGTATATATTCGCATAATCATTCAAACGTCACTTAGTTTCTTCAGGTTATGAGCTGAGTGTACAAAGTTTGCATAGAAAAATGCTTACAGTACTGTATGCGTATACAATGTTGATTATGTACACACCCACCTTAGTGTACACATAAATCCGATGTAGACTTTAGAAAAAATCGTGCTATGCGCATCGAGTATGCAGAAATGCACGTTATACAAACTTTATACAAACTTACGAATATCCCAGCTTTTATCTACCTTTTTCCCTTAAATTTATGAAAACAAAAAAATTACACTGGAATTCAAAATATAAAGTTAATTTTCCTTAATATTGATTTCCTGGCTTGTTTGATAATGTGCACTTAGATAGAGTTGAGTGACAAGCAAAGCAGCCTACTCTGTAATCTGAGCTCTCTTTCCTTGGAAACTCAGTGTTTGTGATTTATGATGTACTTGACCTTTCCTCCCCAACCAGCTCTTGGAGTCTCCGAGGACAAACGGTTGCATGATGCAGTGCATGAACTTCGACAGTTGAACTAACATGAGTATGATAATGTTGACATCAGGCAGTGCTACAATTCAACCACTTTGTCTCAGACTGCCTGCACTGATCTTAGACAGTTGATAACAGATTAATGCAATTTCACCATATCTAACTGTAGAGGCTCAGTAGAATATTTATGAAATAAAATGGTATAAAGAAAACTCATTTTCTTATTTACTCAATTTTAATGTAATCATCAAGAGTGCTGTTTAAAAGATCAATGGAATCCTTTCAGAAGAAATTCAATGAGGAGACATTGACCAGTCCTCCCTGGCCATGTAAACATGTAAGAATATTGACAGATGTCCTCTTCCATTTCAGGCTAAACGATACTGAAGAGTGAATAAGAAAGGCTGTCTTGAGTCACAATCAAATATAAATGAATGTTGTATGTCTGGAAGGAATGTAGCATGTTGACTAAGTACTGCATAAACAGTAAGACAGCCTACATCTATTTGACATCTGATCTTTACCACCACAGTGCTGAGAGGTGTGAACTACAGAACTCATTCTTGTGCAGTATGGAGTTTCTGCATTCTAGATCAGAAAGATCTTAATCAATTCTGCAAACTAAAAAAAAAAAACTACATATTACTTTAATATTCATTTTGCATGTGATATCTCAAAACACCTCTTCCAGCCACACAGGGGCTCCAATTCTAGCTTATATTAAAATATTGTGACACCACTGGAAATGCAAGAAAATGTGGGCTTATGAATAAAATGCAAATACGCTATATTTAGCCAAGCATTGTCTGTAAATCGACAAAAAGCTTGAGGTGATTTCAGCAAACCTGGTTTGTTAAAGGGTTGTGTCGGCCTGAAGTAACATTGCCATTGCATTCTCATTTATCTCTATGGCAGCTACTGTTGACGTACAGTAAACAAAAATAAAAGATGCTTTTTGCCCCAATAATGGTGTAATTACTGTAAACCAGCAGGGTTAAATAACTAAACAACCTAACCAGCCAAATTCTGCATCCTTGTATCAACTACTCCAGATAAACCCGCCTTTAAACAGCACATCAAAACAAAATTAACTCTTATTGGTTTTCTTATGATGTCACATGGGTTTGTTTCTCAAACTGGACCAGACTTTACTGACCATCAACGGTTTGTCTATGCAAAGCTAGTTAAAGGAGATGTAATGCTTAGCACCTCATATTATTTACCTGGGTCTCATTGCCTGGTTCTCTTGCCTACTACATTTTTTTTCCGTTAATTAATCAAACAATTAGTAACATTTCATATAATCTGATCATGATGAAAATATCTGGCGAAACCATTCTTGAAATTGCATGATAAAGAAAGCCTTTGGTTTCTTCTCATCATATGCCAAACAACTCTTTCCCTCTAGCACAGTGGTTCCCAACCTTTTTCAACTCGCGGCCCACACAACCAAACACATATGTTTGCGCGGCCCACTTCAAAAAAATTAACTGACCCCGCTATTGTTGGGTTAATAACTTAGTACTCAGAAGCTAGATTTTAAACTATATTTATTGAATAAACTAGGGCTGTGCGATATGGACAAAAAAAAAAAAAAACTATCGCGATTTTTTTGATCAATTTTGCAATTGTGCTTTTACAGTCATAAATGCATTCAGGATTAATTAGAAACATTTCCAAAAGAAAACCAATCAGAGCTTTATCAAAAAGTTGTAACATCTCTAGAACAGACATAAGTCAAAATTATCACTATAGTGAAGATGTAAAAAAAATGTATAGACTTGTGGCAAAAAAAAAAAAAAAAAAAAAAAAAAAATCCTGTATACAGGGACTTTTTTTTCTTTTTTGCCATGCATTGTTCATAGAGCTCATTAATTGTAGCGGTGCCTCAGGTGTTTGCAGTGTATGCGGTCAGCAGTGAGAGCGCATAAATATAACGCGAAAGCACATTAAAATAATGCACGAGTGCGAATCTCTCTGTTCGCAGCAGATTTCCTTTGCTCTGTCACAAAACCGGTCGTGCTTGCTCAGATACACGCTGCTTTGCGAGGAGAGAGTGTGCACACTTAAAACGTGTCTCCTCTCACTTAAACTGCATCCTGTTCACTAACAAATTCACTCTATGCTCATGTGTTAGACACGTTTTTATTTCTAGCCTTTTACCGCAGTGAGAACGCTCTGATCCGTCAACATTGGCTCAGAAAAAAGGCGCATCACAGTGTGTGAACCTGGAGTTAGGCATATGCGCACGCTCAAATCGTGATTTTAGGACGTTTTCTTTTAATCGCACAGCCCTAGAATGGACTGGAAATGAACAGAAAATAATTGGCGGACCACAGGTTGAAAACCACTGCTCTAGCACACGTGTCTGCTCTTGCTTTATACTGTTCAATTAGGTTTAAATGCCACAAGCTCAAAAAAATCAAAAACATTTACCTGCGCTCAGGTGTAAAATGAGGTAAACCTTAAACCGACAGTCCCAAATAATTTTTCTTCTTTTTCCTCCAGATCACCATCACACTCTTCTAAACAAGCTCTCTATACAGGGGCGTAGCAAGCTTTTCAAAAGTGTGGGGGATGGATGTGGTTTGTTTATAAGCAATAAAAATGATGAACACATTGACAGAGGGGTACAAAATGCAGGTCTTAAAAGTTCTCTGGCACTGTGCGGGATTTCCGGCTTGCAGCGTTTGGCTGGGAAAAAAATAATCCTACATTTAAAAAAAAAAGAAAAAAGAAAAAAAATCAGAAAAGGGGAGAAAAAAACGCCCACACAAAGCTTTTTCTCTGGTGGTATAAATAATGTAACAATTTACTGTTTTTAAACATTAAAATAATATACACTTTTATTTCATAGTTCTTCAACAGGTATGCAAACAATATCCCAATAATAGCAATTAGCATTAGTCTAAAAAACGAAATATAATACTGAAAACACTCGACATGTCAACAAAACGATTAACAGAACATCTTCCCAAACACATATCAAGCTTATTTAAAAACCTCTAAAGCAACACTCATTCAAAGTACCTGGAAAAGGGAGACGTAAATAACCATAAGTTCCCGCCTCCTCAGCACGAGCTGACCGTTAACACCCCAAGAGAGGCGGGACTTAAGGCAGAACAGCCAATCATCAGCCGATCACACTCAAAGCCGGTGTCAAGTTTGAGAGGGAGGGGGAGGAGGCAGCCGCGGCGAGCGCAGACAAAGAGCGGTCAGAGAAACGGAGGAACGACTGTAGTAAGGCGTTTGTGCAAAACTGCGGAAAAACTGCAGAAAATGTGCGGGTGTCGAACCCTCTCACCGGGAAAAGTGTGGGTGTTAAAACCCCCACATCCCCCACGGGTGCGACGCCCCTGTCTCTATATCAGCTTATTCACCAGCCCTCGACTGCAACCACCTGTCTGTCGGGCGATCCTCTTCCAAACGTCACACTGATATTAAATGATAATGCAGATGTGAAATTGCCAGCGTGTGAGACACGGAAAGGCCAACTAAACATTAATAGATCTCAGAGTGTTTAGAACTGAACAATATTAGTCATAGACACAGACACACACTGAATGCAGTTGCAATCAAGGCAGTTTATCATCGTATAAGGGAAAGTGTAAGGAGAAATAGGTTATGCGATCTCTGATTTCACACACTATTAAGTTACAGCAACTGTAAATGAAGGATGAGCTCTAGATCTGATATACATCTGTGAATGAAATCAGGAAGTGATGAAACCAGGCTAGAGTTAATTATCCCACCAGTCAAATGTGGATGTTGATCTACAGTGTTGTACATAGAGGGCTGATGTAAATGGTGACATGACCTAAGCTGTTTGAATCCCGTTTCCCCATCTGAAAGATGATGTTTGTCAAACAACTTGTCACAGTTCAGATACAGCTACAGTTTTACATCTAAAACTATTATTTTCTGACATTGCTTTAATTAAGTTACCATTACAATGTAAAACCTTAAGTTGTCATAAATGAAATAAAAAAATTATAATATTATTTTTTTTAAATAGTAATTTTAGTAATTCATCTAGTGATTTATAATGAACTGAAATGCCATATTTGAAATCATAGCTTTTGTTCTTTAGACAAATTTGGGATGGATTGCAGCTTACAGCAATACGCAGTTGTTTTTAGCCATTGTTTTAGTTTTAAGCGGTTTTGATTTCTGTTGTTTTGTTAGTTTGTGTGAAACCACAAAAAGTCATTAAAAACTCCCTCTCTAGTGGTCTTGTTCAATTCAAGCCATTTCTTTTCATGCAAAATTGCAATCGCATTGCAAATTCGGCAAAATTTCTGTAAAAAATGAGCAAAAAAAAAGTACATTATTTATAATTAGTAATGCACAGCTCACAAAAGTCACTGTCAATTCACCTTAACATGGTTAATGTGACAGCTTGTCACGGTTGGTTGCACGTTGTGGGTGAAGTCTGTGTGTTATGCGTCAGCACTGATTAGTTTGTGGGCATCTCCGTTAATTGTCATCAGCAACACCTGTCACTCATTACTCATCCCTATATATTGGCTTGTCTAACATCTTGTGTTCGTGAGAGTGTCTTTTCATGTTTGTAACGTATGTTTGCTTTCTCGTGTGTTCTGTTTTGGATGTCTGTGTCTCCCCGGAACCCCGTCCACTCTACGCACATCACCAGCAAGCAACATCACTTACCTTCGGCTCACTTCCCCGCAGTTCCTCTGTCACCCTCTCCTGCTGCCAACTCATCTCCGCCATCCGGATACTTCACCCACCTACACCATCCTGGACAGTGTATTCTTCTCAGCTTCATCTTTGTGTCTTTTTGTTATCTTGTATCATTGTCTTCATTAAACTGTGTTTAACTCGCACTTGCTTCCTGCCACTCCTTCACCCTGTCGTTACAGAACGCTCTCACCGCACATGGAAGCAGCAAGCACCACTTCACTTTCGGAATTCATCCATCACAGCATCAACCGTATGGATCAGCAGCAGGAGAGCATTGTGACCACCGGACGTGCGATCCAAGCGCTGGTGACACAGATGTCCGAGCTCACCCAGCAGATCCATCAATTCACCTCTCCCACTGCCCCCACCGCACCGCCTGCGCCGCCCGTCCCCCAGGAGACCTCCCAGGACCACTTCTGGCCAGAGCCGTGACTTCCGGCGCCAGAGAGTTACTCCGGTGAGCCTAACTTTTGCAAGACTTTCCTTAACAAATGCTCCATGCATTTTGCATTGCAGCCCCGCACCTTCGCGACAGAAGAGTCCAAGGTTGCGTTTGCTCTTTCCCTACTCTCTGGCAAGGCCGCCTTATGGGGGACGGCGGTGTGGGAGAATCAACATCCGTGTTGCACCTCATTCCACGCCCTGTCCGAAGAAATGAAAAGAGTGTTCGATCGAGCCGTGGCCGGCAGGGAGGCCGCTCACCAACTCTCGGACCTCCGACAAGGGAAATCGTCGGTGGCGGATTACTCCATCTAGTTCCACACCCTGGTGGCCGCGTGCCAGTGGAACGAGGCTGCGCAGTGGGATCGATTCCTGCATGGGCTGGATGACCGTGTTCAGAAGGAGATCTACCTCCTCGAGCTGCCCCCAACACTCAACGGTTTCATCGGCCTGGCACTCCGGGTGGACACTCGGATTAATCGCCTGGGTAAACAAGCCAGTCCATCACGCCATTTTCACTCCGGAACAGGGCCGCTCGAGTTGAGAGAACATGGTCGGTCCCATCTACAATCATGAACCCATGCAGGTGGGTAAAGCTCGGCTTTCTAGGAGGGAGAGAGACTATGCTTGTATTGCGGTGACTCGGAGTAGAGCTGCAACTAACGATTATTTTTCTTTCAACTAATCTATTATTATTTTTTCGATTAGTTGACTACTTTAACGATTATTTTTATTACAATAAATAATTAATCTAATGTTATTTTTTGATTAGCTAATGAATCCTTTGGATAACTTTACAAAAAATATATAAGTACAACTTCTAATATAATATTTCAACCTTTATTCATTTTTAACCAATGTGGTTGAAGTTTTTACAGTATAAAATAATAAAGAGGCAAAGAAAATTATTTTACTATGGTAAACATGAGTTTACCATAGCATTTATAATTAAACCACAGTCACAAATTTACAGTTGTCTGAGACGTCATGAAAGGTTCTTTAGCATCACAAACCATAAAATGTAGTCAGGGTTCTGCTATGGCAGGGGTAGGCAAGTTCGGTCCAAGAGAGCCGCAGTCCTGCACAGTTCAGCTCCAACTCTGGAAAAAAAACCTCACCTGCCTGTATCTTATTAATCCTGAGTGGATTGATGAGCTTGTTCAGGTGTTTTTGATTAAGGTTGAATCTGAACTCTGCAGGTCTGTGGCTCTCTAGGACCGAACTTGCCTACCACTGTGCTATGGTTTAGCATGGTTTCTGATCTGGAGCTAATTCGGAGTAGCTCGGTGGTTTGTGACTGTTGTGTCGCGGGAGACTTAGGTCTCTGCAGAGCAAAAGTGGGTGTTTATCACCATGTGGGTGTTTTCAAACTGCTGGGTGTTTCTAAATCATGCAATCTAAATGATCCCCCTTACCCAACCCCACCCCTAAACCTAACGTCACTATTACATCAACCAATCAGGTATCTTGGTGTAAAAACACCTTCATCTAGTAACTCCCATTACTTTCCTGCAGAGACCTATACTTGTCTCGCGGCGCGCTGTCTTTTAAGGGGCCGTTCCCATATCGCATCTTTTGCACGCTCAAGTTCATTATTTCCAATGTAGGTGCGTGGTATGAGTGTTCATAATGCAAGCGACGTGGTCGCGATGTGACATCTCAACTTTTCAGAATGCTGCAAGTGCACCACGGGTCATGTGACAAGAACTAACCAATCAGCTTCATCCTTTCCTATAACAATGTTGAAAGCTCAGCTAAGATGAAGGAACAGCTGATCATAGCTGTATATGTATATATTTGAAATAAATTTAGTAGCAGAGCTACTGCAAGCGATTTTTTGAGCTACAAATCCATTTATCCTTTGCTGAAATTTCCACGTCTTCATGAAGAGAGTGCGTCATGGTTGCTTAGCAACGGCAGACGCCCCAGGGGCGCAACTGCCTGAGTGCTTTGGAAAGAAGGAGAAAGTGGTGCGACTAGCGTTTTCCACGTGTTTTTAGGTGTGATATGTGAACGCCCCTAACGCGTGTTCGAAATCCGGGCCAACACAGACTTTATTAATTTTTATTTTATCCTTACTTCAGCCGCTACGGGTGATCATACCAATAACTTGTAATCTTTACAAGAATATCAGAATCATGCAATGAGCAAGTCTGCGTTTATTAGACACTTAATAATATCACATCAGTTTGTACTTTTAGAATCGCCAAATCTGCTGTGGTCGTTCATCACATCTGCATCAGAGACCTGAACCAGGAAGTCGGTCACCAGATCACACGGTGACCAGTTAAACCGTAACACCGGAGAGTGCCAGGATGTTTTCTTCTAAGGTGCTCGTGCATCGCAGTTGTGCTGCAGTGGTACACCATATCGGTTTTTCAAAGGGAAAAAAGGGCCATTTTATTTGGCATCTGTTTAAAGTATTCCCATACTTCTGATAACAGTGGTGTCTGTTTTTGTGAAAGAATGCAACTTTCTCCATTCCCAGTATGCCATTTAGAGAGATGTTAACAGTGTGACGCGTCGATGTATTTCACGCACATCGACGTATTTTTGTAGTCGACGTAATAGATGACATCGACGCGTCGTTGCAGCACTAACTCGGAGTATTCCATTCATTCATGCCCAGTAAAAGAGACAGCCCGGTAGTAAGTTTGCGGCTACTATCGGGTGGGATCTCCGCCGGGAAGTCCTCAACCACATCTTCGACTCTCCTTCCGGTAAAACTGAGGAGGGAGAACCACACTCATGACTGTCACGCCCTTCTGGACTCTGCAGCCCTACAGTGGTTTCTGGGGTTCGCCAATTTTTTATCGACGTTTTATTCGTAATTTCAGCCAACTAGCCTCACCTCTGACCGCCTTGACCTCCCCCAGTACTCCGTTCAGGTGGTCGGATGCAGCCGAAACTGCATTAACCAACCTCAAGAGTCGCTTCGTTCCTTGTAGCCCCTGATCCCACATGGCAGTTCGTGGTGAAGGTTGACGCATCAGAGGTGGGAGTAGGAGCAGTTCTTTCCCAACGTGCTGCCTCGGACGATAAGATGCATCCCTGCGTGTTTTTCTCACATCGTTTATCTCCTGCTGAACACAATTATGACATTGGTAACAGATAATTGTTGGCTGTCAAATTAGCTTTAGAGGAGTGGCGTCACTGGTTGGAAGGGTCAGGGGTACCTTTCATTGTTTGGGCCGATCACAAGGATTTAGAGTACATTAGAACTGCCAAAAGACTCAATTCCAGTGAGGCTCGGTGGGCACTTTTTTCGGTTGTTTTGATTTTACTCTGTTGTACCGCCCGGGATCCAAAAGTGTCAAACCCGATTCTTTATCACGTCTTTTTGATCCTTCCGCACGTCCGGTGACTCCAGAGTGTATTTTACCTGAGAAAATAGTCATCTCAGCACTCGTATGGGAGGTCGAATTGAAGGTCAAGACGGCCTTAAAAGGGATAACACCTCCGCCCGGATGCCCACCGAACCGTTTATTTGTGCCGGAGGAGTTAAGATCCGATATACTCTGCTCGCGATACTCTGCTCCGGATGAGGGAGCGCACCAAGGCCAAGGCCGATCAACACCGGTCAAAGCCTCCCGTTTACGTCGTGGGTCAAAAAGTGTGGCTTTCTACTAACAATATTCCTCTCCGCTCCGTTTCTAATAGATTAGTTGCCAAATTTATTGGCCGTTTCCTGTCACCAAGATCATTAGTCCAGTGATAGTCCGCCTCAAACTACCTCCAGCGTACAGGAGAATTCATCCCGCCTTTCATGTGTCCAAAATTGAACCCGTGTTTTTTGGTAAACCGTGATCTCAGGCTTTTGCACGTTGTGGGTGAAGTCTGTGTGTTATGCGTCAGCACTGATTAGTTTGTGGGCATCTCCGTTAATTGTCATCAGCAACAGCTGTCACTCATTACTCATCCCTATTTATTGGCGTGTCTAACGTCTTGTGTTCGTGAGAGCGTTGTTTCATGTTTGTAACCTATGTTTGCTTTCTCATCCACTCTACGCACATCACCAGCAAGCAACATCACTTACCTTTGGCTCGCTTCCGCACAGTTCCTGTGTCACCCTCTCCTGCTGCCAACTCATCTCCGCCATCCGGATACTTCACCCACCTGCACCATCCTGGACAGTGTATTCCTCTCAGCTTCATCTTTGTGTCTTTTTGTCGTCTTGTATCGTCATCATTAAACTGTGTTTAACTCGCACTTGATTCCTGCCACTCCTTCACCCAGTCGTTACACAGCTTTAATATGACTATTTTTTTACATTTTTGTTCTAATACCTATTTCAAATAAGTCAGTTTACACCGAAGGGAATTAGTTTGCATGACATTATTTCAAAGTATTGTTACATTAAATTAAACACACACACACACACACACACACACACACACACACACACAAATATATATATATATATATATATATATATATATATATATATATATATATATATATATATATACTACTTGTCCATCTATATTTTTCATTAAATTATTTGTCATTCCCTTTTCTTTCATTTTTCTATTAGATCCGTTTGAGCCATTTTTTGACTCCCCACTGATAGTTCCCCACAGTTATTTTCCATGTTTGGCAGTGAACAGCTTAAATTGATTTAGTGTTAAAGTGTTAATTGAAACTGTTCACTCCTGAACAAAATCTTAAGACCATGGGATGCATCGCAAGTTTTACACATTTTGCACTAGTAGATCATAACCGGGTTGTAAGTGCTGCTTCAAAATGCCAAAAGAAAAAACAGGATCAAGAGACAAAAAATAGAGAGTAGGCAATTTATTGAAAACTGCATTTAAAGTCAAACAGGCTGTTCATCAGCTGATCAAAAATTTAAGACCATTGCCCAAAAATAAACTCACAACAAAACTAAAAGTGTCAAAAAAGGACTCAGTAGTGAGTAGCCCCACCGTTCTTGTTGATCACTTCAAACACTCGTTTCGGCATGCTTGATGTGACTGTTTCCAGGAGGCTGGTGGGAACGTTGGTCCATGTGGTGAAGATGGCTTCACGAAGGGCATCCACGGTCTGGAACTGACGTCCGTTTTTGTAAACTTCCCTTGCCATCCATCCCCAAATGTTCTCAATGGGATTTAGATCAGGGGAACACGCAGGATGGTCCAAAAGAGCAACGTTATTCTCCTGGAAGAAGTCCTTTGTCAGGCGGGCGTTGTGAATTGCAGCGTTGTCCTGTTGAAAGATCCAGTCATTACCACACAGACGGGGCCCCTCGGTCAAGAGGGATGCCCGCTGCAACAGATCCACATAGCCAGTCGCCATTTGACGCCCCTGCACAACCTGAAGCTCCATTTTCCCATTGAAGGAAAAAGCACCCCAGATCATGATGGAGCCTCCTCCACTGTGCCGCGTAGAAAACATCTCAGGTGGGATCTCCTTGTCATGCCAGTAACGTTGGAAACCATCAGGACCATCCAGGTTAAATTTTTTCTCGTCAGAGAATAAAACTTTCTTCCACCTTTCAATGTCCCATGTTTGGTGCTCCCTTGCAAATTCCAAACGGGCAAGTTTGTGTCGTGGGAGGAGACGTGGCCTTTGAAGACGTTTTTTGTTCTTGAAGCCCTTCTCTAGCAGATGACGTCTTATGGTTATTGGGCTGCAGTCAGCATCAGTAAGGGCCTTAATTTGGGTCGAGGATCGACCTGTGTCTTCATGGACAACCCGTCGGATCCTGCGGCTCAGTGCAGGTGAAATCTTTTTGGGTCTACCACTTGACTTTTTTGTCCCATAACTCTCAGGATTTTTTAAGAAATGTAAAATGACTGTCTTACTGCGTCCAACCTCGGCAGCGATGGCGCATTGTGTGAGACCTTGCTTGTGCAGCTCAACAATCCTGCCACGTTCAAAAAGAGAAAGCCTTTTTGCCTTTGCCATCAGGAGATCTTGACAGTATGACTGCTTGAAAAACAATGACATGAAAGCCATATTTTTGTGCAGATTTGACCTTTTTATGGCTATGGTCTTAAACTTTTGATCAGCTGATGAACAGCCTGTTTGACCTTAAATGCAGTTTTCAATAAATTGCCTACTCTCTATTTTTTATCTCTTGCTCCTGTTTCTTCTTTTGGCATTTTGAAGCAGCACTTACAACCCGGTTATGATCCACTAATGCGAAATGTGTAAAATTTGCAAGCATCCCCTGGTCTTAAGATTTTGTTCAGGAGTGTATACGCACACACCATCTGTCTGCTTTAAATCATTTATAGTCTGATTCTGAGAAGGAGTCTTCAGCATGTAGGGGACTAGACACCCAGCACCACCATCATTTACAAGCCCTGACCATTACCTCACACCTCTGACTCATACCTTAATTCACAGAGATGCAGTTGTCAGCCAGTTCACACGTCCAAACCTCTGATGTACCCCCGTCACCCGCTATTTTGGAAAAGTGCAAGATTTGGAGGAAAGTCTCACGTGTGAGTTACTCCCTGTGACACCCAAAGGGGCCTGCGTCACCATTAGATGCTTATAATAGCTGAACACCTGATCCCTGACTGCTGATGGGGGTGAAGATGCCTCGTAAGACATTGTGAATCAATCAGACAGACAAGAAAGGTGACAAGCAAGAGCAGGGCGAAAGAAGGGATATTGTCACGTGAAGACAAATGCTGCTGAGAAAATGTTAGAAACATGAAAATGACATAATATTAACATTTATTTTATTCAACTTTTGTATAAGAGTAATATCACACAATCATGCTGCCTCCATGTTACGCCAATAACTTCCCGGAAACAGCCCAAACAGTCATAGCTAGGTAATGTGACTTTTTCAAATTAGTGACACTCATTTAAAGTAGCAGTGGTAGATCCTCTGGTGTAAGGATGTAGTTCCATGCAGGGTTAGGGTTTATTTTGGGTTTTTTTGGACCCTCCCTGGTTTTTCCTTAGTTATTTACATACTTTTCTGTTGAATTATTTTAAAAGCAATATTACATTTCTTTGTTTCATGACCATATGTTGATCTACCTAAAAATTATATATATATATATATATATATATATATATATATATATATATATATATATATATAAAAAAATTATTGAATCATTTACCAGGGCTGTTGTAAGGGTTTTGGGGCCCTGGTACTGTTTATAGTGTAGGGCCCCCTTTGGCTTACTCACCCTCATGTCATTCAAAACCTGTACAATTTTATTTTATCTTCAAAACACTAATGAATATATTTTTAAGGAAACCTGAGTGTTCTTCAAAAGGCTTGAAACTCAATGCTTTCAAAAGTTCAGAAAGACATCGCAAAAGTAATCCATATGAATCAAGTCTTCTGGAGAGAAATGATGAACATTTTATGTAGGATTTTATTAATGTATAATAAACCTTGGTCAGTGCACAAACATAGAGCACAACAGGTTGAGCACATCAGATATGTTAAATGGAAGTTAAATTGATTAGTTAAGGAGGCTCAAATACGCTTCTGTGACATGCAAGAACGAACCTCATTGGTTCTTATTTGTCTCGCCAGAACATTTGAGCTACTTTTACATGTCTTGAACTAGAAACATCAAAGTTTTGGGTGAATGGATTCAGTTTGGGTTCAATGGAGGACCAGAATCTATTTATTTCAACCTGTTTCTCTAGCAAGACCCGCAGAGTTCAGTTCTAACCCTAATTTTATCCAGTTTATCAATGTATTTATGATTACTTGATTAATTCATGCAAGTGTGTCTGACTAAGGATAGAGCTAACCTCTGCTGGTCCTCTCCAGGAATCGAAGTGAATAGGTTTTTTTCTATATTTCAAATGTAGGACTCTATACAGTATGTTGAATTCCAACTCAAAGCTAAAATCTTCACCTACAAAGTCACAAACATGTTCACGATTTCACTACATACAATGAGGGAGCATGTGAAAAGTATTTCAACATTTATGCTATTCTATGATAATATCTAGCCACACATTTCTGTAATATTCAGCATTTACACTATACATTATAAGAAACGTTATTTCTTCTTCAAGCTGTATCTGAGCACATGTTATGCCTCTCTAATGCAAACTGGTCTTTGTGTGCAGCTCAGTGGTGGTGAAGGTGGTGAAATGATGTGCTATTTCAAGTTTAACATGAGGCTCTTGGCCTTTGAAGTCTAAAGTACAAGAAGGTTACTTTTATACCGATGCTGTCATCTGTCAACAACCATATATTGAAAGATGAGCAGTGTATCTCACAGTCCTGCTGACCTGCACAATCTCACAGAGTTTTCCATTAGTGATAAGACCTTTGTACAGACCAATATCTCAGAGACTGAAAAAAAAGCAGCACATGCTGGTTAGGCATGTTTAGAAGCTGGGATGCTGGTTTGAGCTGGTTTAAGCTGGTCCTTTGATAGTTTAAGATGGTCCTTTGCTGGTTTAAGCTGGTCCTTTGCTGGTTTAAGCTGGTCCTTTGCTGGTTTAAGCTGGTCCTTTGCTGGTTTAAGCTGGTCCTTTGCTGGTGTAAGCTGGTCCTTTGCTGGTTTAAGCTGGTCCTTTGCTGGTTTAAGCTGGTCCTTTGCTGGTGTAAGATGGTCCTTTGCTGGTTTAAGATGGTCCTTTGCTGGTGTAAGCTGGTCTTTTGCTGGTTTAAGCTGGTCCTTTGCTGGTTTAAGATGGTCCTTTGCTGGTGTAAGATGGTCCTTTGCTGGTGTAAGCTGGTCCTTTGCTGGTGTAAGCTGGTCCTTTGCTGGTTTAAGCTGGTCCTTTGCTGGTGTAAGATGGTCCTTTGATAGTTTAAGCTGGTCCTTTGCTGGTTTAAGCTGGTCCTTTGCTGGTGTAAGCTGGTCATTTGCTGGTTTAAGCTGGTCCTTTGCTGGTTTAAGATGGTCCTTTGCTGGTGTAAGCTGGTCCTTTGCTGGTGTAAGATGGTCCTTTGCTGGTGTAAGCTGGTCCTTTGCTGGTTTGAGATGGTCCTTTGCTGATGTAAGCTGATCCTTTGCTGGTGTAAGCTGGTCCTTTGCTGGTTTAAGCTGCTCCTTTGCTGGTTTAAGATGGTCCTTTGCTGGTTTAAGATGGTCCTTTGCTGGTGTAAGCTGGTCCTTTGCTGGTTTAAGATGGTCCTTTGCTGGTTTAAGATGGTCCTTTGCTGTTGTAAGCTGGTCCTTTGCTGGTTTAAGCTGGTCCTTTGCTGGTTTAAGATGGTCCTTTGCTGGTGTAAGCTGGTCCTTTGCTGGTTTAAGCTGGTCCTTTGCTGGTTTAAGCTGGTCCTAAACTGGTCATGTGCTGGTCAGACCAGTTTAGGACCAGTACATGACCAGCTTAAACCAGCAAAGGACCAGCTCAAACCAGTTCAAACCAGCATTTGCTGTTTTTTTTCAACGGTTCACTGATGGCCATAACAGAGGGACCGGGGTCAGACCTAGAATGGCAGCTGCAAAGGTCTGGAGTCCCCTGAAAGTGATGGGCATGCTCAACATTGATGTTTTGCAATGCATTGTTCCATACAAAATGGATCATGTGGGTATTGTCTTTCCCTATAAAGAGTTAAGCTGCACTTGTGCTACAACCTCTCTAAGGTCCCTGTCGAGATCGACTTGTCTGTCATTGTTGCTTGCAAAAATAACCACATCATTCTTCAGAAAGCAGCTGCCTACACCACTGCAGGGCAACAATCAACCAAGACAAGGAGTAACAAAATGGAGCAGCTCCCTGATTACTGATGGATCTTTTAGCCTAAACAATAATTCCTGCAAGTACTACAAAGAGCCACTGCACAGATTATTTGTATGGCAAAATTAAGAGTTATAAGAAGAAACAGAGGTAATAAGCTACTAATGAGAAATGAGTTGAGAGAAATTAAGCATCTAATTTATAAGGGGAAATATTATACTGTTATAGATAAATGGATATGCATTGTCTTTACTTGCAGACAGTACAGAGCTCACAAGCTGTACACACTATAAAGAGCCGCTTCATTGCTGACAAAACATAGAAAACATTTGGAAGTTTTGTTTCCTACAATGAATTGTGGGCACATTTCCAGCTAATGAAGTGCTCTTTTTGTTCTCTGTTTTATAAAGTACACATGGTCCTTCTCGTAAAGAGTAGGGGTGTAACCCTGGTGTCCTGGCCAAATTGCCCCCTGGCCTTTGTCAATCATTGCCTTCTATTTATCCCCATCCATCTCTCTCTCTCTCTTTCTCTCCTCTCCACCTGTAGCTGGTGTGTGGTGAGCACACTGGCGCTGTTGTCCTGTGGCTGCTGCATACTGGTGGTGGTAGAAGAGAGACCCCCTCATGATGATTGTAAAGCGCCTTGGGTGTACAACAATACACAATCAATCACTATATAAAAGTCTCAATTATTCAGCATTGGGTGAGCGACTTTTCTGGAATAAGATAAGGTGGGTGTCAAGGTCAGTTGTAGATGTTGAGATAGGTTAAAATATATCCGAGCAGATTTTAGTGCGCAGAAATGATTGGAACGTTGGAGTGGAAAAGGAAGCATGGATGAATGAGTCGAATGTTCTTGGTGCAAATTGCACTTATTATAAATGTATATGTGTATGTGTCTTCTCTACTTCTATGACTCTCAATAGATTCAGTGGTTGGAGTTGGTGGTTAATACTCCTAGACGAGTTCTGTTCTACTTTCTGATAATGTGTCTGGCTATATTGAACCCCCCCCCCCCCCCCCCCCCCAAAAAAAATGGATAATTTAATAATTGTTGTAATGCTTAAATGTTTTCAACTTCCAAATAGGTGTCCAGTGACTGAAAAATAGAGTTGACACATAATATATTATAATTCAAATGATTAATTAGTTCATTAGAATTAGTTGCTATAAATACACATGACATCAGTTGTCTTCGTATGAAAGACTTGTTTGTCATTAAGTCATCGTGCTACTGATGGGCCCTTCATTACCAAACACCAAGTTACTAAATTAGGATACAATTATGAGTCATTTGCAAACTGTTAAACATTAAACTGTTGGGTACTTTAAACTCTGAATTTTATTGATGAATAATAATAAATTGGGAAACCTTTTTGTAAACCCCTTTGACTAAATGGTTCAGAGGTGTAATTCATTCATGAATATAGTAGCATCGCTAGAAAACGGAAAACACACACATGACATGACTGCTAAAATATTATCATGGAAAATTATTATCCGTTTGCTATATGGTAACCTCAATTGTCAGACACATGATCAATATTATTTTTCTGAACCACAGCTGTATTTCACTCTGGCTTGTGTACCGTGCCCTAATAAATGACTATAGTGACTCCCTTGAGTATTTTGATTACCTTTCAGGCTTTCACTATCCACAAAATGTACAAAACATTTCTAATCTGACCTTTAATTGTCATGCTAGTAATACAATTTGTATAAGCAACTATATACATTTAAATTAAAATTGAAAGATCACTATTGATCTCAGACTTTGGGGATATCAATTTGGTATAGCCATCAGATCAGATTTGATTAATGTCGAACTATGTGATGTGTACCAGAAACACACATGAGTAAAACTCACTTGCGATTCCATTATATTTTGTAGAGCTGGTATCTGTGAGCTCCTGTCTGTAAGTGTTGATCTTCCACAGCAGACAAGAGTATTTGAAGTGAACTACTTATAGTACTCCAGGTATTATCAAACTGTATGGCCAAACCATTAGGAAAAGTATTTTTTAAATCAGAATCAGATCAGAATCAGAAAGAGCTTTATTGCCAAGTATGCTTACACATACAAGGAATTTGTTTTAGTGACATAAGCTTCCAGTACACAAAGACAACAACACATATATATATATATATATATATATATATATATATATATATATATATATATATATATACAAAATAAAGATATATACAAATTGGCAAATAAATAAGTGTATTAACAATTGTGCTATAAATGATAATGGAATAGGATTGAGTGAGATGCAGGAATGTTCTAGGATGAAGGGTTAACAGATAAATATAAGGATATTGCACGTTTATAAGAATAAGTAGGGAACATTTAACTGTTCGTGAGGTAGATTGCCTGGGGGAAGAAACTGTTCTTGTGCCTTGCTGTTCTGGTGTTTGCGGCTCTGAGGCGCCGGCCAGATGGCAAAAGTTCAAAGATGGGGTGACTTGGATGTGAGGGATCCAGAGTGATTTTCTGAACCTTTTCCTCACTCTGGATGTATACAGTTCTTGAAGGGTGGGCAGGGGAGCACCAATAATCCTTTCAGCAGTCCAAACCGTTCTCTGTAGTCTTCTGATGTCTGATTTTGTTGCTGAACCAAACCAGACAGTTATTGAAGTACAGAGGACAGACTCAATGACGGCCGAGTAGAACTGTTTTAGCAGCTCCTGTGGCAGGTTAAACTTCCTCAGCTGGCGAAGGAAGTACAACCTCTACTGGGCCTTTTTAACAATGGAGTCAATGTGATTGTCCCATTTCAGGTCCTGAGAGATGGTGGTTCCCAGGAATCTGAATGACTCCACTGCAGTCACAGTGCTGTTCATGATGGTGAGTGGGGAAAGTGCAGGGGGGTTTCTCCTAAAGTCCACGATCATCTCCACTGTTTTAAGCGTGTTCAGCTCCAGGTTGTTAAGACTGCACCAGACAGCCAGCTGCTCAACCTAAAATTTTAAAATAGTATTTTTCATTTTTGAATAGACAGAATTTCTTGGAGAGCTTTAGCTCAAACCTTGATCATTCGTGAAGCCCTTGATTAGCTTGTTCAGGTGTGTTTGGTTAGGGATGGAGCTAAAGTCTGCAGGGAAGTGTTTGTGTGGTATAAGCCAGAATACATTTCAACGCCAAATGTATAATGATATGATATGATATGATGTAACATGATATTGACCCTGAACCACTAGAAAATACACATGCACTGTGAGCATCACGCCAATCCGCTTCTTGTTAGAAGATGCCATTCACAGAACTTACAGTGCACTCAGTGTCCGAATACTCACTTGTCTTCATTCACTCTTTCAGAAGGGAATAGTGAATGAGGGTAAAGGGGGTGATTTCAGAAACAGCCACAGTCTACATTCTACAACTATTTTCGATAAACCTAATATCAGTCAGATGATCTTTTCCTCAGCAGATTTTATGCAGAAAAACAAACTGCCTCTAAATAGAAACAGTGGTTGTTAGTTGAAGATCACTGACAGGGATACCCCAGGGACACAATCAGCACATCTCTGCCCCGTTTCCCCAAAGACAGTAAGTTATGAGCTGCACCAAGCTGGAATTTATGGTACTACTGCCATTTGGAAACTGAAGGCTAAAGCATGACAACAACCTTTTGCAAGCAGTGCTTGCACTGATGCCTGCAGCCCACAGTAACTGGTGCCAGCTGCAGGGATCCATCACAGTGTGGGCAGCTTCTGTACAGTATATAATGAGAGTTATTAGATTGGACAGGGTCATTTTGTTAAACCAGGTTCACTTCTAGTTCCACAGTGTTCCTTTATATTGGCTCTTCCATGCATATATAGAGGCTCTTCCAATGACAGTTTTCTTTTCCTCAATCACTGCCCATGGCCCATTTAAACCATTCGTGTGCCATATTTAATACAAGCACTCTTCCCCATAAATAATGAGAGTGGATCAATACTGCATGAGTGAGGCGCTGTCCTCCCCTTGTGGCTGCTCTCGGTACTGTCAAACAATAATAACAAATAGTTCTTTTTTTAAAGAGAATTCCAAACACTTTGGTTAAAATTTATTTTTTTATTATTATTATTATTATTTTTTAAACCATACTGTTTTCTCAACAGGGATTCTCAACTGGTGGATCCAAACAGAAAAAGATGGATTGAAAGACAGACATGTAAACCGTTGTAGTTAACTTTTTGGACCTATGCATTTCATTGTAATAATAATACATTTAATTTATTTTAAGTTTAATAAGGGCATTTTTGTGTATACTAAGCAATTTCGGTATCGTGCTTTGAGCATTCTGCATCCTGAAGCAAATCCAGTTGGGAAACACTGTTCTACAGAGACTGTCTCCTTGCTGCTAGCCACTTAGCCCAGCTGAAAGCATTGTTTAAACCCCAGATCTTTCACAGTCCTGTGAGTATACTAGTAGAAGATATATAAGTGTGTAGTAAAACATCTGCTCTGTGTAAGAGAGCTCACCAGTAACGGAGGACATTTTTTGCAAGAGAGGTTTTTGACAGTCTTTTGCAGGCTTGAAGATAAACGGCCGGACTGCATCATCCTTCCTGATTCACACTAGCTGAGAGCTCGACTGTGCTTCTTCATGCATTAGTGAGAGAGGCAGGTTTTCCAGTAGTGCCACAAATGGGTTTTCCAACAGCCCAGAACCCAATCCAGCTGTGGAAAACAAACAGCCAAAGGCCCTCTGTGAAACCTCATTGGCTTCTCTTATAACAAAACGTCAGACAATCTGAATATATAATTACTTTCTTCAGTGTCATCTGACACTTTTACTCTGTACTGTCATTATAACTGTTGACATCATGTATAATCACCACCATTGTTTTGTGTTTTGCCAAACGCATATGGTTACACTAGAAACAAACAGAGGTTCAACCGCTATTATGCACTTTTTACCCTAAACAAACCAGACTCTCAAAGTATCCTTTCAACTGCTCCTGGTTAAACGGTTTGTTGATGCTGCAGTCACATTTAATATCTTTCAGTTAGCATCTCACCAAAAATGTATACATCAAAAGTGTGTTTATTTGATTAAAACAACAACAAAAACAACAAGAACAAAAACAATAGCATTGTGAAGTATTACAGTTTGAAATGACTGTTTTCCATTTTTAAAATGTAATTTATTCCTATTATTATTTTTCCAGTCTTCAGTGTCACATGATCCTTCAGAAATCATTCTAATATACTGATAAAAAAAATATGGAACAAAAATAATACATCCAATTTCTTAATATTAATAGTACATTGTTCCATATTTTTGCAGGTTTTTTAAAAAGAGTGCAAGTATAATTTTATTCAACATCAATGAAATATATATATTATTAATGAAAATTTGTGTTGACTGTGAATGTGCATATTTATGTCTTTCTTTTAATTTTTGGATTTTTTTAAATGCTCATGGCTGTTTAACAACAGTGAAAATATTTACAATACAGTACAGCCTTACTGCTTACATAAGGAATAGATGTGCATACCACAACAACTTACAGTAAAGAGCAGAAAAAGTCCTTTTTCCTATTAGTGTCACCCAAAGCCCCTTATGACACTGCATGCTCTGCTCGGGGGTTAAGTGTTCAAGTGCTCTGAGCTGATAATGCCCTGAGTAACTCTGCACTTCATGGCATGAAACCTAAGATCTTTATATGACTTCATCACTACACGCTCGCCACCAGGGAAATTTATTTCCTATTTGAAAACATTGCAATCTACTTAGAATAATTTGCCTTCTCAGATTCTGCCTGCTTTTATATAAAATCCTGCTGGAGACATCAGCGAGATTAGAGTCACCTTTCTTTGTCTACACACAGGGATGCATGCATGCTAGTTCTGTTTGTGTGGATTTGGAGGGATATGCTTGTATTTGTGTAGGCTCTCTCTGACCGCTTCATGACCACACAAGTCCGCAGGTGTTCTAGAAATGAATCATCCAGGGCTGGTGGTTTGAAGTCATACAAATGCAAATGTTTGCTTCCCCAGCTCTTCGATACAAGCCAGCAGGAGGTCTGGGGCAAGCAGACCATAACCTCTTTTAAAGCACATGCTTTGTGCCGGCTGTTCTGAGGTCAGCTGTCTGCTTTGGTGACAGACCGGTTCAGCATTAGCATTCACCTGACGCTATACCTGTCAGATGAAGACAGCTAAGACAACAGCACCTCGCGTATGGATGTGTTTCTTCAGTGAAACGACTCTTCCTTTAAATGCTCTGTTAGACCCAGACAGTGTGGGAAAACGTTGTTTTATTTATCTGCTCCGTTCACCACTCCTCTAAGGTGAGAGGAAGAAGATGAGCAGATATGAGTCTTACATGGGGAGGATGGGGAATAAAAAGGAGGAGGGGAAATTAAACGGTTAATTTTCTGTTCATTAAACACAAATATGACACAATTAACAACACAAACATTCGGCATGCAGAAGGCATATACTTGCACCCTTGACTGCCATCTGGTGCTGAGTTTTCTCTCCAGGACATATTGCATTAAGGCCCCTGTTTGAATGTTTTCCCATACACGGGCAAAGCTGTATTTATTAAATACAGTAATATTGCAAAATATTATTACAATTTAAGACACCTATTTTCTATTTTAATATACTATACAAAGTAATTTATTCATGTGATGCATAGATGTATTTTCTTCAGTCTTCAGTGTCCTTCAGAAATCAGTTTGATATGCTGATTTGCTGCTCAAGAAACATTTCTCATTATCAGTGATGTTTTTGCGGTTTAATTTTGTGTCAACCATGATGCATTTTTCAATATTCAATATTTCATATCTTTTGTACCATTATAAATATCTGTACTGTCACTTCACTCACTTGAATGCATTAATATAAGTATTAGTTTATTTCCTCTTTCTTTTTGCATTTACCCCAGACTTTTGAATGGTAGCCTATCACGGTTTTCAAGAATATTTTACGTATATAATATTATGAATATGGTAACATTGATATTCATTATAGCCAGGCTAATTCTAAACACTTTTGTGTTATGATAGGCTACTGGATTACTCCATATAGTTTATATTAAGAAAGTAGCCTATATGGTACACATATTTTTACTTATGCTTTTTCTGATCAATTTCTGAAAACGAGACCATCATCTAGACGCGAGGTGAGCGCATGTTCTCTGACGCTAGAGGCGAGTTTCATCGCGCTCCTCCCGCGCTGTCCGTCTCATCGCATCATTACAGCAGCGAACGCGTCGCGTCACGTCGGGATTCCTGAGGATTACCCGGCGTGCCCCGCGGGAAAGATGGCGTTGGACGGGAGATAAACTTTATCTGAAATCAGGAGCAGCGGTTACCTACACCTGTGATCCGTGGTGACGCCGTTAGCTCCTCGCGGAGAGATAGCGGCGCGAGGACGCGGGATCCGCCGTCGCTCCTGAAGGCGCGAGCGGAGAGACTTCAGCGCCGCCAGCGAGGAGGAGGAGAAGAAGAAGAGGAGGAGGAGAAGAAGAAGAAGAAGGGGAGTAGGAGGAGGAGAAGCGGGCAAAGTTTATTCAGTTTGAGCAAGAGTCAAGACTGATCTACACCAGGCTCTGGGTTTAACTGCGGAAAAATCACTAGAGGCAGGTAAGAAGTTCATAAATGCACACTAGCGTTAGTCCCTTTTAGAAGTGTACTATCAAATCCATGTTCACATATTGTTGATATTAACGCGGGCAGCCACCGTTCAGATGAACCGATAAACACACCCTGCGGTGTTGTATGAAACCTAAACATGTAATCAGACCTGTGAAATGTTTCTCTATTATCATCAGATCCCAGAGGCACTGATTAGAAAGCAGATTAGAGAAGGTTACTAATCTTAAAAGTGTCGATGTCAGGTGTTTTAGGCGCATTTATTCGCTGGAGTCAGTCATCATGGCCATACAAATAAAAAATAAAATACGATACCTTCGGCAGTGGAAAGTGTGTATTCACTGTTCGTGATTTAAAATGCATACATGTAATTCTTTAATCTTTTTTGTGCTCCTGATCAGAGATATGCTCACGTTAATGCTTATTACCAAGATCCGGTTGTGCAACCGATCCTGTAACACGGACTTCTTTGGCTGTTTAGCGGATTGATCTACAGTAGATGATGGGGATGTTGATGTCCTAAAGCGATGGGGATTAACATTTTAATACACGTGTCTTAACGTGAAATAGCATAGCTTGGTGGAATGCTTCTGTGAAGAGAAAGCGATGCGATATTTGGACGGAAACTGTCCTCTAATGGTCAGTCATGCTCTCAGTCAGCTGGTAACTAACGCTTGAGAAACCTGACTGCGGTCTTGTGTCGGATCTCCGACGGTCACGATCTGCAGCGAATAGTTAATTATCATACAAATAATTACGATTCAGAATTACGTGTTTGTTTTTTTGAACTTGCAGCGTAAGGCTATACATTCTATGATTTAATTTAAGGTTTTTGTCAACAAATACTATTGCTCAGGTGAATGCTATAAATAATATTTTTTTTACTTCTAACACAGGTAAAGGTTAATAATATTGATCTTTTTCTCACTTTGACTTGTCACCAAGTCCGAACTATAAACTATTTTCCTTTGCGCGAACATCAGAGTGAAACCGGATCGCTGTGCGTTCACACTGCGTTTGAATGTGACGCGAACCGCAGCAAAAGTAGCTGCTTTTATTTATTTGATTTACACATGGCACATTATAACCTTCTTCAGAAACTAAAAAAAAGGGAGCGAAACTGAAATGGATAGCTTTTTTACACGGGAACACTATTCAGAAAAATGAGAGTGTGTGAATACAATTTGTAGTGTAGAATTAGCCCGAAAAATCTAAAATCTTTATCACAAAACCCTAATCAAACCAATGGCGATGTTATGTCAAACTGTTATTTTTTAATAAGATATCTTTAAATATTATTACTCCAAAAAGTAGGTTTAAAAATCTGTGTCATTTTAACAATCAAATTGAAGTTTGTTTTAATTTATTAAAAAGTATTAAACCCACCAAAAATCAAATGGTCAAGTTGTATGGAGCGTCCTTTCTGATTTGAATGTGAAATGAAACCAATTTATGTGCAGTTAACTAGTGGATCTCCAATAAAGGAATAGTTTTTAGATGTCCCTTGTGCAATTATAATGTTCAGTTTCCACTTTAAGTCACTTGGAGCTTGCAGCAAAATGCACGACCCTATTTCAGTATCTACAGTGTAGCATCCCTAATGCAGCTCTGTGTAAACTATTATCAGTCTTTGACTTCTATGGCTGTGTTTTAAAACCTTTGTGAGCTACCTACCCAGACAGCATTTTTGGGTCATTATAGGGTTGTATCTTGGAAATTCCCCAAGCTCAGAAGTAAATGGGCAGGACATGTCTTTTTGCATAGTACTCATACTTCAGAGAACATGGTACCCTTTGGTCCTCTATTGTTAGTGTAGGCAGCTCACTAGTTTGAGACGAAGACTCTGTGTTAAACGTCTCTCAGTGGAGGTGTAATAAACCGCAGTGTTTCAGGGTACAGTGCTTGCTTGATATGACAGTCTAGCTGCTTCTATACCTCCTCCCTTTTTATTGAATGCACTTAAAGTGAGTTGATAAGTCATGCATGTCTCAGCCATTAATGCTGATAAACAGATTTAAAGTGCAGTTTGTCAAGAGCTGAACATGTTGCTAATTTGGGCTAAGCTAGGGCTGTGCAAAAAATCGAATGTGATTTTCATGCGCTTCTTGTCAGTAAAGGCACTCCTGTGATTAGTAGTATATCTCCAGCATGTGCGTTCAGATCAGGATTGCCAGGTTTTCAAAACAAAACCTGCCCAATTTCTTCTCAAAACTAGCTCAATTGCGTTTCGTTCTGGGCGATAAAATAAAACATTTTTTTGGCGGGGTTCTTTTGGTAAAATTTGCATTTCAGGAGATAAACATCACGTTATTTTTATTGGGGTCCCTTCGACACTGGTTGGCCTTTACTACACAGAGCTGTAGTTCACTGACAAGCTACACAAAATTGATTTCAAAATCGCAGCCGATTCTTTGTCGATTTTGAAAGCGATTTTGTGTAGCTTGTCGGTGGACTATGGCTCTGTGTAGTAAATGCCGCTCCACCTGAACCAGTGTTGCCAAGTCTGCGGTTGTTTTTCATGTCTGCAGTTTGAAGCGACCCCAATACCAATAGTGTGATGTTTACCCCCTAAAAAGTGAATTTTACAAGGGCAATACGGCCAAAAAACATGTATTTTAACCCCTGGACGGAATTTTTATCGGGGAACCTCCTGGAAATGTGATTGGGACTAGTTTTGAGAAGCAAGTTGGTAGGGTTTGTTTTGAAAACCTGGCAACCCTGGAGATGTACTTCTAATCTCAGGAGCGCCTTTACTTACGAGATGCGCATGAAAATTGCATTTGATTTTTTGCACAGCCCTAGGCTAAGCATTTGGTCTTTGTTGGTATATAATTCATTGTAAATAAGTCAATTTATGCAAACAGATACATTTTATGGCAAATTTCAGCTGGTTTGTACAGAGTTATTGATTATTGGAGTTAGGACTCCAAAATATTAATTTCAGGAAGGAAATATAGGTGTTACAGCATGTGACGCACATACATTATTATTTTTTAAAATTAAAGTTTACATTTAAATGAAATCTGAAACCGAAATATTGTTTCGACAGTTCAGTTTATACAAAAAGATTATTTTTATTGCAAATGTTAGCTGGTTAATCCTGAGTTAAGGCCTGTTTACACCAGGGATGATAACTATAACAATAATGATAAAGATACAGGCTTAAAACTCTTTCTAACTCTACGAGAATATATCCATATGTGTTCACACCACAACTGTCATGATAACGATGCTTTGTTAGAATCACTTTCAAAATATGTTTAATGCTAAAAACACTGACAGCCAATCAGAATTCAACTTTAAAAGAGCTCAAACATTAAAGCAGCAGACAACAAAACTTTGCACACACTTAGAATATAAAGAGTTTGTTTGTGTGGATGATTATAAAGTTATCTTTATAGTTATCATCGTTGGTGTGAATGGCCTGTGCATTGGCTTGGCCTGTATTGATAGTTATTAATAAAGTTTTCATTTAGCCGAAAAAAATTAAAATGAATAAATTAGGGATGCTCAATAAATATCGCCCGATATTCAATGTGCATCTTGTCAGTAATGCCAGTACTGTAATCAGTGGTAAATCTCTATACGTGCATGATTTCATGTGGAGCAGTATTTACTACACATTGTTCACTGACAAGCTGCGCCAAACCACGATCATATATTGTGCGTCTTTTGCGCAGCTTGTCAGTGAAATCACACACGTTTAGAGACTTACCGCTGATTACAGAACTGGCATTACTGACAAGAGGCACATAAAAAAATTCACATTAAGACATCATCATCATCTAGTGTAGATCAACCCGCTAAAGTCCAATTTTAAATATCGGACGATATTTACCATGCATCCCTAGAAAAAATATCATCTCTGTAATTAGATTTGTCAATGTAACTATTTGTGCGATGTTCTCAGGTGATAAACTGGTTGTAGTAAAGTTCTTTCTGTTTAGGCTGGAACTGAAAAAGGTTTTTTTTTTATGCATATTTTTGATTGCTAATTTTGGTTGCTGGTTCTAATTTTTTTGCTTTACTGGTTACAGCAGCTGATGTTGAATAGCAGGTGTTTGCTGATGTCTAATTGGACAGTCGTGGGCTATTCCATAAACTCAACTGTGCTGATGCTGTAAATACAGGGGTGAAAGTTCAGTGACCTCTACTCGCTCATGTGTTGTTGGTTCACTTAAAAACAGCCTCTGGGTCTAAGCAGCATTCTGCATTCTCTCTCTTCCGGCGCCGAATGCTGAACTGGGGGCTCTGTTAGCGCCTCACACACATAGAGCTGCTGTGTGTGACTCTTTGAGGCTGCTGGAGAGACTGGTGGATTTGTGCTAGGTGGTGTCATGTGATAGTGCAGCCCCCCCGTGGAGGTTTATCAATTAGGAAACAGCCAGTGTGAAAATGTTTGGGGAGGGATTTGTTGAAAGATTACTCTGTCAAGTGCCGCTGTGTGTAGCTGGGCTTAGCTGAAGAGATGGGGCTTGTGTGCAGCCTGGAGGGTTTAATTGGGAAAAGGTGGTTGAGAGTCGGATAATTGTTGGACGATTGATGCTGTTAAGTCTTCTTCCATTAAGTAAGGTCTAATAATCTGAGACTTTCTGCTGTTTCAGTCAGGTTTTGTTTGTTCTGTTAGGAGAAAGAAGTGTAGAATTAGTAGCAGTCATTTCTTGTTTTTCAGCTTTGATTACTGTTCTTTACTAAAATGCATCAAATGCATCAAATTTGGTCATAAATTAGATTTGTGGTAGTACAATTCATAATTTTGTCTCAAATATGCTGAAGCTAATTTGCAGATGATTACAGATAGGGCTGCATGATTAATCCAAAATAAACAATAATACAGCAAATTAGGTGATTTTAATAAAATATTAATCAGCCGGCTCATTTCACAGCTACTCAATATGAACTTCATTTTCACGTCTCCTCAGATTTTGGATCACATTAATGTGCAATTGAGAAGCACTTTAAGGGCAAAAAATCAATTCAAAATAAAAGTGATGAATTTAATATTTGACACAGAAATTAAGATAAATTGTTATAAATTGGACTAAGTATTGCAATTTGATTTGACAGTTATTTTATATCCATATGATATATAATCACACAATTTTGGTCATATTCCGGAGTCCTCCAATCAAGCAAAGCAAGCCTGGATTTTTTTTTCCTCAAATCAGAATTTTTAGATGCTTCAAAAATATCAATATTTTGAGAAATGTGTTAGTGCATAACAAAAGCCCAAAGTACATGATTATATATCATATTAATAATGGATATTATTATTGTATAGGGCTGGGACGACGTCGGCACAAAAAATACGTTGACGCAAAATATGCATGTCGATTCGTCAGACCCAAAACAAAAATGGTGGCGTCGGAGAGTAGAAGCAACTCGATTCGCTCCTCAGACTTTCAGACGTGCAAGATGACACGCACTCGTTCCTCTAAAGTATGGGAATTCTTTAATTTCAAAGGAAACAATTCAGTGATATGTCGTCTTTGCAAAATGGAGATGGCCTTCCATTCCAGCACCACGGCAATGCACCAGCACCCGAAGAGGCGCCGCCCACTTTGCACTCGATGTTGGAGTAGGCTATAATACGTTGTCGAAACCTAAGGTTTTAGGCTACAGTGTATGTTTTCTGTGTAATTAATTACTAATTAACTGTGTGTGTGTGTGTTTGTGAGAGAGCGAGAAAGAAAGAGAGGCACGGACGCGAGCTAAAAGTCACAGAGTGTTTGATGATATTTGTGTGTGTGTGTGAGAGGCGCGATCGAACAGTGGAAAGTCTGGAAAGCCTGGGTGACGTTTTAATTTGTTTACTGAATGCTAGACATCACGTTGTTATTTTCATCTGAAAGAATTACAAGATTCACTTTTTTCAGTAACCTAGGCCTTTGTGTTTTCAAGGCTTCAAGGTTTTATTGAATGCTACCTCTGACTAAGAAAAGCATTACTTTGCACTTGTAAAATGTTTTATTTTGGAATTTTAAGAGCAATAAACATATTTTGCAATGTTAAGGAATTCATGTTTTTTTCATTCAGATATGTAAATCAACGTATAAATTGCTATTAGTCAATCGATGGGGAGATAATCGATAATCGAATCGAATCGGACTGGGAAAAAAATAATCGTTAGATTAATCGATGCATCGAAAAATAATTAAACAAGATTAATTGTTTAAAAAATAATCGTTTATCCCAGCCCTATTATTGTAATAATAATAAAAAATTATATTTTTATTTTTAATATTCAGTCTTTCAGTTTAAAAAAGTTGTAAATTTAACTGGAGTTCCATGAAACATCTCTTTCAGTGATTTTATGCCTTTTTGCCCTTATATCTAAGCAGCAGCAGTATGAGATGTAAAATTATTCTCATATTGCAGTTCAAATCACCAATGTTGGATTGTAACCTTCAACACACATACTCAACTCAGTGCAGGAATCAAGGCTTCTTTTTCTTTCCTTTTTGCTTTAAATACAGCACAAAGAAGGGCTGTTGAAAATGACCTTGGCAGTTGAAATTGGAATAAAATTTCAGATACACTGTATTCATCAGTTTGCCCACACATTACATGGCCTTCGCAGCCATTTGAATGGTTTTATGAAGATAAATTCAACAGTTGTTTTGACTGCATGGGATGGTATTGGAAAGATGAACCAGAAACATTTTACAACCTAAAAACACATTTTTAGGTTTTGGTTTTCACAATAATAGCATTGAAGATAAAAGTCATGGTAGTACCAGGTCTTCTTTGTACTACTTTGGAGACTTTTGTTACCAGGTTGTGAAGCTCCAGTGCCCTTGAATGCAAGTTTTCCTTAGAAATATTTGTAATATTTTTAAGCTTACATTTTGCTTGAGGTGAATAGACTGCAAGGACTTTTTGTGTGACCTACATGTTGCGGTGTTTTGGAAGCTCCTCTGGAATTTGCTCAAATCTGTTTTTTGAGCGGGAGGGAGCGAGAGTCGTGAGGATCGTGTGGAAACATTCCTTTGCTAGGCTGAGCTCCCATGCTGGTGAAACTGTCCTCAGTAACCACCATTCAGTTCTTGTGCAAATTTACCCACCGCTTGCTTGCTCCCATTGTCAGCCTGTCAAGTCTGTTTTTATGTTTGTTGCTTGAATCCAATTATCCATGACCCGCAACATAGCCTGGACCTTTTCTCAGCGCTACAGACACAGGTTACTGATTCTTTCCTCCATCAGTCTCTTTCATAGCACTTTCTGTTCTCTACCTTCATCAGTTTTCAAGCAGTGCTTGGAGATTCTTGCTCAAAGGTAATGAAATCACCCATTTGCCCGTAATCACCAAATAAGCAGCTGAAATGTCTCGTAAAGGTCAGCACTTTAGAGAAGGGAGAATGTGTGCATTTATTCATTTCCGAAATTCACACTGACATTAAAGTCCTCTGCCTTAACTTAGCTTTTTCTGTACCTGCTAAACCTTAAAAGAAGAGTTGTTTTTCACTGTTGGTGTTGTGGTACATTTCTAGGGGTGTGAAAAGCATCTGACAGTGAAAAGACACTATTTACAGAGATTTATCGATATTAATTACAGTAATACTATGCAAAGTATTATTTGCATTTATGATACAAAATATAATTCTTATATTTAAATTTTGATAAACACTTGCGCCCTATGTAGACATTTTTTTATAGATTTTTTTAAATATAATATTGTTCACATTATAATATTAATCTTTGTTTTTGATGTCAAAGCCAACACATATATCTGGGGTGTAAAAAAAAATTGTTATAAAAAGGCTTTTGATTGTTACTTTATAATTTAATATTTTTTTTATTATTTGTTTTTTAACTTCATATCTTACACAGTACAATATTAAATATCATTTTGATGTCAAAGCCAGCATTCATTTCTAGTGGTGTAAATTTGTCTGACAATTAAAAAATAAAACATTGCTAACAGAATTTATTAGAATTTTATAAAAGTAATATTAAATATTACTTTCATTTATAATAATTAAAAAAAAAAAAAAATGAGCACAACTGCCTTTCCAGGGAGCTCAAGTCTCCAGCATGTTCCTCTTCTTCCTCGCTTGTTTCCTCTTTTACCTGCACTTGTTTTTGCCCGCGGTATCAAGAGAAGCCAGGAGTGGTAATCCTCAGCACACATGAGGCCTGCCTTCACACACACCAGCTGCTAGAAAGAGCTTAGCGCTCTAGATCTCACAATGGCAGGGGGTTGTAGTCCACTGCTTCCACACTAGAGCCATAAAGTGTCCCGTAGACTTCAGGTCTTCAGACAACATCAGGTCCAAGCTGATCTACTTATTATAATTGTCTTTTCCTGCACTTCCTTTGGAACATCCTACCATTTCATCTGAAGAGTGATGCTGGTCATCAAGGACATTTCATAACGCTCCATAATTCAGCAGTGTGTGCTTGTGTACTGCATTACATGTCTTCCAGCTTGATGATTATGCACTGTTAAAGGGACCGTTCACCAGTATAATCAGTAAAAATCTTCCATCATTTACTAGGGCTGGGTAGTGAACAGAGATGGGTATAATGCATTAATTACACAGTCAATTCAATTGTTACTTGAGTTACAAATGCAGTGTTAAGAACAAATATGAAGTAATTGCATTTTAATTTATGTTTTGCGCATCAGTATGCACTTTAAAAAATCTCCCCAGAATGTGAGCTATAATGCAGACGAGTTGTACAAAATTTGGATGCAATGAAATCACACATCATAATTCAAGATGTTACATGCTTGATTTCTCATATTTTGGGAAAAGTCCAACTAGTAAATAACACTAATATAAGTAAGAATAAATGACTTCTGAATCCGGATCCAAATGATCTCCTCCACTGGATCAAGCCATGCATTGGATCGCATTCTTCTTCTGAGTTAATTACAAGGTTGATTCCTCTCAGCGTGTCTTCCAGTAACGAAAAGTATCCTAGCCTTGGACATTAACAGGTTTGCGCGTCTCCTGTGGATGATTGCCGTATGAATAGCGCACGCTGATCACATTACAGATAATGAGCTTAGACGGGAAAAACTGGACCTTGCGTTGGTATCATATGGATTTCTTTATCAGAGAATATTTGTTTTCGACATAACTGACATTCATTTAAAAGTAGACACTATTTACCTTCTATAGACATATTTCACGTCTGTGTGTCAAGTAATCGTTGAGTTTTCATTCATTTTTGTGAAGCATTTCAGAAGTTCGAGGAGGCCGAGACGAATTTATTGCGAGTGTATACAAATAAAATAAATTCTGTCTGGTTGGTTTCATATAAAACGTAACAAAGCTTATTGGCATGTAAAAGACCCAAACTGTGACGTGCCAGTTGCTTTTGTGCTATTGGGGACGTCACTTCTATAAGCTGCCAGCTCACGGCAGGCTGTTCATTGACTCATATCTCTGCCTTGCTCTTCCTATCCCTTCCTCAGTATCCCACTCAGTTTTTCCTCCTGACGTCAGCACTTCTACTATTTTTGTCCCCATTGGACATTTTTGTGGCGATATGTTAATATCTCTGATAATTACAAATTACCCTTTAGGTGCTGGGTTTTGTAAGCCCTGTCATTCACTGAAAGGTCATAGTGGCTTGGATACCTTTATATGAGATCGTATTAAGTTCACATGGACAGAATGGCCTATTTCTTTCAGTGTTGCCCTGGAGCTTGTGTTACAGGAGCAGCAGACGTCTTAAGTTATCCACTTGACACAGTTGAGTATTGGCATTTCCATTTGCACGACAGTCTTCCATTTTCTCTCCCTATGAAGAAACGTGTGAAGCTGACACCTGCACCAAGTACAATCTAAATCGGTGTCAAAATTTGTGTTTAAAGGAATAGTACACTTGAATATGGAAATTTTCATTATGCTTACTCTCACTCCTTTCCAAACCATGATTGTCCTCCTTTTTGTGGACTCCAAAAATAGATCTTTTGAATAATGTTCAAGCTCTATTTTTTGTCCACTGAAAGCTCTGCATACGAAATGGTCTTTGACAGCAAAAAAATAAATAAATTGCATCCATTTTCATTGACTGGATAACATCAGCTAAAACATTCCTTGCAAATTTATCCTATTAAATTTGATGAAAGGAAAAAAATCTATAATTTCTGAGTAAACTTACCCTTTCTTTCGATTTGCCTGTTGTTTCATTATTACAAGCATTTTCAAGGTTGATTCAGGCTTGAGTGGTTCCTGGTGGTTGTGCTGATTGGATATTATTCTTGTGTGGACACACCCCCATCCTGGAGCAGCAGAAAATGAAATCACTCAACTGAAAGAGCCACCTCAGCTATAATCTGACCTCCTACCAACACGATGTAAACTTGTGGTTTTTCAGATGAGCAACCTACATTTACTTTTGCCCTTTTAAGAAAACTAATCCAATCCAGTGTGAAACTTGTCTAGTTTTTGGTATTATCCTGCTTGTGAAGGAAAAGCGTGATTATAACTAAGCTTTCAGGTTTTGTTGGTATGCATAATACATTGGTACTATATCGGAGGATATATATATTTTTGATGTTGGAGAATATTTAATTGTTAAGCAGCCTGCAGATTTTAGGCAGAGGAGATGTAGTATATGATAGACAATTTCATTTTTAGACTAGGAGTCACTGATCTTCCCAAAATAAATCTTCTGAATTGCGATATTCCCAATTATATATATATATATATATATATATATATATATATATATATATATATATATATATATATATATATATATTTATTATAAACTAAGTTAGTGGATAATCCAACAGCAAAAGTTCTTCTAGAAAAATCAATGCACAATTATTTTAAAATTTCAAACATTTAGTGAAAAGAAAAACGTTCAGTTGGGAACAAATAAGTGTAGCACTAAATCTGGTAAAATGTTACACTTTGCTATTTGTATTGTTGTAAAATGCATTCATGAAAACAATATATTTATATTTGCATTAAAAATTTCAAAGCACAAAGGGAAGAAATATTGATGATATGTAGTGTATTGTATCTGTGCAACAATTTATTGAGCCTTTTCGTTTAACAGTTTAAAATTTCAGTTACTGTTTGTGTTTAAAACTATTTATAGTCTTTTCTACTCCCGTATTTTGCTGTAACAGACACCCGTGTAGAAAGTCAATGATTTAGAAACAACAAACTCCAACAAGATAAAGTCCTTTTATGCCAAATCATACACATTTTTCTACAAATCAGGTATAATAATGAGAACACTGAATGACCTTGGAGAAAGTTTTACTGTGGGTTATGTGCTAACTTCGGTCTGCAGGTATGAAGATAAACGAAACCGTCTAAAAGCAAAAAATGAAAGAGCCCCATTCTGGATTTGAAGTTTCCATGTCCAATATTCTCGGTAGTCTCTCAGGTATTTTCAGAGGTGATTCCTATATGAGGCGATGGTAAATTTCCCCCATGGCTCCTGGGGTTGGCTGGCGATATTGTTCTGCTGATGAAAGAGGGTCAGTGTAGTCAGGTCTGCAGCTACCGTCATGGGATTTGTATTTACACGCCTTAGCACAGAAGCCCCCCGAGCCTCCCAGAGTGTGAGAGAGTTGCTTTAAGACTGAATCTCCCTCCCACTCCAGAAGAAGCTTGATTTAGACACAGGAAACCACTCACACATTCCCCCCAAGCTCTGTCTGCATTCATACATGGAGCTCTTCTGGGACTTGACATGGACTGAAAATGTCCAGATTTGCCGGTGTCCCTCTTCCTCTGTTGTTTTCCATCATGAAGAATCACAGCATTGACAGTGATTGATGGAAGAAACATCATGCACAAGCCTGTAGGAAGAGAACGTATGTTAGAATTGATTTTCAGGAGTTGGTGTGTGAAAAACTACCTTTCCAAAATCAACTTTTTACAGTAATGTTAAGCGGTAACTGTTAATGTGGTCTGCTAATGTTAACAGCTAATGTTATTACGTCCAGCACAGTTGGTCCACTCAAACAAACAGATTGCATTTCCGCTTGTTTTTGTGAATGGCACATAAATTACACACTTCATCTGCTTCCTTCCATGAGAACATGTTTGGATATAGCAGAATGGGCGTTCATTTGTCACTGCAGGGACTAAGGCATTTGCAGGAGGGGCTTGCTGCCACAAGGAAGCAGCGGTGATTCGGGATGCCTGCCCTCAGCTCTGACTACTCCCACAGTCAGGAAGTTCATAATAAAGTCCAACCGAGTTCAACCTATCTTATCTAGCGGAGAGATCCATGTCTGTCATGAAACATTTTTCATTGCAAACCACTTTCCATCAACATTAAAGCATGTCTTCTGTAGCGATCACATTGCGCTGAAAGGCTTTTTGTAAATAGACCTGTATATAAATCAATATACCTTCTGGGAAATGCAGACATGTTGCAATTCACTAAGGAAGCTCACTTCTAAGCTAACAAATTCTCAACATCAAATTGGTAATTGGCTGAGAAAGTTGTCCCAGAATGCAATTTGACATGCTCAATCCAAGATGGAACATATAATTAAAATAGACTATTATCCAATATTTGTGTGCTCTGTTTAAACTGATGCGTCAATATTCTTTTAACTCTCCCATTTGTTTTGTTGTCAGCAGAGGCAAGCACGAGGAGTACGTCAGAAATTGAATGTGTATCTGTATACTGTATTCAGACAGCGGCAATGATTATAATGGGTTCTATTTGCTTTTGACGGAATGCAGTGCAGATGTCTGTTATTAAGAGAGTAAATACTAGTGGGCGGGGCCTAGGGTGCGACATTCAGATGCAGTGACTTCATTCATTTGTAAATGTCAGTGTTAATTTTGGCATTTATATTTAGCCCTATTTTAGTCATCTGAATTGTTTTGATTTGGACTAAATATCCTAAGAATTTAGTAGACTAAATCTACAGTAGGATTAGTCAACTAAAATCTAATGTAATGCATTTATTAAGAGTTTCTCTCATTCTTTATACACTCATGAATAAAACATCTATTATTAACCTCTCAATATGAATCATATTAAGGTTTGAACATTCAATATACTTACCTTTAACTGCTTTGTGTCAGTGTTTTGGACTTGTTTTCTCTTGTTTTACCCTTGTCGTTGTTCCTGGTTTTCCATATATGGTCTTTCCTGTTCTTGTTTTGTTTGATTGACTCATTCCATGGACCTGTGTTCCCCTGATTATCCTTTGTTTAAAGCCCTAGTCTGTTCAGTTTGGTTTTGTTGGGTCTTGTTTGCTGAATGTCTTCCTTGTGCTCTGTCTCCCCATTGGATTATTAAAGACAATTGTTTGTGCTAACTCCAGCGATTTCTCGTTCCTCCTTTCCTCCCAGAGAGACTGTGACGCATAACATGCCTTATATCTTAAAATTAAATAAAACCGCTTCTCATACAGAAACAAGAACATGGTTTTCTTTTCAGTGAAATACCAATGGTTATTCAGACTTAATCAAACAAACCTCACTAACAGAGCATTCACACCAGAATTCATTGTAATTGAAGTGTAAACAGACCCTTATATGTCAAAAGATAAAAGATTTCTCATGTAATGATTGAACTGAAGATTCAACTGTTAATGTTCAGTTTTTGTTTTTTATGATCACCAATGTCACCGTTCTTTGGATTAAGTAGATGAAGCTAATGGGTAAAAATGGGTGGAAAAATCTGATAGCTCGAGGAGAGCAGAAAAAGCAGTTGAAAAGCTAAGATCTGACTGTTCAATGGAAGTGGTCTCTTTGCAGCTTTGCTTCACATAGCTCAGTGTCTCTAGCTTCTGTGGTCTCTCATGGTGGATTTTTCCTGAAACTCTCTTTACAAACCACACTGCAGCTGTCTTGTTCCTGACTGCTGGTGCGTGAACTCAGAAAACAGTTTGTTTGTTTTCTGTTTATTCCATGTCTTAAATTCCCTGCTCCCTCCTTTTTCTTCTTGCTCTTGCTTTACTACTATTTTTTTCAGCGCAGTAATAATTCTTAGTATGTTTGTGTCTTGCTTTGAGCTCACTGAGAGCTCTTTTCTAATTAAACGAGTAGGCTAATGCTAATGTTTCCTCTCATTGCTTGCAGTGTCTTTGAGATGCAGACTGTGGGAACATCTGTTAAATAGCTCCTTGAAACTGATCGTCTCTGCCTCAGTGTTTCTCCTCTGAAGAGCCCAGTGGTGCAGAGAGGCAGATGAATAGGGAAAGCGCTGAAGTTTGTTTGTAAGTTATGCAAGCTAATATAAGTGTGACTTCACACTTGCATGGGAGTCTCCATCTGTCTTGTCTCTATACTTTACACCGATATATCAGCTTCACTATTCTATTCTAGCAAGGCAGTACAGTTTATCCTCTCCTGTCTTCTCCCCGGTGGGTTCTCGCCACACATTTCCCATGCTCTGAACTCCCTCGAATTGCCCTGAAAAAAACTTGTGCTGTAATGAGCACTCTATCTGGCTTAAACAGACTATGAACCACAAACTAATGGGCTTTAAACTCTAAATTGTTAAAGGATTTGTTCACTTCCAGAATAAAAAAATTCCTGATAATTTACTCCATGTCATCCAAGATGTTAATGTCTTCATTTGCCAAGAAATTAAGGCTTTTGAGGAAAACATTCCAGGATTTTTCTCTGTATAATAGACTTCACTTTTGGCCAATGGGCTGAAGGTCCTACTTTGCAGTTTCAGTGCAGCTTCAAAGGGGCTCTAAACGATCTGAACTATAATAAATAAATAGGTTACTTTTTAACCAAAATTTTCTCATCAGATCTGCTCCTCTGCTATCAACAAAATGAACGTTTGTTGTTCCTCGGCAGACAATGAAACAGCCATTTTTTGGTTGTTAAAAAAAGTGTCTTTTAAAACAGTTGTGTTTGTGTCAGTGTTCAGTGACTCAGGTAGTGACGATTCTCTCCGGCCAATCCGTGATCAGAGTTTACACTTCACGTTTTGGTAATGGTACGGTTCACTAGGAACCTCAACCGAGGTGATACTTAAAAAAGTACCAGGTACTTAGTGGAAAACCCCCACCGAAGTGAACCGTATTTAAACATACCGGACCGTACCATGCAGTGGAAAAACGTCAAAATTTAAGAAGTCACACACATACGCAGACAGTTTTTCTTATGTCTTTCAGAGACAAGCCTGTGTCAGCTCACTGATTTAGTATTTTTCACTTTCCCTTGCTGGTTTCTTCTCTGTCCGGTGCGTTTTTCCACTCCCTGGATCTGAATCCATCTCATTGTTGCTGGTGGTTTCCAGTGTGTACTTTGTTTCTTTAGGCATGTATAAAGACAGCACATGTGAAAGCAGTTTGGTCTCGAGCTAACTGAAATTAAATTGGGATTTTTTTCCCCCCTTTTCTTTTTGGCTCTATGTCTTTCAGCTATTTATAATGTCTTCCCCTGCTGTGTAATTGCACGACCCACTCATGCACCCTGCTGGGACAAATAGAAGAGAATTGTCCGAGGTGCAATGCAAACAGCCTTTGATATGAGTCCGTGAAAGCAGAGGTATGGTTAAAGACAGGAACTGTTGACTGACTGTGATTTGAGGTCGAGTGTGTTTATAGACTTTTAGACTCCACTGTATGCTCTGATCAGCCACAACATTAAAACCACTGACAGGTGAAGTGAATTACATGGCTTGGGAAAGCACCCGCAATGGGCACGTAAGTGCCAGAACTGGACCATGGAGCAATAGAAGAAGGTTGCCTTGTCTGATGAATCATGTTTTCTTGTAGATCAGGTGGGTGGCTGTATGCATTGTTTTTCTGGGGAAGTGATAGCAGCAGGATGCACTACTGGAAGAAGGTGGGCCTGTGAAAGCAATTTTATGATCTGCTGGAAAACCTTTGGTCCTGGCATTCATGTGAATGTTACTTTGACACGTACCACCTTCCTAAAAATTGTATTCGACCACATATCCCCCTTCATGGCAATTGTTTTCCCTGATGGCAGTGGCCTCTTTCAGCAGGATAATGCACTGTCATACTGCAAAAATGGTTCAGGAATGGTTTGAGGAGCATTGAGGAGCTCTGATTGAGCATCTATAGGATGTGCTGGACCTACAGACTGAGTCCAAGGAGGCTCCACCTTGAAAACTGGCAGGACTCATAGGATCTGCTGCTAATGTCTTGGCACCAGATACCACAGGAAACGCTGAACTATCACGTTAATGTTGTGCCTGATCAGTGTAGTATAATACAATATTTCACAGTTTTTTCTCTGTTTTTCTGAACATTGATTTAGCTGTTTTCCCCTCAAAATAGTGTTTGGTTTTTCTAACGTGTAATGTGTGCTTTTGGGTTGTTTGGGGACGTGTCATTGAATGTATTGTTTTAGTGAAGTGTGGCTTTTTTGCTCTGGTGAAGCTTTGTGAGAGCACTTGGCAGAGGGGATGAGCGCTCGAAGTGCTTTGTATTGTTCAGGTGAGTGTGAAGAGCAAGATCAAAATTAATAGAGGGTGTTACTCATTTAATTAGACCCCTTCAGTTTCATTAGCTGACGGGGACCTGAGAGCCATCACACACAGACACACTTTGATGCAAGCAAAGATTTTTTACATTTGTATTTGAATGTGTGTGGCTTCTTCAAGTCTTGCACATTCAGAGAAAATAACTTCTGTTTTGGTAGGTTGGATAACGGTTTGCCAGTATGTGTTTTACTAACACTTGTTAGTAAAAGTACCAGGGTAAAACCATGTTTTTAGACCTTTCCGTGTGAATGGACGAATCTTAAAAAATCTAAATTGAAAATGATTTTACTACTGGAAAAAAAATAAATTCTAAGTGAGATTTATACACAATACTGTTTTGATGGAAATGCAGGGCTAATCCATAATGAAGCATTTGACATACAGTGAATGGAAATTCATGGTAATGACACAATTTACTTCAAATTGTTTAAAGGTGAAAAAATAAGAAGCACAGCAATGAATTCTCTTTGTTTTGTTCACTCAAACTTCAGACTGCTCACTTAAATTTGCATGCATATAGCCTAGCTCATTAAAGAGAGACTGCAGAAAAAACATCTCTGAAATTTAGGTGGTGATGACAACGGGTTTGGTTGTCAGACTTTCATTGACCTTTAAAAGAAAAATTGTGAATTATGCAGAAATACCTTATTCAGTGTTTGATTTATTATTAGAATAAATGATAATGCCAAGGTCAGGTGCTGCCGACTCTTGAGAGTCCTGTGCTCCACAGATACTGGATAACACACGATTTGAATAAAGGTAAGGAATATGTCTCTGAATGCATTTTAATTAGGCTTTAATATAGTCAGCCGTAATTATCACTGCTCTTCACTGCTGATGTTAAAATCTCTAGATGTAGTGAATAGATGGAAGACGGTTTGGTCTTGCCAAGGAATCAGTGAAACAGCGAAAAACAAAAAAAATATTCAGGTGTATCCTGTAAACAATCGCCCTGCTTATGTCTGGTGTGATTTAATCTTATGTTCCAGCCTCTAACAGCACTAGTTTATCGGTGCATGTATGGTCATGTATTGCCTAATTCGTGGTATTGCCAGTCTGAGATTCGAACCTACAACCCTAGGGTTAGGAGTCAAACTCTCTAACCAGTAGGCCACGACTTCCCACTTTGATTGAATAGAAATCTTATATAGTACAGTTGGTAATTGTGCATTAACAGTTGCCAACCATGTCGGTATGCAAATGCTCCGTCAGTACTTATTTTTACAGCACATTTTTTACTTGAAAAATGTGCTTATTCACTGATGGAAGGGCTACAATAAACATGCACATTTGTTAATGGATGCTTGAGCCTCATTTGTTATTATTTGTGTTTATTTATATATATATATATATATATATATATATATATATATATATATATATATATATATATATATATATATGTGTGTGTGTATGTATGTATGTATACATGTGTGTATATATATATATATATATATATATATATATATATATATATATATATATATATATATATATATATATATATATATATATATACACACACACATACACACCACCAGCGGTAGTTGGTCCATTACCATCTCGGTGTTAAAAATCTGCCACCGTCACAGCCCTACATGCTACTATATTCAAGAAAACAATTACTGATACTTTTGGGAGTCCAAAGAGAGGATTTTCAATGCAAGGTGAAAATAAAGCACAATAGGAAGCCATTTGACACTTGCCAGGGATCGACAGTTTTGTCTTAGAATGTGAAAACTTGCACATTGTTATTGGAGTTATTTTGCTGCTCCAAATCATTCATTATACAAATAAACTGTTATCATCTTGTGCAGATATATGAGGCTGGAGCTCAATCAGATGAACAACTCAAAGAGAATATTTGCATTGGGAAGTAAATGCATGACACACTTATCAAAAAACCTTTGTGAACTGCAAACTGCTTTAAAGTTTCATTTCATTTTAATTTCCTCTATACAAAATTAATCAGACCAAAGTAATTAAATAAAGCTGTCTCCGTGGTAATGGTTTCCATGGTGATCTGTTTTTGAGTTATTGCAACACTATATGTTTGTGCCTTTTGGATTAGGTTTTTCAGTTCAACATGACAAACACTAGATATGCGTGTGAAAATATTAGTAACAGTTTCTGTATTTAGGTTTTGCTTTGGTGGCTTTTGCCATTCACAGAAAAACAAACTATTAAATACTGTGGATCTGCCACAGCTGATACTACACAGTTGGTGGTTTCCCCACTGTAGGACATTTACTGTTGAGGTACACACTACACACAGATATACATGTATATACTCTATAAATGTGTGTGTATTTATTTAATATACCATTGCACTGAACGATTTAAATATTAAGCATGCACAATGTAATTTACATGATACTTCACAGTTCTGTGGCATTACTTGCACAACAAGTCTTGCTAATAGTGTAGTACACCAATCAAGTTGTCTTTACTAGGTGTAGACTGGGGCATTCAAGACTTACCCATGGGTTTTTATTAATAGGCGAAGTTCCTCCTTTATGTCTTTCATGTAAAGTTCCTTTGACTATTAAGCATATTTTGTTGAATTGTAATTATTATGATGCTGCTAGAAACATGCTTGCATGGAAAATTTGAAAATGTACCACCTAAATGTATTTTAGATTTTCTATCTTATGTTAAGTTGAAATGTTTTATATAATGTAAATCTTATGGATGATACTGAACCTTTTTGACATGTAAATAGCCATAATGCTAACATGGCGTAAAAAACTTAATAAACAAACAAACTGTAGTACACGACAAACAGGATAATACTATGGTACTTTTTTTGCCAATTTTTGGTTATTTATTTGAATGTTAGATGTCACGTACACGTTATTTTTACTCTTCAAATGGAACAGTTTATTGAACATTTTAGACATTAATATTTTTACTTTGTGTGTGTGTGTTTTATTATTATTTGATACATCAGGCTCATATACTTTTAGGGTTCATATTGTATAAAATAGGAAAATATGAAGTTCATACTCTATTTGGCCAAAGAATTTGATGAAATTCTGATGGTTTGTAATTCAGTCAAGAAACCTCAGGAAAGCTACATGAGTGTACAGGTAAGAATTGGTGAGCTGAGGTTACAATGGAAACGTCATGATGACTAAGTTGTTTTGGTAGATGCTGTTCAGAGACAGCTGCCCATTGCCACATGCTCAATGGACAGGTCAGCAAGAGCAACCTGGGGATCAAACGTCTGTTACACATTGAGCTGACAGCTTCCAGACCCAGCCCCTGACTCGACTCAATCTGTCGCACAAACGACAGCTACGTCTGTGACTCAGCCCATCCCTTCCTCTGCTCTGTGTGTGTGTGTGTGTGTGTGCCCTCCGTTCATCTCTGACCCTGAGCCCACGTGACCAGTGCCGTGTTTGCCAGCATCCGAGGAGCAGAGGGGCTGATGGGATTACATGGTGATCAACAGAGCAGGATTAAGTCCTTTGTGGGGGAAGCTGTCTTTGTGTAGACAATTTTCACAGACTCACAGAAGACCAAAAGAAGACCGCATCACTGTTGATTCTAGATTACTTTTTTAACAGAAATCTGCTGTGGTTTATTTATTTACTGTCTGATGCATGTTACACACTAAAACTGGGAAGGGCTTTCTAAAATTCACAATTTCCAAACTGATTGGCCAGCTCTTTTCTAAGGTTACGCTGATGTATTCAAAAACAGAGAAGTTTTTCCCTTGCGTTTTTAAAAAGTTTCACGCATACGCGACAATCTTTTCAAAACAATTCGTGTTTACACATACTTGAAAACAGCCAAAAACGTATTACGTATGGCAGGCCAGTAGTTGGCGCTGTCCCCTTGTTAGTAAACAGTACCTGTAGGGAAGTAACGATTATATGTTGTATATGATGCATCTCTGCCGTTGGTTGAAATATTGGTGAAGTAAATCCACACTTGACTGAAGAAGCGTTAGCAAACTCTTAAACCGCAACAACAGTAACGTTACAATGTACTCCATCATTGTTTTGCATGTTTGTTCACACGTGCCTATAAAATCGGGTGTTTACATGGAAAAGGCAACGATGCTGTTTAAAAAAAAAATTGATCTTTGAAAATGTTTTGTAAAATATGCATTTCGAGTCCCCAAAACGCCATTGTTGTGTAAATGAAAAGGCAAAACGCATAAAAAGTTTCCCATTTTTGGATGAAAACGTCAAGTAACCTAGTAACCTAAAAGTTGTGTTTACAAGAGTACTGGGTTAAAACAATGAACGCTCTTGAGGAAGATCTAATCTCTGGAGTTGCCAAAGTTGTGCCAAGGTTATTGGCAAATCTTCAGAGTTTAAGTCTTTACCCATCCGTTTGAGTTAATTCAGCTTGTTTTTAAAATAATCATGTTTACTACTTTGGAATTCGTGGTTGAACTAAATTTCCCGCGATGCTCTGCAAAATATATATATATATATTTGATTAATGAATGGACAAATACTTCCAGAACCAGCACTGCTGAAAAAGTGGCTGGGCACTAATCCACTTTATACAGGGCTTCAGAAAACCAGAAAACTTTTATTTGTCATTTACCCAGCTATTACTTTTGGAAGGTCTTAGATTCTTATCACAAGGTCTACAGACATTTCTGCTAATTCTGTGTTGTTCTGGACCAACACTGCTGTTCAGTTAATATATATATATATATATCAGTCTGTTATCTTGGTCTCAACTTTTTCAGATAAAACTACTCTAAAGGAAATATAAACCGAAAAAATTAATCACTTTAAAGATTAACCAGAATAAGCTATGTGGACCATGCTTTAATGCTAAAAGTTAAAAGTACCTATATGAAAATATACTGTATAAAGTAACCTTCATACCTCACCACTGTACCTTTTTCACCAAAGAGTTCTGCTTTCACCTTTTAGATGAACTTTATTTTGTCATGTTTAACACTCTGAAATGTGCCTCAGATGTTCAATTGATAACATCCCCTGAATTTGCCCTTTAGATCATATTATTACTGCAAATTTGATTTGTCAAATGTTCACTTATGGCTCCACTTCATTACGGCGAGATTGCAGGTTTCAGCAAGTGAGTTTGCTTGCATGTTTCTTACTGACGTGAAAACTCAGCCTTTTCAGAGATTGCATTAGCTAAAGGCAGTCGACAGAAAGAAAAAAAAAAGATAAAAGGCTTTAACCCTTGGCAGCATAATGCAGGATGATGATTGCATTCTGAATTTGCTCTTTGCCTTAAATGTTCTGGGCGTTCACTTTTTGCATGAAGCTACATGCCCATATTCTGAAGGGTTAGAAACAATCTTGAATCTCAACTGATCTATTCAATTTCCATATGGGTTTTTGTAGATGCAAAATGACGTGGCGGCTGATGATGCAGAGGCGTGACACAATCACAAGACGTCCACCTCTCAATGCAGCGTTATTAAATGTCCCCTTCATCTGCCGCTCCAGTGTCTTGCTGTCACTTTGGTGTTCATTGTTCACGTAATCAAACACAACTCTAGCAGGGCTTTCAAAGGGAGTCTTATCCACAGATGCCTAAAGCACCTTGTACAGATGCTGTGCTTTGCCGTTTCCACATTTCTAGCTTGATTTGGTCTGATAGTTGGAGCATTCTTTATTATGGAATTTATTTACGCATCAAGGGACATGATTAATTGAATAAATTACTTACTTTCTCTGAGTAGTCACAGTGAATCAACACATTAAACTGACAGCCCTAGAAAACATATTTCTATCAGTTTGTCAGTATGATTCCCTGATAATGCTAGAGAAGTTCCCATCGTGTTACAACCTGCTGTGCAGTGGTCTTCAATACATAATGGCAAGTTTAACGCCTTAATCTGATTCCAGTGCTTTCATGCTAGTCAAAAGCCAGACACCATTAGCCAAAGTGCAAGCCTGCCCAGCATGGGTGTCTGGTCTTTAAGTGACGAATGGGAAGAGTCTTGAAAGGCCTTTTGAGCTTTGAGCATTACAGCCCTTAAGTAACTTAAGATTTCTTCAGCCAGTGCTAAATCATGTGTGGCTGGGCTAAATCTTGGCCTGTTCTTTGTTTTGTACATTCTTGATTAAAGCGTTGCACTTCTACAATCATTGTGTCTTCATTGACATCAATCACGCTGATGGGCCTGGGAAACCGGCTGCTGTCGTTGAGACTCACTAGCTGCGGCATCTGCTTATTGTTTCTCCTTATCTTGTTTTCCGATGGAACTATCCAGGAATACAGAACTGCAGTCTTGCTTTGCTAAAACAGCCATGTAATTGATTTCCTTTGGCTTTTATTGCTCTTGCAGCACTTTGTTCAGTGTGCTCACTGGTCAGCCGGATTCTCCATTCTTAAGTAGAGTAAGTGAATTAGATTACATTAACAAACAGTGAATGTAATTTCATGCATATTTAAAAGATTTAACCTTTTAAAACTTTTTAATGTTAAGTCTGAGCTTTGTGTAAAGCTTTGGTGGCCATGCAGGAGGCAAGAGTTCGATTCCGGCTCATGGACCGATTCCGGTCCTTTTTGTTTCTGGTCCAGCTTCTTGATTGAGAGAAGTATATGCTTTTCTTCTTTCAGATGATCACAATCAGTTCTATTAAATAATATCCTGACTCGCTGCCCTAGTTTAAGCTCCAAAAAGTGCATGATAAAAGTATCCATGCTAGAAGTAATCTATAAGACTCCAGGGGTGAATGAATGCCATCTGAAGTGGAGTGATGGGTTTTTATAAGAAAAAATATCCATGTTTAAAACTTTCTAAACTATCTTTGCTGGCCTTCGGCAGCTGCTGTACGCACATTCTCCAGAGAGTCGAGTATTGATGTTGGACGTAGGCGTAGCAGAAGCTAAGGTAAAAAATTGATGCCTCTCTTTAGAGTGAGTTGTTTTGGCTATACTGTTGGTTTTATATTAGTATCCATCTTAAAGTGTGCTTCTGCATTCGTCATTTATCACCTTAGCTTCTTCTAAGCCTGCATCATACATTGGGTCAGAGGTCACCCTTCTGCCGGGACTCAATGCTCTCGTACATCAGCTGCGGGAAGCGAGTTATAGTTTTATGTTTGGATATTTTTTCTTACAAAAATCCATTGCTTCACATCAGGAGGCATTCATTAACCCAATGGAGTATGGATTACTTTTAGCATGGATACCTTTATCATGTGCTCTTTTTGAGCTTCAAAAACGAAGGCATTGTTCACTGCTAGTTCAAAGCTGGAAAGAGCCAGAGTATTATTTAATATAACTCTGATTGTGTTTATTGTGAAATAAGAGAGGCATACACACCTAGGATGGCTTGAGGTTGAGTAAATTATGGGATAATTTTCCATTTTGGATGAACTATTTCTTTGATCTAATCAACATATTTACTTTATGCTTTCTTATACATATAAAACATTCATCGGTGCATCAAGCAAGCACTTTTGAGCTCCCCTTTAACCATAAATAAGTCTTATGATTTGAAATGATGCAGGAGTGAGTAACTGATGACAGAATTTGTATTTTGTTTTGGCTGAACTAAGGATTACTTTATCCAAAAATGGAAGATTCTGTCATTTTTATACTTGGGTACTTTTTGTGTTCCTTGAAAAAACAAATGGCTTACAAGTTTGTAAAGGCATGAGTGGGAGAAAGTAAGACTGGGGCTTTTATTTTATATATATTGTTCATACATGACAAGCTGGAAGAATTTTAAGAATAAAACTGAACCAGACAATAATCTGTTTTTTTCTTTTCAATCTTTTTATCAATCAAACTCTCCAGGTTAAACTTTAGGATAGATCTGCTTAGACAAGAACTGGCTGGCAAAGAAACACTTTAAGATTGGTCTTGAGTCGCCATCACATACGTTTAAGCTCTCACTCTTATTCTTGCATCCCCCCCTCCCCCAAGCATCATGGAGTCTCGTTGTGTGCCAGGCAGTTTGTTTGGTGTGCAGTGTCAGGGGAATATCCAGCTTTCCGCAGAGCTGTCCCTCACATCCATTAATCAAGCCACTTTTTTTTTTTGGATGGAACACACCTTAATTAGCATCTAACTGCTTTATGTCTGCGTCTCTGCCCCGGCCCATGGGGACCGCGAGGGGTCGGCGTTATAGTGAGCGAATCAGTGAGTGTGAATGCAAAGCAGTCAGGCAGACGTTCATTTGAGAAACGCTCTGGTTGTCCCAAGGGCCCCGCCGTGTCTTCGCTGACACTTAATCCCAGGTCTGAATGATTGGCAGTGAGCTGTTTCGGCGCCAATGACGGTGGTGTTTTTCCATCCACCTGCTTTTGTTTCAGGTCATTGATAGCCTTGAGGTTCACATGCTGAATGGTGGAGGAGGAGCGGGAGGAAGAGGAGCGAGACGTGAGCTAGATTGAGTTTCCTTGGCGACCGGAGGGACCCATTTGGGGCGATGACTCTGGAGAATGCAGCATGCACCGTTGAGGTGAGGGGCGATACCATGCAGTATTTTGATGCTGTATTCTGTAACTTTCTGTGTCTCTTGTGATGGTCATTGAGAATACGTTTCCTGTGGCAGATATCGCCAAACAGGTGGAATTCAGTCAGATATTTTTCTGGAAATAAATCGTTTGCACTTAATCTCGAGCTCTTACTGATAAATGGTCATCTTTTATGAGCTGGGATTCATTTATATAATTTAGTTTGTAGTGTTTCTTCATTGAAATGTTTTACAATTCTGTCTTTTGCATAATGAATCGGCCATTTGCTCTGATGGTAATAATTGTGTTGTTGTTGTTGTTGTTTTTTTTACTAATTTGCCTTGAACAGTTTCTAGTGGTTGGCTGGTTTTTTTCGGCCTCTATTGAAAACTAGGGTTGTCATTTTACAAAATTTTCAGTAGTTTATACCAATGGCAGTGAAATTTTTACAACAAGAACTAATGTCCTATTGAACAAACTATATTGAAAATGAAAGTTAATAAATTGAATTAAAGCAATGAAATGTTAAAGGGGTCACATGATGCGATTAAAAAAAAAAAAGTCTTTCTCCTTGGAGTGTTACAAGCATGAAGATCAGTGAAGTTGCAAAGACTGAAGTCTCAAATCCAAAGAGACATTCGTTCTAAAAGTTAAGACTCTGCCATAACGCCCTAAAACACCTCATTCAAACACGTCCCCACATGTCTATGTCACTATGTGGTAATATCTGCGTAATGCCGCCCCAGAAGGCGTGGTTTCAGTAACACAGTTAATGTTGAAGCAGTCATGTCCGGGAGATGCTGTGTGTATCAAGGCAAAAGCACTTTATTTGGCCTTCCAAAAGTAGATGCATTTAGGAATCTTTAAGATTACTTACGACAGAATGGCAATGCATTTTATGAATGACAGTTTCGTGAACATAGGAGAGGAGGTCATTCTGACTTTGCCACAACAATCTGGCGCTTCTAAAATCAGCTACTGTAAGCATGTTTTGTTATTAGTTTAAGTATTTGCTATTGAATGTTCAAATGCAGAGTTTTGCGCATCTCTATGAGAGAGAGAGAGAGAGAGAGAGAGAGAGAGGGTCACACAGTGGAGTCAGCTGTCTCAACCGTCAATTATTAATTAGAATTATTAGAAATTATTAACTGTCTTTTATATTTATTTTGAAAGAGGAAGTTGTGATTATGGAAATGGGCATTACATTTACGAGTGCTTGTGGTGTTCGGACAATCACAATGCACTGGGTCAGCTGGCCAATCAGAGCAGACTGTGCTTGTTGGAAGGAGGGACTTTGTAGAAAGGAACGTGTTTGAGGGTGGCAGGTCATAGAGGACCTATGTACAGTATTTGAAAAATAATGTGTTTTTTTAACATTAAAGCATGTCAACATATTCTCTTAAACCAAATACACAAAATAATGATCTTTAAAAAAAGCATCCCATAACCCCCAGTCACTTAAGACATAAACTTAATACCTCACAGAAAGATATTGATGACATATTCGCAAAGTGTGAGCACACAAATCATTAGAAATCATCCTGCATTTAGTCAGACAGCGCAGGTTTCAAATTTGAGTCTCTTACTACCAATACTGCAGAAAAAGAATTCCTTTTTTTAAACATAATAATATAACAATTTATATGTAATATAATGTGTGTGTGTGTATACACACACACAATTCTAACTTATTTTTCCTTTTTATTTAATATATATGGTCCCTAGTAATATACATGGTCAAATATTAATTATGAACTTTGTCAAAAGGCTGACTATTCTTTATTTTCTCTATATAATTGTGTATTATTCTCCATGAAGAGTCTGAGAATGAATCTTGAGCTAAGTGTCATATGCTATATTGAGTCAAGGTATTAGATTAACCTGGAAAATAAATGACTTGTTTTTTTGCAGAAAAATCGATACATGAACCTTTGCTGTGTTGTGTTGCTGTGTAACTCCAGTCCTTGACAAACGTGAGCATGGGTCAGAAGAACCGAACGCTCAGCTCAGTTGCTTGTTAATAATGAAGTATTGTCAAGCCTCTCTGTAAAGTTATTTTTTTATGTTTATTCCCTTACTTGATGCTCTCTGAATGGCAGTGACAGGAAAACTGAATCTCTTATGAACCTATAAACACATATGGACTAATTCCTTGAATATTACACTTTACCATAATAATCAATATTTACTATTATTTTCTAGAAACTAAAATTTTATGCATTATGGTGGAACAGCAAGTAATTGCTTAAAATGTACCTTAAATTATTAAGTACTAGAAAATAAAGCTGAAGACATTTTCCTGTGAATCGCTAAATAAAATCTGCTTTGATAGCTGTTTATTGGTTTGATTGCCATATTTAGTTTAGATAAAAAATTTTTATCATGTTAGATTTATTCTACACCTCAGTTAATAAGCAAATTTTAAAGGTTCATGTAGTGCTGATGAGGGGAATATTTGAGCTGAATGGTCTATTTATAACTCCAAGTCAGTGTTCAATTACAGCTCAGTTTCAGACAAAAGAGAACACAAATAAACCACCATATTTATAGCAATAGAATACGACATGAAATACTAACTACTGAATATGATACAAACTATGAACCGTATCATTTGCCCAGTTTATGTCCCTCCATATCATTAGTGACACTCTTTTACCTCCATTCATGAGCCGTGTTCTGTATAAGAACAGTTATTTCCAGTTTGAAGCTCTTGCATTTGTGTTTTCCCTCTTAAGTTAATAATTTAACTCACTTTTTGTTGCTTTTTTTAAAATAAGGAAACTAGATAACATTCCAGACTAAACCAGCATGAATAAAGTCACCAGGTTTTTGTGGACCAAGATTAAAGGATAAACTACACTTAAGAGACACTTAAGTTTGAGGCCACTGGTCTAGTAGATTTTTATAAGTCTTCCTAGATTTTAATGACACATTTGGGACTGTCGTCTGTAACAAGATTGGCCCCATACTGGGGTCGGGAAAGAGAAATGATTCATTGTTCTGTGACACACTCATTTATGCAATTGTGCAGTGTCTTCTGAACTAAAGTGGCATTGCCTCTTCTGATAATATTTATATATATATATTTCTGTTTCTTTTGGTACATCAGAGCAGACATGTTTGTGTGGCTTCTTTGAATCTTCACACAGAATTAAACAACAAGCCATTAAAACACTGAAATATTGATAAGCATTGACGATCAGCTTTGGAATCCGATTCCGGAAATGTTAGATGCCAAAATATTCCCACCACTACCCAAGTGTTTATAGACATTTGTTAGAGATTTAGTGAAGCTAATGCATTGAAAGAACAGGAAGAGGAGATCATTGTAGCATACTCTGCTAGTCTAGACCTGATTGATTCATCATCTTTGCCACTCATGAAACAGGAGGCACCAAGCCAAGAAGCCCAGTCCAAAGAACAACATCTGTTGTCCGCAATCCATGTTCCAAGAAAAATACTCTATGCTGTGAATGATGAGAGTGTGCAGACATTAGGAGATGGGTCGTTCTAAACACTGAATACCAACATTGTACAAATCATCTGGAAAGTGGGCTGAAGGTGATGGATTTTGAATCAGCTTTTGCATGTTAAATATATAAAGGTGGTAATGATAAAGCCCCTCAGAGCATCATTATTTTAAAAAAAAAAAAGTTCTTCAAATGACAGACTGCTCTGATTGGGAAGACCTGTTATTCTGTATTCTGGAGCTCTGGTTTCTCAGTATTGATACTAAATGGTATTGAAACTTAACTGCATACAACCTTTTTATTTTAAATTTTTGCCTTTTGTTTGTTGGGTTGACTTGAATATTTTGGTTAATTTGATTTCAGCACATATAATTGTAGTACTATGACCAATCTGATATATTTTACCAATTTAAATCCATTTCCACAGATTTCCTCTCAAAGTCAGCACAGAGAATGCAATTCAGAGTATTGTTATAGGACCTCTTATCATTTCTCCGACACCATCGCGTTCAGCACCCTTAAAATTTTGGGATACAAGGCAAATTTTCCGTTCTATAAATTTAAATTTAAATGTAGTCATTTAGTAGACGCTTTTATCCAAAGCGACCTACTAATGAGGACAATAGAAGCAGTCAAAACTAACAAAAGAGTAACAATATGTAAGTGCAAATGTATATGTATACATACATATACATATATATGTATATATATGTAGATAAATAGATAAAGTAGAATTAAAATAGAGATGAAAGTGTTAGAGGGTCAAATCTGTTTAGTTGTTTCTTGAAGATGACTAAGGACTCGGAGTGAGTTCAGCAGGTCATTCCACCAGGAAGGAACAGTTAATGAAAGAATTTCAAGAGGGCACATAACTCTGAAATAATGAATTTAGGTGAAGGGGTGCAAAGTCAGTGGGGTTTTGTAGGCAAACATTAATGCCTTGAATTTTATGGGAGCAGCTACTGGTAGCCAGTGCAGATTGATGAACAGAGGTGTGACATACTTTCTTTTTGGCTCATTAAAGATTAATATTGCAGCGGAATTTTGGATCAGTTGTAAAGGTTTGATGGAACTGGCTGGAAGACCTGCCAAGTGAGTATTGCAGTAGTCCAGCCTGGGCAGAACAAGAGCTTGAACAAAGAGATGTGAAGCATGTTCCGAAAGAAAGGGCCTGATCTTCCTAATGTTGTATAGAGTAGAGGTCGACCGATATATCGCTCGGCCGATATATCGGGCCGATATGTGTAATTTTTTTATATATCGGCATCGGCCGATATCCGTGTTTAGTAGCGCCGATTTAAAGTCAGGCACGTCGGCGGGCAGCCCCGTGTTATTGGCGCGGTGGAAAGTGCTGCTGCAGCCACTGCATGTGAAGCCTTTGGAAGATTCAACAACAGACCTGCGAGATAAAGGTAGTCAGAGAATTTCACTCTGTAAATGGGGTGGAGAAGTTGTCAGCTCTTACAAACACTGCAGCGTGATTGAGGGCTCCGTTACTCCGCCCCGCTCACAGACAGCACCGCGCTCTGAGAGACAGACATCCTGGAGCTGCCCAGAAGGGTGAATAACATGTGTTCGGAAGCATGGTTTGATGCAGACAATAACCAGTTTTCCATCCAACTCATTTGTATTTAGGGATGTCAATATTTGATAATTTCCATGATCGATCGTCGTTTAAATTAACGATCAAGTAATAACCTTAATGCTGCAAAATGCGTCTGCAGCGGTATTATTATTATGTACAAAAGCCACTTGGAAAAAAAGCTTTCTCACCTGAATTAAAGGGGTTTTAGTATTAATAAAATGCTAGTAGCAGGACTGTAAAATGAATAAATGTGATTATGATCGTTTGATAAAATGAAGAGAGCGCGCCATACGTTTGAGATCATTTTACTTTGCTGAATGTTTTCTGTCAAGGAGACCGCTGAATGCGCCTCTTTAAATGGTTTCGTGATGCTCGTTGTTGTATTTTGAAACGCAACTGCAATGTTTTCAAATGACACTATAGTAGTGGTGCAACGGATCATCATTGATCCGTGATCCGTTCAGATCAATAGAGGTCGGGATCGTTGCGTCACGTCGCAATGCATTGTGGAAATCGCGGTACAGAAGTAGATGTACTGTATAGTAGGCATTAGGTAACGTTGGTAATTTGGTCATTACTTTTGATTATTTTTTGGAAAATGGTTCAGTATTGCTGTATTGTGAACTGCTGTAATCGGTTTCATGATCGACAGGGCAAACGCCTCGTGAATCATATTAGTTTTCAACATTTTCCTACTTGGAAAAAAACACAAGGTGTCTGAAATCACCAAGAGGCGTCAGATGGCTTGGGTCGCCGCTGTACGGAGGGAAACCATCACATTCGATAATATTATAATACATAGTTATGGTGAGACATGTTGTGTATGGTCTCTGATCGCTTTTTGATATTTTTGTGCTGACTGTATTTAACAAATTTGAACAACTAAATAAAAAAACTGGAACGAACTTCAAAATAGGAAGTTAAGCATCTTGTTTTGGTGAATGGTGGGTTGTGTCCAAGGTGAATGTTCTTCAATATTATACCGGATTACAGAACTACCGGATGAAAACAGTGGATTTTTGCAAGTATGATAGGTGAGTAATTACTCCTGAAGTGTAACAAACCCGCATAGACAAGCTTCATAGCTCGCAGAATCTGATAAGTGTGTGTGTATATGTGTGTGCGTCACCACTATTTCCTTAGTGAGAACGAATGTTTTCTCCACGTTTAATTTGCAGATCCATTTGTGATCTGCAGGTGAGCCTCCAGTGATTTTAAATTTTTTAATTGATCGGAGGTGTAAGCGCTCACTCCACAGACCCGGTAGGAGAAATTATTAGGGAAAATGAGGCTTGGTAAACTTTCATGTGTTCATAGGGATCGATTACAAGCTCTTTTTTTTTTTTTTTTTTTTTTTCAAGTAGCGTTGTTTGGCTTCATTATTAAGTTTGTCCATATAGGTATAGGCAACTTTTTTTGTCACGTTCTATAACTTTTTCTGGAGACCGGCTATTATCTTATTACAAACCTGCTTTGCGATGCCTCTAAAATGGCCACCGTTACCCACAATGCAACATTCCATAACGTCTACGCCCGAGCTCTATATCTTCAGTTCGGCATATGCGTGACCCGCGGATTGATTTATGAAAAAAAAAAAAAAAAAAGTTGCGCATGTTCAGTCCACACTCAGTGATAATGCTGAGCGGAGGAGCTTGAACGCCCCGCGCATTTTGGCTTCCCTGTCAGATATAATGATGAAGGAAAGAGGTTAGAGTGAAAAGATTGTGCCAGATCTTTATGAACAGGAGAAGAAAAAAGTTGTGGATGAGCTATCCCGAGCATCCTCTGTTGCGCTCACGACAGACGGGTGGACGTCCAGGGGGACGGAGAGCTCTGTGACGATAACTGCTCACTTCTTCACAGCAGACTGGGAGATGAGAAGTCCTTATTATGTTAAAAAGAAGATATTATACCATGTGCACTAAGTCCATACGAGGACGAGCGAGCGCGGGTTTGACTAGATGTATTTGGAGGTTATTGCTCACGTCTCTTTCTGCACATATCCAAATGTTTCCATATTCGCAATGTATCTGAATGTTAAACTATAATATTTTTTTTAAATGTAAACTAGACGGAAAAATCATCCTGTTCACATGAGCAAAAACGTCCTTTGCATAACAGCAGAGAGGACCGGTATAGGGTGTATTTAAACTGACCAGTGTAACTTTTTAAATGTTTGGTTGACTCTACTTTATTTTAATAATGAACAGACTGCGATGTAAGTTCGAAATTAGAATGCACTTTAGGTGTTCTGTGTCATTTATACCAAACACAAATGTTGCTGGTTGCTAGTGTCTTTGCAGCACTACTGTTATTTATTTTTTCTATATTTATTTTTTTATATTTTTCAGTTTAATTGATTTTTATTTTTAAAATTGTATTTATTTAAATGTATATTTAAGTTTACATTTATGTTCCAACAAACTTGAAAAATTCTACTTGATAAATGTAAATGCTCTAAAACTTTTATGTAAATGATTGACATATATATATATATATATATATATATATATATATATATATATATATATATATATATATATATATATATATATATATATATATATATATATATATATTACCTGTTTTATATATTTAATACTTGGTCAGTTTATTAATTTTAGTGCACTAAATTAAGATTAATGAAGAGATGGTTCAAGTCAGTGCTCAATAAATTATGATAGGTTTAGAAAAAATGTGTTGTGCATCCATTAATTATTAGTGTGACATTTTAGCATGCAAATCAAGGGGAAAACTCCAAGATATCGGCCCTAAAAATCGGCAGCACATATCGGCCATCGGCTGACCCTGACGTCTAAACATCGGCATCGGCATCGGCTATAGAAAAACCCATATCGGTCAATCTCTAGTATAAAGCTAAATCTGCAGAACCTGGCAGTTTTAGCTTTTTTTAGTTTTTGAAGGAGTTATGGTTGATGAGCATAACCGGATGGTGACATTTTGATAAAGTGATGGGTTTGTTGAAGCCACAAGCAGTTCTGTCTTGGACAGGTTGAGTTGAAGGTGATGGTTCATCATCCAACAATAAATGTCTCTTAGACATGCTGAGATGCGAGCAGCTATCATCGGATCATTAGGATGGAATGACAGGTATAGTTGAGTGTCATCAGCATAGCAGTGATATGAAAAGCCATGTTTCTGAATGACAGAACCTAGTTATGCCATGTAGACATAAAAGAGAAGTGGTCCAAGAACTGAGCCCTGAGGCACCCCAGTAGCTGGATGTTGCTACTTGGACACCTCACCTCTCCAAGATATATTGAAGGACCTATCTGAAAGGTAAAACTCAAACCACTGGCATGCAACTCCTGAGATGCCATTTTCCAATAGGGTTGACAGGAGAATCTGGTGGTTCACCATATCAAAAGCAGCGGACAGATCCAGCAAGACAAGTATAGAAGATTTGGCAGCCACTCTTGCCAGTCTTAGGGCTCAGCAACTGAGAGCAAGGCAGTCAGAATATAAACACTTATTATAGGTGTACCCTAGAGATTCAGGACAGGCTAAAAACACGGTTTGGAAAATGGATTCCTGGTGTACTTGCTTATTATATACATTTTGTATACTTTGAACACAAAAAAAAGTTACGGACCACAGCTCTGATTGGTTGTTTCTCTTACCACTCCCGGTAAGAAACAACCAACCAGAGCTGCGGTCCGTAACTTTTTTTTCTGTAGTGAAATACATTTTAAAAGTAACCTTCCCAGCCCTGAAAACATTTGGGTAAAGAGTGGGTTTCTTAAGAAGTGTGGTTATACAAGCCTGTTTAAATGTTGAGGGAAAAACACCAGTGTGAAGGGATGTTAATGATGTGTGTGCAGGTACGACAGCGGGAGAAATGCCTTGAAGGAGATGAGCTGGAATAGGATCATGTGGACAAGTAGTATGATTGGAAAGGATCAATTTAGAGATTTCTGCCTCAGAGAGTGGAGAGAAGGATGAAAACCAGTGTATGTTTGCTGGTGTGTTTGACAGTTTGTGGTGTTGCAAATTGTGCACTGAGGTTTGTAATTTTATAAATGAAGAATGGGTCAAAGTTGTCAGTTTTTAGAGTTGATGAAGGAGGGGGAGGAGGAGGACAAAAGAGGGAAGAACATGTTTTAAAGTGCATGCTCACACACATCACTCAATGTTATATAGTACTGGGGACTGCAGCAGTCGATGAACACGTTTGCAAAGAAAGAATACAGTTTTGCAATCCAAAATGAATAATAATGTCTGCTGGCCTGATAAACGATCCCTGAACGCGAAGAATGTTAAGAATATGACGTGCCATTTCCCCACACACAAAAACATTCCTTCATGTATCCTATCAATCGACATTAATACATTAAGGAGCATTTGATTGTGGCGCACTGGGTCACCGTGATTTTGCCAAGTACGACATGTTCCTGGATCTACATCTTTTATTGATCCTGGATCAACATTATTATTAAAAATATAGATTTAACCCAATCCCTACCCCTAAACCTAACTTACCCATAATTTATTCCTGAAGTCAGTGGGAAATTAAAGCTGATTAAGAAGAGTGTAGAAGCACCTAACCCTGATTTTAAGCCTAAAACCGATATTTCCTGAAAGGTTATATTGGTTGAATTCTGATTGGTTGATTGGAATATTGTTCCAGGATCAACAAGGATCAACTTGGTGAAATCGCGCTCATCGTGGCACACTGATCTATCCTAGAGAAAACTTTTAGAATTTGAAGATCAGGGTAAACTGAACTTATTTTGTCTTCTGGGAAACATGTAAGTATCATGTGTAGCTTCCGAATGGCAGTACTAAATAATAATAAAAAAGATATTTAGGCAATTTAAGAAAAATGTATCTTCATTCCATTCCAAAGTTTTCACCTCCAGGCTCTTAATGCACTGTTTTTCCTTCTGGAGCATCAGTGAGCATTTGAATCTTATGGAATAGTTGTGTATGAGTCCCTCAGTTGTCCTCAGTGTGCAAAGTTGAATATTAACATCATAGTTCTAATTTTTGGAAAAGGTTCAAATAAGCAAAAGATGCTGAAAACCAAAGAATTTGTGGGACCTGAAGGATTTTTCTGAAGAACAGTGCACATTTCTTGAATTCCTTTTGTTGTGACATTTGATAACGCTTAAAATAGTTTTTTATTTTGTACTATGGTGCAGTGTGTCCTTAATCCAATCTTATCTTACTGCTTATTACCCTGAACACGTACCAGCTATCATTCAAACTACAGTTGACTTTACCTTCGTTAATAAAAAACCAAAATGTCCCTTTTTCAGTGCCCTGACACTTCATACAGTCATTGATTGTAATGAGTAGAATGTCACAGTGTGTGTCTGCAGTGCTGTGGTAACTGTGAGGGAGGAGACCTGTCGCTTGCTCTGTGTTAATTAGGCACAGGAAGAACAATTGCTTTGAGTTGTGACTGAAAGAGGTGATTTTCGAGAAGACCGTGTGTGAATGTGGTGACTGATATTATTAATATTAATATAACTTGTGAAGTGTGTCTCATGGTAGACAAACAAAACAAAACAGGAGTTCACTTGGAGTTTATACAGACAAAGTGAATTCATAAACCAGATGCTAATGTGATGTTTTACATTATACCATCCTGATGTGTTATTTTTCACTGTTGAGTTGGAATCTTTATTATGTTTCAGGTTATGAGCATGCAAATGTTTTAAATGGTGCTTCTGATGTAAACCTCAGTACCAAATTACGCAATTAGAGATTCGTTTCTGTCAAGTGTTCATTGACTTTCAATGAACCAGTGTAAAACTGTGATTTAATCACAGTAATAAAACTGTAATTTATCTTGTCACACAAAACATTACCAGTGTGACGTTGTTGTCCATTTTTGATGTTTGAGTAAATATATTTTACGGAGTAATTTTTTTACTGTGTATTGGTGCATAAAACAAAACAAAAAAACAAAATCAGTTAATTAATGCAAGAAATTAAATGCTATTCTTTAATGTTTTTGAGAGAAAACATTGTGGAAAATTTGCTTTATTTTACTTTTTTGCAATAAATGTTTTCAGTTTAATTGGCTGGATGGGCTGTTTGGTTGATATATGGTTCACATGACATGATTGCATTTTAAAAGCAATTACATAAAAATTCAGATATAATTGTATATTTTCAACAGTCACTCTACTAGTTTTGCTTTCTACATTTATTTTGTAACATTCTGTTGTCAGTTATTCCTTGCATATTGTTTTTTTTCTTCTTTCTTTCTGTATAACCCCCTTGGGGTATAAATAAATTTGACTTTAATATTAACATGCATGTCAGGATTTTCTTACCAGATGACCTGGATTAGATTCACTTCTTGTCCTGGAAGTTTTAATTGATGATATTTCTTTTAACCTAAAATCACATTGTAGTAACCCAAGTAAATGTGTTTTCCAGAGCGCTTGGGGCCTGAGGACCTGTGAATGAGGACGCCGCTGGAACCAACTTCAGTTTCAGGTATGAAAATGATACGTTGTGTTTGTGCATCCTTGTCTCGCGTAGCTGACAATCGGCCTCAAGAAATAGCTCTAATTAGAAAATGACATGCCTCTACTGAGCTCTTTTGTGATACAAACTGTGTCTCTTGATGTTCTCATACAGTCATATTCAGTTCAGGCATGATGAAAGAGATTCGGTGACATTTGGCTGTCCTAGAAGAATTTTTTCTTTTCTTTTTTTTCTGTTGATTGATGATGATGTTTTTCATTTTCCCATGAACTCCTATCTGACTGTCTTCTGTCATTGCATTCTATCATTTATAGTCTCATTGCACAGCTTATTAAATTTAACAATTGCTTTAGATTTTTAGTTAGCAGTATTGAGATTAGATTATTTTTAATCCTTTTAATATGTTGAATCATTGTCCCTTTAAATAAAATTAAATTAAATTTATGCATTTAGCAGACGCTTTTATCCAAAGTGACTTAATGCATTCAGGCTAACAATTTTTACCTATCATGTGTTCCTAGGGAATCGTACCCCCAACCTTGCGCTTGATAATGCAATGCTCTACCGCTTGAGCTAAAACGCAGGAAAAGCTAAAGCTGCAGGAACACTAAAAATTACTTTAAACATACTTGTTTTATTTAAACAGTTATATTGTAGCTGAATAAGAATAATTATGCAATATTATGAATAATCAATATTAAGCACTTTTAAAAATTTAAATAATTATTAATTTAGTACTATTAATTGAAATTGTTATTAATGTAGATTAATAGTATAAATTACTATTTTAATATTGTTGCAGTGTTCATGTTGCAACAGAATTAAAAGGACCATTTCAAGACCAAGTCCCAACACAACTCAAAGAGCTCGGGGTGACACTTTCTGCTTGTCCTCTCTAAATAGCTAGATTTAACCAGGCTGTTTTCCTAGGCTTGTATCATCAGATATGCAGGTCAGAGGGGAAATGAGAGTGAGAGGAAGTGTGTGGGGGGCCGTGCAGGAATGGGCGTCACATTGGCTCAGTGGCCACATAACAAAAAATGTAGACGGCTAATTCTGAATTTCCTGTTGTCGTACTGAGTATCCAAACTTATGCAGTACACTTACACTTTGTGGGAAATATTAAACTGTTGTTTTTAAGAATGACAGATACTGTCCAAATATGTGAAAAGCCACATTTTGTTAGTTTTTGGTATCCATAAAGTTTTTCTTATTTTTTTTTTTTATGGGTTAAACTACAAACAAAATCAGCTCACAGTCTGAATTGCATCATAATGTATTTACTGGAACATAGTTATTACGGTCTGTGTCTTTAACAAAGCCAGAATGGATTTAGCTAGTAAGGATTATTCTGGTTTTAATTTAGCAACATGTATAGTGGGTATAGAAAATAATCACCCCCCTTTAAAATAATCACATTTTGTTGCTTTGCAGTCTGAAATGAAGATGGACACAGTTTTTGTTTTGTCCAGCTGGATTTACAAGTTAAAGATATAACACCAACATGTCAGGGAAGAAAAAAAAAACGAATCAATGAGTTTGAAAAAAGGATCACCCCCTTGTCAGTATTTTGTTGAACCACCTTTTGCTTTAATTACAACCTTTAGTCTGTTGGGATTTGTCTCTTTCTCTACTAACTTTGCACGTCTAGACCATAGACTGTATAAAAACATGGACGTAGTGTCCGTGACGTCACCCGTAGACTCCTGAAGTGTGTTTTTGAAGCTTAAAGTGTGCAGAGCGCACCTATTAATTAGCTATATAGACCAAAATAATTTTTTGCACCAGGGTGAAAATTTTTTTTTTCTGTTGTACAGTTGGGTATTTTAACATGGGGAGTCTATGGGATTGACTCCCTTTTGCAGCCAGCCTCAAGCGGCCAGTCGATGATACATTTTTATTCACTTCCATGTTGGCTTCACGAGAGAGAGCGGGAGGTGTCTTGTGATTTAGAATGGATGCCAATTTCATCTCATCGCCAGACACATTTTATTGTTATTCATTATACTGCCCAGTTCTGTTTGTGATGTTAGGTATTCTTGTCTTTTTAAAGGGACCTTTCACTACAAAATGGAAATTGCCATAGTTTAATCACTCTCAGGTTGCTCTAAACCTGTTTAGTTTAAAAAAGTTTTTTTTTTCTTCGTTGAACACAGAATATATTTTGAAGATTGTGGGTACTCAAACAGTTGACTGTGGCCATTGACTTGCATGTAAAAATACTATAAAAGGCAGTGGGGACAACAAACTGTTTGGTTACATACATTATTCAAAATATGTTCTTTTGTGTTCATCAGAATATAGAATATTGTACAGGTTTGAAACAACTTGTGGGGGGAGAATGATGACAATGTTCATTTTTGGGTGAGCTACACCTTTAATTCTTGAAATTCTGATCACTATTGGAGTGCATCTAACTGGGAGGCCTGATTTATCTTTGGAGCAGATGTCAGATTCCTCTGAAATGACACTATGCAACATCTGTGTAGGCATGTGATTGTGTGAAAGTCAGTATGTACTGTAATTTCATCCCTTCTGTTCTCTTGGAGCTGTAACCCTCACCCACTGTCATTGGTTCTGTCATGACAAATTTAAGGCTTAGCTGGAATGCTTTTTAGGGCTTGCAGTGTTTAAAAGTGTCAGAAATCCAGAATTAAGTAAGTCCTGATAGAGCTGGAATCACTAGCCAACAACAGACACCTTCTAAAGCACAATCAAATGGTGTGAGGGATTCAACATACATTTTAAGTTACAGCATGTCAGAACAGATACTGCTGACTCTTCTGAGGTGTGGTGTCCTTTATGTAAAATTATTCGCCCCTCAGAAATTTCACACTAGGATCCTTTGCTTTTCACCCCTTATGTGACTTACATTAAAAGCATTAGGCCTTTTGCCCAAGACATTTATAAAATGTTGAATGTACAGGGAAACATCTGTTATAAAAAGGACAAGATTCAGTTCTCGCAAAACACAGTTATAGGAGTGTTGTCAAAAGACCCGGTACTTCGGTACCAAGTCGGTACAAAAAAAATGAAAATGTGATGGTACCAGGTTTCTTTAAGTATCGGTGGTACCGAGTACCCGGTCAAGCCAGTTCTTGACGCATACAGCGCAATGATTTCCACGAAGCAGAAAACGAGGACGGAATCTCAAAATCCAGTCATGAAAGAGAAACTTATATTTTAATATGGACAGCCACCGAATTTGTCAAAGTTAGCATAAATTAAAGGGGGGGGGGGTGAAATGCTATTTCATGCATACTGAGTACTTTTTACACTGTTAAAGAGTTGGATTCCCATGCTAAACATGAACAAAGTTTCAAAAATTAAGCCGACGTTTGAAGGAGTATTTCTGTTCCAAAAATACTCCTTCCGGTTTCTCAGAAGTTTCGGAAAGTTTTTTCCGAGTATGGCTCTGTGTGACGTTAGATGGAGCGGAATTTCCTTATATGGGTCTTATGGGGCACGTTTGCCGGAAGAGCGTGCGCTCCCGTATAGCAGAGCACTGAGAGCACAGACATTCACTGATCAGAGCGAGAGCGTCGTGAAAAGTCACAAAAGAAGTGTGTTTTTGGTTGCCAGGGCAAGACAACCCTGCACAGATTACCTAAAGAGAAACAGCATTAAGGGACCAGTGGATGGAGTTTATTTTTACAGAGCATCAACGGAGTTGTGCAAGTGTTTGTGTTTGTTCCCTGCATTTCGAAGATGCTTGTTTTACAAACAAGGCCCAGTTTGACGCTGGATTTGCACATCGTTTATTTCTTAAGGATAATGCAGTCCCAACGAAAAAGGGTCACGATCGTGTGTTGGAACCGCAGGCGGTGAGTAAAACTGCTTCAAATAGCTCTGTATTGTTAACTTAGGGTGTACTCACACTAGCCAGTTTGAACCGTGCCCGAGTGCGTTTGACCACCAAAGCGCGGTTCGTTTGACTAGTGTGAGTGCTCCGAACCGTGCCCGGGCGCGGCTCGATTAGGCCATGCTAATCTTCTCTGTATCGATCCAATTTTAGTATATGTGCCGCCATCTTTAGCTCCGCTCACACGTCACGCCTCCAGTCGGTCGTGTTTTTCCGGGGAAAATTGGTACAGACTATCTTTCTCTTATGAATATAATAAAACTAAAGACTTTTTGGAGTTATGAAGGATGCAGTACTACTCTATAGGTACTCAAGATTAACAGGATATTGAGTGAAAACTAGCATTTCACCCCCCTTTAATCAAATCAGATCTCCATATGGACCAGTATCTGTAAAAGTTGGTTGAAATATGAATCCTGCATGTTCTGCAGGTCTCTGTGTGAATGAATGAATGGTTTGTTTACTACATAGACTGAAGTGCGGGACGCTTGCAGTAATTTCAGCATCTGCTGTCTCAATGAGGACATAAATACATAAACAACATCACCAGAACTGTTCTGAGTCACTTCACAAGCATTTTACCATTTCATTTAAGTAAAACCAGTGTCAGTTTAAAGGTATTCACGGCAACTAATAAGCAGAGGAGTTGAATCGGTTGTGTTAGATGAGGTAGACTGGGCTCATCTGTTGGGCATGTTCTTAAATGTGACATCTTTCATCTAGCACAGTTTTAAGGCAGCTTAAATTGCCTTTTTAGTAACTTAATGACTTAACTGATGACATAACTAGAACACTGCAATGCTCGTAGTTACATTCACACTTTGCTATAAAATGACACCGGCTACAGCACACACTGTCGCGTTTGTGTGCAATTGAAGAGCAGTGCGACGAGCACAGTATACTGGCTGACAGAACAGGAAAAAACCTTTTTACTGACATATAGCCTTACAACATCTTATCTGACCACAGTTCACTGTTGTTCTACTAAAGCTTCCTCGTCACCTGTACCTTTTCCATGCTCATTTTACTAGGGCCTGGCACTGAGGTGAAGATGGTGTGTGCCTCTGAAAGTCTGTTTGATTTTTTTTTAAAGATGTTCTCCATGTATATAAACAATTATTGTCAAAAAAAAGAGACAGAAGCAGCAGTTGTGAGTGGGGTGGCCCTAGCTCCGCCCCTGCATTAATGCGTTAAACTGAAAAAAATTAATTGACTGCTTTAACGCTAATTTTTACAGCACTGGTAATGTCTTTAATGTATGTTTTGAAAATTTATGAATATAAAAAAACAATTGTTATATTTATGTAAAGACATGGGAAAAAATAATAAGTTTTTAGTTTTTCCTCCCCTGCTATACCGAAAATGTACCATGATTTCAAAACCGATGTATGTACCCAACCATCATGTTTAATATCTAATAGATAGAAAGATGTTTATATTATTGTTGGTGTAGGAAGATTTTGAACTTGAGACCAAAGGTTGACAGTGAATGATAAGAGACTTAGTCAGGTAGAGGTTAAAATATATTATCAGTTGGTGTATCTGCTTAAAGTCAACATCAATTTGTTAGCCGGCATTTACGAACGCATTTAGTTCTACTTGCTGTGAATCATTGTTTAGGCCTGGTGTGTATTTTGGGTAGAGAATGACATCAGGAGGGAAAATCAGTTTGCCAATAAGTGGCACATTTTGGCAGTGACGCCCTCACGTGTGTATGTGTGTCCCAGCCGGTGACCCGCAGCACAGGGGACACCATTGATTTCTTATTGGCACCACACTGGGACACACCAGCCAATTCCCTCTTCATTTTTTCCCATTTTAACAGTCAGAACTATAAAAATAGCCACACCATTGAAGAAAGCTGCTCTCCTGCAGGGGAAGGTGTGACCCAGGAAGTAGTAAACAGAATCTGTGTGCTAACCATGACCTGCTATTGTGTGCCATGCACCGGTTGAAGTGTTTCAGCAAAATGGAGTGATCTAAAACTTTACTTTTTCACTGACTCACACTTACTCTGCCATAAAGTGAATAGTTTTGTGAGTAGTGCCTCAAGAAACCACATGTCAAGATTAAATCGAATGGCCAAATATGTGAATATTGTATCAACAGGTTGAGGTTAACCTAGTTACTTGCAAGTGCTTAAACAGGATTTTATTTTGCCGCATGTGTTTGGAAGCTCTGTGCATTAACAGACGCAAGTGGGTTCATCTTACAATCCAATGGTGTTGCTGGATAACTTAGTTTGAACAGTATTAGATTTCTAAACAACATTTACAAATATTAATAACATGGGATGACAGTGGCCTTTGTTAACTATTAAAAAAAAACTTCTGTTAAATATATACTTCTGTTTTACATAGTTGTTTAGATCCCTAAAGATTCACCAGGGAGTGCAAAATTTAGCTTCGTTTGTGGTATTCTGGCATAGTCAATAAATGAGGTGAAAAATGATGTACTGCAGTCATAGACATTTCTAGAAGCCTGAGATTGCATTTCTCAGAGAACCCCGAGTTAGCTGAAAAACAGTAGGTAATTATTTCAATAACTCGATAAATCCAAAACTTGTTTTATTCAAATATGATTTAATATGATTTTACAAGTTAACCTAACTTTCATAGAGAAAACTCTTGTTTAAAATGAACTTTTGAGTATATTTCGATTGACAATGAAGATACTGTGGGTCAACCCTAGGTGCCTCTGTAAGTGATTGGATCCCAACAGCACACCCACTTTTTTCCATCCAAACATAGCTTCCTGTGATCAATAAGAGTCATGCAGGCAGTGGTTTAACAATTTCTCTATTGGAAACTAACTCCAACATGTAATCAATCACCCGCTTTAAAGCGATTCCACTTTTTCCATTGTGCCTCTATATTTGTCACTATTAGACCCTGTATCCGGTATCTCTCTTTCTTTCCTCACCCATTCTCTTTCCTCAATTTACCTCACATATTTTAATAGCACCCCACATCAGAGAAATATAGAAATATATACAGATGTTTGGTGGTTAAGGAGACTTCTTTGCCCCTCGTTTTCCCTCTATCAGCTCCAGCTGTCTGTTACAGCCATAGCTGTTTTTTATTGGTTGTTGAGTTGTTAACCGCCCAGTGGTGAAGCTCTCATCAATGTCTATTGATTCAAACTGCTTTTTTGACATTGCCGCTTAGAGAGAAAGAAGCAGGGTGGCACAGGGGAGAGCGAGACAGGGGAAAGGGACAAATATTTTTGCACAGAACAGGGCTGAAGGCTACTGCTACTTTGGTTTCTCATGCTTCTCTCTCGGCAGGACTTACGGATGGTGTCTGGACCCACACTGATCTCCCAGAATGACGACTGCTGCTCCTGCCCGGAAACCATACCGAAAGGCACCTCCGCAGCACCGGGAGACGCGCCACACTGTGCCAGTATTTCGAGAGGATGTTAGTGGGAGTGCCTTGCCATCCGCTAACCCTGCGCCGTCAGCCCAGCTTGACCCCTGCCAGGTAATTTCCCCCCGAAATCATGCATCTATTTTGCAGCGTACACAGTTTACAGGCCCTTATACACAGTGCGCTGAGAGACCTGTGTGGTCGCAAGCGTCCGACAGCGAGCTGGATGTCTCAAGCCTGTCTAGCTTGGAGATCAATGTCCTCCCCCCACCAAAGATCTTTGGCCATGGTTCTTTTGGTGTGAGACTACCTCCAAAGGATCACCGGCAACAAAGAATGAACCGCTTTATAAGTCGTAGTGATGACCTACTGGCACTCTCTTCTGACAATGATCTCACTTCCTCTGAAAGCTCACAGCAGTGCATCCGAGGCAACTCCCCGTCACACTCCAGCAGGAGTGCGGAGCGCTCCTTGGTTTTCAAAGAGAAAGCGGAGATACTTGCACCCAAAGAAGAGCAGTGTCCACCACATGCAGCACCTCTAATGCATGCCCATCCACCCAAGGGCATCCTCAAGCAGTCTCATCAGCTGGGAGTGTACTCCACCGACAGTCTGCGCAAGTCTAAGTCAGCAGAGATGTTAGGCCAGACGCGACGTCGTGGACGCAGTAGGAAGCCCAAAAGTATGTCCTTGGACAGGGAGAAGGGTGTACGAGTCTCACCCATGGGTCGAGCCACTTCCACATCATCCACATCTCCCAGCTCTATGCCACCGGATTGGAAGATGCAGCTTCTTGAGGAAAAGATCAAATTTTCTCAATTTCTGGATGAAATCACCTACCGGGTCCTGAGCCCAGCTAGTCTAAAGATGCTGCGTGGGAATCTTCCAGATCCAGCTGTATCTTCTAAAGGGAGCCAATTCAAGCAGCCCAGCAATCCCCAACAACTTGAATTCAAGGAGCATCATGACAAAGACCAAGAGAGGAGCCAACTTTGGGACAAATGGGCCACCCAGCATAGCACAGCCAGCAGGAAATCAAGGGAGGCAAGACCCAAGACAGGGCACATCTCAGCAGGCAGTCAAGAGAGAGTGTCAGAAAGGCAACATGTAGATTCTCATCACGAAGGGGCCCGTCCCAAAGCCGAAGGCCCGATTTACAGTAGGGTGGGGGGCAGTGATGATTCCAAATGGGGTGACAGGACTCTACGGGGCATGCAACATCAGCCTCAAGCCAACAAGTTGTCCCATATAGAAAGCAGAGCCCTGCAAAAGGACAATATAAATAAATCAGGTCTGGGTGAGATTCCCACCATTCGTGTGGAGGAGGAGAAAACACCATTATCAAAAGTGACTGCTTTTTCCATATTATCACAGATCAAGGTATGTCATTGACAACATTTTTGACTTTAACCCTTTTTCATTTGCAATCCACTCTTGCACTGAAGAATCTATCTACTATACTTAATGCCTTTAAAACAAGTGTGCCTGACTACTATTGCAATTTTGTTTCAGAGAATAACTAAATATTGTAGGAATTATCAGTTTATCATCCTCGCATTGATCCATGGACTTACTTCCCTGATGCATTTTGAAGAATGTTGACACTGCTTGTTAGAAGTAAAAGTAGTCCATATGATGCATGATTTGTGCACTGTATTTCCAAATGTTCTGAAGTCGTACAATAATTAGTGTACTTCTAAAATGCTGTTTGCAGTTGCATGGACAATAACTTGCCATGCTGTGTTCAGTTAGGATATACATCAGATTGAATGAATGAAACCTCATTTGACATTTCCATGCGGAAGGTTTGAATATTGGCTTAAGCAAATGAGATTTGAGAGCTAAAGTGATTTATCTGAGTGTGACTTCAAACACTTGGTATAGTGCATGACTAGTATAGATTGCTTGTAGTGAGTCTTCAGAATGTCTTATTTTGTAAATAATGTTTTCTGGACATTTACATTTTCTGCTCTGTGGGACATAGTGGCTATTTTGAGGCCATAAAAAAATAAATGTTATGATCGCCCTATTGGTATAAAAGACAAATATACAGCACTGTGGGTATTAAGGAAATGTGAAATATTTATTGGAATATACAACTCTGATTCTTCTAATATTTATGTGTAAGATGATATTCAGTTTGCATATACTTAAAGGAATGTTGTTTCTTACAGGAGTCCTTATCAGATGCCGACAGGATCAAGTAAGTTGATTTTAGTCTCTCCATTGTGATGTTTTGAATTTTTTGTCTTCACAAATGTTGTTGAAGTGGATTGGCAGTGTTTGATTTTATTTTTCAATACTTAGATTTGTTGTATTATTTATGACATGCACTGAAGTGTTAACGTGTTAGGTGGCATTAGCATTATTCATTGCCTCTCGCCATTGTATGGCATAGCTGTCTAAGATCCAATTAGGGGACGCCTGTAAGAGATCACCAGCTGATTGGCCTAGAAGCTCCAGAAGGAAAGGGAGAGTCTCGGGCTTATGAGCAGTCAGAAGCTGGGCGACTGTCAGAATGACAAGCCGTGAGGTTTTGTAATTAGAAAAAGTGGCCACCTTTTAATGATATCAGACATCCTCTCTTCTACCCACTGCATCTCAGGTGCTCACTGGGGTACTAGGTCGATTTCACTTTGATCAGTGACATCTTGCCGCCTTTCCAGGCTTATAGGAATTCCTAGGCTCCAAAACCAACCAGCAGGTGCACCTTAACTAGTGACTGAGGTTCTGCTTTCAACACAAGGCCTGCCATTTTATCATGCACCGCATTAGCTTTCATGTTCTCTTCCTGCTCTGTGTTGCCTTTGTTGCTGCTTTTCTCCCACTAGCCAACGTTATAAAATCTGCACTTTAGATCTGGTATAGCTTTAAAGTTATTCACATTTTTGTAACCTTTTCTTCAAGTTGCCACACTTCGACATCAACACACAGGTGGTGCTTGTGTGAATACTAAACTAAATGTGTAGGAGACAGTGGGAAGGGACTGAAAAGTACCTCAAGTATCACACATTTGGATCACCTTCAACTGCAAAGCTTTTGATGCCAAACTAAATTATTGTTTGACTAATTGGAAGAAATCCTTGTTTAATTTGGCTGGTTTAACCTGGTTTGACCAACAACACTGCCTTCAATAGAGTAAAGCACTTTTTTTTATGTGATACCGTCACCGTACATTAAAATGGATGATTTGGAGACCAAAATTTTCAGTGTGTTTCAAAGCAACCCTGTAAACTGTCTAAAAGTTAAGGCACAATAAAAAATGGTCAATTAAACCATAGCAATCCATCCCAGATTAGTGGCTTGTAGGATTGACAGGAGCCTAACAGAGCTGAGTCTGACTTGGTGTTCCCTTCACCATCCCGCTCATGTGATTCCAAGCGGAAGCGTGCAGGACACGGTCAAGCAGGCGGCTGTATTGATTGACCTAGTTGTCTGTTTGGATGGTGGGTGTGGTCTGAAAATGGGTTTCTCCATCATGTGTTTCCAACTCCCTCAGTATTTCCCTTTCAGTATTTCCTAATGTACTCTACTGACACACAAGAGATTGCCTGTGGATTTGAGCACTCTGAGAGACCATTGATAAACAGTTACTGTACAATGAGCTCTTTATACTTCAGCTGATCTCTCTTCATCAAACATTGACTCGGTTCAGAACCTAGTGAGCTGCCTCGTTGTCTACTGCCCACTTAAGCCCCAATTATACTTTGGTTTTAATGTAGACTAAATGTGCGTGTCACACAAATTTCGTCATCACAATAATTTGTGCATACTATACCCATGCAGCCAGATTATAATATCCATGCAATCTTTGTTTGTCTAGCTTTCACAGGTGACATGAATTATTTGTTTATTACAAAACAACAAACTACTGGAGATGGTAACAGTGCATGATGACTTACCTGCGACTATATTTTAACTAGTTTAACTCTAGTGCAAATATGTTTTTTTTAAAGCTTTTTTTTTTGGAAAGGCTATCTACTGGGCTGTCCGCATATATTAGTATTTGCATCAAATCTGAAGTATACTTTGGATTTTAGATTAATCGACACTCAAAAGTGACTGCTTTCCAATGCTTTACTAAACCTGCAACATTGTACAGCACACAAGTAATGTTTTGCATCGATTTGTGATTGATTTCAGTAGAGTTTGATATTAGCATGTTGCTATACCATTCACATATCTTGTGTAAAGTAGTGAATAAAAAAAAAAAAACTATTTTCAATGTTGAATGAGATGTTTCTAGTTGACAGTTCTTTCATTTTGTCTGCCAATTGTTTAATTTTTTTTTTCTCTTCACTGGGCTCCTTACAATGAACACTAATATTGACTTTGCCAAAATGGATAAATGTAATATTTGGCCAACAATCTTCCATTTGGAAGTTGCTGCCTATGGATGTAGCTCACTAGGTTTTGGAACCGGTCGAAAGATTTAAGGAAGCAAAACAAGAGGAGCTTCCAGTCCAAGTCTAACAAACGTTAAGCCCAGTCTGCATGTGATTTGAAAAGGTTTTTTCTGGTCCTTTGGAATGGTTGTATATTGCATGTGCATTTATAATTTCAAGGAATGCACTGATATAAATGCATGTATATTTATATTATTGTTGATCATTTTAGTAAGACTGACAGTCAATAACTATGAATCAAAATTGTATTGATTTATAATAGTGATCTCATAAGCAGTTTTCTATTGTTTCAAAAGAGAGACACATATTGGTAATGTGGGTGCGAAATGAAGCTTTGCACTTCTCCATTGCAAGATTCATGTGACTTGTGTTGAGATGAATAGTGTCAAAAACAGCCATGTTCCACACACTCATAGTTCCTGCCAACCAATGCTGATAAATCTTTTCATTTTAGGATTCTCTGAGCAATTTACAAGCATATTGGATTGTATGTGAACACTCCATATACAGTAAACATTCTCCAGTTTCACTTTATCAACATATAAAGCCGCTTTTCTACATGCCTGAAAGCAGCAGACTGTATGCACAGTCAGAAAAGTGTGACAGAAAATTGAAAGCTGTATGTTGGTTGGTTGTTATCATTTCAATGAAGTGGGGGATTTTCTAAACAGCTGTTAGGGTTTTGCAGTTTTTTGGTGAACGTGCCTCACACATTTCATTAAGCATCTTTTATGTCAGATGAAAAAAAAAAAAAAAAAAGAAGCCAGTCTTAGTAGGCTGCATGATTTCAGGGTTTTTTTTTTTTTTTTTTTTTTTTTTTTGTGCTTAGTGCTTAGGGGTATGTCTCTTAAAAGCACAAGCTCACTTTCTCTTTGCTTTTTTTTTTTTTTTTAACATTTATCTGTTAATTTATCTTTTGTCTTGCTCCATTTGTGCTCTAAACGTGACTATGTGAGCAGGCGATTTGCCACTAAAAAGAGTTACATTGGTGTATTTATAGCTTCAAACCCTTGCCCTCTTCTAGGTCTCTAGCATGAATCATTGATGTTCCTGTTGCTTTAAGCGGTGTCTCATTGGCAGGTGTATGAAGATTGTGCTTCCTTCACTCTGAACTGTGAGAGAAACTGGAAAAACCCAGAAAAGGAAAAGCTGTTGCATATTCTTAGGAATCTCGGCAGCCTGTCAATGAAAGATTTGATTTCTGTCAAATGGGATTTCTGTGTGTTAAATGGCGCTTGAGCTGCTGTGTGGAATTCGATTCCCACGAGTCTGTCTGCTATCACTCCTCGTCTGATAACACAGTGATGTAGATTTGGAACATTTAGCTGATATGTGTTGGCTCACATGCTTACCCGTTGTAAACGTGTGCACTTAATAGACACTGATGGAATCAAAACACACTATCAGAGAAGCGCTAATTAACCAACATTGATAGTCATGAAAGTCATTGAAAGTCATTATTTTTGCTGTTATATATAAATATTATCAGTTGTATAAGGCATATATCTTGATAATAATTAGTTAGCACAGCTTTCTGTTGCATTTTAAACACTGAGCTCATGCAAAAACGAACATGCAGCTCAATGTACTGTCACTTGCTCAGTTCTTATTAATTAATACTTAAAATTGGTTTCGCAAATTAGACTGAATTGAATAGAGGAGTCAATGGTCTGAATTCTGAACTGAATCAAATTCTCACTACCTTTATAATGTTAAAGTCCAAAAGGAGCTAAAATGTATAATATTTTACTCCATGACGTTAAAAGAAAAAAGTGAAATAAAGTAATGGGTTAGCTTGAATATTTTTGAGATTGGGTATGTTTATACATAAACCCTTGTGATAATAAATAAAATCTAATCTTCCCTGAATGGTGGAGCGTGTCTAAACTCCCATCGTTACACCAGAGTTTAATTACTCTTTTGTGCTTCAGGCATCAGGAAGTGTAAATGCCTCCTGCTCAGGCTTTCGCTGGTCCTGATAAGATTCTTCATTAAGTTTGAAGCACTTGATAGAATTGTTATGAGAACAGGTTTAACTGTAAGAGGTGAAGCTGTGATCAGCTACATCGTTTATTTTACTGTTTCCAAAAAAAAAAAGAAAAAAGACTGCTATCAAGTTTTGTGCTTTTCTTTGTGTAATAATTAACCAACTGAATTTGATAGAAGATGCTGCCAGATTACTTTTAAATGAGCTAGATTGAGTAAAGCTGAATTAAGATGAATTAAACCGTATTATGCAATTTCTATCATCCATTTACATTTCATATGTCTTCGATATTTTTAAATAGAGACATTATATTACATCAAGTATGTTAATGTAAAGAAAAGAATGCCATACAAAGTCTGATTAAAGTAAATTAAGGCATGTTTGACACTGGTTTTCTTTAAATGAAGGCAAGAACAAACCGTATTTATCCATTTGAATTTTTATGCAGGATATCAAGTCAACGTAATAAACTGCGGTTTCAGCAACGCATCGTTTTTATAAAAAGTATTAGATTTAAATGTATTCATTTGGCAGATGCTTTTCTCCAAACTGAATTACAATGTATTATTTAATGTATTAAAATGACATACTGGGACATAGTGATTACAAATGAATCAGTTTTGAGTAAGCTCACTGAAATGGAGACATGGAACTGACTGAAAGAAATTAATCAAACTCATTAAATTAGCCAAATTAAAGCAAACTTTCAGAGACTAAGAAGGTCTTTTTGCGATTTCGAATCTACTCTAATGACCCAGTTGTCAGGAAGCTTAAATAAAATCAAATGAAGTCAATGTGACATTCACGTTTTTTGAATGAATTGTTTTACTGCCTGCAGAATTCCACAGAAACTCGTAAAATTTTGTATGTAGTACTACATTGATTTAAAATGTTGTTGTAGGCTCTGCCTCTATTCGTGTTTATTATACTTTATACAATTAAAAATGATGTATTATGTACGTTTAATGATGACTTAATGGTGATAACGTATTAGGGGAAATCTGTGGAATTATATCAGCACATGAAATGTGAAATAAATTGTTCAGATTAGTTCAGTTATTACTCTGAATAACTCAACTATTGATTCTGTGAGGGAAACAAGACTATACAGGCTAGTTCCAGACTTCCCTTTGTCATTCATATCTGTTTCTCCAAAACTCTGATGCTTGACATATAAATGGAAATCCACCCACAAAAGCTGCAGTTGCCCATTAAGCACCACAGAGCCAGTTACACACACACACTGCTCCTGATCACACTTTCACACACCTGCATGACTAACACTTAACTCGCTCTCTGTATGCACAACAATTAGCCTAATGTTGTACTGCAGAGAGCCTTTTAATCATCGGGCTCAGAATCGTTCAGTGTTTTGCACACATGTAGTTTGTGCGTCAGGCTTGGAAACCATGCCCCAGCCTCACCAGTCCCCATTTCATCACCTTCAGGTTGCTTGAAAGTATTGTGGATACAGTTTTCTTTGGAGTAATTGGCAGCTTTCAGGAGTCTTGGCTGGGGTGTAGGCTGAGGCATCATTATGTGTTTGACACCTTCTCCCTGTGTCTTGGATGTATGCTGTGAAGGCTCTTGTAGCTGAGGTCCACCTCCAGTCCTAAGATGGAGTCTATAGGGGGTTTTGTTTACTGGCCGTCCTCTTAGTTTTGCACTGTTGTTATTTTTTAGTCCAAGATGCTTTATTGGCATGACTGTTAAGATTACGGAGTATATAAGGTCTGAGACTTAAGAACATTTATCAGACATAAATATGTTGTACAGACCATGAAACTGTATTTTTACATTTATTTTTGTTAATTATATTTTTAGCTCTCTGAGTTCGACGAACGAACTGGCTCCGTTTGTGGCATTTTTTCCCCTGATAACGCCAAAATTAACTATATTATTCTGTCATTTTTGATTTTACAGATAAAAGCAATACATCATTCAAATCTGTAAGGGGTCTACTTTTATTTGTATACACTCATAATAACAACAGAACGCTGTGTTTTTGTAAAGTAAAGAAACATTGTGCACTTTCTGCAGTCTCTGTCTTCGTGTACTACTTTCTGAAACATGTCACAAAAATAAACCAAAACTCAGTGAATACTGAACACACAGACAGGAGAAACATATCTATAAAAAGTGTCTTACTTTTTAAATTAAGTCGTGTCAAGTCATAAAATATATAACACATCCTCCTTTTTTTCTAATATATTTGTTTGAATATTTATATTTGTTAATTATATTTCTTCAGAATATTTCATCTGCATGCAGCCACATTTGTTATCAATGAAATAATATTAGGAATGCACCAAATGTTCGGCAACCAAAGTGGTGTTCGGCTAAGCGAAAAGCAAAAAGACATGTAACGAATAATGATATGACGCAATCAAATAGCAACCAGTGAAGAGTGAGAGGCGTGCACATATGTGAATGGAAAGTTTAAAAGAACAGCATTTATTTTTAACTTTTAAGTGCCACCGGCCCTAAAAATTAAAACCTCAAAATGCATCCTTTGAAAACCATTTTGAAATTGGACATTGAGTTACCATGGAAATGGTACTTTAATGTCTCTTGGCGGTCCCTTCCCCTTAGTGGGTGGAGTCAGGTGGTCTCTTAGAATCAAAACTTTTTATAAAATTGACAAATGCTTTTAAAAATTTCAATGGAGTTGTGATGGCACCCGTTGGCTGTTTGAATAAACCAAAATATATATATATATTTTATATATAAAATAAAAATGGTACAGTGCATTTTCTTAAGAGTAAATTTAAACATTTTAATTTTTTGATACTTTAATATTTTGAAATGATTCAACTTCTGCAATAATCTGCAGATTATCTTTTTTTTTTTTTTTTTAATAAAGAGTCCAACCTTAGGTCTGTATTCCAAAGCGTCCATGAATTATACCAATTTAAGCCTGAATAATGCACTTTCACATCTATATAAAAAAAATGGGACGTGGAACTTGGAGTTTAAGATTTTTTTGTAATTGTATAAAAGTAAATGAGAAATACACACACGAATATATCAAATTAAGACAACTTGAAGCCAAAATGGTTTTAAATGAAAGATCATAAACTAAACTAGACAGAAATGGTGCTCAAAGTAGGGTTTTATAGATAAAAAAAATAATAATAGTGAAGTCAAAGCTTACATGATGATGGACTAAAAATTACAGCTGATGTTTGAATGAATACTCTAGACAAAAAGCAGCTGAACAATGGCATGCATTATTTTATATATCTGGCTCATATAAATTTAATCTGACTCGAATAAAGTTATGTAACGTCTTGTCCAGTTTCTTTGAGCGTTCACTGGAAACAGGATTTAACCCAAAGGTTCAGATCGCATTAATGTATAAAACATTGAACTATAGAAGCTGTGACTTCCATGAGAAGAGGACAGGATAAACAAGAGACTTTGGGGATAAGCCTTCAACACTTATGTTAAATTATTTTTTAAAAACAGTTGAAATGTCACACTAAATGGAAGATGGATGGTGTTGAGGTCCAAAAAACACCATTAAATTGTCATTAAAGTACCCCATATGAATCATGCATGATGCAAACTGTTTTGCCACATGCCACATTTTACTGCCTTTTGGCTTCATTAATGTCAAACCTGGTGCATTGCACACACTTTTTAAGATGCTCATGATGTGGGAGAGACACCATAACAGCCTTTCCTTTAAGTATCACAACCACCTCTTCTTTGCAATTCTGTTCAGAATAAGAGCTGTAAAATGATCCCAAACATGACAGAGAGCTATTAAATGAATGCTTTATGTGTTGAGTGGAAATGTGAGCTTGCACAGATGCACATCAGGAATGGGTGCGTTGATGCTTTTCCAGGCATGAAGGGAATGATGAACAGACTTTGGTATTCATATTAAAGACTATTTTATGCTACTGTAGTAAAATGAAAATGGAAATACATGAGAATGCTTTAAAGTGTTGCCCTTTACCTCTACAATAGTGTGAACTCGATTTGACAAACAGTTTGTCAGTGATGCATTTTTCATTTTTCTCAGGATCCTGCAGCAGCAAAATGAAGACCTCCGTCGCCGGCTCTCCCAGACCACTCATAAGATGGAGGCAATGGAGACGGAGTTTGAAACCGGTCGGCATTACATGCAGGCAGAGCTGGGTCGAACCAGAGACGACCTGGAGAAAATGAGAGACAAGTTCAGAAGGTAAGTTACTCTTATTCAGTAAGGATGCATTAAATAGGTCAAAAGTGACTGTATAGACTTTTTATATTGGTACAAAAAATAGTCTATTCCAAATACAGTTTTTGAAGTATAAGGACCCTTAAAAAGACGGTTTTCAACACTAATAATAAGAAATGTTTCCTGAGCAGCAAATCAAAAAGTACATTTAAACTGAAATCATGAGATCATAAATTTATCAAACGAAGGCAATGGAGCATGTTGATTTAATTACATTTTAATAATTTAATTTAAAATATAATCAAATGAAAAATGAAAAAATTTATTTTTATTTTTGGTGGCCAATGGTTTATATAGAAGTCCATTTCCGGCACAAAAAATAAAAAAGGTAATTGAGACTTTTTTTTTATCTCGCAATTTTTTTTCTTTCTCAGAATTGCGTGATATAAACTTTCAATTTCGAGTAAAATAGTCAGAACTGTGAGATATAAATGTGAAATTCTGAGAATGAAAATAAGAATTGTAAGATAAAATGATGTAATAACCTTTTTAAAAAAAAAAACTTATTCAGAGGATGAAATGGGCTTCCATAGGTTTAAGCTTGAAAATTAAGTGGAAAGATTCACAATTTCTTAAAACAAGCTTTTATTTTGACGGGTTGTTATGAAGACCTTTAAGTTTGGGTATCTGATATGTTGTAAAAAGTGAAATACAGGATAAGTGACTCAGACCAGCTCTGGAGATTGAAGTTCATGTGTTCATGTCCTCATATAATGACGACAGACGCAGAAAAAACTAAGAGCGTCACGCATGTTTGTGTGTGTAGTAAATTTAACTGCGCACTCACAGAAACACGCAGAGCAACCAACAGACACATTTAAATGTCAAGGATTTTTGCAGTTTAATATTCACAGACGTTAGTCTATATTGTGATTTTATTGATTGTAGAGCCCTACTTTTGATTCTGTGACATTCTGCGTTATACTGTGAATTCAGTTTGTTTGACTGGGATTTATAAATCCATCAGCATTTTCTGCATTGTGAAAATCATAGGACAAAAACGTTTAATCAAATTCTCTGACCGCAAAATGGCAAGAGTCTTTGAGGAATGAGGTGGATGCAGCACGTTTTTTTACTGAAGTTGCAGGCGTGGATGAGGGAGGGAGATAACACATACCCCTGCAATTCATTTGAATGATTATGATCAAAGCACCCAAATTAATGAGCTCTCTGTAGTTATATGAAGCTGGCAGCGTTCACTTTAATCCCACTCACCATCAGCTGTGGACCCCTGCTGCAGACCGCATTACAAAGCACCGCAAGATCAGCAGTGCAAAGCATGCTGGGTAGACGACAGTCCAGAAGAAGACGAGGGGACTGCAAACTTGTCTAGATAATAACCACATATAAAACATCTGGAAGACCTTTCTTATCAGGGTTTAATAATTTTAGTAATATTTTCTATCACTTTATCATGTTTGAAATGACCTGTACACTAACAATTCGTATAAAACGTAATAATGTTCTCATTGTGCTGAAGAATCAGTGGCAGCACAGGAAACAGTACTTTAGCATGGTGGAGACATTTTAACCTGTTAAATGTCACCCCGTCCCGTATTCGGGACACCTACGTTGACTATACTATATTACAAACAAATTTAATCTAATCTTGACAAACTATATATCATTGGAAAGGTCTAAGACTCCCAAATATATATTATACCAATATTTTTTGTTAAAGATTATGTAGGAAAAGTAATAGATCAATTTATGACAAGAGTGCACCCTCAGAAATCTACATTACAAAAGGAGCTTTGACCTTTGTTTAAAAAAAAGACTTCCTCGTTGCCTTTTTCTCTATCACATTTTAGAAATCATCAGAAGTTATATATCACTTGAAAACATAAAATCTCAAAATTCATCCTTCAAAACCCATTTTAAAATCAGACATTGCATTACCATGTAAATGGCACATCAAAATCATGTTACAAAATGTTTTCAGTCATGAAATATAAAAATTTAGGTTTGTATCATGCACATTCAAGTCTATCTTCAAAAACGTGCGTGACCGTTATCAGGTTAAAGAATCGTTAACTAAACCAGATGTCATTAAAAAAAACATTAAAAAAAAACAAACACATTTGGTTAAGGAATTTCATAGAAATGGAAATGGAAATGGAAGTTGTGAATTTATAACTCTTGATCAGTTTGGATCTAATACACCACAGCAGTGTTCATTTGAGTCATGTTCAAGTTATTTCATTCTTTCATTCAGTGTAATTTCTAATCAGAATAACGATGTAATTTAAAAAAATGAATTATTACAGTAGTGACATTTAAATTGACTCAACAAATGAGGTTTCATTTGTGCTATTTAAAAAATGTGCTTGACAGCCTAGTCTTCTGGAAATAAATAAAAAATGTTTAACAGGCCGTCAAGCAGCTCTATTGTTTGACAAATGCCTTGTGTTTTTGCCAGCTAATTAAGAACTGCATTTGAGAGCCATAGTGTGTTAGTTTTATTACAGGTAAGGGAGGAGAACAGCAGTAAGACTGTGGCTGATTTTAATGAGAGTGAGCTCGCTGTGAGGCTGTGCTATTTGTGTAAGGGCTTAGCAGTTAATCTGTGTAACTTGCCTCTGACATGCAGACAGGTTGTTTTGTTGTTTGCTGCTTTTTTACACAGGTTGTATGAACAGAAGTGGAATATAGTGTGTGTGTGTGTATGTATGTGTGTATATATATATATATATATATATATATATATATACATATATATATACATATCATTCATTTGGTTGCTTTGATCATTTTTTTCTAGTTTTGTTTCCATTTAAATGAACTATTATTATGTTTTTTTACTATTTTACCTTAATGGAATGTAGTGTTGTGTTATTCTAGTCCTTCAATCAGCATGTATTTCAAAGTTGATGTTTTTTACACTATCTATAACATTTTACAGGAATAAGCTTGTTGGCCAAATAGTCCCTTGAGGGCTGAGTCACTTGTTAATTTCCCTAAATTAATGAAATATTAACTGTTATATTTGTATACACGCTCTCCAAGAACCTGTTCTCGATTCCCAACCCTAGCTGTGATTGTCTCTTTCATGCAGCTTTTTGGCTTTCAAGATGGACAAAAAAATGTACTCAGATGTACTTTAGATCAGCAGATACGAGTGCAGATTTAATCATGGGCTCGGATCGGCCTGATATGCCCCTGGCGCTCTGAGTGCAGTGCTTTGTGATTGAGTCGGTGTGTAATTTGGCTGCAATCGTGCCACTTTATCTCCAATCAGGATGCATCTCAGGCTTATATGCTTTCAGACGGCAGAGCGATTGAATTACCCAGCATTCTTTCCATCAGAGAAGTGTGGTGCTCACATTTGCTCCTCCATTTCCCCGCCTGCCACATCCTAAACCTGCATGCCAGTTCTCCGCAGATAATAGCCTAATTGGATTGAAAGTGGTTAGAGATTCTGCAGCGTAGGCGTTTGAATGCCATCTCTGATCTAACGCCGTAATATTGTCACATGTGCTGTGGCGATTTGCACCAGGTGTTGGAGGCTCTGGGAACCCTCGAATGAGAGGTATTGTTATAGATGTTGGTTTGCTTAATTACTTGTTTATTCGGTGCATTTTTATTGAATTTACTCCGCTTCGGAGACAGGAGTAATTATTGCGTTCCATCAGCACATGCCATCCGCAGCTATGAGCTGCTGCGAGAGTTTATGACTGTGCTCGACGCAAATCACCAGTGCTTGCTAAAATTAATTGATTCGATTCTAATTGTTATGAAGCCAGACAGTGAAAGTCCCTTATGATCTGCCGGGCACCGAAACAGTATTGATCCACGAGAGGGAAAGATTGATTGAGAAGGAGGTTTGCGCTGTAAACAGAAAGGCAGAACTTGGAGATAATGTGGCAATAAGGCCTGATGGTCTTTGCAAGCACATTCTGTATTTTTTTTATGCTTTCTTCTAAAAGTTTTATAAACTGAAGCCTTGGCACCTTGTGCTGAATCTAATTTCATGAATTCAGTGTTGATTCAATGAAGATATGAAATCAAAAGGGATCAGCAACACTTCATGTAGCCCACCCTTCATTTCTTAGATGTGTTTGGTCTAATACTTTTTAACCTCTGAAAATCTACTGTGTAAATTATTAAAATTGAATTAATATTAAACCTGTTTAGTACTACCTACATTTTTAAAAGAATAGTTTTAATACCATATGGCTATCCTGGCTGCTCTTTTCCATATAATAAAGTATCATAATGCCTATTCACTTCAATTATATGAAAAAATAATGGCCAGGATAGTTTTCAGAAACAGAGATTTTCATTTTGTGTGAGCTATTAAAGGGGTGGTTTACTTTTTGATTTTAGATTTTTTTCTATGCTTGATTGTGTTTATGGGGTGCAGTCTAACATGTTCTTGCTTCATTTCTTAAAAACACATTATTTTTCACATAATTTAGCTTTATTGCACAGCGATCTGTCCCTTCTCTGACAAACGGCTTGATTTATTTCCTGTTATTATGAAGCCCCTCCCTCAGAAATACACGATGGGCTGAGATTGGTCAGCTGGCTCGGTGTGTTGTGATTGGCTAAACCGTCTCGAGCGCGTCTGAACATCCCGCCTCTCTCAAGTTCAGAATGTGCTCCGGATGTATTGTAAACAATAACGTCCTCTATATTGCTTATCAATTTGAGCCCGATTGAGAATATTAATGAAGAGGGCAGAACCTGTGCAAGCACGGCTCTTAATGCTGTGTTTGTTTGTTGTAATCTCATACTTTTAGATACGCTGTTGTTTGTAAATGCTACTACTTCTGTTAGCTTTTAATAAATAGTTTTATTCTGATTAAAGCTTTAATACAGCACAGCAACTGTACGTGCATCCATGTATAACGTGTCTCAATGCTACTGTGAAAATAAGTGTATAAATGAAACCGTTTGTTGGAGCTGATCTGACTATTGGAGAGGGAGAGAGAGAGAGAGATGTAGAGCAGGGAGACGTGAGGAACAGGATTGAGAACTGCTGCTTTAGAAGATTGGTTTTGAAGCTTGTGAATCATTAGAACCATTAGAAGACAGAATCGTGATTCATATATGAACAGATTTTTACATGCACCCCTAGTTTTCTATTCCTCTTCTCTAAAGCAGCACTACATGGCCCCGCCCCCAGGAACACACAACAAAGGGGGCGGGGTTTATCTGAGTTTATCACATGCATCTGAAAAAAAGCAGCAAAAAAAAGCAGTGCAAGTATTTTCAACATCTGATAACAATAGCAGCAAATCAGTAGATTAGAATGATTTTTGAAGACTGGAGTAATGATGCTGAAAATTCAGATTTGATCACAGGAACATTTTAAAATATATTCAAAAAACTTTAATTATAAATAATAATAATATTTCCACAATATTGCTGTTTGTACTGCAAATAAATTCAGCCTAGGTGAGCGTAACAGACTGCATACATTGTATATGTGCTACTTTATTTTAAGTTTAAACTGAATTATACACATTCATAAATTTGTGATATAAAGTCCTGTGATCCTGTATGTGGTGTTTGATGTCCATCTCAATCCCACACCGCACCAGGATATATCATATAAGATCTGGATATAGTTTTATACCTTGACCGTGACATTCATTTGTTTTGTTCCCCCACAGACTTCAGAACAGCTACACGGCGTCTCAGAGAGCTAATCAAGACCTGGAGGAGAAACTTCACGCCCTGGTAACCTCTACACTTCACTTTCCCTTTCTAAAGTCCTTTATCCTAAACACTGATCTCTTTTATTGCCGTTTAATTGTTCCTTGTGCCCTAATGATGCCACTCGCAGTCAGTTCGTCATAAGTATTATGAACTGTAATTGAGTAGGAACCTTTTGCTTTGTTTCATTCTCCTGGGGCTAGCAAACAAGTAACAGTATTGCTCATGCCACTCATGCATGCTGGAAGTTAGTTTTCCACTGGGAAAATTGTTGTTGGAAGACAAGCAACAGTGATTGTGTTGCTTTGATTGGCACTTGAGATCAAAACGCCGTTATTTTTGCATTGTGTTTTAAATCGGTGCAGTTCTGCTTCAAACCAACTGTGAGTTTTGTTTACTCGCCAAGTGGAAAGCCAATTCTGACTCACTTTTGGCTCTTTCTGGATGTTCATTTTGGACCCTGCCTTTATAGTTGAGCCGTGATGGGCAAATAATCATGCCATGGATGATCATAGTCACTTCCCACTGCTTAAAACTGTTGTCAAGGTTTTCCTAAAAACTTCAGCTGTTCATATCGCACAATTTAAATGAAATCAGAATGGACAGTTCTTACTTTTTGTATAGATTATACAATTCATGCACATCATTATTTATTTTTTATTCACATGTTTTTTTTTTGTGCTATTTTTGAGCTTTTCAGTCCTTCATTTACATAAATTAGAAAAGAATAACTAGGGTTTTCATCAAAAATTCACCTTTTATGTTGCACAGAAAAGAAAGTCATGCAGGTTTGGATTGACATGAGTGTGCGAGAATGATGAGAATATACTTTTTTGGGTGACCTGTCCCTTTAAAGATTTTCAAGCATTGATGTTAAATGTATAATTTTTTTCATGGCATAGGCTATAAAACATTTCTGCAGGAAAATACCCATTACAGTTGAGTGTTGACGTGTTGTCATCTATCGGCCTCTCTAGTACTGATTAAAATTAAGTCTCAAGAAATCAAAGCAAATTCCGCTCCCTTTAAAAATGATTGATTTGCCATTGATGTTGATGAAAAAAAAGAACAACAAATGCAGAGTTCCCCGAATGATCTGGTTGTGGTCAAAATAGTCACGGTTAAGGCTGTGCTGATGGATCAGTCAGGCGATTCGGTAGCAGACAGAATTCAGCATGTTTTTGCATGCTTTTTTCATAAAAGCTTTGTTTGGATGAATTTTTTTTTGTGCTTTAGTGCTCAAACAAAGACGAAGTAATTGTCTGAGAACAATCGAGAGATAGGGCCCTATCTTGCACCCAGCGCAATTGACTTTGTACACCGACGCATGTGTCATTCCTATTTTGCACCCGCGCAAAGCGCGCTTTTCCCACCACAGAAGCACGTCGCTAAACTAGTGAATGAACTTGCGCTCCCTGGGCGGTTCAGCGCAAAAAAGGAGGCGTGTTCCGGCGCAAACAATCCCTGGTGCTATTTTCCTGTTCCATTAAACAATTGCGCCACTGACCAGAAAAAAACTAGTCTAAAGTCAGTGGCGCGTTGCGCGTTGTTCATTATGCTATTTTAGGGGCGCATGCTTGACCATAATGTATAGCGTGCACAACGCGCATACACTTTGCTCATGTAATCTACACAGATGCAACAGTTATTTTTGCAAATCATAAATTGTTACACTAAAAAAATATTAACACTTGAGATGACGGAAATCATTGTGGTGTGCCACGAAGATGTGAAAAAATAGGCATAAATCTAGCTTACAAATTATTCAGGCTAATTGTAGTAATTAAGGATCAGACCTGTTTGAGGTCATATATGTATATAAGGACATCTGACAAATTGGTTTGTCCGTCAGGAACCAGGAAAAAAAATCGATGAAACAATTGTGGCTATTTCCTCCCACGCTTGTTTAACCGACGCTATTTTGGGTGGGTTTCTCCCATCCCCATACAACACAACTTCTCTGTCTTTCACTGCTCTTACAAGAACATCAGTCTCCTCGGCTGTGAACCGCTCCTGGCGTGCGCCTGGTAAATACGCCATAATAATAGCAATCCATAATGGCACTTGCGCACCTGCTTTTAAAGGGAATGTTGGATGACCCTCTGATTGGTTTATTTCACGTTACGCCCAAACCACACCTATGAATAATGAAGCTACTTCAGACCAACCCATTTTAGATTTGCGCCGGGCGCAAGAGCCATTTATCCCGCCAGGAAAATAGCAACAGCGCCGAGACCCGCCCACAAACTTACTTGCGCTTCGCGCTTTGACACTTGCGTTTCAGATCGTTAAAATAGGGCCCATAGAGCGAGAGAGAGAGAGAGAAATGAACAACATCAAAAGCTAAAGATTGAATAAATGTACAAATTTGTTCCTAAGCCTCTTTTTCTTTAGTGAGTATAAAACAATTCCCACTGGATCTTCTAATGCATCATAACTGTCCCAGACCGCAGTCGTCCTCCTACAATGTTTTTCAGTTAGGATGAATGCTGTTTTAGGATTATTTGAATGTGATAATGCATCACAGGAACCATGCGTCGGGAGTGCAGTATGATGCTTTCTGAACACAGGACGCATCGCTGGAAACTGCTGTTGATTGTTGTAATAAATTCTTAAAGGATTCCATGTCTTATTAAAGCCAATCTGAATCTACATTTTTCCCAGACTCTGCCTTTTTCCAGTTTCGCTCAAATGAAAATTTAATCAAACATGCATCTAAAATAAGTTATTTTAGGAATCATTTATCACTTTTAGGTGCTGGGCAAAATTATCTCTAGAGTAATTTAACATGACTGGGAGACTTCAGATTGAGCCGCTCGCTCTTAATCACGTCTGGAGACTCCATGCGTGTATAAGGACAGCATTAGCTCACGATGATTTATGTTCATATTCATATGTCCATGACCTCTGCGTAGAGCTTTGCCAGTCACAGGTGAAACGGGTGTCATTCTGCTCAGGGATTATCCCATGCCGACCTGTTTCACTTCGTGAAGGGCCCATCGTTTTTACCATCGTGACTAGTTTCTATCTTTCTGTCCTCTTTCTTTGATTGTCTTTATATTTGTAGACATACAGTTTAATGAAAACATAAGAATAAGTGCAAAATTAAATCTTTCTCTGCCTTTCTTTCCTCTCCCCTCATGCTGCCTTGTGACTTGGGGTATTTCACCATCATCACCATCATCATCGTCGTCATCAGGCTGCCATCAGTCAAACTTGGGTCTATGCAGTTGCGTTCTCATTCTTTCTATTTATCCAGTTCCTTCTGTCTGTCTGTGTCTGCTCTCCCAATAAGTATCGCCGTGGATATCATTCCCATGACTCATTGCATCTCCTTCCTGTCTCCTCTCCTCTCTTCCTGCAGTAGATGGCTGGATATAGCTATGGCCATGCCTGTTTGTGTGTGTGTGTGTGTGTGTGTGCATGTGGACAGGGATTCTGGAATAGATGTCATGCAATAGATTGCAGTCCAAATGTTTAACACAGTGGTTAAAATGCACAGCACAACTTTGCAAACACGGTAAGAATAGAAAATGTTCATTAAAAACTGTGAATTACAAATTATATTTTTACACAATTTAAGGCCACTATGAGATAGAAACACTATATAAGGCCAAAAAAAATGAGCCAAAAATAAAAAAATCTTCTGTAAGGCTATTAGTGAAGTCTTCTGTAAGAATGGACACACACTACATTACCCATAATCCTGAAGAGAGATCAGCCAATAATGGCAAAGCTCTACAGTCAGGCCACCCACTTTCATTTAAAGAAACCAAACCATCCGGCTCTGGTTCTAGTCACCTTTCGCCCTATGAAATCTTTTATTTTATTTTTTTCTAAATTCCATGTTTTCTGTGTAAATGTTCTGGACTTCGAATACATAGCTAAAATTTTAATAATCAAATATCTCTAATTAATAAAATTAATAAAGCTTAAATGAACTATTTAATAGTTTTATTACATTTTTTTATTTTTGTTTTGTATTTTAGTTTTTATTATTATTATTAACTGAACAATTATAGGGCCCTGAAATGTAAAAAAATAAAAAATAATGAAATGTTTTGTTGTCCGTTTAAAATTTTCTGTATTCATAATTTAATGTAAATATATTATAAAATAGTGGTAATCAAATGAAGGCATAAAACATTAACAATGTAATCTTTTAAAATGTAATCAAATGAAAATTTAACAATTTCTTTTCATTTTAAAATTAAAGAAAAATGCTATATTAAAAATATATTATCTTTTAATATTTTCATATTATTATTTTATTGTTATAATTGCTTTGAGAAGTGCTACTGTACATAGTAAAATAAAGAATTTATATCAAAGTTTCCTCAAACAATTTTTTTGACAGGTAGCTGTGATTAAAATATAAAATTACTGATTCAGTTTGGAAACAATTCAAACATTGTTTTAAAAACAATATATAAAAACAGTGTTTATAACAAAATACTCAAACATAAGAACAGTTTGAGAGTGTAGAGAGGTTCGATTTTCAGATCTTTATGAGAGTGCACAGTGAATGTGCCGCTTTGCCGTGATTGGTTGATTTCTCTTTAGGATTATGGGAAGTGTAGTACTTCATGGGGAATTGTGGAATTACACATGATTTTTAATATTTTTCGTGCTAGGACTTTAAATGTTTGCTGCAATTTTTATTTCTTTGTGAAAAAATTAATGGCACAATTACTTTGGAAACTTTTTTCATTGTTAATTAATATTCTGCCCACTTTATATTAAGTGGCCTTAACTACTATGTACTTGCATCAAAAATAAGAACAATTTACATATTGTGTTCATCTTGTATTTCAAAACACTTTTTCTTCTATTCAGGTGTGAAACAGGTAATTTGAGACAGGTTTGATAGTCTGGTTAGGTTTAAGTGTGAGTTCATGTTAAGGGAAAGTTCAACAGTTTAAATGTAAACGTTATTACAGAAATTAATTACACGTTATTACATGCAGATATTTTTTTAAATACAAGTACGATGTAAAAAGCCTTTTAGAGTAGCAACAAAGTGCTGACGCGTGTTGGCATTTTGACCGCTTGACTACAACTGTGTATGGTGTGAATCCCACTGTTAAACTGATAAAAACAGTTTCTTTCTATCCCTGTTTCCGTCAGATGTGCTGTGCATTCTACTGGCTGTTGCATTGCTGTTATTACATGTGGACTCTGCATTGTGTTGAAAGGCTGCCCTCTCTTATCTCTCTTTTATTGGTCCACATTGTCCACTTCAGTCAAACACTGACTGTAAAGATAAACGCTTTGTTATGGACATGCCAAGCTTCAGATTAAGGGTCACAGTGTCTGTCTGTCTTTTCCTTCAGTGTCTCTCTTTGTATCTCTCTGTCTCCATTTAAACCAATAGCCAGCAGGGCTGAAGTGTTTAAGTATCAAAGCTTCTGTTAAGTATGTCCTCTATAAAGTTCTTCCGAGAGCTTTTGTTCAATCATTTTAGTGCAAAGACATTAGTGACTTTGCCATCACAGCAGGAGTGACGTGTCTTCAGACTCCTTCACTCCTCAATGAGAAAAACCCTGAACTCGGACAGGAAGACAGACAGAAGGAAAACTCACTGAAGTTCTTCATTTAGTAAAGTTGGTTTATCAAAGACAGACCTAATTGGACAGAAATGTTGGCGATACAGAGAAGGAGAGAGTGTCAAGAGAGAGTGATGCTTATTTGCAATGAGATTGTCAATCTGATTCCTTACCTGCTTTATTTGTTTTCCTCATGGGCTCTGCCTCAGCCACATTTCCAGGCTCTTGAATGACTTTTTCTTTGCAGCTGGTGCCATGTCAGCAATGAAATTAGGACTGAAGGAAAACTTGTTTTGGTCTGTTGTTGAGAGAGGTTGAACCTCATCCGAGACCTTTCACGTTAAAGTTTATATGAACGTTTTTTTTTTTTTCTCCTTACAGCTCCGTAAAGTGGAAAGAGACAAGAAAACCATGGATCAAGAGATAGTGGAGCTCACAAATAAACTCGTGGATGCCAAAAACACTATCGACAAGCTGGAGGAACTGAATGTACGTGTTATATCAGAGTTTTTTGTGTGTGTGTGTGTGTGTGTGTGTGTGTGTTTGAAGCACGTTTTGGATCTGTGTTGTCAGTGCTGCAGTGTTACAGGGATTGATAACTACTGGTGCTGAAAATTGAAAGTTGCATGAGGAGGATCTGTGCTGGGATTTCACTGAAGTCTACTGTCAGATTCCAGAAATGATGTCTGGCTTTTGGAGCTTTACTGCAGAACAAGGGGAAGTCTCCTTACTAATTTACTTCTCATTGTAAGATTCAATCTTGAGTCAAAAGCACATAAACAGCAACACTCAACACACACTTCCCACAAGGCTAGCATTTTTAGAAGGAAAAACAGCCTTTTAAAAAATTTGTGGGACTATTTGCTATTCATAATAAGAAATTTGATTTACATTATATAAACACTGTATTCTTCTCTTCGCATTCAAGTGACACATGAGGGTAAATAAGTAGACAGATTGATATTCTAACAATGCCTTTTTTTTTTTTTTTTTAAGATTTTGCATAACTCCACAAGGAATAACAAAGCACCAGAATGCAGGTTGTTCTGAAATGTGCCTTTATTACACCACATGTATGAAACAGTGCCACAGGGAACTAATTATAGCAGTGAAGAAACTGATAGCCATCTGTTAGCTGTGTTTAAACAGAACGCTTCATCTCCGTAAACAGATAGAGCATACATCAATCATAACTCGTTCCTCTGAGGTTGATGTTAGGACCATTATTTTTTACCAGTTTTATGGGTTTTTTAGTTATTATCCCTGAAGACTGCTACCTTGAGTGCCATTTTTCTTGTTTTAGTTATAAAGTGTCAGTCAAAGGTTTGGATAGAACTACTCATACATATTTTTCAACGTATTAGAGCAGTGGTTTCTAACCAGGGGTCCAGAGCCCACTAGGGGTCTCGGCAAACTTTTAAGGGGACCTCGAGGTGACTTCTAATGATTTAAAATAATATATATATTTTTTAATTGCTATTATTATTTAATGTTGTTAGACCTGGACAAGTTATGTAAAATAATAGAATCTTAAAATGTTATGGGCAATTTTATAAAACAAATCTATATTTTACTAGGTATGCCAAGCTGTAAAAGATTTTATTTGGTTGAAATATTGTTTACAAACAACTGGAAGATCGGTTCATTCATTGGTTAAAAAGTGTAGGGAGAATATTAAGCTTAGATTAATTTTAGAGTAACAGGAAGTCAATAAAATATTAATCCGTATCGGAATTATTCTTTGTCTATACTCTGCTCAATCGACATCCTGGGATGCGTTTTAAACAGTGTTGGAGTTCACATGCAGACTAGATTTCAAACTATAAGCCTTTAACTCAGCAGATTTGTAAGGATCCTGTGAAGCATATGTATGTCCAAACATTGACTCTGTGTGTATTTGCTGTTCTTCTTTCATAAATGACGATTTCAGATGAATGTAAGGAAAGTGTCATTCCAAACAGTGGATGATGATCTCTTTTCTTTATGTGATGTATTCTTGTATCTGTTTCCCTTAGGCCTGTTCTTATATCAATTTCCTCTCCTCATGCAGGAGCGGTATCGGCAAGATTGCAATTTGGCTGTGCAGCTGTTGAAGTGCAATAAATCGCATTTCAGGAACCACAAGTTTGCTGATGTAAGTAGTAGAATCTGTTTCTCAGTTGTAAATCAACCCCCCCCCCCCCTCCCCCAATATTTTTAGGAACCGTTCATCAAAAATTCTAATTCTGTAATTTACCCACCCTCTCAGACTTTTGTAAAGAACAGCAGGTTATGTTAAGCACATTGTCTAAGCATCACTTTTCTGTTCAACGAAAACGGATTACTTTTATAGTTTCCATGCTCCAAAAATAGAATTACCATTGAAGTCCATTTATCTGTACTCTATAATCTTCTGAAGCCATTTGTGTGAGAAACACACCCAAACCAAAAAGTCAATGAGTATTTATGCAACACAACTAACTGACAAAAATGAATAATTAGCCATGTCCGCAGGATGTGCTTTATGACAGTGTTTAGCATGGAGAGTCTGCTGCGAGACATGGTTGGTCTTTGGATACGGACGGTCTCGCTGACAGAGAAAAGGCACCATATTGACAAGGTGCCAAACTCCAGACACAACTGTCTGGTTTTGCCTTTGTGTCTGTCCATGGGGGGAAATAGTACAGATTTCAGGCTGTGGGTACAAGAACAGAGACGCATGATAAGACAGCTTGACCTCATATGGGTTTTGAACACATCGGGACATTATCACCTGTGGCCTGCGATCTACATTAAACCTATCTATCACTCTGTCTGCCCTTGTTGTTTTATTCTGCAAACAGCATTAAGTCCTTATCAAACCGAGGACAACACTTTTGCATATTTGCTATTTAGCTCTTGTTTTAAATACATTAACTTTAGGCACATTTTTATATATCAGTTACTTTTATTACATTTTTTTTCTAGAGGTATAAAATTGAAATGATCATTCTCTTAGCCAAGTCGAGCAATATTGAAATTGGGACGGTTGTTTCCTGCTCTTCCTTTACGGATCCAACATGTACATTTAAAATGTACATTTATTTATTACAACTTAAGGTTTTTAAAGACATTAATTAACAGCCACAGTTTGTATTAGTCTTTTCTAAACTAGTTTTCCTATTTTAGCAGGATTCTTAAAATGAAAACATGTTTTGAAGATCATGAGAAGTTCAGTTATGTTTGTCCAAACGTATTGGTTATGCAGAGAAAGATGGCAGTAAATTCATATTGGCTGAGTGAGTGAGTGTGGGCACAGGATCTTCCTTCTTGGCAGCAATTAATTAACAAAGCATCTTTCATCTTTCTTCTTTTTAATTTATTGAATTGACAGCAGTGACTAATCTGTAGAATAATTTCTCTAGGAGAACTATAGTGATGGAGTGAGCTTACTGGAACCATGGTATTTTTAGAAGATATTTGATTCACTGTCCAGATTATCCTCTTGCCCCGCTCTCGTGAACTCTGTAATTCATTTCTCTGTATGCAGAGACCACAGATTTTTGATTATTTTAACCAAAAGCCAAAAAGCCATTACTTGTTTTCATGTTGGTACTGCTAACATAATGTCAGTGTTGTAAAATATCCACTTGTGAAACATAATTTGGAAAATTCTTTGTATGCATGTCAAACTAATCTGCTCTCGAAATGCATATGCATCAAACAGGCCACTTGTGTATTCTGTCACAGCTTTAGAAATGCTTTGAGAAATTGAAAAATTTTGGCTTTTTATTTGTTAGGGTAGCTTAGATAAATGACAACTAGCATGCCACTAGCTGAAGAGGTCTAAGCTAGTAGACCTAAGCGTAATACAGCTGAGCTATTATACATAAAGTCTCATGTAGTCAGGCTTTTGACATACAGAATAAAGTCCAGTCCATATTGAAGATTATTCTGGCCAAGAACCATGTGTTTGATTGAAAGTATGCTTCCATTTTTATATGCATGGAAGAGTATGCATACAGAGATATGCATGCAGATGGATTTTTTAACAATGTTTACCTTGTACACTTAGGTCACACATGCACAACCTTGAATTATTTGGTCCACAAGGTGTCTACATTAGGCCTTTATTTCACAATCTAAAAAAGAAATGGAAGAGACGGAACAACAACAAACTTCCTAAGACAAACTACCATCATTTTATGATAACATTTGAGCCCCTTTCACACTGCACGTCGGACCCGCAATATTTCCGGAACATTGCCGGGTTGCCTTCTGTGTGAAAGCAACCACGTCCCGGAACTGATTACCGAATTGACCCCGGGTCGGGGACCTAGTAACATTGTGTGGTTCGACCCGGTATGAGCGCTGTGTGAACAAAAGCCAGATCTAATTCCGTATCGAAGTGATGACGCGCGTTATCGCGCGACTCTTTAACTGGCTGTTTTGAAAGAAGATCAACATTCGCGACGAAAACATGTGCAAACTGTAATGAAGCAGAGATCAGTTAGTTCCTCACTTTCCGAGCTGACGCCGAGATCGTTTGCTTGCTTCAGTTAAAGTATAATGTGCCTAGCGTTGTCGACTCGCACATTACACGTCACGCGCTGATGTCACGTGCCGTTACGGGATCTTCAAGGGTTGTGTGTGAAAGCACGCACATATACCGGGTCATCACTGGCAGTGTGAAAGTGCCAAATCTAGCGACCAGGATATAATTGCAGGAACACTTTACCCCTGTATTTGCCGGAATGGCAGTGTGAAAGGGGCTTTGGAAAGAAATAGCTTTGATACTGGTCAAAGATTACAATTTCTAGTGTGCATGTGTCAGGTGTAGTGAGACTCACTAACAAATGGAGTCTACTTTGAGTGGTTATGTGTTTGGCTCTATGTAAACGCTAAGTGCTCGCATCAAGACTGAAGTATACTTTACCAACCACAATTCCATTCATTTTCTGTAAAGATCAGGGGCAAGTAAAGTCTGAAATTGTATATGACCATGAGAGCAGAAAAGAGCAAACAGGTGATCTTGAATGTGTGGAATTGTTTCAGTGCAAGTGCAGTTATGCATCAGATGGTCATTGAATGGTCCGGAAACTTCTGAGCTGTCCTCATTTTCTGTGGGAGAAAGAAGTCTTGTTTTACGTACCGTGGTGACTGGAGTATTGCAGCACTTTTGGTAACATCTGACTTTCCACACTAGCCTGTGATGCTGCTGTGGTCATGGGATACAAATGCACTCTGCCCCCTGGAACAATTAATTTAGGGAGCATCATGTGGATTTCTAAAATTGAAGGCAATGAGGGGTTCATGTTTGGTAGTGTGGTCCGGACTGATCAATTCTCCCGTGCCCCACGCTCAGAGGAAGTTAGGGCTTGTTGGGTAATTGCTGCCCCACAGGACCTTTTTTCCACAAATCAATGACTTGGCCTGGCTTCGTTAAATTGTGTCACACTACAGAATGAAATAAAGGCCTCGTCATCTGCCTTTTTTCTTTTAGTCTTTCTCTCTCTCTTTCTCTGTCTTACCCCTTTTCAATAATAATCTAATTTAAGGTGAGGTTCTTTCTCTTTATTCTTTCCCACATCAGGGAGGGCAGACATTGGATGGTGTTAAATGAAAAAACACTATTTTCTGCTTTTCATGATGAAGACTGAGATAACCTTCATTCGGGCAGTATGGCCGATGGCTTTCATTAAACATTCTATTTATATCCCAGTGCATTTTAGTGAAATTGCACCTTTTAAGATTACTTGCAAAAAAAAAATGATTCATCCACAAAATTTGCAAGCTACATTGATTTCATAACAACAAATGTTGTCCCAAAAAAGAAAAAAGATTGAGATTGTTTATTTACCTTGATGTTATTCCAAACCTATTCCAAACGTACTTTCTTGGGAGCAGAAAATTGTATGGACTTTTTTATACTACTGTCTTGTCCTTTTTGGAGCTTGACTCCAAATGACTTGATGTAAGAATTATGCATTCATATTTTAATGCTGGTCTTCAAAAAGTCTTATGCATAGAAAATGAATTAACCCCAATTATCCATTCAAATAAAGCCATTTGAATGCCTGTTGCTGGTTACAATACATTTCTCATTATCCAGGATTTTTTCAGGTTGGTGGATAACATTTCATTTTCATTTCTTTTAAACTTAATAGTTTTTTGAATGTCAAAAAAAAAAGAACTCTACTGCCGAAAAAAAAACAAAAAACATTTTCACATTTGTTTGTGTGTTTATTTTCTACATAATGTTTTGCAGTTGCCATATGAGCTACAGGACATGGTGAACAAGCACATGAAGAGTAGCTTGCCTAACAAGACTCAGGGCTCTCAGGGAGCTCAAGCCCAGGATCCTGACACTCTAAGCTTGACACCTGCAGATGTAGTGCCCACTTCGGTGATCGCTCGTGTTCTTGAGAAACCGGAGCCCTTGGTGCTCAACTCAGCCCAGTCTAGCACCAGTGCAGGTCGGCCAGTGGCTGAAGATGTGTTTGTACACGTGGACATGACAGGACCCCAAGACGACAATGGAGGCCGTGAAAATGGGGGCCCTGTTCATGCCAGGTCTCCTGTGGGACCTGGCTCTGATCAGCAGCATGTAAACGGCATGTGTCGAAGCCAGGGCAGCCTGGATGGTCCGAATGGAGAAGATGGGGCAGCCCCTTCTTTTGAAAAGTTGAATCCTTACCCAGCACCTCCACCACCAAATCCGCTGTACCCTGGTCGCAAAGTGATTGAGTTCTCTTCTGATGACAAAGTCAAGATTCCCAAAAACAGCCCACTGCCCAATTGCACCTATGCTACTCGTCAGGCCATTTCTCTCAGTCTTGTACAGAACGAAGAAGAGGCAGCCGATCGGCAGCGCACTGTGCCTAGTAGCCCTGCTGTATCTGATGGGGGTTGGCGCTCTGGGACCTCCTCATCTTCTGGTGGAGGGCATGCTTCTCACCAGTGCACGCATCCACAGATGGATGCTACGGACACCCTCTCCAGTCATTCAAGTCCCTTTAGCAGCCCCCCTCAACCCCCAAGCGCCTTTGCAAGCTCTGGTAGCTCTGAGGAGGACCTACTGACCAACTGGCAGCGCATGTTTGTAGAAAGAATGGCACCATCCACAGAAGGCTGCCTTGTCAACCGCACGTCCTTCAGCAGTGAGACGGTAAAAGATCTCCAAAGAAGTCACAATGGAAAATCAGGAGTAGGGGCTCTGAGAGGTGCTTACTCTGATGGTGAGGAGGGATCCTCAGCCCAGAGCTGGACAGCAAGTAGAGAGTCCAGTTTGGATACAGACACCAGCAGCATGGCAGACCTCCGGGCAAAAAAGACACAATATGGTGGTGACTTTTTCCAGGAAGAGGGTGAACACCTATTGATGGCCCTTGATCCACTTGAGAATGATGGTGCTAGTGGTGATACTATGGTCACCATTGAGAGCAGTCCAGCCTCTGTTAAGTGTCAAGATATTGCTGAAGATGCTGGCTCAGCAGGAAGTTCAGCTGAGGAGCGAGATATCCTACCCCAGGACTTTCCTGCCATTGGCTCAAGGGTCCTAGCTGCCCTTGAGGAGTATGCAGACCAGCCCCCTGTGACTGGCTCCACACGACCTCTGAAGAGCCCCAAGAGAATGGGGGTTCATCATTTACACCGCAAAGACAGCCTTACCAGAGCTCAAGAGCATGGAAACTTGCTGGACTGAGACTTCCAGGCTTATTATCTTCTCTTCTTTTTTGGTTTGTTTGACCTTGAGTGCTCTTCTTCTTCAATCGCTTGGCATAGCAGCACACAACCAACAAGTGGAAGGAAGCGGATCAGCATTGCTGTAGTTATCCCTGATCATGCTGCTGTTGCTGAGGCATCATTGTAACTCTTCTGTCCTCTCTCTGAGGCATGGAGCTCTTTTATCTGTGGAACCTATAGTATTGATGGAAACTGTGGCGAAGTGCCAGCTGCAACTTCAGTCAGTCTGGCTTTGAGTGGATGGTGCTTCAGAGATCGTAAAAGAATCTCATAGTCTGAATTACTGATTTTCACCAGTACATGACTTTATTCTGTTTGATGTGACTTGATTGAGTGGGCAACAGCAGGATATAACCAAACAATCACACTTCTGAAGGAGAAAGAGTTCTTCAGAGGCAACAAGATTGAGCAGCATTAGGATTGATCCGTGTGGCACTGTGCGGACATGGAACATTTGCTTTTGCCCTCGGGTAGGAGTTTTCTACCCAGATAATGACATCTTTCCAGTATCCCAGTACAAGTCCTTTGTTGAGATTGGGATGCACCAAATGGCCACAGCTTCACAGATACCACTGTGTCAGGCATTCCGCTGGCTGAAGAAGATTAAATGTAATCTATGAGACTCTCTTGTCAATTTTCAGTGCCTAACCCTTGCTCTGACAGAGGGGGATCTCCAACACCCTTTAAAAGACCATTTTGTCAGCATAAACTGAGGGGATCCTTCACCTCAATTTTTCAGTTACCTCTCTTTATTGATCTACCATTGTATTTCAACACCCAACCTAAAGACCGCTTTTATACTTGATTTGAATTATGAAAGATTTTTGATTTTGATGTATTCAGTTAAGTATATGTTTTAACGATCAAGAACTTGGATGTACTTCCTGATTTTCATTCTCACCTGTTTGACTAATGGTATTTTAAACTGATTTTGATTTTAAGTAAATATCTAGAGGTTTTTTTGTGTATTTATTTCTCTTTTGCTGGTCTAAAGTGTCCCATTACTTCCATCAAAGCAGTTAAGCACTTGCAGAAGTGTATAAGAAGTGCTCAGGTTACTGAATCCTGTCATGAAATTATATACATGGTATTCAATCCCTTACATTTTTACACAGTAGTTGTTACACAGTACTACAACAGAAATGCAACCAGTGCTGTATTGGCATTTTAAATATTAATCTGGAAAAGGTTTATATATATATATAAATTCTCTACAAGTAAGGCTAAAACATTTATATGTGTCATTGGTATTTCATGTATTTCAATTTAGAGCGGTGTTAATGTGTCCCCTCGCTGCTGATGGCTGGCAGGGCACATTAACATTTCAAAAACTATGCATATAGTACTGTATAAAATCACCACAAAAAGTATTCTGTCTGTTATGATTACATTACTGACGACTTTAAAAATAAATAAAAACAAGCTAAAAAGCCGAGATTCAGCCAGAAACATGCCTTTGTTGGAGAGCGGCACTGACAAGAACACATTATTTAGATGATTTCTGCTTAAACCCTGATTTTAAGAAAAGCCATGTTTTGATCTTAACGAATGTAATCATCTTTATGCAGCATCTGTTTTCAGCGATTCCTTTATTATTCTTTAGCCGATCGTACTGTTGTATGTATTTTAAGGGGAATGTGCATCATTTGGTTCATTTTTCTGTGTGTATTTTTGTGTGGACATCTAATTTCTCATGTTTATGGATGATCAGTCTGTCCAGAAGATACTTTCTACACGTTTTGTTTTTCTTCTTCGGTCATTTCAAGTCTTGTTCAAATAGCATTTTAACATTTATCAGCTTTTTTCAAACGTTGAGTTTCAAATGCAACAACTACAAGCATCCTCATTTTCTTTTTTTGATATATTTTAGAGACGATTAAACTCTGTGTTGCCTTTTTAAGTGCTTGCTTTGTGTTCTTTTTATTTCTAATTAGTTTTAGTCTGTTGACCAGTCATTATCCAGATGTCCCACCCTGGGTCAAGTACTTCCTGCAGTAGTGTACTTTTAAAAATCGCCATTCTCTCCACCCATAGTGACATTTGCCCTACTGGTGATACACATACGAGAGAGTATGATTTTTGGGGTTTGTCTCTTATTTATGAACATATCATCGAATCGGAAGGTACAGCAGCATGTATTACTTTTTAACAGTAATCCTAGAAGGACATCAGACTTTTGTAAAATGCTTGCTGTATATATATTCACCTCATAGCTGGTCTGCCACAGCACTCCTTGCCTTGAATAATTCAGCTATATGTAACTCAGTGAAGGACAGAATGTGCGATCGAAGTCTACAGTTACTCTTCTGTGGTCTTCGTATGTAGTTATTGGTCTTGCTCTCCAATATATTGGACTACCATTAATAGCCCATGATTAATTGAAGTGTAACTACCCACCATGCTGAATAATTAATATTTTATCATGTTCTAAAATAGTTCTGTGATGCTTTAAAGCGGCAGAGTACACCCGTGGGGGTCTCGCATGACGAAATGGACTCTCTTAAATATTTCAGTCTTGTCAGATGTTACATGGGTCATGCAAATAAATACAAAAAAGACAGGACAATGGTCAGGATGTGCAATACACCGAGTGCATAAATAAGCCTTTCTCCTCTGCTCTCATGCAACTTTAATAACTCAAATTTAATCGTACGCATAAGAGACGTGCACATCTTCTGTAATCCAAGGTGACCCTCTGGCAGGCTGTGCACAAGTCATGCTGAAATCATAGAGAATAAAAAAAAAAAAGTCAAGGTTATCCTCCAACCATCACTCCTCTGTCTTCTACTGTACCCAAAGCTGACGTCTCAGTGATGGAAAAGAGCATTCAATTCATGTTATCTTCTTTGGGTTTCTTTTTCCATCTTGTCAATAACGTGATATTTAGCACCTGGAATGTGATTTTTACCAGGGGAGGAACACCAAAAAAAAATTATTTTACCCCTGGAATGCAATTTTACCGGGGTTCGTCCATGAAAAGCAATTGGGCTAGTTTTTTGCTAGCTTTGAGTAGAAATTGGGCGGGTTTTGCTGTGAAGACCTGGCAACCCTGTCGACCCAATCAATTCCTGAATGGCAAAATGAAGTTCTGCCCTAATTTTTGTCGTTTTATATCCTGTTTTTCTTGAAAATGTGTAACATCATGCAAGTAAAATGAGTTTGTCCTTGCAGTTCTTTGAGAAATCTGGATTCTGCTTTGTTGGTTGTGATTCATTGACTTTATTTTGTTAAACCTCTGCATTGTTTTTGATGTTTCAATTGTTGGAGTTTAAGTTTTGTGATACTTGATCTTGTTGTCCTGATGCTTTAACATGGTGGTGGAATTTCATACGATTATAAGGGGATTTTCTAAGGGTGCAAAAACCAATTTCATGTTGATGTTTGCTCACTCAATCCCATTTCAGATTGCTTGTCCATAATTCCTCAGACAGGTTTCTGGTGCACACATTGTCTGCCAGTCTTACATGTCTTAAAACTGTAGCAACATGGTGCTTTTTTCCTTGTCATACATTAGTTTTGTCATTTTCACCATGGTTAAAAATTTATTTAGATTTTTACTTGATCAGGTAAAGCTTCCATGGTTGTGTAGATGTACCATGCACAGATTTTTCCCCTAAAAAAAACAAAATTCTTATGACTGGATTAATTTTATTTTCTGAATTTGTAAACTGATGTATATTTTAAAACAAATAAAGCTATTTTAAACAACCGTTTTGAACTCTACATATTTGCAGTGTCACCTCCAGACCCTACTATGATTCATGGATGTGTGTTTTTTTGCGTCGTATGATGTCATTCCAGCCGTGGAGCGGCAGTGCTGATGCAGGAGCGCCCACTGCTGGTCATGAGGGTCCAGTACTCCTAAGTGGGTGGGTAGCAACAGTGTGCCAACAGTCCTTAGTTGTTGTAATTGTCAAAAACTTTTTTTTTCTTGTATATGTGTGCTAAAACTGTTGCAGTTTTTAATTGCCTATTCAGTATACAGGGGCATTTCATGTTACCTGAATATTACTGATAAATCTTTATCTGACTTATCTGATCTTTATCATATCCAACCTATTTTGCAATGCAAAAGCATGCATATTTTCTGTTAATGTACGCTATATGTAAATGACTGGAAGAATAATGCAATCGACTGTAACACTATTTGTGCTACTAACCAGACTGTGTTTATGATTACAATAACTTAAAACTAATATGACACCAAAAGGCAGTTTGTAATCTCATGCAGCCTAATGGATTGTTTTTGTAGAGATGAAATGCCAAATGCGATTGACACCTGGATAAGGTGACCAGATTTTCCTATTTCAGTGGTCAAAGTATCATTCAAATCTTTTTGAGTTAAAAAAAAGACTATAGACATTTTTGAAGGTTTTTGTTTTTTAATTGTTAACGGTTCCATATACTGTTATTCCAATTAATTATTGTTTAGTTTGATGATTATGATTTTCGGTGTGGTTTTAATTCATTTAACCAAAAATCACACTGTGCAAATTGTTAATTGTAACTATAGCATGTGGTTCAAAACAATATTACAAAATTATAAAAAAAAAAAAATGAGAACCAATGATGAAACTCTACTTTTACCTTTTCAAATGTTATTTGAATGCTTGTGTTTGGAAATTACTCTTACTATCGTTAAATAGGCTTATAATTTTGATGATATCAAAGGTCATATAATCAGGAGTGTGTGTGTATTTCTGACATTTTATATCCATCCATAATCACATTAAAAAAGGAGTAAAGGCCTAGAAATATGGGGACACATTTCATTGCAGGGCATGTGAAAGGCTAAAAAAAAATGCACCTGCTAAAATTCCCCTTTATTTCAGCAGTTAAATAAACCGAAAGTCTAAACTGTAACTGAAATTTTTGACATAAAATTGTTAGCTACTTACTGTTTTGCTCAGCCAACGTAAAAGCCATAGCTGTGTAGAATGGCATACCCATTGCATCTTGGAAATGGACACAGTAGTGCTTTGTTTGATTCCTTAATGAATCAGTGTTTTCAGCGATGATTCATGATTCAATTACAACTATTGGCATATCAACAAAGACTCGAGATGATTCCAGACTCATTCAGCATTTTTGTGCACTGTGTGTCCAGCTTCAAATCTCCTTTCAGTTCCATCCAGATTCTTATATAGTTTAGACTAATGCTTATTTCATCATGCTGAATCCTTTAGCATACTCCGGTCACTGAAGAGGATTCATTACAGCATTAACCACTGGAAAATTGGCTTTCCATTTGTCTCAGTTCTTTAGCAGCTTGGTAGATTGATTAGATACCTTTCATTAATTATAGACAACGATCTGCAGCCTTATTATTTGCCCTTCCTGGCAACTGCTGAATGAGAGATATAGACATTAGATTGGTGTTTGTGTCCATTTCTTTATTCGATTCCTGACCAGAAGTCCTGACATTTTTCATGCATTTTAAACCCTTTTTTTAATTTTTTTTATTTATTTTTTTTTACATCACAACAGCCATATGTGGCCCTGGACCACAAAACCTTTGAAATAAAGTCAACAATTTTGATTTATACATGAATAAATAAATAAAAAAAAGCTGAATAAATTTTCCATTGATGGATGGTTTGTTAGGATCTGACAATATTTGGCTGAGATACTTGAAAATCTGGAATCTGAGGGTGCAAAAAAATAAATCTAAATACTGAGAAAAAAGTTCTTAGCAATGCATATTACTAATCAAAACAAAAAAAAAGTTTTGATATATTTATGGTAGGGAATTGACAAAATATCTTCATTGAACATGATCTTTACTTAATATCCTAATGATTTTTGGCATAAAATAAAAATCTATAATTTTGACCAATACACATTTTTTCTGGTTGTTTATATACATATACCCCAGAGACTTAAAGGGGTCATATGATGCTGCTAAAAAGAACATTATTTTGTGTACTGTATTTGGTGTAGTGAAATATGTTTATACGGTTTAAGGTAAAAAAAAAAAAAAAAAAACAGTTCATCTTCCACAGACTGTACATTATTGTTTCTCCTCTATGCCTCGCCTCCTGAAACGGGTCGACTTTACAAAGCTCATCGGTCTAAGAAATGAGGTGTGCTGTGATTGGCCGGCTATCCAGCACGTTGTGATTGGCTGAATGCCTCAAGCCTGAGATGGAAATTTTTCCAGAATCTCTTTGGATTTAAGACTTCAGTCTTTACAACTTAACAGATCTTCTTTATTCACCAAGAGCTTGTAACACTCCAAAGAGAAAGGAACATTTGAAATCACATCATGACCCCTTTAAGGTCCAGGGTCATGTATTATATTTGATTTAATTGTACTTGGGCATCTTTGCCCCTTTGCCTTGAATTTGTGAGGCATTTTGGTTCATTTTTGTGACATTTTTTGCCACAGGCCCCAGAATATTTCCAGCCCTGTTTCAGACATTCAAGCATTGGAGCTCCTGCAAAGAAATGTAGCTTCAAATTTGTACTTTTAGAAAAGAAATCAGTTGATATTTAAAATAATGAAAAAGTCTGATCATATTTAATCAGATCCTCTAAAAAATACTGCAAACTTTTAAAACGTTTCAATGCATTTCCCTACTGCCATCCTTTACATGCACAGTGGAGAAAAAGTGAAATCAAACTATTCTTTATTCTTTATTCAGTCTGTATCTCTGTTCTATACATTTTAAACACAATATATTTAAGTAAAATCACACAAACAAGAGTGCTTTTGTACTGACTGACATAATATTCAGACCAACAGCATGATTGCAAGAGAATTGTTGTCTTTATGCAACAGTTATTAATGAGGACCAGTCTTTATATGCATATGCCTGCCAACGATTGTTATTATTATGATTTTTTCAGAATGAAGAAAACATTGAGCTGTGTCTGTCAGCTAATAACGCACAGAGCTAAAATGGTAATAGTTCCTCTGATTTAAAAAAAAGTGACTCTGAACCTAATATATTAGAAAAATTAATAAAATTGGATTTTATGTGCAAATTACTGGCCAAATATTACTGTTTATGACTTTTTATTATTACACACACACACACACATAAAGGATCAATCCTGCTTCAACACACCTGAATCTAGTTCTCTAGTCATTTTTTATTTTGCAATTAGTTTTTAGTAATCTTCAAATCCTGGATTAGCTGTTTCAGGTGTGCAAAGCCATTTTAAAGCAAATATATGTAGATAATGAATATTGTTACAATAAATAATGCATACTATTGTACATAAAATAGTGCATGTAGTACTGTACCATTATTTGCTCTGGCCATTCTGCTCCTCATCATAAAAGAAAGACAAGATTTTTACTTGTAAACCTAGATTTAGTGGAAATTTTGTTTTTTTGCCTTCATGCTACACAAAGCTTGTGAACTATGGTTGATTCAATTATTTAATCTGCACAGATTCTTTTAATACTCAGCTGCATCGGAAATGCTCAAAACTGCACTGACTCTAAAGGTGATTTCGTAAGAAAAACAAATCACTAAAAACAGCAAGCTTTTAACCATATCACACTGCTGTGTGAAAAAGAAAGAGCAGGTTAAAACTGCATGAAGCACAAAGGTCTGAGAAGGCTTTAATGTGGATCACAGTTGTTCTAAATGGTATAAACAACATCATCAGCTTTGCACAGGAGCTGCTGTAACAGTACTGAAGCACTGAAACATGACGGCGATGTGACTGTAATGGTAATGTCTGCCTTTTTTCACTGCGCCACAGCACTTTTAATGCTTGGATGTGTTCCGAGTAGGAGTATCGTATTTACGCTGCACAACTGCCTGAATCCAATTGAATGAGACTGTGAAAAGATGGTTACATCAAACAGCATTAGAGGACATCAGACACCACACTGAAGCACACACACCTGTGTAATGGAAACAGACAGGTGTTCACTGGAGAGAAGGGCCTGTCTGGATCATAAAACCAGCGCTGGTCAGTTGAAAGCGATGGAAGTGAGGAACAATGTACAGTCATTGTACAATTCACAGTCACTTATTACACAGCTTCACAACAAATAAATATGTAGATTGTTTCTAATTGAAATCATTTTATAATTTAGCTTTGTAATTACTTTTCTAAGAAACAATTATTTACAGTTATTTACTCAATTATTGAGTGAGTGACCCATACTTGGTTACATGTCACCTCACTCACTCAAACACTCACACACACACTCGCTCGCACTCACACTCACTCGCTCACTCACTCACTCGTTCACACACTTACTCACTCAAACACTCACTCGCACACTCACTAAGTAACTTGCACACTCACACCCACACACACTTGCACTTACACACTCACTCATTCTCTCTCGCACACTCACACTCTCACTTACTCATTCTCGCACACTCACTAACACACACACTCACACACTAGCACTCACACACTCACTCTCTCACACACACTAACTCACACATCTCACTCACACACACTCACTCACTCACACATCTCACTCATTCAGTCACTCAATCCCACACTCACTCACTGACTTACACAGACACACACTCTCACTCATTCTCACACTCACTCGCTCACACTCACTCTCTCACACATCTTATTCACACATTCTCACTCACACATTCTCACAGACTCACACACACACAAACTCACACTCACTCACACACTCATTCAGTCACTGACTCGCATACTCACACATTCACTCACTCACTGACGTACACACACACACACACACACACACACACACACAAACACACTCACACTAGCACCCTCCCTCATTCTCACACACTCATTCTCCCACACTCACTCTCACACACTCGCTCACTCACACTCTCACTCGCTCACACATCTCACTAACTCATTCTCACAGACTCTCCCATACACGCACACTCACTCACACTAACTCACTCACACACTCATTCAGTCACTGACTCGCATACTCACACATTCACTCACTCACACACTCACTCACTGACTGACACACACTGGCACTCTCACTCATTTTCACACACTCACTCATTCTCAAACACTTTCTCACACACACTCACTTTCACTCGCTCACACATCTCACACACTCACTCACACATTCATTCAGTCACTTACTCGCATACTCACACATTCACTCACTCGTACACTCACTCATTCTCACACACTCACTCTCACTCAATCGCTCACATACTCTCACTCGCTCACACATCTCACTCAGTAATTCTCACAGACTCACTCACCCCTACACACACACTCACTCACACACTCATTCAGTCACTGACTCGCGTACTCACACATTCACTCACTGACTGACACACACACATACTAGCACTCTCACTCATTCTCACACACTCACTCTCTTACACACACTCACTCACACACACTCTAACTCGCTCACACATCTCACTCACTCATTCACACAGACTCACTCACCCACACTCACACACACACTCACTCACACACTCATTCAGTCACTGACTCGCATACTCACACATTCACTCACACACTCACTCACTGACTGACACACACACACACTAGCACTCACTCATTCTCACACACTCAGTCATTCTCACACTTTCACTCGCTCACACATCTCACACACTCACTCACATTCACTCACTCGCACACTCACTCACTCACTGACTGACACACACACACACACACTAGCACTCTCACTCATTCTCACACACAGTCATTCTCACACTTTCACTCGCTCACACATCTCACACACTCACTCACATTCACTCACTCACTGACTGACACACACACACACACACACACTAGCACTCTCACTCATTCTCACACACAGTCATTCTCACACTTTCACTCGCTCACACATCTCACACACTCACATTCACTCACTCGCACACTCACTCACTGACTGACACACACACACACACACTAGCACTCTCACTCATTCTCACACACAGTCATTCTCACACTTTCACTCGCTCACACATCTCACACACTCACTCACATTCACTCACTCGCACACTCACTCACTGACTGACACACACACACACACACACACTAGCACTCTCACTCATTCTCACACACAGTCATTCTCACACTTTCACTCGCTCACACATCTCACACACTCACTCACATTCACTCACTCGCACACTCACTCACTGACTGACACACACACACACACACACTAGCACTCTCACTCATTCTCACACACAGTCATTCTCACACTTCCACTCGCTCACACATCTCACACACTCACATTCACTCACTCATTCTCACAGTCACTCACCCCCACACACACACTCACTCACACACTAACTCACTCACACACTCATTCAGTCACTGACCCGCATACTCACACATTCACTCACTGACTGACACACACACACACACACACACACTAACACTCACTCATTCTAACACACTCATTCTCACACACTCACACTTCCCATACACTCACTCTCTCACACACACTCACTCACTCACACTCGCTCACAAATCTTACTCACTCATTCTCACAGACTCACTCACCCACACACCCACACTCACTCAGTCACACACTCTCTTTCAGTCACTGACTCTCATACTCACACATTCACTCACTCGCACACTCACTCACTGACTGACACACACACAATCACTCATTGTCACACACTCACTCTCTCAGACACATTCACTCTCTCACACACTCAACCCCTGTATATACGAAGAATAATAATAATTCCTCCCCCTAAATTTTAAGTCTGACCTTGACATGAAGGGGGCAGGATTTGGCTGGTAAATTTGAGCAGTTATCCTTATCCTATCCAGTGCAAGCACAAAACAGCTCCAGTTTCTCTGCCAAAAAGCTCTCACCCAGTCCTGAAGTAATCGGGACCATCTGCGAGCTGGAGGAGTCTGGAAGGGTCAGAGACAGTTTGGTAAACGTCTGAAATGTTTGAAGAGGACAGGAAAAGGCTATTCCAGCTCTGCTAAAGATTCTTCTTTCTGGGGATAGTTCACATTCTCTCATCTTTTATTCACCCTCAAATCTGTTTGACTTTCTTTTAGCCAGTGCTATATCCTATGGAGAATATCCTGCCACTACTGTTCATATTTTTACCTAAGCTGCATTTATTTGATCAAAAATCCAGTATATTTTAACTCATATAGTGAAATGTTATTACAGTTTCAGATAATCAATATTTATGTGCACTTTCAGCCCCATTGCTTCAGTATTCAGTGTCACATGATCTAATATCCTGATTTGCTCAGGAAATATTTGTATTATTTTCATTGTTAAAAACAAATGTGCTGCTGAATAATTGCAATTTAATTATTTGAAAAAAAAAAAAATAAATAACAGTGTAAATGTCTTAAATGTCCTTTCTGTATTAATTTCTTTATTTAAAAAAAATAATAATACTGACACCAAACTTTTGAATAGGCATGTGCAGTAATAGAATTGAGAAGGGACTGGGTCTTTCAGGCTCCAAAATGACAAAAAAAAAACAAACATAAAAGTACCAAAACCTTAACGTATAACAAAAATTTGGGCTGTTCTTCTGATAATAAGTATCGCAGTCTTTCTGTAAAGATGGTTATGATTGGTTTTATGAGATGAAATACTTTTAAGGTGTTTTTTTTTTTTGTCAGCTTCAGTCCCCATTTACTTTCATTACATGGAAATGAATGGTCAGGATTTGCTTCTAAAACTCACCCTTTGCGCACAAAAGAAAGTCAAATAGGTTTGGAGATACATGAGGGTGAGCGATGACAGAATAATCCTTTTTGGCTGAACTATTCCTTTCAAATTTACCTTTAAGTACCATAATGACTTTATGATATACCGGACAGAAAACTCACAACTCTGCCTTTATAAGCAATTCATATTTCTATTTCGTAAGTAGAAAGGATCGCTCCTAAATAATGCACGAGTAATGTCAGTTTCTGTACTTCCCTTTTGCCCCAACCTCTTAGAAGCAGTTACTCCAGGAAAGTCATCCCCACACAAAGAGGGAAAGAGAAAGTGGAAGAGAAATTTAAATGAACAGTCTTGAAGCAAAGAGAACAGGCTGAGAGAGAGAGAGAGAGAGAGGCTGGTCAGCCCTTACTGCTGTGGGGAACCCAGGCGGGTTTCTCCCTGGGGGGCACCGAGCATCCGCATCCCTCTCCATCCTTACCCTCCTCCTCCTCACCTTCAGAGAGGAGATCTGAGATCTGCTGCTGCAGCTCAGGACTGATGTCGTTCTTGGCTAGAACCAGCACACGCAGGCTGGTGGGGTAGTTCTCCACCATATCAAGGAAGACCTGATCACAGAGAGACAGGGAAAGGCCTGACCAAAATGAATATACTCAAAGCATGAAACATTACTTGTAAAGAATTGGGAGGAAATGAAGTGCAATGAAATCTTGGGTGCTGTTGGTTGCAAGATGTTGCTACCTGACCAACAAGAATGCTTATAGCCAAACCGTTGACGATAGCCTTTGACTTCCATAGCAGGAACTACTATGGAAGTCAATGGCTACCGTCAACTGTTTGGTTACCAGCATTATTCAAAATAACTTCTTCTGTTGAGGACATGAGAAGAAACTTATACAGGTTTGGAACAAGTGCAGGGTGATTCATGTTCTTAGGTATATACTAGTCTGGACCTCAGCTGTTGAGGAGGGTTCACTACTGGAACATCGAACAATTTTAGTTGAAGAGCTCTAAATTAGACAAAATATTCAATAAACAAGCATGCAATTGGTGGACAATTAGTAGAATATAATGATAAGTGTTGGGTCAGAGTGTTTGTATGCCTTAAGGTGCAGTCACATTAGCGAAAAACATATCTATTGTCAATAACATAACAATGTATGGAGCACAACTCACATGGAAGTGTGAGAAGGAACACTGAGAGCATGAATAAGACATTTCCTGTACAACTTTGCCCTCTAGTGGAGAATTATGAAATATTCTACCTCCTGTTGAAAGTCTCAAAGAAAACAGAAAAGATGAGAGAGCTTCTAAAGGAATAGTTTCTGTTTAGTGATAAGTGGTGTTGGTTTGACCTTCTTTCATGAAACGCAAATAAAGATTTATAAACCCAGACATTCAGTTTAACATCTCATGTTTTGTTTCGCAGGAGAAATATGATAAAATGAGGCCGCAGTCACAAGAGGGTTACAGAGGAATTATGGCTTAAAGCTGTGCTAAATCCATTATTTTCCCCCACAAGTGCTATTTTTCAGCAGGTGGGGATAGGAAAAGCTTTTGGATTAATCATCTGGTTTATATCTGATCTACATCTCCTTTCAAGGGCAAAATGAGCGAAGCCACCGCACAGATTACATTACATGCATCACACAGCACTTCCTCACCACATGATCTTACAAATAATTCACCACTCATTTAAATCAACAAGTAAAGAGTATCTGTGATGCAGGAGTGGCAATGAATTTAGAATTGGATTTTAATATGCATTAACATTAGTTTTGGAGATCATACTATTTTCTTCCTTCCCAGTTAACCTAAAAATGAACATTGTCATAACTTTTTTCTTCTGTGGAATTCTGAGCCCTTTAAGGCATGCTATCAGCCTGAATTTTACTATATATAATGTAAATGTTAAGAAATGAATATAGTCAAAAGGCAGCATGTTTCATGAAGCACTTCTGAGTTTGGAATGTACCTGTGCTGACTGATTGGTGAGGCCTGTTCCCTCCAAGTCCAGGACTTCAAGAGTTCGACTGGATGCGACAGAGACAGCCAGCATCCCAGCGATGTGACCCCCTGGAAAGCACAGGCATCGGAAAAGCTGAGACAGAGACTCTAAATGCAAGGTGCAAACCAAGTGCTTTTCAAAGTGCAAACCCAGCATTTCTCCGGCAGAAAGATTTGCACGCTTGGTTTCATTCAAATAAATGTCTCAATATATATATCATCTACACCATCCCGTGTACTTCAGGCAAAGATTTGCTTCCTTGAATTAATTCTTAAATAGATTTATATCAAACTAAGGCACACAATTAACTTTACAAACTATTGAGCTTATTAATACTGATTAAAAAGGAAAATATAACTATTTATCAGCATACATCCATATGTCAAAACTGAGCTCACCTAAGAGGTTGTAGTCGAGGTTGAGGACCCGTAACTGTGAGCTATGAGCCACGGCGATGGCCAGTGGAGCCCAGCCCTGTGTGCTGACAGCTGGGTTGGCACTCAGTGTAAGATCTTTAAGACCTGTGCAGTGTTATTGATCACATAAAAGAGCATTGTTAATTCACCATAGATCCGAGCCGGCTGCTCGATTTAAAGCTACTGCTGCTACAGTATTTTTTCATTTTCCCAAATTACACACAGAAAAAACACTCTCAAAATTTACAATCAGAACAACAACATTTGGAACATTTGGAAGTTAATTAATCTAATTTCATGTCTCTGGATAATAGTAAGCTGTGACATTATACTATGTAGATTATCAAAGGTTTGCGTGTCTGTTTGTTAATAAGGTATTTGTGGACACATTCATGTTTTTAGATTTGCAGAGTGAAAATATTGTTTGGCATGTTGTTACTAGTGTTATTATTATTATGTTTTAAGTGTAAAACATACTGTTATTCAGTGGGTTATTAGTGAATAGTTCCATGGGTTTGGTGTATATATTGTTGCTATTATGACAATTTCAATTATATATATATATATATATATATATATATATATATATATATATATATATATATATATATATATTTATATACAGTAGGCTACAGACCAAAAGTTTGGACACACCTTCTCATTCAAAGAGTTTTCTTTATTTTCATGATTATGAAAATTGTAAATTCAAACTGAAGGCATCAAAACTATGAATTAACACATGTGGAAACACTCTTGGCTTTCTCTTGATGAGCTTCAAGAGGTAGTCACCTGAAATGGTCTTCCAACAGTCTTGAAGGAGTTCCCCGAGAGATGCTTAGTACTTGTTGGCCCTTTTGCCTTCTGTCTGCGCTCAAGCTCACCCCTAAACCATCTGGATTGGGTTCAGGTCCGGTGACTGTGGAGGCCAGGTCATCTGGCGCAGCACCCCATCACTCTCCTTCTTGGTCAAATAGCCCTTGATTCCTTCAGTGTGACTCGACAATTTTCATAGTCATGAAAATAAAGAAAACTCTTTGAATGAGAAGGTGTGTCCAAACTTTTGGTCTGTACTGTATATTTATATATGTGTGTATAATACACACATATTTATAGAGAGAGAGAGAGAGAGAGGGGTTCTAAACCACAATAAATCCATTTTGATTATTTTGAGTAAAAATGTGTTTTCTTTAGCAAGAAAGTGGCAAGATCAAAACCACTGTTTTCTGTTTCAAACTTTAACATAGCATATTTAGGTTTTAATAGCAATCAATATGAAAGTTCTTTTTCATATTGAAACTGATGAAAATACACAAAGTAAGTTGATCCACAAATACAGCCTCTGAACTTGGTCAATACTAATTATATTATATCATAATCAATACTTATATACAGGCACTGGACTAAAAATACATCCACCAGTCATCACTTCCAAAATGAATTCAACTGGTCATCTTGTTAATGCTATAAATTAATTACAGCAATAAAATAAAATTTAATCATGAACAACATCACATTAGGCCACAGAAATTCCAAAGTGATATTTCCCTTACAGTCAACTTCCAAAAGTGCATTCATCTTTGCCATGTTACATTAATTTAGTTGACTAGTGATATGTGCTGTATTAACAAAAACATAAGTGTCATTAATAAAAACACTAACACTTGACAAGCTATGCAATAACGCGCTCATAATTGAATTGTCAATGATCTATGACTCAGTGTATTAAATGCATCTGAATAATTTCCATCTGAATAATTTCCATCTGTTTTTTGGTTGTTTCTGTTTACAGTGCGTGGAATGGTGCGCTATGATTGGTTGCTTCTGTTTACAGTGCGTGGAATGGTGCGCTGTGATTGGTTGTTTCTGTTTACAGTGTGTGGAATGGTGCACTGTGATTGGAATTTTTCCGTTTACAGTGCGTGGAATGATGTGTTGTGATTGGTTGTTTCTGTTTACAGTGCATTCTGCAAAAAAGGGAGAGTGATGTTTGTCACGGTCTGGACAAAAGGGAGAAAACATGACCTAATAACTCTGCGAATATTGCATTTTGCGTACAATTACAAAAGGACTTTTCAATACTGTCCAGATACAAGACTCATTTTGGTGGAAACTAAAGAAAAAAAAAAGAAAAAAAAAGAAAAGGCGTTATCACATATATACATATTTAACTAAAAATGTCATAATAGCAACAACATGTACATCAAACTCATGGAATTACTCAATAATGACCCAATGAATCACAATAGTATTACATTTAAAGAGCCACACAGATGGGAAATCAAAAATTACCTGTATTACTGTGTATGATGTAGCTGTCCATCAGTGTAAACAATGTGCAAATAATTAAACCAAAAAGTACACGATTTATAAAGTTATTGGCTTCTAAAGTAAGGAGTCGACTCTGAATCGCTGAAACGAGTCGTTATAGATTTCAAATCTTTTGCCCATCTCTATGTACGTCACTAAAACACTTTGCATAATAATCTCCGCCTACCGTCTTGGGAGAAACTGAACTCTGACCTGCCCCACCCCCACACACAGACGCTCTGGTTGGTGTGATAGCATCATGTAGAGGAGACAGTGTGTTTTTAATTGTAAGGGCAAGTTTGTTTTATTTTCACTGCCAAAGAATGAAAACCAATGGCTAAAATTCATTTTCACCACAATACCAGAGCAGTACAACAAATCCCTTTTTCACTGATGACTGCTTTTCTAATCTCGGTGAGTACAGCGGGATTTTCAAAGTGTTTGGCCATGAAAGAGGGTTCATTACCAACTTTATTTAGAACAACGAGCATCTCCGAATCACAACGCGAAGTATGATTATGAAGTTATGTGTCTGTTTTCTCCCGAGCGTCTTATCAGTATGTGTGCTGTCTGCGCTGATCGTCATATACAAACACGTCATTAAAATGAAGTGTAACTCCGTGAATACTCAACGAAGAGACATGAGAGAGATATCTATAGAAAGCTTGTCTACTTTAAAACTAAACAAGTGCTGCCGAAAACAGATATTCTGTGATAAAGTAATCCATATGAAAACAACGCGATGTCCGTTTTTCACGTCTCCCTTCATTATATCTAATGTGACCACGCCCCCGCGCTGAACGCGCTATTCAGATTCAAACTGAAGCGCACGGCTTGAATACACACACACAGAAGAAAAAGCAGCGAGACTGTTCAAGTTTTTTATTTTACTGTTTGCTTCGCGATGAGAGGAATAAGACATAATTCACCCCAAACAGATGCTAACGCATAGTTTACCGTGGAGGTGTGTGCGGAACAACCAATCAAACCTGACTATGTCATTGACCAATCAGAACACAGTATGCTACCGAAAGGTGGGGTTTAAGGAAACTGAATCTTTTGAACAGCTTAGCGCGAACCGTTTGGGGATCTCTGAGAATTAAGATCATTTTAAAATGATATTTTGACAAAATGACAATGTTTTTTAACCTTGGATGGATTTAAACCAGGACTTTTAAACAGTGATAGGAAGCTTAGAATTGTCATCTTACTGGCTCTTTAAAACACTTATAACACTAGTAACAACATGCCAAACAATATTTACAATATTCACTCCACAAATCTAAAAACACGAATGTGTCCACAAATTCTCCTTATTAAATAGACACGCAAACCTTTAACTGTAGTCGAGGTTGAGAATAATATCAAAAGTCATTTAAAACACTCTGTAAAAGTTCCCAAGTATCCAAAAGTACCCAAGAGGGCTTCTTGCCCCAGGCCACAAAGAAAATGTTTCAAAACTTGTTTTTCTATATTAGCTATGTGTGCTCACAAAGGTATTGTGCCAAAGTGCTGAGAGCTGTGGAGTTTGGGGAGATTTGCAGAAGTACGAAAACGACAAAAATCTGTCAGTTTTGCAAACTATATATATTTCTGGCATATTAGCATAAGCAAATGGTTCCTTGGAGTATTGAATCAGCCAACTGAAAATCCTGTAATATACACTAAGAACTCTAACATAATGTATAATATAACTAACTGCTTATTTAATCTCATTACATTTTTTTAATGGAAAGTGTCTTTAGTAAACACTGTTTCCTGGTGAAGCTGAGATGTTTTACCCGATTTGGCTCCATCCGGAGGAAACATGCCACAAATGAGACTAACTGCCTCATCTCCAAGCATACAGTCACCCAAATCCAAGGACACCAGTGAGGGGTGAGTGGAGAGGGCTCCATGCAGGGTGACCTGTCCTGCATCTAAAAGTGGACTTCCATGGAAACTATAAAGGCACAGGAAAAGGAGGCAGAGACAGAAATTATGTTCTGTGCATTTCCTGAAGAAAAGGACAATTCTTTCAAAGCAGCAAAATTGTCTCAATTATTGGTTCAGCATTAAAAAAATATATAATAATAATAATAAAAGTGTGGCATTTTGAAACAATTATTTGAACTAATTAGAAATTAGTGGTGAAATCACTATGAGAATACCCGCAACAGAAGTTGTACATTTCTGTAAAATTATAGGAATTGCAGAAAAAAAAAAAAAAAAAAAACAGTTTTTCACACACATTATATCACAAAGCAAGAACCCTGCCAATTAAATGCTGTAATAATTTACAATGTAAAAAAAATTAACAGAAGCCTGTAATAAAAATGAATTTGAATAAATAAAAATATTATTAAAATTCACACATTATTTGTCACATGTGTTGGTAATAGGAAGATTTTCCACCTGGCTACCACCACAAGTATATTTCAAAGCTGTGGGAAGCACTGAAAACCATGTTAAAAATAGATGGAGCAGACAGGGACAGTTAGGCCTACATTTCCCTTATGCAGGCAATTAATATGGAATATGTCACACACAATTACAAACAAACAAACAAACAAAAAAACATGAGTTTGTGAAAAGACCAATCACAATTCAGTATGCAAACGATCTGAGAAACACGACCAGCCTCACTGAGCTAATATTATATTGACATAATAGAAATCCCTAGGACCTGGATAGCAAACTTTCTAACAATGTAGGTCAATGGGAGTCCTTCAAACTTTAATTTTATAAACACAAATAATATCTATACTTTATATAGCCTAGTACGTTTAAGAAAACATTGTTCCCAACTCACCAAAGAAACAGGCTTTAGGCGACTCCAGGTTTGAAGAAATCCGCCTGACCGCGACGCGACGCGAGCGTGCTGAGCGCGCGTGTGAGCGGAAAATGGGCGAGAGCTCTTGCATGAAATAGAACACCGGGGCAAGTTGTCACATATACTTCACCCTATGAACTTCATCTTATTTCAGAAAGTGAGTTTCTATACATACTGACAAGTCCTCACTACAAATAAATACTACTACTACTAGCTATAATATTTTTCAAAGTGTAACTTTTAATTATTTCTAGTCACAGATGTAGACAAAGGTATTATATTGGTGAAACATGTAAGCTTTCATGTTGTTTACATCAAATTCTGTCCATATCTGACTCGTCAACAGAAATCCAGACTCAGGCAACCCTTTTCCAATTTTCGATTGTCCAGTTTTGGTGAGCCCATGTGAATTATATTGAGCTGCTGTAGCCCAGAGATCCCTCAGGTGAAACAAGTGATTATTTGAGTTATTATTAGGTTATTTGAGTTGTCTTTCTATCAGCTTGAACCAGTCATTATCCTCTAAACTCTGGAGTCAACAAGGCATTTTCATTTTCTCTTTTATTTTTTTTCAGAACATCCTCTGTAAACCCTCGAGATGGTTGTGCATAAAAATACCAGCAGATCCGCAATTCCTGAAATTAGAACTGCCGGTCTGGTCATGCCACATTTAAAGTCACCTGAACCAGCTTGACCATGTAGTTACTGCTGTGTGATTGGCTGATTAACGAGCAGCTGAACATGTGTTCCTAATAAACCAAGTTGCAGGAGAGTGTGTATAAACCACGGATGTTCCTGACTCTCAGTAAATGCATATCTAGAGTTGTGCATTACAGGTGCATCAACATCTAAGAAACTATTTCCATTACTTTTTACAGCTTTCATTATGCTAAGTCAAATGATTTGAGTTGTGACCATTGTTACTGTTCATAGCATCAGCTACTGTAATGTGCAGTATTAATACAAAATACTGTGTGTATTATCTAATCACTTTAATTTGAGTCTAAATTCAAAGTATTAAACATGTATTCCGATCACAAATAAGGACAACAATGTTTCTTTATTTTCTCTTCTTTACAAGAACCCTTTAAATAAGAAGCTCACACGTAGAAGACAACATAATGAGAGCCGAAACCATGGCTTTAAATAGCAGGAATCAGACTGCTGGCTAAATACGGATTAGGAAGAAAACAGAAAGTTTGCATGCTCCATAACAATCTTTCTCATCTTCAAATTAAATATCATTGCATTTCTATATTTCTATGCACTTTGCTTTCTGATCAAGATTTCTCTATCGAGTCTTGATAAAGACTTCCTTTGCCACTGTGAAAATATCTACAAAAAATGACCACTCTTAAACCGGTCTGTGAGGACAGTGAGTGCAAACAGCAAGCTGCATTTAATGTCAACAGGGTTTCTGAAGAATTAGTATCAGCATCCTTAAGGAATTCTTACATTTTCTGAGTAATCCGTTCTAATTTTAGGTAATATGTACCTGGACCCTTAACAAAAATGCATTAAGACAAGTGTAGAGTGAACGGGACAGTGTGTCAAAATTGTCTCATCATAACGCGAGCCAAAATCAAGTGAAGCCACGCTTTTAGGTCTGTTCGAAAGCGTCAGGAACAACAGATGAAATACAAACTGAGCTCAGACCTAAGGTGCTTAACTGAGACTGCTCCATGATTTTGTGATGCCCCTAACCCTACATCTGTACACCAGCATCACTGGACAAATACATATATATAAATATATATATATATAATCACTGTGACTGTACAACTGCAGCTATTGACTTGATGGTGGCATTTACAACAGCATTTGCAACAATGGGAACATCTCTGGCCACTCTCTGGATGGGTGGGATGTTCGGTCCTTCCAAGGTGTCCAGAATACCTGAAACAGAAAGACACAACAATGACGGCCCCCGTAACACTGCACAATCCTGACTGTAGCTTAGGCTTTTTTTGAGGGGATTTTGGCACTAACACTAAAAGGTCACACCAGCTGGACTTGCGATGTGTGACAGAAATGTTGCGACTGCAGTGGATACATTTGTGCTTCATCAGTGGACAGGATTGTCTTACATTATTTACATAAGAAGGTTAACAAATACATGCATGTATAAGACGTTCATGCACAGGTAAGAACTACACATGCACCATGTTTCAGACCGTTACCTTCCTTAGGTTAGTATTTTGGATTTAACTGCATTTGCCATGACACTGATATAATTGATACTTATATATATGTATGTATGTATGTATGTATGTATGTATGTATGTATATATATATATATATATATATATATATATATATATATATATATATATATATATTACATTACAGACTTTGCTGTAGATGTAAAGTAGTAATATTGCAATTATTTTAATGCAACTTTTATTTTGACTCATGATAAGACTATCCTTTGCATCATCACTCCTGGATGTCTCAGCATGCATGTATTAAGATGTTTTATATATAAATATTTTTAAACAAATGCTGTTGTATATTACCATGTATTGTTATATTAGTGCATACGAATAAATAATCATCCAAAAACATGAGTAAATGTTTCTTTGTGTCCATTTAACACTAAAAAGTGAAGATTTTTTTTTCTAAATATTTTTACTAGATTATATCTGTGCTTTTGATTTTATTGGTATTAAAATGTGAAATGCATTTAATTTGTTCAGCTGAATTTTAGCATGCTCTCAAGACTCATGTCTTACCTTCAACCATCTTATGGTAAGCAAAGTGCAGATAGAGCAGAAAAAGCATGTGAAGAGCGGCCAGGGTCCCACACAAGATGAGGCGAGGACTCGGACCAACAGTTCGGGAAATCAGCACAGCCACCTGTAAGAACGACAACAAATAAATGACGATAAAATATGATATGGTGACAGTAACACATGCATAATCTCAGCCCTCGTTCATTTTTTCTTTACCATGCGAAGAGTAGAGAGTCCTCCAATCACCAGCCAGAGAATGTAGAAGAGCGAGTGGAAGTGGACATTGTAAGTGATGAAAAGGACCGTACAGTGGCCAAAGAGACCATAACCCTGAAAACAAAGAGGATATGAGACACCCACTCTAAACAAACCTATCTACTCTCTTCATGGGAAATGTGAGGTACGTACTAGCAAAGACAACATCTGCAGCATGGTAATCTGAGCGTTGCACAGGTAAGCAAGGAAATAGATGAAAGAAGACACTCCCAGCCAGTATCCAAAACAGGTTCCAATGGCAGTTCCCATCAGCGTGCCCTCTCTCTGTTTCAACAAACAAACAGATATATTTGAAATCATAAGGGTGTGCAATATCACAGTCTTTGACCATGGACCAGTAAAATGTCAACGGGAAAACTCAACAGGACACAAAGGTTTACTATTAACTTGCCAGTTAAACATTTATGCTGTTCTGAAAAGTTGTTGTGTCTAAAGTGAAAGTAAACAGTTGAGAGAAAAACGAATGCATGTGTGTATATTAGATGCGTGCGGGTCTTAAAGAGACAGTAGGCTAATAATACTAAACATGCTGCTGCTCTTTAAAGGGATAGTTCACCCTAAAATGTAATTTCTGTCATTGTTCATTCACTCACATGTTGTCCCAAAACTGCATTTCTTTCTTCTGTTGAACACAAACGAAGACATTCTGAAGAACGTGGGTAACCAAACAGTTGCTGGTCCACATAGACTTTTTCACTGTGAACCAGCAACTGTTTGGTTACCCACGCTCTTCAAAATAACTGTTACGTTCAACAGAAGAAAGAAATTCATTTAGGTTTAAAACAACTTTATAGAGAATAAATGATAACAGAATTATGTTTATAAAACACAAAGAGAAAAAAAATCACTCACTGCTCACTGACTTTAATACAGTTGCTTTAATAAGAATCAATGTATAATTTATACAATTTTGCATCTGTTCATTTGATTTCTTGAATGCTACTGCTGAATAAATTGAGAAACAAAGCACTGCTTGTATATGTATATTATGTGTCTTTGTAATGTGTCTTTTACATCAAAACAGGGAAATTCGTTTGGCTGTACTTCTCTGACAACTTGCAAAAGAGTAAAACCAAAATGACAAAGAATCGTGATTTTTCAGGAGAAGAGAAAAAAAAAATCACAATGTGAAATGTTGACATAGTGGAAGGTTACTCACAATGACGGTTCCTGATGTCTTCATGCCATGGAGCAGGATAGCCACCATAGTGAACACCAGCATCATTGGTCCATACAGCTCCCCAGCAACTTTCTGGGTTTAAAAGATAAAACTGATGAAGAAAAAGTACTGATAACTGCGGTTACAGGTCTGCACTGGCCAGTTAGCTTTTCAAAAACCTTGAAACTAAATCAAATGTTAATTAAATAACCCTGTAAAGCTTGCAAAAAAAAATTAAAAATAACAGTAAATAAATACATTTGTTTACACACTATAGCTCCTAATAATTAGTAAGATGATAAAACTATGATCAAACATATAATGCAATGCAATGACGACTGATAAATAATCAAATAAACAGTCCTCAAAAGCCTGATGATCATATTTGATACTCACATTTAAACATGTTTTTTTTTTGTAATCAGTCCAGTAACTGTTCATCTTGTAATAATACAAACAATATCAAAGTTATTTTTACGTTTATTTAAATCTAACCGCAAAAAGACATGTAACACAACATTTTTACAACTATCCTAAAAGACCATTTACTTACTAAAAGTATAAATTCACAGTCAGTAAACAGAAGAAATGTTAGATTATGTACAACAACTTTTAATTATGTTGATCATTTAGAGGCATCGGAAAGTTGTGTTTCAAATATGATGCAGTGGACTTTATAGAGATAATAATATCAATCTCTCTCGCTCACGGATGCCAAACCGCTGCTCTTCCAATACAATTAAACTTGCTTTCTGTTGTTTCTTGCTCACAGCTAAAACGATCAAGTGTCTCACCTGTGGAAAGTTGATCATGCGGACTGGGATCAAGGATTCGATCAGCCTGTGGATCAAGCAGTCGGTTAACGGAGCCAGAATCAGTGATGCTGCAGCAACAGACATCTTTAGAAAGCCTGACGTGCATCTCACCGGTTTCTGACTTGAATAGGCTCCACGTCGAAGTACGGCCGGAGAATGTCAATATTTGCGTACAGATTAAATGCTTTTGAGGCCTGTCGCTTTCCTGCCTGCCATACCTGTGTGAATACAACATGTATTAGTACTCTCGTCTACACAGAGCCAAACAGAACTATGAACGCTCTTGTGAATCATAAAGCGAATTAAACAAGTTCCTATCCCTCTCTCACCTCATCGGCCACCTGTCTGCCCAGCTGTCCCTTCAAGCCCTTGACCCCGAGGAAGTCTCCGTCCTCTCCGCTGTCCTCCTCCTCCGCAGCTGCAGCCTCGGCCGTCACCTCCTCCTCCTCCTTCATACGCTGATGCATCTCGCCCATATCCTCAAAGCTGGAGCCGGACGTGTCGTCCATGTTCTCCATGTCGATCACCGCCGAGCCGCTGCCCTGGGGTCAGTCACATTCAACAACCAACGCAGTGTTAAAAAAAGGCTCAAGTCTGTCATTTAGTGAAAAACTCATGAAGCCTACTATACATTTGTAATAGAGGATGTGACGATGCAACAAACAGGACATGTTTATTTTGTGCACAGTTTATAAAGACTATGATATAGTGTGGATGTTAAACTGCAATAAGGTTTTTTTTTTTTGTTTTACATGGTATAATGGTAATACCGTGGTTATCTGTACATATAACAATCTAACAGCATGTGTCTCAGTTGTTGTTTTTTTTTTTGTAAAATAATTAGCCTCATCCACGTTATAATAGCCTGTGTGTACAAACTCGTTTACCACAACAGATATATTACACTGATGAGTTATTAGTTAATTATATTTCATGTAAAATAAAGGAATGCGCAAGTTGTGAATGAAAACGCACATACACACCAGAGTAAATATATCAAAGATGCAATAAAATATACATTGTACCAACACAATTTCAAGAGTTCGAGGTCAGACTGAGCAAACCGCACTACGCTTGATTAAGAGAGAAACAAACGCGTGTATTTCATTAGTTCTGTCGCTGTGATGATGATAAGCAGAGGTGAATTACCTGCATGATGATGTTGTTCTCGAAGCTGCCCCATGGTTCCGTGCTCGTGCTTCTGCTTCCTTGTGATGCCGACATTGTTTCGCTCAAACCGCTTCAAGAATATAATAATAATAAAGGTTAGCGGCTATAATGTCAAGACTGTACTGTCTATAGTTTAATTCTAGTGCTCATTATGGTTTAGCGATCAAAAGTTTGTGTGAATTGTTTTGCCAGCTGTACGGCGCTAAACTATGACGCGTGACGACGAAATGTCTGACGCTACTTCCGCGAATAAAATACTTCCGCGTTTGATCATGTATACAAGTCTTCCAAATATTTTCATGTTAACTCGTATTCATCCACATAGATGTTGATTGTATACAGAAAAACAGTCTTTTTAAAGTGTCAACATCGGGGAAGGATACTATGTCATGTCAAAATAAAAGTCATGTGACGTGTTATCGTGTGTGGTGACAAAACAAACAAACAAACAAACACTGGAGTGGGTAGAAGATTGTATAATTATTTCGAACAAACTGATTTGTTAATGTTCATGTTAAGCATTTAAAACATTAATCCACACACGCATCTTTAAAAATTATTCTTGCTCAATGCACGTATTTTAATTGAAATATCTGAAATCTCTGTAGCTAGATTTTTATGTATTTTTTTTTTATTATATATTTGTTTTCCACAACTTGTTTTCACAGACCACTAGATGGTAGCATTACATTTGAGAACAAAATTTGAGAACGCAATAGTATCGCGAGATTATGGTCAAAATGACAAAACGCGTGATCCTGCTAATCTCCTTTGGTTTTGACATTAGCATCGCAGCCGGCGCAGCGCATGAGGGTACGTCCTACTGCTTTCTCTCTGAAGACTTTATTATATTAACATCACCTTCGTTTCCATACAAGTTCACCGGTAGTCCAGGTATGTACACATCGAGACTCCACAATGACATGTTTGTTTTTGGACATAATTTGACCCTTAGCTAATGCGGCGTCGGAATGTTAATCTAGGTTAGTTGAGGTGAGTGCTGCGAGCTCGCTATATTTGTAACCAACCAGGCTTTCTTCTGTATTGTTACGGTGATATGTTAAAAATGTCGATAAATGTATACTTAACCTGAGAATCTATTTAATGACAAGTTTAATATATATACATTTTTATGAACTGATAGCAGTTCACCGTGTCCTCGCCAAAGGGGGCTACCGACAGGCGACCTGTAGAATATATTTTCAACGTCCACTTCAGATAATGAGTTTTTATTATATTTTCACAGCTTTTTTTTTTACAATTTCATATATCTTGATAAAGTTACATTTGCATGTATTTGTTCTAATGTTGCGTCATATTCTCAGTCATTGAATTTTCGACATTGCAAGCACTGCCTTGTTAGTGAAAGTTAGTGCAGTTCAGAAATAAAGATAATCATCAAAATGACTTGTCCTTAAGTTATGTAATCATAATAATTTAGTTTGAAAACTTTCACCTAGGGCTGCTCGATTATGGCAAACATCATAATCACGATTATTTGACACTATTATGAGGGGGCCATATGACCAAAACTTTATATGAGTGATTTATTTAAAATATAGTGATAAATATCAAATATGTATTTCCTTGAAATAAGGTTGCTATGACATCTACATTGTAGAGACCAGTGGAATTTCAAACAAAAAGTCCTCAAAATTATTGAAAATGTAACCGTAATCAGTAATAAAAAAAAAACAAAGTACAAAAACAATAGAATAAAATGAAACAAACTGTGCTTTAATGTTTTTTTTTTTTCATACAAGTCTCAAGCATTTTGATAATTTCATTTATTCACTATACTATTTATTATTAAGGTCTCATTTACTTTCACCTACGTCTGAACATTGCTTCATTCTCAAGTGGATTTTTAAGTTGTAGGCAATGCATACAGATGTTTTTGCTGCATCTTAATGTGGACTGGCACTCACCTTGTATTTGTTTACAGAGCACTGTATATTGTCATTTTCACGATTACATCGTCTCTACTAGTGTAATAACAAATCCACGTTTTGACAAGTCTTGGAAGAAGTTCAAAGTTTAAGTCTTACATCAGCAGTTATTTATCTTCAAAGACGAGTCAGCATTTAAAGGTGCTGGGTTGACTTCGAGTGGTTGAACTAGGTATTGCAGGGGGGACTGGATGGGCGCAGTGAATTTCATCTTGTGCTGAGTGGTCTTTTGGGGTCGCTTCCGGAAGTCGAGTCCATTGTATTCTGATCGTGTCGTCAGTCGCGCGCCCCTGGGAGGGGGGCCCCGTGTACGTGCAAATTCGGTCGGCAGAGAGACTAAAGAGAGGCAGTCCGAGGAAAGATAAACCCTGACTTTCATCAAACTTATCTGCACACTTGGATTACACTGACGATCATTGTAAATCGCTTGTTTGACGGCACGAGGTAAGAACCTAATCATCATTGTGACATGACGTTTTAAACGCATCTAGATTAACGTTAGATGTAAACGCAGTGACTTTCCGTCAACGCCGCTTTTGAGGCGGGTCTGCTATTTGTTTTGTATTACTAATGCCAAACAGCGATTTCTTAATAAACGGCGGTACTTGATTATGGTGATTACACCACTATGATATTGACATCCAGTGCAACATCTGTATTAGTACTGCATTAGTGGCAGTTATTGTGCTTGTTGATTTATTCAACCTCAGAGAGATTTATTAATATTTATATATCTGTAAAAGTGTTTTTTTTTATTTTTTATTAAAACGTCCAGATAAGATCTTGTTTCCTGTTCCTCTGCTTTATTATGATCCGTGCATGCAGTCCGGATGTAAGAATCTGGATCTGTGCAGAGACTGGGCTTTTGTTCTGTCCACTGCATGCAGATGCTGCCGTTTTATGCGTCTCAAAGATGTTTGTTTCTTTATTATGTTATTGGCTTTCATTGCATAAATCGTTTGTATTGTTGCACCTCCAGCCATTAGTCTGTTTAAGGTTGAAACAATAGCCGTCAACAGGAAGACTACTTTTCATGTTCGAATGGGTGTGTATACACTTTGTTGTTGTTTTTTTCCCCCACTGGGAAAAGTTGATTCTTTGTGTTGCACAAATGTTTCAGGAATTGCCGAATTTTGCCCTTGAGACTCTGTCGGCTGTTTTCTATGATAGCTCACATGTAGCTCTAAGTCTGGCAGGCATGTATCATTACTGACACATTCACAGGATGTCCGAGAGAGAGGCTTCGTGTTAACAGGCTGAAGTTGTCTGATACGGGTTTTATACAAGCAGTAAAAAGTTTGCACTGTCAAACTCATGCCTAATGAATGTTTTTCACACCAGATTATAATAACTGTGATTCACATGAACTCTGGACAAACGTTCATTGGTGTTTTAATGAATGCATGTCTGAGGTGCAGTGTGGTGTTTGTCCGCAGCATGTCACCCGTGGGGCAGAGAGAGAAGGCTGCCCTCAGGCAGTGCGGTCAGGCCCGGGCCCAGCTGGACGAGGCCATCGCTGGGGTCATCAGAGCTGAAGTTCAGCTGCGGAGCAACTCCAGAGAGGTGAGATACAGCAGCGCTTCTGTCCTGTGTGGTGCAGTGTCTCGGTCAAAAACATTATTTATATTTTCTAGTGGGCGTGAACACTGACTTTAAGTCACTTTAAGTTAATTTGGTGCACAGTGAGATGCTGTTGTCTTGTTTGTGTTATAAACAGTAATGCATATGACGTGATTCGTCACTCCTCACAAGCTCAGGTAATAATTACTATTTAGATACAGGTCGTCTAAAAGGAGTAGGGCTTACTAGACCACAGCTAAACAAGTTCAGATGTATTAACAATTGAGAAATTGTTTAAAAAGTAGTATATAGGATTTAGACTCATTCACTTAAGCTCTGTTGAAAACCTCAGCCTGTTTCCTCACAATCTCTTAAAACAGCAGCGTTAGACTTTTTTTTCCAGTCTTGAGTGAATAAGGACCCTGTTTCTATTATTGTAGTAGCGTTTAGGAGGTGGGGACTACTTCTTCACCTCAGCAGGGGTTTTAAAAGCTGCTTGGCATCTGAATGCTTTCGAATCGAAGGCAGACGTGACGGGACTCGCACCAGCATTCACGTGTACGTGCCTCTGCTTGCTCTCAGGTGAAGTCTCAGCTGCACAGCTGTATCAGTAGACATCTGGAGATCCTTCGCTCTCGTGAGGTCTGGCTGCTGGAGCAGATCGATCTGGTGGAGCAGCTCAAAGGAGAAACGTTACATCAGCAGCTACAGCAGCTGCATTTGGTGAGTTTGAAGGACTTTTATTACATTTTCAGTTTGCACAAGAAGTACATGTGATCATTTGTACACACAGCCATCTGTCATTCAAGAAAACTGAAGTCGAGACTAAAATAAAACAGCACAGGTACTTTTGAGATCTATATTACAAAGCAGCAATTCTGAGAAATGTAATCTAAATATTTTCTCTGAAAACTGAAACTTCGATTTAAGGGAGAAGTGAAACTTTTCTGCTTTAGTAGAGGTACTGCAAGGCTGAAATGATTATTGTTCTCTCATGGTTTTTGTTTATAGCTCAAAGGCCAGTTTGACATCCTCATTCATCAGCTGGAGTACTCCAGTAGTACTAATCTTCCCGTCCAGTTTACCAACTGCCTGGAAAAGTAAGAACCAGATCGACCTTTCTACAATGATTTAGTTTGTATATCTGCTTCAGCATGTTAAATGACTGTTAAATGTCATGATAGTCAGTTTAAATCTCTCTGTGAAACTCAAAGCAATATACAATAAGTTTCAACCACAAAATGTGTATGTAGATGTGGTAAATGTCTTGGTATAATAATGGGTTAAAAAACTCGTCTTTTGTCATGCCAGGCTTTCTTCTCTCAACCTGACTCCTGAAGAAACCCCAGAGATGAGTTTCCAAGCAGATGCACGCAGCTTGCGCAAGGCTATCACCTCCTTTGGGACCATTTCCACCCAGGTTTGTGGAATTGCAGACTTGGATGTAGATTAATAGCTGTAAAAGGAAATTAGGCAAATATACGATTTATTTAAAGGATGCTTACTGCCGTTTAGGGCTAAAACACTCTTAATATTCTTAGCCTTTTCACAGTATATCTCAATCTGTTTGATCTGAAATGGCTTCAATTTGAATGATTGTTGTCTAAATTAACCAAACATCCACCATAGCCAAGTAGATTCAAATCGTTTAAAGCAAGAACTATAATACAGCAGTAATTATTTAAAATAATCAAAGCACCTGCATTTATAACTCTTCTCTGTTGTAGCAGATGGAGACCTCAGACTCCTCTGAGAGACCGTGGCTTCTCCAGGACTGCCCAGTTTCTTCCAAGAGACCGGTTTGTTCTTGATGTTACACTTGGTCTATGTAGCTTCCCGATTGTTCATTTGCATCCTAGTAAAATACCTGTCTTGTTTCCTTAGAAAGTAGATCCTGAATGTGCCACACCTCTGGCTGAGTGGCTTCTAGGGGACCGTCCTGTAAGCAGCGCTCCTGTAGGGGACCGTCCTGTAAGCAGCGCTCCTGTAGGGGACCGTCCTGTAAGCAGCGCTCCTGCAGGACACCACTTCAACACAAACACCCAGGACTGGCTGCTTGTTTCCAAGGAACCTCAGGTAAACTGTTATTTTATTTAATTTTTCTCGTGTATCCCGAAGGTGAAGATAGTCCGATATGAGAACAGATATGTAACACACTTGTTAAGCACCACCGAATCCACTTGACTGCAGCCAAAGTGCTACTGCGGTCAAATTAATGGCCCATTTTTTTTTATTTCCACTTTACAGGAAGAGCGACAGTTACCTGCCTTTGACTTCCAAAAAGCTTGGGGTCAGCTCCAAGACCTGGAGTCGTGGCTTCTCAAGGAGAAGTTGCCAGTTCGTGAACGAACCTGTAGCGTAAGCTCGACCTTCTCGATTGAGATGATTGAGGAAAGTGACCTAAACCTGGAAGAAGTGGAAGACGAGCAGGACAAAGGGGACGGCACTGTTGAGGAAGAAGAACTCAGCAAGTGGCTCTTCAGCCCAAGCCCGTTCAAGCAATATAAGACCAGCCCGGTGTCAGATGCTGACCGCTTCAAGCAGATCATCAACCCCTTTTACGAGAGCTTCTCCTCCAGCGATTGGCTAATGAAGTCCGACTGCAGCTCTTGTTGTGCCACACGCAGCGCTGCCGTGGAAATCGAGAACCTTGGAAAGCTCAAGTGCCTAAAGACTCCACCCAGTTCTCCAGTCACCAGTCCAGAAGCCATCGAGATGTGGCTTCACAAGACCATCCCTATCGAGACCACCTGCAAAGCCAACGAGACCTGCGACAGCTACACTCAATGTGTCTGTGACGACAACTGTGGAAAAGAGGCCCTCAGTGCTTGGCTCCTCCAGAAAGAGGGTCGAGATAAGAATGGTGTTCCTGTCAATAAGAACGCCCCAAACAAAGCCTCCAGCCAGCAGCAGAAGGTGCAAGCCATCCTAGAGACGTGGCTGCACCCGAGCAACAGTAGCAAGTCCCCTGCCCTGTCATCCCTCTCTGCCTGGGTGACCCCGTACGTCAAAACCTCAGACTCTGAGAGCTCCACCCAGGAGCCTTTGCAGAACTGGATTTTCCCAACGATTAAGCACATTAGCACAACCACTGAGATGCCAAATGAGCCAAAGAGTGAGAACCACATAGAGCGAGACAGCAAGGACATCGAGGAGGACAAATGGCTTCTACGCAAGCGGGCGAGTGCACAGGTGAGACTGATATCTGTTGCTGCCCAGCACAACATTAATATTTTAAAGGGATAATTCACCAAAAAATGGAGACACAGTGGCTCTATATGATGACTGAATTCAGGATTTGACACCTTGATTGGGTTACTTTTAAAAAGTCTTCATGAACCTTTTTGAAGAGTCAAAGTTTCAGTTGCTTGGACTTTTAATGGAAAACAGAAATCTCCCAGGTTGCATAAAAAAAAAAAAAAAATTGTGTTTCAAGGGGTGGTTGATTTTTATTTAACTTTATTTAACTTTTTTTAACTTTAGTTAGTGTGTGATTTTGGTGTTAGAGCATAAACAACGTTTGCAAAGTTACGACGCTCAGAGTTCAATGCAAAGGGAGATATTTTCTTTGGAAGAAATCCCTGTTTGAGGAATACAAAAATGGCTGGCAGGGACAACAACGAGCTTATTCCTGAGTTTGTGACATCACTGACCCTGATGTGTACATAAACCCCGCCCCCGAGGACACGCAACTACTCGTAATGGTAAGGGGGCGTGACGTTTCCAGACTACATGCACTAGGCGGTTAGCGAATCACAAACACACTGAGCCCGCTAACCAATCAGAGCCCATTGTGTATTTCAGAGGGAGGGGCTTCATAGAACCAGGAACTCAACAGACTGTTTTGACAAGAATGGGAACAGAGGTGCACAATATGTAAAAATAATTAATAAAAAAAAAACACTAAGCAAGAACACGTTACACTGCACCCCATAAACACAATCAAGCTTTCGAAAAAATCTGATCATCCACTCCCTTCAATAATAAATGAAAGTCCTAGGGGTTTGGAACAACATTTTCCTTTTTGAGTGAACTATCCCTATTCCATCTCTAGTATTAGGGTTTGAGTATGTCATTTTTTTCCAGATTTGGTGCATTTCATATTATACACATGCACCTCATAGCATGTTTTCCTGTGGTTTGTCCAGGAAAGGCTAGGCCTGCCCACAGTATGTGACCTGTTTACCTGTCTGAAGCTCAGTGGGGACAAAGAAAAGTGGCTACATCAAACAGCTACACAGGTGGGAAGCAACAACCTTTTCAAAAGTAGAGCTGTTTTTTTTTTTTATATATTCAGAGAAAGTAAAACCATTTTCTCTTCTCTTTTTCAGATATGAATGCAACATCCATTGGCTTTTGGAGATTGACTCCAGTACTATTTAATCACTGATCATTGCACAATATTTTTCTGTAGTGCTCTTTAGGGATTCATTCTCTCTGTAATCTTCTGGAGATTGGAAGGGTGATCTGGACTAAACGTCCTTGTCCAGGAGGCAAGGCTTTTGGTACGCCATCACTAGAGGAAGTGTTAATGCTGGGGAATTCCTGTCATTTTGCCCTTTTATTGGTTTAACGCAATTAAATTCCAGTAATGTGGTGGAGACCAATGCGTTTATATTAGAATGAACTAATCTCATTTAGAAATCATGAGGAAATGGACCAGATTGGTGCATACAAAACAAATACTCGTTGAGAAGAACTGAAGCATAAAAATAAATCTATATTACTTTTAATCACGCACAATTACAGCTTTTATTATACACATTTTAGAGCTCAGTCTTGCACATATAGAGGAAGTCATGCCTTAAAGCAGAGAATGATTCCCTCCAAATCTTTAAATATATATTTATATCGAATTTTACAGTTTTCTCAAGTATAGAATGAGCTTCCCTTGCAGTTTATTTTATTTTATTTAATTGATTAAATTATATACCTTAGTGGCATATTAAACTCATATACCAACTAAACATAGCAAAACTTCTGTTATTGAAACTTCGGTGCCTGACATCGAATGTGTAGCAATGCTTGTTGTAAGTCCACCTAATCATCGTTTGCCATTTCTGCTGTGTCATGTGTGTGGCCTTGGTCTTAGGCTCAGATTTGTGGTAAATGTTTAGAATAGAATCAATATAGTTATTTTTAAATGGAATTGCTCATATAATAACACTGGTGTTGCATGATGCCTTTGCTGTGAAGATCCAAGATTTGTTCTTTGCACTTGCTGAGCAAAGACTACATGTGAAACTGGTTCAAAAATCAAACTGCTTCTTTTAGATAGAATAAAAAAAGTTTATAATATGTTCCAGTCATTCACCTAGTAATGGACTAAGGACTTGGTACATAAACCAACAATGCAAAAATCTTAGTATATATATATATATATATATATATATATATATATATAATTTTTTTTTTTTTTTTTTTTTTTTTTTTTTTTTCTGTCAGCATGTGCCAGTGTTGGAGTTTTGCACACGTATACTGTTGGTTAATCTAAAATACTGCTTACGTGATCTCTAATGCTTTCATCCTTGTCAGCTGGATAAATAAAAGTACATAAACATGTTTCCTGTCGTACAGTGACTGATTTTAAGCTTCTGTTTCCTAACACAATAAAAGTTAATGCTCACAGAAAAGTGAGCCTACACAGAAAAGAAAAGAAAATGCTGTGAATCATTTGAGGTCATATAAACCTCATTTCAACAACAACATTATAGTGTAAACTTTGCTAAGTGCACAAACGTAGATGTAGAAAGAAAGCTCTTTTTATAGAACTAATTCATTTAATTTTTTGCAATGCTGATACATTTTTTCTTCTAGTTACAAATATACATTCTGGCGTCCGTTAACACCATGAGTATCAAGTTTAATTTCCTACATTCAGCCATTATAGGTTACACACACACACACCTGATAATCTGTCAGTCATATTAATGGACACTATCAAATAGGTTTAACCCTTGTCCAAAATAAGTTTTAATAAATAGTTCGAAACATTACTCATGTTTGATATTAAACACTACAATTGTAGGAGATTGTAATTTATTTTAAGCCTCAAAGTGCATTTCCTTGACCTCTACGTCTTGGCTTTAAAGTTCATGGACATTGAATTTAAAAAGAAACAATCAATTATGTTTGGTATTAAAAAAATGTTGGACTAATTTGTTGAGTAGTTATTGTAGAGAGCATGGAGTCCAGAAAGCGTCAGCCCAACAAACCTCCTGCAACAAAACACACAAAACTTCAGGAAACGAAACAAGTGAAAACCAATCAGCAGTTTTTCTAGATGAACTTCTCCTCTTTTCAGTTGCACTCATCACTTTCTCTATATTGCGTAACATCTGTTCCCCAAGCAGCTGTATGAAAGTCTCCTCAGCAGTGAGAATCCAAACCTTACTGTTTTACACTCTTAAAAATAAAGGTTTTCAAAGTGATGCCTTGAAAGAACCATTTTGGGTTCCTCAAAGAACCATTTTTTTTTGTCTTAAGAACATTTAAAAAAACGTATTTCACTATTAAATAACCTTTTTTGTGTGTGTGATGGACAGAATCCATGGATGTTATAGTTTCTTCATGGAACCACTGATGCCAAAACCGAACCTTTATTTTTCCAAACGTTACAGTACAGACAGGCCTGTGGTTTAAATTCACAAGGCTCAAGACAAAACAATATAAAGACTCTTTTATTCCATCCCAGGCATGATTATTATAATAAAACCAAACCTAGAATGATATTTTTAGTCCAGAACCAGCGAGTGTCTCACAGACGTCAGTGGTGTAAAACAGATAGAGAAGAGCTTAACTTCATCCTGACCCAGAGCGATAGAGCTTGGAGACGTGTGTAGATTCCACACCCACCATGAGTTCAGTCTTGATAACTGCTGAATGAACTGGGGAATGTGAGTCAATGAGAGCCCACCCTTCACACACAGAGCCCACTGGAACGCTTGCCGTCTCTTCAACACAGAGACTCTTCCTCAAATACACAGTCACAAATTTACATTGCTGTTTTTTAAACAGAAATTCCCCAACAGACAAATGCCAACGTATGCCAGTAAAAACCCACAGCACCATTATGATCAGTGCACATTCCCTGTGAGCTGGTTATACAGCCCGTGTGACACATGATGATGAAATGTGAGATAACTGATGTTATGAGTGATCTTGTGATGTGAATGGCTTGGGACACGCTGTACACAAACTGCATTCATGGCACACTAAATCCTGCCGAATGCTTTTCAGCAGAGAAGGCAATGTGCTGAATCATCCTCTGCAGCAAAGAATGATGGGAGAATACTTTGAGGAACAGCTCTTCTCTATTAAATGCATTCATTGCACAGCCACAGGAAAACACCTGCAGAGTACTTCCTTATAGGAACAATGACATTATGTGTTTATAACCACCTAATGGCCATCAATCAGCTAAATTAGAGGGTTTTTTTTAGCACAACAGTCAGGTTACGGAATCACAAATCTCATTCATTTTCTACACATTTTTAATGATTCTATATGGATCTTTTGAAACGGTCATATTATGAGTTCAAAGGTTATGAATCAATGATATACGGATCAGTTAAAGCCATGTCTATCTACAAATTTATATTCCTTCAAGGCTCAAAAATGCTGTAAAATCTGAAATAAATATTATTACAATTACAATACCGTTTTCAATTTTAATGTATTTGAAAATGTAATTTATTCCTGTGATCAAAGCTGAGTTTTCAGCATCATTCCTCCAGTCTTCATTGTCACATGATCCTTCAGAAATCAGTCTAATAAGCTGTTGCTGCAAAGGGTGTTTATGTAAATGATGTGGTTGTTTGATAAATCCTTGCTGAATAAAAGTATGAATTTCTTTCAAGAAAATAAAAAAACTTTTGAACGGTAATATATTTGTATCTAGATACGTATTTCGCTAAATATTGAGAGAAGAATGGAGATTAAGAGTTTAAAACATAGTCACAATTGAACAAAATCACTAATGACTTTGGTATTAAGATATCATGCAATATACAGAAATTGAGATGTTTTATGCAAGCAACACAATTAAAATACAGAAGTAGGTCTTGGGAAACGGCCCCATGGGCTGCATAATATCACATTAGCCTATTAACAAAAAGGCTGTTCTTTGTACAAATAAACACATGCATATGTTTGCATATGAATCAGGCACCTTGACTTTCAAGGTTGACTCATTCAATAATAACCAGTCTTTGAGGAAATACTGTAGATTATGGCAAGGTAATCTCCCAAACATCCTATAACCCTGCTGACAGGGCTGTTGTCTTGCACGTAACAGCAGTAGAGCGGCAGACTTTGGCCCACTGTGCATGTGAACATGCTTTAATGCAGCCTTGACCGCTCTTCTGGTCCCACAGGTGTGTACACAGATGTATTTGAGCTATTGATTGAAAACAGCTGTCATAACATATCTTCATCAATAACATAAAAAAAAAAAAACTAAACACATTATAAATATAGAAATTCAATGTAAAATGTACAAAATAAAGAGTTTTTGATAGAAAAGGTCAATGTCTAGCAGTGTATCACTAGGCCTATATGTGTGCCTTTAGTCATATGAAAGAAAAAAACATTTAAATAATCAAGTTGAATCATGCTGAAAGTTCCTCAAATCATTTCTTCAGGTCTGGAATGGCTGCAAAAACACAGCCATTGACAGAAGAGGAACCAAGTGTTGTAAAACTTGTGTCTCAATCAGTTTAAGTCTTGAAATCAGCTTACAGGTTATTTTTTAGCTAAAGAATGTTTAGTTAGTGTATTTAGTGGCCACACTGTTGTTCTGTTAGTTGGTTGATTTTAAATATATTGCCTTGTCTGATATAATATTCAACAGGCATTATAATAAATACAATCATTTCAAAATTGAGAGAAAAATGTAACTTTTTTTTTGTCAGAACTTTGACTTGTTTTCACATTTTTGACTTGTGTTTCATAGTTCTGACCTTTAATCTCAAAATTTGAACTTTCTTTCTCATAATTATGACCTTTCACCTCTTAATTATGACTTTAAAATTACTTTTTTTTAAAATCACGTTTGAATTTGATTCTTTAAATGTGCTTTTGATAAACAATTGTAAAAGTTTTTTCTAGGTCCATCGTCCAAAATGAAAAATTTGAAGTTTGCCCTGAAATCATTGTTTCATGCCAATACAAAATTGGGCCGATCAAAAACTTTTCTTTTATAGATATCTTAGTGCTGCAATAATGACTTTTTTGGCTCATATGCACCTTGTTTCTTAACACAAAGAGCTTTTATTTTTTTCTATTTTCTTCTCCACTTTGTGACGTCAAAACCAGTATGAATCCCCCCAACTGGCCACACCACCACGATTTCCTTTCAAAGGAAAAATTCATGTGACTGGTTGTAATGGAACCAAACATGAGACGGAAGTCTGGCTCTTCATGAATCGTGCTCCTCTGACATCACGGAAGAACTCTATTGTGTGTTACCTGACCCCACCTTTACCAGGAAATCACATCTGCTGTTTCTGTTCCTATCAAAAGGCATAGTGCACACTGTAGTGAACACTGTCCTCTGCTGGTTAAACGCTTTTGAGAGCTTGCAAGGTGTAGAAAGGTGTGAAAAGAAAGTAGCATTACAAAACATCAATACAGTGGATAATCCGGTTTAACCTTTCTGGGGAATTCTCATTAAGAGGTACGACGGAAGCCCATTTCCGCCACATGAGAAAAAAATAAATAAAATAAAAAATACAAATCATAATTATGACAGTCATAATGACAAGGGTTGGAGTTATGACAACGTTTGGAGTTATGAAATAAACTGCGATAAAAAGTTGAAATTATGACATACTAAGTCATAATTATAAGATAAACAGATGTGTAAGATAAATGTATGTAAAAAGTCAAAATTATGACAAAAAGCCGAAATGATGAGGTCAAGGTTGATTTTATGTCACAATGACTTCATCTCATAATTTTGACAGCATCTCAAAGTTATTTCAGAGCATTCCTCTAAAAGAGATTTTTAATTTCCGAGATGTTTTCTATTGGTTAAATAAATGTATTAATTCATCATTTCAGCCTTTCATCACTATTACGACATGACTTTTATTGAAATTATGAGATACTAAGACATTATTTAGTTGAAATGATGACAAGAAGTTGAAGACTGTCTCATAATTACAACCGTTTAATCTTTTTGTCATAATGCATAATACATGACAAAATAATATTCATATTTTTTTAATGTTTTACTGAAGCATTTTTTTTTTCTAATGTGCCGGTCTATATGCTGATATTTTTTCAAGAACACAATCAAATAGTTAAATTAATCAGTATTTCTGCTATCACCGCGTGGCGAATGTTTATTTAACCTGAAGCGCCTCTTGTTTGCCGTAAAGTGAGCTGAAATAACCGTCGCAAACAGTCCACATAGCTCAAACCCACACGTTTAACACTTGTACTGTGTTTTAATCCAAGAGAGAATAACCAGTGTGGTGATGATAGGGGCAAA